>NC_052955.1:28772558-29372558 GCF_013358895.1 Oreochromis aureus | reverse complement strand
GATGCCACTGCAGAGACAGAGCTTCTGGCATGCTATCATCCCATGCATGCTTTGTTCTGCTTAGCTCTTGCAGGATATGCTTCACTGGCAAGATCAGAGGGGATAAGATCCCAAGTGGGTCATATATAGTGCTTACCATCGAAAGCAGACCTCTCCTTGTGAGTGGTTTGCTCTCAACCAGAACTCTGAATTTCAGCGTGTCAGACTCCACGCACCACTGAACCCCTAAAGCTCTTTCAATAGGGAGGCAGTCCCTTTCAAGATCGAGCTCCTTGACTTCTTTGGCCCTGTCATCCTCAGGTATAGATGCAAGCACGACTCTGCTGTTGGAAATCCACTTAGTGAGCTTGAAACCTCCTGCAGCACATAAAGCCCTGAGGTCCTGAATCAGTGAGATTGCCTGCTCTTCAGCGCCAACAGATTTTAGGCAATCGTCCACATAAAAGTTCCTTAGAACAGTGTTCGTTGCAATATGGTTGAACCTCGCCTGATTGTCCTCAGCACACCTTTGCAGCGCGTAGCATGCACAGCTTGGTGAAGAAGTTGCACCAAACAAGTGAACTACCATTCTGTATTCCTTGAGGCCTTTACCAAGATCTCCCTGTGGCCACCACAAGAATCTCAACAGATCAGCATCTTCAGCGGGAACCCTGACTTGATGAAACATGCCTTCAATATCAGACATGAAGGCAACTGGCTCCTGCCTGAACCTGATCAAAACACCTATAAGGGAATTGGTTAAGTCTGGCCCCTGCAACAGCTGTGAGTTCAGTGACATGCCTTGATACGTGGATGCACAGTCAAATACCACTCTCAACTTGTGCTTGGTTGGGTGGTAGACCCCATGATGTGGGAGATACCATATTCTGCTACCACTTTTAGAAGTTTCTGCCACGGAACTTCTTCGGCATAGCCCCTTTCCAGTGTCTCTGTCATGAACTTTGTGTACTCTTGATGAAACTCACTGTCTCTTAACAGCCTCCGTTTCAGGCCTTCTGCTCTTTGTACCGCCACAACACGGTTGTTTGGAAATACAGCCCCCTTGTTCTTTAAAGGAAGGCCAATGGTGTAGTGACCATGAACCTGCTTCACTGACAGTGACACAGACTCCATAAATTGTCTGTCTCTGGCTGACATTTCCATTTTCTCGGACAACTCATGCTCAGGGAAGTCATACTTCATTTGCTGCTGCGAGAGCTCCTCTAGCTTTGTCACCGATATCCTGTTCACCATCACGGTGGCCACTCAACAGCTCCTTGAGCAATACCCTCTTCTCTTAGCAGAGGTCCATTAATCGTCCAGCCTAGTGCAGTTTTTACAGCATATGGGCCGTTGCCCTCACTGTTGATAACCTTCCAGGGCTCAAGCGCCTTTGGTACATTCGTTCCTATTAACATACCAATTTTTCCATCAATCTGCTTGAGCTGAACCTCCTTCAAATAAGGCCATCTGTCCACATCGCTCTGTTGTGGAATGTTCTCCTTGTTACTGGAATCTCTGCCTGTGTGAAAACCTGGGGAATCTTCAAAAGTTGTCCTCATCCAAACCACTGACCTCGAGACCCATAATGACATGAGTACTGATTGTCGCTTCCTTTCCCATGGTGCGGAGCAGAATGTTGGACCTTTTTCCTGTGACGTGTAAATCCCTCATCAACTCGTCTGTACAAAAGGTTCCAGTGCTTCCTGGGTCTAAAAATGCATACGATACAACTGTTGCGTTGCTCCTTGAACATCTGACCTTCACAGGCACAATTGAAAGCGCACAGACTGCTTCGCCAGCCCCGGTACAACCGCATGTTTCACTGCCTGCTGCTGGAGAAAAACTTGCTGCTGGTTCCCTGAAACTTTTAGCGTCACTATCAGGAGGAGAGTACTGCTCCTTATGCAGAATGGTGGGATGTTTCTGAGAACAAGTCTCACACGTGTGTCTTTGCTGGCAACCCTTACTCAAATGCCCCTGTGACAGGCAACCGAAACACAAACTCTTTGATTTGAGGAAATCAAGCCTTTCTCTTTGGGGCTTTTGCTTGAGGAGTCTGCAGGTATTGAGGTTATGCCCTCCCTTATGACAGAAAAGACACTGTCTTCCACCTGTAGAGCCTACATTTTCCCTTTCCCTCTTTGTCTGCTCAGCACTGTTTGACACAGGTGCCGTATTAGTAGCAAAGATGCTTTCCCTCTCCTTGAATTTCAGAGCATTCTCTCTGCGTACATTTGGTTTGCCCTTGTCTCTTGACAAAGTGGTGTCCTGAATGTTACCAAACAATGGGTGAGAAGCGATCTTTGCATGCTTCTCTACAAAACTGACCAGATCAGCGAATCTAGCTCTCATTGCTGTGCGTTCTTGAATGTCACAGGCGAAACCCCTCCACCTTTCCCTTAATTTAAAAGGAAGCTTGGAGATGACAGTTCTCATATTAGTAGGGCTATCCATCTCCTCAATGTACTCCATGCTGTCTACTGTGTTACAGCAGGTAGTGAGGAACATAGCAAACTCAGTCAGTGCATCACCATCCTCTGGCTTGATTACAGGCCATTTTAGAGCTCTTTCAATGTAGGCTGAGGCAATAGTATATTCATCCCCAAAATGCTTGCGCAGGAGCCTCTTGGCTTCAGCGTAGCCCCTGTCAGGATGCATGTGCGAACAGCTACGAACCAGAACCTTGGGTCTCCCTTGAGTGAACTGCTCCAGGAAGCGCAACCTATCCCTATTGCTGTCTGTCCTTTCCTCAATCCCATGCTCGAATGCTTTCATAAAAAACCCAAACTCCAGTGGATCCCCACTGAATACTGGAACATCCAAAGGAGGGAGAGTGGATGCCTTCTGTTGCTTTACTAGGAGCTCTGTAATCTCGTTTTGTCGCTTCATGACATTCAACAAGTCTTTAACATCAGCCATTCTGCTTTGACTAGTAATAGACTGGCTATTATCCTTCTTACTCAATGGATGAGGAAGCCTGCTACTCCTTTCTGAGCCCTGCATTACTTCCGACTCACATTTTCGATAAACATCTCCATGTTCTGGCTGAACGAAACCAAAACTGGCCCCAATATTTTGGCCCGGAGCTCTTTGGCAGGCAGCCATTTCGTTAACCAAGTCAGCAGAAGTGTTATGGGCTGGCTCCTTCACAGTCAGCACCTCAAGCTTTGCACTAGCTGCAGCAATAGCTGTTTGCAACTCCCATTCCTCCCTTTTCGCCTTAAGAACAGCTTCTTGTCTGTCAATCTCCATCTTTTGCTTTAAGGCTTCCGCACGCGCTACCAGAGCAGCCCTTTCTGCCTCAATCTTTAGCCTGGCCGAATATGTGGTTGAAGACACAGCAGAAGAGGTTCGGCTGCTTCGATGGGCTTTACTGTGTCTGGACGATATCGCTGAAGCACTGTCTGCAGGCTCAACTTCAGCATCAATCATTCTTGCTTCATCTACTTGCATTTCCACTCTTTTCAACCATCTCTCGACCTTTTCCACAAAACTTCTCAAATAGCTAACCTTTGGCTCATACCACTGTGTCTGATCATGAAGAAGTTCTGACTCAGTCAAGTGATTTTTAACTGCATCGTTGTTTTCACAAAACTCAATATACATTTTTGAGAAGTCAGTGGCTAATTTAACAGACACTTCCTCAAAATTGCCATCATCTTCCATAAGGTCCTCAATCTCTTTTATCTTTCTAGTAAGATAACCCAACTTGGTTTTCCTTGTCACTTTAAGCTGCTGAAGCTTTTCCTCTTGTGCTTTAAAGGTTGGCTTTGAAACTCTCTTTTCCGGCTGCTCCATATTAATTGCGCTGCCACAAACCTTTCAATGCAATTAATCCTTTACACCAGCCATGTACCTCTTAACCTTACAGGAATTTTCACAAACCTTAAAGCAGGCACAGCATCTTACTTTTCAGATGCGGGGCTCTCTTACTGCCGAAAGGATCCGGGAAACACGGGAAGACTGAAGCAGCATCCTCTTTAACGTCCTCACTGGTAAAGCGCCTTTTCCCGTTTTTCCCTTGCCGCGCCGCGGGCCGATTAACTCCGTGCGCCGGTGACGTGTGCGTAATCCTCTCAGTTCCGGAGCAGTTTTCTGACTAATGTAGCGGCAACCTTCGGTCCTTCTTTGCCGCTTCTGCAGGACGTAAAGTTTCTGACTCGTGCTCTTGTTAAAACGCTTGGATGCGTTCCAGTAGCAAAAACGAGGCGAAGGAAAAAAGGGCAAAACATTTATTCTCAGTACAAACCAAAAAAAATACAAAATAAATGCCTCCGGTGGGAGCTCCGTTTTCTTTCCATTTATGCTACAACGAAAACAACATTAAACGGCGACGGTCAGAAAACTGTTGCTCCACGTCCTGCTTGCTAGCCTAACCTTTCTTTCCCCCCCACATGCGGGCAAAAAATACACACCCCCTTTACGACATCTATCAACACTTTACAACAACACAAAAGATTAACAAAGCAGGATTAATTTATGGAGCACAGCATATTACATTATAACATAAAATAATGAAGATTATAACTAGAAACTCAAAGATCATAACAAATACTTAAATATGGCCTGATGTAATTGAGTAAAATATTGGCCTGAACTGACTAAGCTCCAACAATCTGGCTTATTTAACCGAGCGGTTATAAGAAATGACATTTTTAAACATTGAATTTGAACTTGCGATTTTCTTTTTCTCTCAAACAAAACAACTAAAGAATATTCTGTGCTAATAATAAAATGTAAAGTTAACAAAATGCAAACTGTATTTATTTCAGCAATATCTTGATTCAAGAGATAGTGGGGTATACCAATCTGTCACAGACACCATTCACACACCTAGGGTGAAATCCACAGTTTTAAGCTTAAATTTCAAAACTTACATTTTAACTACTGATTTTATCTACTGTTCTGATTTTATCTACTGTTTTTTAATCAATTTTAAATCATGCTTTTTATTGTTTTTGTTTTTTAATGTTTCTGTTGTTGAATTGTGCTATATAAATAAACTTGCCTTGCCTTTTCAGGTAAACTAATGTGTTGCAAACTATTCGTCCAGCTGTTTGTTTTTAGTAACACTTCTAGCTCACCATCACAAACTTTTACCAAACTTCAAAGTATTTACCAGACCTTCCGATTAGCTCAAGAACAGTGCATAGAGAGCGTCATGGAATGGGTTTCCATGGCCAAGCAGCTGCATCCATGCCTTATATCACCAAGTGCAATATCACCAAGTACAATGCAAAATTTCAGATGAAGTGGTGTAAAGCACACTGCCAATGGACTTTATGGATGGATTTTATGGATCTGTTTCGATTGCTGTATAGAATGGGAACTATATTGATTTCCTTAAGGTGAAACATCAGTGTCAGTTATTTAAAGCATTAAGGTGAGAACTAATGCAGCAGCAAAAATCATGTGGTGGTGAATGAACTGGTTATTTATTACCAGCTTCTCTACCTGATGACATAAGGAGACTTTTTTCAGTATACCTTGATTACATAACTTATTTGTTTATAAGATCAAAATAAAAACTGATCAGTATATATTTGCTTCCTGTTTGACTAGTGTTGGGAGTAAAAAAAATTTCAGGGCCTCAATAATGCTATGCTTTTTTATTAATAAGTGTTATAAAGTTATATAGGGTAGTATTAAGTGGACACAGCCCTGAAAAATAAAGGCATGAGACCATGTGTCCTTGGGGGGTAGAAAGCTGCAGACTCTCGCTCATGATTGCCTGGGAAAATCTAGATAAGAGGGGACCATTTTCTGTGGAAAGTTACTGGAATGCTGTTGTTTAGACTAGAATGAGAGAGCTTCTGTAATAAAACTGTCAGGGGCACACCGCAATTTTGAGATTTCTGGCAGTGTGTCGTGCAGGACGCATCTCCCTTCTAGAAGTAATGGTTCATTTTGTTTGTCACTCCCAGTCTAGGTCACCTTTAGGTTTTGTTTCTGTTCGCCGTGTTTCTGTTTGTGCCACCGGTGTGTTAATAAAAGCTCGCTCACATCCAAGCCAGTGCCTGCGTCTGGATCCTGTCTCACACTCACCACTAAAATCAAAATATTTTCTATATCAGTCAAATTGATTCACCTTATTAAGTTTGTAACATTGCACATCCACAGTACCTTAGAGGGGGAAAAAAGCAACATTATTCCATTTGAGGAAGATGAGAACACATTTGTGTTTATTTAATCAAAACTATGATAATATAAAGAGCAATATAAAAAGTCTCTCCTGCCGGCATTTCTCTGAGTTATCATTCTGGAGAAAGACAGCAAGCCAGAGGACAGTGGGGAGGTTTATTCAAACACTTTGGATATTTAACAATCATCTCTGCAAAGACTGGAAGCACTGAAGGTGAACTTTTTATTTATAAACTCTTAATATGACGATCAATTCCTTCTCAGTTTTCTACCTTTCTTTTCTTTTGCATGTTACAGACCATGGCACGTCTGATTCATCTATCATTACTGCTAGGTATGTTTACAACGTACAGGTCAACACCTAAATGCAAACTGTAGTCAGGCCTGATGTGATCTTCCTGTGTTACAGCAGTGAGCCAGCTGCCCTGTGTTTCAGCCATACGAGACTTTCCAGATGGAGGAATCAAATTTACTCCCTATCATCTGTGCCCTGTTGGAGGGAATATTACACACGACTGCAATTGCACAGCTGGCAAGTGGATATGGAAATTTAAATGTTGTGGGCCCACTGTTAACCAAGTCACACTGGAAGCAACTGCCACAGCCAATTACACTGAGACAGAGGACTGTACTAATAAATGCCGTAAAATCACATACAAAACAAAAATGTTTGTTTTGTCTGTGGAGGTAGAAAATGGTAAGAAATCTAAAATTCACAACACATTAAAAATGATTTTATTGCTGGCTTAAAGTCGGCTGACTGACTTTAAAATGAAATCTAAGAACTTTAAAACCTGATGCATATTGCTGTAGATGAGCATTCATGTGTTTTGTTTCCATGTACCAGGGTATTTAAAGCATACGAGTGATAATAAGGTCATTTGTGAATCTTGCTCTGGAACTTCAACTAATGCCGGCACAAAGTGTTTCAGCTTTAAAAAAAAAGTAAAAGAAAAAAGATTCTCTCAGTTTTCAAATATAATGCTGAAGAAAATGCAGATTGTTACCTTTTATAGGCAGAATCATGTTTGTCACATGCTTTTAAAACAGCTTTCTGTTTTCTTCAACAGAAAAAAGATTCATATCTCGGTTCCTGAGCGAGACCAAAACACAGTAAAGCTCAAATTTCAAGGTTCATCAACAGCACCGTGTTAGTGACTGTACAGAGGCTCACACAGGCGAGTACTTCAACAGCACAATCAGCCTTTCCTCCAAAGAGCAGCTTTAAGAATTTAATTTGCTACATAGTTTTTCTTTCTCAAACAACAAAAGTAAATTATTGATGTGCAAAGCAATGAACCGATGCGTTTCTTTCCACAAACAAGAAAACTGCAAAAATTATACACATACATGTACACTTACACACTGTATAGTTACAACAAGACTTTTTTTAATGTAAAACTGAAATATGTTTTTAAAGCCTGCATTTTTACTTTTTCTTCTTATGTGCAGGTTCAAATCAAAGGACCTGCAATGTTAATGTTGCTACAACAAATACAGGTACATCAGGTGGAAATGTTCAGCCTGAAAGCAGTCTTGTACTTTTAACATTATGTGAATAAAATAATATGTTAATATATTATAATGCTGTAAACACAATACTTTAATCTATACAAAACATCCCCGACTATCAGGGTGAGTCAGCAGAGCTTTGCATAAATAAAGAGACAACAGGAAACTGTGGCCTGTTGTAGTGTTAGCATATCTTAAATGTCACTTTGCTTTTTTGTCACAAGCTCCAAACCTGGAGTTCTACCGTGAAAACAAAAGTTGGATTGATGCCTTGGAGCAATGCCAGACAGACACCTCCCTGGTTGAAATCACCAACCAGACAGTGAATGATGAAGTGAAAAGTCTCCTGCAAAATGAGACACACTTGCAACAAGTGGTGTGGATTGGCCTGGAACGCTCAGTCTTTGGCAAAGATAGGGAGTGGATGTGGATTTCAAAGACCAAAACAGAAGCATAGCTGACTCAAATAACCACTGTGCAAAGATGATCCTGACTGAGAAACAAGTAATTAAGCTGCTGGATGCCAACTGCCATGACAGACTACCTTTCATCTGTCAAGGTGAGCATTAAAGAACAGTCTGGTATAATATTGTTATCAGTTTTCTGCTTCTTTTTCTTTCTTTCTTTTTTTCCATTTAAAAAAGAGACTTGGCCATAATGATGTTGATACAAAAACTTAAAATATTAGTCTTACAGCCTGAAAGCAGAAGCTTCTTCTGAAAGAAGATCTTTGGATATTAACTTTTAATTAATTTTGGGATTTGGGGTTTTTTTTTTACAGATCTTGGAGAAGAGGCCCTCGTGACCTCTACTCACAGTGACAGAAAAACTGTGGATTCAGTCATCAACAACTGCAGGACCTGTGCTTTTGTCAAAAACAAAACATCTTTGGTCCTCCTGTGGTTGATATGGGGGTAGGGACGGCCTTAGGGCGTCTGGGGAGTCCCTAGGGACGTTTTCCCTGGAGGGCCTAACCCAGGGGACGTGGCCATGACCTGGTTAGGGGCTCTGGTGGCTCCTAGATGGTGTTTTCCTTGTGGCTGCGTACAGCGGAGATGGGGGAGGGCCTGTACTGGCGGACGTTGGTTACTGGCCTGGTGGCCTGGTTGCCCTGGCTGTTGTGTCGCCGGGGCTGTGGGCGGGTGGGTGCAGGGGGGCTCAGCCCCAGTGCAGGGGACCTCTGGTGCATCAGCCCAACTAAGGGGCTCTCTAACTGGTGGGGAGGCTGTTATATCTTTGCAGGTCGTCTCCTCTCTACAGGAGCTCACCTTGCAGGTGGGGGAGAGATATAGGAGAGGTAGAGAATGAACTCAACCTGGGTGTCTATTGTCTTGTGTAGTTTGGGAGATGATTGGATGATGGGGTGGGTGCAGTTTTCTCTGCGGTGGGGTCGGGTGGGCTGCCCCGGACTCTGTAGGGCTGGGTGGTGCTGCTGCTGTGGACCCCGGCCCGGATGGGCCTGGGCCCCCTTGCCCTGGTGGGTTCCAGAGTGTGGGGGTGCCTACTGGGGTCAGCGGGGGAGCTGGCCTCAGTGAGGGGCCGCTTGCATCCAGAGGATGGTCGGTGTATTCCAACCCACCTCTGGCGCTAGTGCCCTACCCTCAATTTTAATGCATATAGACACTGAGGGTTTTCGGGAGGAGTCGTGCTGCTCTCTGGCAGGAAGCACCATGCCCTCCTGTGTTTTAAATGCACTTTAGAACAGCACACAGCAACACTACATATGAGCGGGCGGAGGGAGGTTTGGGGTCTTTACTCACCCCGGTTCTGTTAGCCGTCAGAGCTGGGGGGCTGGGAGGAGGTGCTAGCCGTCAGATTGGGGTCTGGGATGCGGGGCCTCCCTGCTACTGCAGATAAGGAGGCGGTCTGCTTGCCTCCACCCCAGAGAGAAGGGTTACACCTCCTGGGTCTAGGTGTGGCTTTCCCCTCTGGGGGCGGGGGTACCTGCACCTGGGATATAGAGTATGTTTGGGGAGTGTGATTGTCTGTGCAGTGTCTATTTGTGTCTGTCTACACGTTGGGTAAGTGCCGAGTATTTGGTTGTGTATATGAGAGTGGGAATGCACGTTTGAGTCTGCGTGCACCTGTTCGTCTGTGTCTATATGTCAGGTTGGGTCTTAGACTCGACCTCTCCGGGAACATCTCAGGCCCTCCAAAGTATGGAGGCCTATCTCCCCTCACCACACTCCCTGCCGGTGGCTGATGCCCTCAGACGTTGGTGTGCTGGTGGTTCTTGTCGACTGGGGCTGGGTGCTCATGTATGTACCGGCTCACTCCTGGTGGCCGATTGGCGGGGCCTGGCGCCTGTGGCCTGGCTGGGCCACTTCCGGGGGGTGGGGTGCCCTCAGGCTTCTGGCCTCTGGGCCTGAAGCTCGGCCCTCTCTGGCACAGCTGGCTGCCGGCAGAGCCCGCGGGCACGCCACTGCAACCCCCTCTGGCCTCTGCTCTGTGGCTGCTGGGTGACCTCTCGCTTGGGGCTCTACTCAGCTCTTCCCAGGAGGGTGGCACGGTTGCCCCCCTTTGGTGGTCCTCCTTGGGTCCTCGTACTCTGGGGCCTCTGGATGTCTGGGGCCTGGATCTCCTCCATACCTGCTTCATGCCCTGGGGGCCGGGGCTATGGCTCCCCACACTCCCTAGCAGACCGTTACATGGAGAAACCTTTGGAATACAAGCATGCTTATCCACACAGGTGTACACACAGGTGTTCACAGACACAAACTACACCTTTCTTGGCTGCTACCTCAAAGCACATTGTGCGCTGTCTATCTTGCGTGCTGCACAATAACATCTAATATTTAGTATCTACTGTTATCTACTGCTAGCTAGTTTATTGTGATGGTGCTGTATTTATTATGTTGCTCTTTTTTGTTTGTTTTCTCTTCTGTTTTTTTTTCTCCATAAAGGTGATCCAAGTGTTTTGTTTGTTTTCTCTTTCTTTCTTCTCCCCTTTCTCACCATCTCTTCTCCCCTCTATTTTTCTTTCTCTCCCTCTCTTTCTTTCATTCTTTCTCCCTGTCCTATCCCCAGTCATGTCTGTCCCGACTGTAACAACCGAAAATAAAATAAATACATAATTATAATAAAGGTCAATCAAATGGACCAATATGGCAAGGCCATGATGATCCATTGGTAAAGTAAGTCCGCTTGGCATCTCTCTTGGCCTTAAGACAACAATTCTGCCACCAACAATTCTGCCACCATCTCTTTCAGTTTTAAGTGACTGTAAACTCACCACTCCAAATAGTGATCCACAAGTTCCCTGTACTGTCTCCTTCCCACATCTGGCAAATCCTACAGCTGCAGACTTATCCAAGAATCTCTAACCGCTGTGAGTTATACTGGAAGTCAGGAGTGTACAGGGTGAAGAGAAAAGGTGAGAGTACAGTCATCCATGGTGCTCCTGTGCTGTGGCACACACACTGTACAGTATATACATTGTTTCAATATTTTAAAACAAAGTGTTTTACCAGGCCCCCTGGTGGTTATCGAATGTACTGCAGTTGAGCCGTAATAATAGCAGAAATTCAATTTGAAATAATGGACAGTCACAAATTTATATAAATGTATTTATTTATATTAAAACTAAATTAAAACTGGTAATAAGACTTGGTTAGTTTGTGATATTACTCACTACTCTGACCTAAATTTATTAATTTTGTCTCTCACTGGAAGGTGAGTCACACATTGACCCTAACACTTATGAGAAGTTTATGTTTTATAATTATAATTAATTTTATTGTTTCAAACTGCGTTAAAATCAGTCAGATCAAAAAAGGTTGTGCTCTATCAGATACTTCGATCCATAATCCAATATATTGTAATCATGCATTTCCACCCTCATGTTTAGATGCCTCTTTTGAGGTCTAGACACAGAAAGGTATACTTACTCTCAAAGACTTATATATTAACAGGCAATTTCTGTCATTTACCCAGTTGCAGAACAAGTTCTCTCTCCCTGCGTCACATTTTTTTCATTATTTACAGATAAGAAACTATGTTCGTCAGAGTATCCTCAACTTTCCATCTCTTCCGGAAGAGGGGTCAATTTTTACGCTTCTTCTGAGTTCCCAGGATTCTGAAAAGTTTTTGTGAACGCTTTTTCTGAGTATTTGAATTGTAAATCTGACTTTTTGAAGACAAGAGGAGGAGCAGGGTTTACAAATTGGAGATGAGGTGTGTGAGAGGAGTCTGTGTAGGATCCATTCTTGTTCTATAAATTCAAGACATCAGTTAATTCAATTTGAAGTGCTTCACAGACTCAAACTAAATTGCACAGGATTTTTCCTTCTGTTAGTCCTATATGTGATCGTTGTAAACTTGGAGAAGGCTCTCTTACTCATTTATTTTGGACTTGTCCCAAATTGTACAACTATTGGCTGGACATCTCTGCACTGCTCTGACAGTGCAGTGCAGCACCCAGAAAGCTATTTGGCATTGGCAGAGAAGACTTGGCAAGTTATTCATGAAAACAACCCTGGTACTCAACTTTGCTGCTCAACCCACAAATAACCCAAAAATATATTGTTCATACAAATGTGGCACCATTTCTGGGGAAAAACAGACTTTCCAATAATATACAATTTATTGCCAAGAAACATTGTTACAACAAAGAAATAACAGACCAAACATAAATGTCATAACTTTTTATGCTAAGTATTATTTGGAAACTCATTACAAAACAGGCACTTTTGAAAATTCAAAAATAATCATAAGTAAGCAAACATGAATGAAGACTATGTGCTGTCTTAAGACGTTCAAGGACCAATCAGTGTCAATTAGCAGAATGAAAGTGTTTTATGGATAAAATTGTAACTCCTGCGAGAGAAACAGAATGACGTTCTGTATAGTTTCATTTCAATTTGGCCATAAAAATATGACTTTTTAAAAAATAAAAGCTAGGATAGACTTTTTTGTTTAGAAGATGGTGTAAACACTGTAAATAGTTATTTTCAAAGTTTAGCTCTATTCACTCCAATTCACTGAGGACCGTCTTGAAAATGTCCTGAACTGAAGCCATTTTCAGAACTATAACAGGAAGGGAAAAGACTTCTTAGATTGGTTTTGGTGTTTCTGTGTGAAAGAAGTAAAAGTATGAGCATAATCGCCATCTAGTGGCAGAGAAAGGGAATTAAAACACTTTCTTGAATGAGCTGCCACAGCAGTGGTTCAGTCTTTTACTGTGTTAGGAGTATTCAGACAATTGCGCACACACTTTTTTTCCACAATGGTAAAACCAAAATTAGGTACATGATTCATAACAAATAAACATGTAAAAGGGGTTGATGATATAAAACAGCTCTGTATCAAAGGCAGTGTGGAGTAAGTAGACCTGCTTCTGTTCACTCTGAAGATGAAGCTACTTGAAGAAAACCCTCAGAGTCCCAGAGCTTCTTTCTTCACGCTGCAACCCAGCAGGACATTTCCAGCATCCACACACTCTGACACACACGGTGCTAAAAACACAAAACAGATATTAAAGGAGATATTAATGTGTGTGGGGGGAGGGGGGCTGATTGTAGCATGAAACAGTTTTTTAAAGCTGTTATTTTATCTGTTACGATCATTGCTAGTACCATTCTGAGCACGGAGCCATGAGGCAGCCTTCATAGCCAGAAGCTCCCACTCGTCCTTTGCATCCATCTTGAAACCATGAAGCCAGATCAGAGCCAGAATGGTGGCCCACACTTCACTGCTGGCCTAATTCACCAAATCAAATGAAACAGACAGAACACACATTTTAATTTCTACAACCAGTAATATTAGATATGTTTGTGTACTTCTTTGTCACACGGGGTCACCAAGGTGGGCAGCTCTGCATATTTGATTTGGCAGATTATTACACTGGATGCTCTTCCTGATGTAATCCCAAACTGTGATATCATAAATGCTCTAAAATAATGTGCTGACATATTTTTTACAAGAACTGATGAGGAAAATAATTTCTGCTGCTGTGTGGTTTCTGGATAATATCAGATGCTGGTGCAGCTCAGTGGGTGGTTAGGAGTGTGATTACCACCAGTGTTTTAGCTTCTGATATGCAGATGTTTATTCTCAGGCTGTGAGGCAGGCCTACATTTACTTTGACTTCAGTGTCCTTGTTTTATGGTGTGTTTTTAATTACATCATGTGGTTTAGTTCAAATTATAGAATCAAATCTGTTTTACAATATCTCACATCATCATTTTGTGTTAATATTTAAATTGAGAGCAGCCCACCTTTTCAGGCTTTGACTTTTCCACCTCCTCGTTGGTCTTTCCCAGTGCAGCAGCCAGAGCTGCATCAAGCAGCCAGCAGCCAGACGCCTCCTGCAGGGAGACTAACTGCAGCAAAGGGTCTCTGGGTGGCTGCTCAGGCACAGCAGCTGGAAAATCAAAGATGGAATAAAAACAAAACCTGATTATGGTGCTAGATGAACTGGCAGCATCACACATTAGTTACTGTGGTTTTAATGAATACCATCTGAAGGCAGTCAAACTGATGAAATGAAAGGTTGAAACGATGTAAAGTATGTGTTTCACATGTTTTAAAGAAAAAATATATGGCCAATGTATTAAATTAATTTAAACTGATTTATTAGAATATAAAACTAAAACTTTATTCAGTGAGAAAAAACTGGATCTCATTATCAAAGCAACTGAAATAAACATTGTTATATAGTCACTTCCACTTAGCTTTAAATTTCCTTCATATCCACCAAGACAATGCGTGCTTATTTTATTTTCTTATTATATTCTAACCCAGCAAATTATAACTGATGGAGTCACACACAATAAGAAAATAAGAATTTCCATCAGTTGACCTTTTGAAAAAACACACCTGCTAATTAAAACTAAATACCTGCTCTCATTTTGTTTTTTACTTACATTTTCTTGACTGGTTTTCTTCTTCCATCATCGGGAATCCATCTGAATTGGTAAAGACACACACACACACACACACACACACACACAAATGTTTCTGAGGTAATTACAGAGAATTCCTTAGCAATAGTATCTGAATGTATGGATTTCTCAAAAACAGTCATATTCCAAGAAAAAAAATCATAACCTTTTCACTTCCTGATTTCTTACAATGTTAAAACAGTGCACTGCTGTGCTGCTCTGCCCTTAGCATACACACTCCATGATAATATTCTTTTGGCTGTCAGAGGCACAAAGATTCCCCTGACATACATGTTGCTATGGACCACCATACCAGCTCATGTAATAGCTCACATCATTTCCTCTGTGTTTAACAGTCTGTGTATTCACAGAAACGGCCAAATTAAAAGTACAAAATATCACATTCATGAAAGCTGGTTTGGCTGTATTTACTCTTTTTATTGCTTGTTTGCTGCTCTAACTGCATATGTAATGAAAATGACAATTACTTTTGAGGACTTACATGTGCATGTTCAGTCCACACACTAAACCACACCTAAAACTATTATCCGAATGTGTACATCCTAACCTGAATAAATACTGAGTTTAAGTTCAGCCAACAAATCAGATTTATATTTTGACCTTCAAAAACCTTTCTGAGCGTACAAATCTGTAAAACTACATGTAACATCTCTCTCGCTTGTTCGCAAAACCTTAAATATGTGTGGACGAATCAGCTGATACACACAGAACAAATTGCATGCCCGCGTGGGGTTTTGAGACAAATTTAACGCCATCAGCTTATCACACATCCACAAATGTAAGCTGCGTTCAAATCTTTTTGTAAATACACAGAACAACTTATAACCCCTTTATTAGAAAACATCGATTTACCAAATACATAATTATAATTCATTTAAAGGGTTTTCTTCCCAGAGTGCAATGCAATATGTGTTCAGAATTATTCATTACATCAACATTAATGTTAGCCTGCTGTTATTAGAGAATGGTAAGATCAACATTAGAGTGTTAGTCCATACTATTTATTTTTATTATTCTATTTTTTTTTTAAGAAAATGAAATGTCCACTTTATTTGAAAAAACAAACAAAAACAAATCCGCAGGTCTACAAGGCCAGATGTGGTTTTGGATCAGATCGTACGTATTTGCAACACTTTGAAACATATTTCTCTCCATACATATGTTACTTATACACATACATGTATGGAGGTCAACAATATGTGATGACTACTGTATGAATACAAATGCCTATATATTTGTTTAACTTTCACAAAGGGTTTTGCTTACTCCTGTTATGTACAACTCCTCCAAAGCTATGTCCTACATCACGATGTTAAAATCATAAAAGAATGGATGGCACGAGATGAAGACAGTACATATGAACTATTCAAATTCATTGTGTTATATAAAACAAAATATCATTCTCGACCACCCTACGTCTCCCATTTAGACCTCAGGACTTCCAGGCCATAGTTGGCACAGATGTTTCTGTATGGTACGCTGACCACTTGGTTATGGCAGTCCATGTATGCCCTGCCTGTTAACATCTTGCACCCTGCTGGGTGTGCTGGATTGTCTCGGGGGCATCTTTACACAGCCTGCACCTGGGGTCATGCCTGGTGTGATATGTGTGAAATTCCTCTGTCATTGCTGTATATCCCGGTGGTGTGGATCAGTGAATTGATGTCTCGTTCACTCATTTAGCGTATAGCTTGATGTCATCCATGCACAGGAGGTGGCTGACGATTGCTCCATTCTGTAGTCGGTATCTGTAGCCAGTTTTGTCAATGATCTCACTGAGGGGGTTCAGGCCTAAGCAGACCAGCAGTGGGGACAGCACATCCATCTCTGTGGTCGATCCCGCACCTGATGGTGACTTGTGCTTTTGGCTTGAAGTTAGCCTCTAGTGTTGTTTGCCACATCCACATAGAGTTCCTGATGAAGGCTCTTAGGGTCCTGTTGATCTTGTACAGTTCTAGGCATTCCAGGATCTGAGTGTGGGGCTTGGTCAGCCGAGTCTTGCAGTCTCTATCAGTAGCTGGTGTTTTGTGCCTCTGGTATTCATGCCAATTCCCTTTTGTGCCCCGCTTATGTATTGAGACATGTGCTTATTCATCTTAGCCGCTATGATGCCTGAACAGGAGCTTCCATGTGGTACTGATGCAGGTTATGTCCAATAGTTGGATGGGACCGGTCCCTTCTACAAACAGCTACACATTTACATAGATGTACAGATGTGTCATTTAGGTTTTACTTACCGGTTTCAATTTCCTCATACATCACCGCGGAGGCACACACTATAATGTAAAAAATAGAGTCAGTACATTTGATAAGAATTTGTTAAAGAAGACTAAATTACTGATTTGTTGATATACAAATACAAAACAAATAGTATAAAAGTATTTAAATGTACATCACTGTCACTGTTCTAATTAGAATTTTGATTTTTTGTAACAAATATTTTAAAGTCAATGTCATTTTTTGCTTTTGGTTCGTCTGAACCTGACTCAGATATTCTGCTCTGAAATTTATTGTTGTACCCTGTTTATTGGTAAATGGCCTGTATTTGTATAGCGCTTTACTCAGTCCCTAAGGACCCCAAAGCGCTTCACACTACATTCAGTCATTCACCCATTCACACACACATTCACACACTGGTGACGGCAAGCTACATTGTAGCCACAGCTGCCCTGGGGCGCACTGACAGAGGCGAGGAAAAATAAAAACTGGCATTACTACAACCTCCATCTTTAAAATTTATAAATCAACCTTAAACAGGCTGAGGTTATCAGGTAAAAGTCTTCACTTTGGGACACAGCCTATTCAGGGGCGGATCTAGAGAAATTTTTTTAGGGTGGCAAAGAAATCAAATGGGGTGGCAAAATCAAAGCCTTTTTTTCCAAACACATATGCAGGTGGTTACATATGGTTAAAATGATTCAAATGCAGTAAGTATACACGTTTTTCATGTAAATATAGTCTATAACTTGATTATTGTCTGTAGCCCACATAATTAAACACTTTAGTTACATAAAACATGTGATGTTATGTACTGTATAGCCTGTATAATAAATAAATATGTAGGCCAATAAGCAAAGGTGGAAAGTAACGAATTACATTTACTTGCGTTACTGTAATTGAGTAGTTTTTTTTGTGTATTTGTACTTTTTAAAGTCATTTTTCAAGTCTGTAATTTTACTTTTACTTTTTTAATGAAGTATTGTACTTCGCTATGTTTTCAATCACACCCGTTACTGAGTAAATTTATAAAAACAAAAAACAAAAAACATTGCGCTTTGGAAATACAGCAGGGAATGATGGGTAGTAGAACAAATTGGCACTAAGGTCACGATAAAGACGGAGATGGAGTCTGACATCGGTGGTACGGATCCAGTGAAAAAAGAAACTCCGTTGAATTCTGTTGACCCTGAACTCAAAGAAACTGATGTGAACCCCTGGCCGTATTTAATGGTCCATTTTGGCTTCAAGTGCAAGGAAAGGAAACAGCTTTATTATGCAGTGTAAGCTGTGTTTGCCCAGAGAGACCGAGTTAGCAGCTTTTAAAAATTCAACATCAAACCTGCGCAAGCATGTAGAGGTAAGTTAAATGAAATTTGTACCGTTATGGTACCACTCCAAAAAATAATTTCTGTCCACTATGGTCTCTATGGCCTCTGGTATTCATGCCAATTCCTTTTTGTGCCCCGCTTATGTATTGAGCCATGTTCCTATTCATCTTAGCCGCTATGATGCCTGAACAGGAGCTTCCATGTGGTACTGATGCAGGTTATGTCCAATAGTTGGATGGGACCGGTCCCTTCTACAAACAGCTACACATTTACATAGATGTACAGATGTGTCATTTAGGTTTTACTTACCTGTTTCAGTTTCCTCATACATCACCGGGGAGGCACACACTATAATGTAAAAAATAGAGTCAGTACATTTGATAAGAATTTGTTAAAGAAGACTAAATTACTGATTTGTTGATATACAAATACAAAACAAATAGTATAAAAGTATTTAAATGTACATCACTGTCACTGTTCTAATTAGAATTTTGATTTTTTGTAACAAATATTTTAAAGTCAATGTCATTTTTTGCTTTTGGTTCGTCTGAACCTGACTCAAATATTCTGCTCTTAAATTTATTGTTGTACTCTGTTTATTCACATTCATCTGTCTTTTTCTTTAAGGAAAGCAAATAACCATGACAACAACAGATTAATATTTCATCTTAACATGTAATGTCTCCATATCATACTACGTTTCTGGCTTCCGAGAGTCTTACAGCAGGTTAGAATATTACTACAATATTTAAACTGTATTTAAATCTACATATTGATAAACATCACCTATATTTAATCATTCAAGTTTGGACACATTGACTCTTTAAAGGGTCTTTTTCATTGTTTTTACTCTTTTGTGCAGTGGACAAGAAAACCTCTTAATTGAAGGAGCGACATGTACAGATACGACCTTCTCTAAGTTTTAATAGGATCACATATTTATTATATTCTATTTCTAATTATTTACTAATTAAAAAAGGAATTGCAGCTAGATTATGATGCTGATATGAAAATGTTGGGAAAATTATTTCGTTTGATGTTTCGATCAGTAAGTTCATCCTGACTTGAAACTTATCATAAATGGTAGTATAACTAAAAGCTTGTACATCTTTAGTTACTCACTAAGGATACAGACAATTACAACAACTAAGAAAAGAAGTACTGCAGTAACTGTCCAGTGAATGTTTGACATTTAAGATTTAAAATAAGTCCAAATACAAATATGTTGGATTCTTCTTTTTTTTTTCAGAAATGCACATGTGTGTAGATGTGTGTTGTCATTCAGCCTCTACTTACTTATACCCTAACGACCTATGTAAAAAAAAATAAAAATTAAAAAATTAAAATCAGATTTAAAGTTTACAAAAGGGTGAACATATTAGAGAAAAATAAAAACTGGCATTGCCACAACCTCCATCTTTAAAGTTTCTTAATAAACCTTAAACAGGCTGAGGTTGTCAGGTAAAAGTCTTCACTTTGGGACACAGCCCATTACAAAGGCCTTCAAAACCAATACTGCAGCAACTGCAGTGAATGTTTGACATTTAAAATTTCAAATAAGTTCAAGTACAAATGTGTTGGTTTGTTTGTTTTTATTTTTAGAAATGCACATGTGTGTAGATGTGTGTTGTCATTAAGCCTCTACTTACTTTCTCTAGCACACTTAGGACCTTTGTAAAAAAAAAACATAATAAAGAAAAATCAGGTTTAAAGTTTACAACAGGGTGAACATATTAGAGAAAAATAAAAACTGGCATTACTACAACCTCCATCTTTAAAATTTATAAATCAACCTTAAACAGGCTGAGGTTATCAGGTAAAAGTCTTCACTTTGGGACACAGCCCATTCAGGGGCGGATCTAGAGAAATTTTTTTAGGGTGGCAAAGAAATCAAATGGGGTGGCAAAATCAAAGCCTTTTTTTCCAAACACATATGCAGGTGGTTACATATGGTTAAAATGATTCAAATGCAGTAAGTATACACGTTTTTCATGTAAATATAGTCTATAACGTGATTATTGTCTGTAGCCCACATAATTAAACACTTTAGTTACATAAAACATGTGATGTTATGTACTGTATAGCCTGTATAATAAATAAATATGTAGGCCAATAAGCAAAGGTGGAAAGTAACGAATTACATTTCCTTGCGTTACTGTAATTGAGTAGTTTTTTTTGTGTATTTGTACTTTTTTCAAGTCTGTAATTTTACTTTTACTTTTTTAATGAAGTATTGTACTTCACTATGTTTTCAATCACACCCGTTACTGAGTAAATTTATAAAAACAAAAAACTTGCGCTTCGGAAATACAGCAGGGAATGATGGGTAGTAGAACAAATTGGCACTAAGGTCACGATAAAGACGGAGATGGAGTCTGACATCGGTGGTACGGATCCAGTGAAAAAAGAAACTCCGTTGAATTCTGTTGACCCTGAACTCAAAGAAACTGATGTGAACCCCTGGCCGTATTTAATGGTCCATTTCGGCTTCAAGTGCAAGGAAAGGCAACAGCTTTATTATGCAGTGTAAGCTGTGTTTGCCCAGAGAGACCGAGTTAGCAGCTTTTAAAAATTCAACATCAAACCTGCGCAAGCATGTAGAGGTAAGTTAAATGAAATTTGTACCGTTATGGTACCACTCCGAAAAATAATTTCTGTCCACTATGAGATAAAGGAGAACATCACAAGCCTGATACCTGCAGGCCTGACAACAGGAGATGTATCACTCCTGTAACACCTGTAACATTCAGCAGTCGCCTCATTGTTCTCATACACAACAAAACTATTGACTACACTACACACTAACTACACAAGATTTGCGCTAAACGTTGCAAATCTGTCACATCTCAAAACACCGCAGTCACTCCTAAAACTTCCCCCTTCCTAAACAACTAAATACCATGTTTTGATTGGTCGACATGATACATTTTTCGACCAATAGGAAAGGGTGGGGTTTTTTGGTTTTGGTTTTGCTCAAAGGCGGAGAGTGCTTTCAAGCGCTTTCCTTATAAAATGCCGTTTTTACTGTTTCTTCCCGCAGTAAATATAAACAATGATAGTATTCAGGAAGAAAAACAAACATTGCTTATATTTTTATCACAACTCTGGTTTTACGTGGCCTATCAACACAATTTAAAAACTGGTATAAAGTCCACACCTTTTCATCATTGGCTGGACTATGGGATAAAGTGGCATCATTGTAATCCCATACGGGAGCAGCCAGTCACTAAGTGACTAACACTGCAAAACAGAATTGTTAAAGTATTCATTTTAATTTCAATTCAGGTTAGATTTTTTTTCTGTGCACACAGACCGTGCCAGCAGTGCGCAATTGCGCACACGAGCAGCTTAGAGGGAACATTGCTCCTAAGAGGATTAGCTAACAAAAATAAGTAAATAAATAAACTAGTAAAATAATAGAATTCTAATATTAATGCAGTGCTCCACAGGTATTATAATAAGTAGTATTTAAATTGTACAAGATATTCTCCTATATTCTGAAATGTAAACACCCATGAAGGGTTAGTAGTAGTAGTTAAAGTGTAAAATATGTTCACTAATATTCCAAATATAAAAACAGCAACATTTTGGCTTGCTTACTCAGGATACAGCCCATTATAATGACTATCAAAGCAAATACTACTGCAACTGTA
Source organism: Oreochromis aureus (assembly GCF_013358895.1). Classification (NCBI taxonomy): domain Eukaryota; kingdom Metazoa; phylum Chordata; class Actinopteri; order Cichliformes; family Cichlidae; genus Oreochromis; species Oreochromis aureus. The sequence goes on along the minus strand of NC_052955.1, from coordinate 29,350,820 downwards.
CACACAGTGTTTATTATTTAACATTTTGAACAAGTTTAAACAAAAATGTGTTTCTATTTTTAGAAATGCATTGATGTGCAGATGTGTGTTATACTGATATTCAGCTTCTACTTACTCGGATGTCGTCCTGACCTGCCCTGAAAATTTCGGAAAGCACCTAGGATGTAAAAAAAAAAACAGATGTGGGCCAGGTCTGGCAATGATGGCACTATTTACGTTCCTATGTTCCTATTTTAGTTAGAAGACCCAAATGCCATGTTGCAATACTATACTGCTATGGTGGCCAGCGTTTCAAATGCAGATTTGACAGGTTTGTGAGTGTACACTTTATCCGAAAGCTAGTGACGGTTTACTCATCTTTGCCACTGAGTGGCTGTAGCTCAGGAGGCAGAGCAGGTCACCTACTGATCGGAAGGTTAGTGGTTTGCTCCCTGGCTCCTCCAGTCTGCATGTCAAGAGTGTGAATGTGTATGAAAGTAGTTAGGAAGCACTCAGTTTAGAGAAAGTGTGTGAATGTGACATGTTGTATAGAGCACTTCGTGTAATCTGGGAGAGTAGAAAAGCGCTATATAAGAATCAGTCCAGTCACTGTCTGAACAGAGTTTCGTCATGTTACTTTTGCACTATTATGTTCCAGCACATGTTGTTATTACATGGCTTGATTAAGGTACACATTAGGCTGACATCTGGGGCCAGAGCTGAAACTGTTCTGGGCCAGCACAAGGCCAGCAGTGTGTCTGCAACTGGCCCGTGGCTGCACACAACTTACACATGGCCCACATACCGCAAAGAATGACGGCCCTTTGGTGGCCCAGCTACTGTGCAGTAAATGTTTGACATTTAACATTTCAAATAAGTTCAAGTACAGTCCCCTGGAGATCCTGGGGATGCTCCCTTCCATGTTAGAAAAAAAAGGTCCAGAAATTTTTACTTTTTAACATTCATAGCCTGATATGCAAATAAAAAAATACACAAACACAAATATACAAACACTGTTTAAAATATATACAATGTTTATCTGCCCAGTCTGGTTGTTCCATTTTCATGTCATAACCTTCCTGACATGTCTGCCACTAAAGTTTCCTCACCTGCATCCTGTTCTCTGATTGGTCCCTACTGTATTTATACATCATGCTTAAAACTCTAGTTTATACAATTAGTAATTTATAATGTGTTCTCCAATGTTTAATTTTTTCCAGTTAATTTTTTTTTCTTATTATGTGGCCATTATGCATCAAGCACTGTCTGCCACTAAACCCCTATGCCTCAGTTCAAGTTATAATTAAAAACACTCCTAAGAGGATTAGCTAACAAAAATAAGTAACTAAATAAACTAGTAAAATAACAGAATTCTAATATTAATGCAGTGCCTCACAGGTATTATAATAAGTAGTATTTAAAGTGTAAAAGTTATTCTCCTATATTCTGAAATGTAACCATGAAGGGTTAGTAGTAGTAGTTAAAGTGTAAAATATGTTCACTAATATTGCAAATATAACAACAGCAATATTTTGGCTTGCTTACTCAGGATACAGCCCATTATAATGACTATCAAAGCAAGTACTACTGCAACTGTACACACAGTATTTATTATTTAACATTTTGAACAAGTTAAAACAGAAATGTGTTTCTATTTTTTTAGAAAAGCATTGATGTGCAGATGTGTGTTATACTGATATTCAGCTTCTACTTACTCGTATGTCGTCCTGAACTCTTTAAAATTGGGAAAGTACCTAGGATGTTAAAAAAAAAAGGATCAAAATATTTAATAAGAATCTGTTAAAGGGAAGTAAACATATAAGACAAACACTACAGTATTTAAAATGTGTAATGTGTAAAATGTGATATGATATGATTTTTGCTACTGAATCTCACGTTTTGCTTTAACCAACTTTTCTTTGTATTTGTATTATGACTGGATCCTGTGAACTGACTCTGTTAGTCTGCTATTGTACTCTTTTCATTCAAGTTTAGCTTTCTTCATCTTCAAACTGTGGCTGACAGAGTTTACTTTTTTATTTTGAAATAAACTCACAGGGTGTTGGAATATTTCTGCGCACAAGAGGTCCTTGAATCACTTCGCTGTTGTCTTTGTTGACAGCAATAAAGGCAGTGAACGAACTGCTCACTCCTGATTGGACACTGAGCTGCACCACCTTCTCCTTCACTCCTCCATCTTGCTGTCCTCTACGATCTCTCTCCTCCATCTCCAGGGAACGAATCAGATTGCGAGCACCCAACCTGTGGACTGTTAGTCTGCACGTAAGAAGGAAAACATTACAGAGTTGTCATGTCATACGTAATATTGCCAATAGCTTATTATGCCTAATACTGATCAGAATATAATCAGGTACATTAAATAAGTATGTTAAAGTTTAACTCATATAATGTGTGTGTGTGTGTGTGTGTGTGTGTGTGTGTGTGTGTGTGTGTGTGTGTGTGTGTATTTAAGGAAGATAGGAGGGAGTGAGAGACACTGAGCAGCCAGTAATCTCAAAGAATGTCTGACGTCAATTAATGATTTAATGACAAAAACACAGTTTTAAAGAGAAAAGAAGATTTTTACAATGAATTTTAATGTGAGAATGTGTTACAAACAAATCTACCTGAAACAGAGGACAACATCAACTAGATGAAACACCCCTCCGTGAATCGCTACCTTTTTATGGTGAAGGGGTTTGTGTGTCCCAGGCATCCCAGGGACTATGTTGTCGGAGGTTAGGTTCTCCGATGGCAAATTGGTTCTGGGTGAGGGACCAGACAAAGAGCAACTCAAAAGACCCCTCTGAGTGAAAGAAATAGGGAACAGTTCACCCTCCTGAGCTAGAGTTACTGGGGTCCCACCTGGGAGCCAAGCAAGGGGAGGGTGCCCAAGGGTGAGTGCCTGGTGGCCTGGTCTAAGCCCATGGGGGACGACTGGGCACAGCCCGAAGAAGGGATATGGGTCCCACCAGCCTGTACTCAAACAACAGAACACCATGCTCTTGATTTACCGTACGATCTACATCTCTACCCTCATATATGGTCATGAGCTGTGGGTAGTGACCAAAAGAATGAGATCACAGATACAAGCAGTGGGAATGAGCTTTCTCTGAAGGGTGACTCGTCTCTCCCTTGGAGATAGGATGAGGAGCTCAGCCATCTAGGAAGGGCTCCGAGTAGAGCCACTCCTCCACATCAAAAAGGAGCCAGTTGAGGTGGTTCAGGCATCTGACTAGGATGCATCCTGAGCACATCCTAGGTGAGGTGTTTCAGGCATGCCCCACTGGAAGGAGCCCCCTCCGGGGCACACCCAGGATACACTGCAGAGATTACAGCCCTCAGCTGGCCTGGGAATGCCTTGGTGTTTCCCTTTACAAGCCTAAGGAGGCGGCCAGGGAGAGCAAGGTCTGGGTTGTCTGCTTAGGCTGCTGACCCCACCACCTGGGGCTGGATAAGCCTGGGAGGGAGGGATGGAGGGATGGAGGGAGGGAGGGAGGGAGGGAGGGAGGGAGGGAGGGAGGGAGGGATGGATGGATGGATGGATGGATGGATGGATGGATGGATGGATGGATGGATGGATGGATGGATGGATGGATGGATGGATGGATGGATGGATGGATGGATGGATGGATGGATGGATGGATGGATGGATGGATGGTGAAGTAATTATATCCATATTTGACTGAAATTTCAAATGTGATGGAAGTTTCCATGTTAAAGAATAAAACAGAAAAAAAGAAAATGTATTCTAATGGTATTGTTTTAGATCTGATCCTTAAATAGTTTAAACAAGATTGCTACAGGCCTCCAAACCTCATGTGGTCTTCGCATTAGCTCAAGAACAGGACAGAAAGAGCTTCAAGCACTAGGTTTCCATGGCTGAGCAGCTGCATCCGAGCCTTTCAATACCAAGGTCAAAGCAAAGAGTGTGAAAAGGAGTGTTCTCTGATGGAGATGTCTAGATTTGGGGGTTGTCAGGAGATCGGTATTTGTATGACTGCTTTGTGCTAAGTGCAAGGTTTGGTGGCGGGAGGATTATAATGCAGGGTTGTTTTTCAGGAGTTGGGGTTGTCCCTTAGTTCCAGTGAAAGGAACTCTTAATGCTTCAGCATACCAAGAAACTTTAGACAGTTTCATGCTCTCAACTTTGCAAGAACAGTTTGGGCCCCTTCCTGTTCTAGCATGACTGCACACCAGTGCACAAAGCAAGATAGGCTACATAAGCGAGTCTGATTAGGAAGAACTGGTCTGGCCTGCATAGAGTCCTGAACTCAACCTAATCAATGACCAACCTCACAAATGTCCTTTTGAAAGAATGATCAAAACTTCCTAAATTATCTGTGTATCTGAGCCTCAGTCTCAGTCTCACTTTGCTGTTTTGTTGTGGGAATGGAGTCTCTGCCTTTGAGTCAGACAAGTAACTGCAGCTAAAAAGTCAACACTGTCACCTTAATTTGATCATAACAAGTGTAGAAAAGCTCAGACTGCAGCGTAGAGGTTGCTGAAACCTACAATAAGCTGGAAGTGAGTCAAACATTGATTGTTTGATTATTAACAATATTGTATGCAATTGTTGAGGACCACTGACTCACGGGGTTAAAGTCTACTCATTGTGAAAGAATTTCTGCAAGTAAACAAAGCTTTCACAGTTGTTATGAGAGGTTTACATACACTCATCATGGGCATGAATTTGATGGTATTTCTGGGCTTTTAATGGTTTCTTTGAATTCTTGTTTTTCTAGGGTGGAGTGATCCAAATTAGCTGGTTTATTTACATAGACTGCAATGCTTCTAATCTACAAAGAAATTATATAATTCAGTTGTGTTGTGTGCAGGCCTTTGGTCACAACATGTTGAACTCTCTCATTCATCAGCCACTTCGTTGCCTTATTAGTCTGGCACAATTATGAAATCAAATCCAGTGTCCTTCACCAATCATTTCTGTTACACAAGCATATTTTATATTTTGCAGATGGCCGCCCCTCCCTGAGCCTGGTTCTGCTGGAGATTTCGTCCTGTTAAAAGGTTTTTCTTTTCCTCTGTAGCCTGCTTGCTCATAGGGGGTCATATGATTGTTGGGTTTTTCTCTGTATGTATTATTGTAGAATCTTCCTTACAATATAAAGCAACTTGAGGCAGCGGTTGTTGTGATTTGGGGCTGTATAAATAAAATTGAACTGAATTGAAGAAAATACTATTTCCTTTCAAATTTCATGTGGCATTGAGCAAACATGACAAGTCATGCCACAAAAATAATCAGTAGGTTGTCTCTTCAAAATACAACAAATACTAGAGTGTCCAGATGGTCAAATGTAAAAAAAAAATGTAAAAAAAAAAAAAATGTGTCAGGAAGTGTTGTGTGGCAGGCAGGAGTTGGACCCAAAATGCAGGCTCTCAGGCTCAAGGGGTGAACTCAAAATCACAGCTTTATTGGCTGGCAAAGAAGATGCATTAAAAAAAAAAACCTACACTGGGAAATCTAAGTTCAAGGAAACACAGGGACAGAGTAACACACCACAATGAGGGACAACATGACCCTGACACAGAGAAACACAGGGCTTAAATACACTGGGGAATAACGAGGGAATGAGACACAAAAGAAGAGCACAGCTGGGGGAAATCAGAACTGACGAGACAAGGAAACAAAGTAGGATACACTCACATGAGACACAGACCTTCAAAGTAAAACAGGAAGTATAACACTGAGGTGCGAAATTGACATTGACAGTTCTCTATAAGGCAGAGAACTCTAAGAAACAAAAGACTAGAGATGATAAATAATACACAGAGTGAAATCCTGGAACACAAGAAACTAGACTCAAGGGAGCAACAAAAGACCAACCATGAGAACATAATTCACAATACAGAGTGACAAAAAAAGCCACAGGAAACTCAAAACATGCCAAGACACAGACCAAGAAACACGGACTTTACACAGAACAGAGGGGGCACAGAGAAACATGAGGGGCAAGGGATCAAAACTAGAAACCATAAATCACATGAGAACTCGACGAAATACTAAAAAAAAAAAAAATCACAAAGAACTAAACTTCCTTCCAAGCCAAAGACTAGAAAATACGATGAAGCATATCTTGCCTTTGGCCTCACCTGCACAAGTGCCAAGGTAGGTCTCCCCAGCAGAATTAGTTTCCCCTGCGTTGGGAGCATGCGCTGGGCTGTCCAAATCACGGACAAACAGAATCCCACATTCTGGATTTTTAGTTCACTTCTTATAATGACTAACTATTCCTGACATTTTGACACTTTATACAGTAAAGTTACAGTGGAATACAAATAATGTCAGGCTGATCCTGCCACAATTTGTTCCCCCTGTCCAAATCATGGATAAGATTTTCTTGTAAAACAAAGGGAGGGGGGGCTAGCAAAAAAAGTTTGGGAACCACTGACTTACCCCAGTAATCAGTCTGAAGGAGTCCTGACAGTATCATATACAGATTTCTTTCTGCTGCTGATGGATTTGCCTCTAAAGGTCAGACAGGCTTTGTTTTCTTCTCTAAACAAACACTATGACAGTGTGTAATGTACAGAAGAGTCTGACATTCTTATACAAAAGCAGGCTCTGAGGACAAAAATTAGTTGTTGTTGGTGATGTTCCTGTGTGTGTCAATCTGTTTGTTCTTAGTGTATTTTATAGTAAAAGTGTCAGATTATTACATAAAAGTGTTTGGACTTGAATTCAAACAATGTCTCCTTGATTTCACACAAACTGCAGACTGAGGTTACTCTGTCATGTCAAATATGTTTGTGATCAGTAATGATATACTATTAGATGTTATGATACCCCTAATCCAAGAAATAATGATTATGAAAAAGTGAAACATATTTAAAACTAGACAAACAGCATTAGGTCTGGGTATTATTAACTGTTTTCCAGTAAGTAGAGTTACGTTTCTGATAATACTGTTTTAAATTCAACACGTGGAAACTCACAATTCAAAACAGAAGTGTTGTTTGTGTTAAACATGTTTTACCCAGTGTCCTCTGCAGGTCTGAGACTGAAGTGCAGCTGGTTCTCAGAGGGATGACCTGCCAGGCTGTACTTCAGAGTCACACAGCCCTCTGCTGCCTCTGAGCTCTGACACAGAATTACAGTGTTAGAAGTCACGTTAATTACTGTCATCAAATACCTAAACAACAACATGAGGCTGCTGCTCCTACCTGTCCAGTGAGCTGGGCATAAATCAGTGACCTCTGACCCTGGAAAAGTGCTGTGATTGGTGGAGAGAGGACAGTGACAGACACTTCCTTTGGTAAATCCCATGTGACTGAGATGTCGACCACAGCTGGCTGCAGAGCAAATCGCAGCGACTGCATCACCTGAAAAATAATGAAAAACTCTTCAAATATACACAAACAGCTGGAACAGACATTTTACTCACTGCAGGTCTGATCTTAGTGTGTATCTGCTGCTGCTGTAATGTATAATTTGACAAAATAATATTATTATTATTATCATTATTATTATCATTATTATTATTAATGTATGTAACATGTTTGAACATACATACATGCACATAAACAGACACATAATCAACCATACATTCAGACATTTATTCCAACATGAAAACTATGGACCAAAATACAGGGAGTGCAGAATTATTAGGCAAGTTGTATTTTTGAGGAATAATCTTATTATTGAACAACAACCATGTTCTCAATGAACCCAAAAAACTCATTAATATCAAAGCTGAATGTTTTTGGAAGTAGTTTTTAGTTTGTTTTTAGTTTTAGCTATTTTAGGGGGATATCTGTGTGTGCAGGTGACTATTACTGTGCATAATTATTAGGCAACTTAACAAAAAACAAATATATACCCATTTCAATTATTTATTTTTACCAGTGAAACCAATATAACATCTCCACATTCACAAATATACATTTCTGACATTCAAAAACAAAACAAAAACAAATCAGCGACCAATATAGCCACCTTTCTTTGCAAGGACACTCAAAAGCCTGCCATCCATGGATTCTGTCAGTGTTTTGATCTGTTCACCATCAACATTGCGTGCAGCAGCAACCACAGCCTCCCAGACACTGTTCAGAGAGGTGTACTGTTTTCCCTCCTTGTAAATCTCACATTTGATGATGGACCACAGGTTCTCAATGGGGTTCAGATCAGGTGAACAAGGAGGCCATGTCATTAGTTTTTCTTCTTTTATACCCTTTCTTGCCAGCCACGCTGTGGAGTACTTGGACGCGTGTGATGGAGCATTGTCCTGCATGAAAATCATGTTTTCCTTGAAGGATGCAGACTTCTTCCTGTACCACTGCTTGAAGAAGGTGTCTTCCAGAAACTGGCAGTAGGACTGGGAGTTGAGCTTGACTCCATGCTCAACCCGAAAAGGCCCCACAAGCTCATCTTTGATGATACCAGCCCAAACCAGTACTCCACCTCCACCTTGCTGGCGTCTGAGTCGGACTGGAGCTCTCTGCCCTTTACCAATCCAGCCACGGGCCCATCCATCTGGCCCATCAAGACTCACTCTCATTTCATCAGTCCATAAAACCTTAGAAAAATCAGTCTTGAGATATTTCTTGGCCTAGTCTTGACGTTTCAGCTTGTGTGTCTTGTTCAGTGGTGGTGGTCTTTCAGCCTTTCTTACCTTGGCCATGTCTCTGAGTATTGCACACCTTGTGCTTTTGGGCACTCCAGTGATGTTGCAGCTCTGAAATATGGCCAAACTGGTGGCAAGTGGCATCTTGGCAGCTGCACGCTTGACTTTTCTCAGTTCATGGGCAGTTATTTTGCGCCTTGGTTTTTCCACACGCTTCTTGCGACCCTGTTGACTATTTTGAATGAAACGCTTGATTGTTCGATGATCACGCTTCAGAAGCTTTGCAATTTTAAGACTGCTGCATCCCTCTGCAAGATATCTCACTATTTTTGACTTTTCTGAGCCTGTCAAGTCCTTCTTTTGACCCATTTTGCCAAAGGAAAGGAAGTTGCCTAATAATTATGCACACCTGATATAGGGTGTTGATGTCATTAGACCACACCCCTTCTCATTACAGAGATGCACATCACCTAATATGCTTAATTGGTAGTAGGCTTTCGAGCCTATACAGCTTGGAGTAAGACAACATGCATGAAGAGGATGATGTGGACAAAATACTCATTTGCCTAATAATTCTGCACTCCCTGTACACGGGAAAAGGTCAAGGGTAAGCTAACCAATAAATGCTTTCTCTCTTTCATAGCTTGTCTTTGTCCTGACTCCCTCTGTTTCCGATCCCGGTCCCAGTGTCGCCACCTCCAGCTGACGAAAGGGAGAGATGCTTCCGTTGCAGAGAAATTTTCCAAATCACTTTATGGCAACCTGTCCAATTTGGCCAAAAGACTCCGCCCACTGGTAAATTCGGGCATACGGGTGGGCGAATCCCTCACTTCCACCGAATCTCTGCTTCTCATTCTGGTCATCCTCAGTCTCAACTAGATCACTAGGTCACTTCAAGCCTCAGCAGATTCAGGAGATGAACAGAACCTAATTGATATTAGGTTAACTAATGAGTTACATCTCCCTTTGATCCTGTTAAATCCTCCCATCCCTGCTACAGCCCTTAATAACCAATTTTTCACTACCATTACCCACCAGACCAAAGCCATCAGTATTATTACCTGAGGCAATAACCAGTCCCAGGAGAGGGTTCCTTTACTCTGGGGTGGAGACAAGGAGACCGCTTCTAGTCCTGCAGCGGCAGGGAAGTTCTCCTGTTCTCCTGGCATCAGCAGTTTGTGACGACCCCATGCCTCACTCTGCCCACTCATATGTGGTGTTGATTCGTGCTGTTCTAAAGTGAATTTAATACATGGGAGGGGCATGGTGCCCACAATCTGCCCCTGTTCACCTGCCAGACAAAAGCCAGTGTCAGCATGGCCCCTCCAAAGAACCTTCAATGTCTACATGTATTTAAAATTAAGAGGTGGGCTCCACTACCAGAAGTGAGGCTGAACAAACAGACTGCCTTCTTTGAATCGCCTTTTCATAATTAAAACACTTATTCACAACTGCTCCCATTCTCATCCACCCCGACCACTCAAAGTTGTGTATTGTAGAAGTGGAAGCATCAGACACTGGTGTCGGAGCAGTCCTCTCACAGTACTCAGGTTCTCAAGGCAAACTACAAGCCTGTGCCTTCTTTTCTCGCAGTCTCTCCCCAGATATTATGATGTAGATGACCGTGAGCTGTAGGCTGTAGAATTGGGCCTAGAAGAATGGAGACACTTACAAGGGGGGCAGAGCATCCTTTTGTCATCTGGACCGATCACAACAACTTAACCTATTTGAGGACAGCCAAGAGACTGAATGCCCATCAGGCTCGCTGGTCACTATTTCACGCATGTTTTAACATCTCTGTTTCCTACAACCATATCCCTGCTTCCTCAGGAGAAACTGTAATAATCACCATATTTAACAGGTTTTTTAAGTTAGCCCACCGTATAGCCTTGAAAAAACTGTCTTCAGCTGCTGAGACAGCTAAATTGTTAACAGATCATGTTTTCCGACTCCATGGTATTCCGGTGGAGATCATGTCTGATCAAGGCTCTCGGTTCACTTCACAGGTGTGGAGGTCATTTTGTTCAGCATTAGGAGGCCGGGTCAGTCTCAGCTCTGGATATCATAGCCAGACCAGCAGCCAAACAGAGCACATGAAACAGGAGCTGGAGGCTACACTTTGCTGTCTCACTTTCAACAACCCTTCAACCTGGTCATCATATCTCCTCTGAGTGGAGTATGCACACAACTCTCACACTTCATCCGCTAATGGTTTCTCTCTCTTTTGAAATCTCCTTAGGATACCAACCACTTTGTTCCCAGAAACAGAGATAGAACTGGCAGTTCCCTCAGCGCAGCAGCGGCGATGTCAACGTGTCTGGACACGGGCCAGAGAGACATTATTCTGGAAAGCGCTAGCGCCGTTAAGCAGACCACCACAGGCCACGCACTCCCAGGAAGCTACTTGGGCAGAAAGTGTGGCTTGCTGCAAAAGATATTTCCCTAAAGTCATTGTTGCATTCACCCATACAAGGTGGGGCTCCATCATTAGCCCCAAGGCAGTTAAACTGAAGTTACCAGCATCTTGATGCATGGTCAGTCATCCAGGTAAGTAAATCCCCAAAAGTTGATTCTGTTCATCTGGACGTAGCGTTTTCAGTGGGAGAAATGTTTTGTCACTCAACTAAGTGACTTCTTCAGTCTCATCTGACTGCAGGTTTCCCCAATCTTATAAACAGAATATTTGCATAATGACTGAAACCAGCCCAGTGAAGGAACAATGAGCTGGGAAGTCAGTTCCTTGATCATTAATATGCAAACACTCATGAACATTGATCAACAACCACTGATCAATGGCCATGAGTACCATTCACAGAGAGTTGGGGAATGGCTGCAATCACAGCATTGTAAGATGGCAAAAGATGTACCCTTAGGCAATGTTCCCTCTGTGCAATCGTGCACTGCTGGCACGGTCTCCGCGTACAGAGAATCTGTGTTGCACACAAAAAAAAAATCTAACCTGAATTGAAATTAAAATAAATACATTAACAATTCATTCTGTTTTGCAGTATGAGTCACTAAGTTACCGGTGACTGGCTGCTCCAGCCAATGATGCAATTCACATTCGTATATACGCAGCTAATCAACATCGTTGACAGGCTATGACAGCGTCCTTATGGGCCGACACCGCTGTTTTAGCTAGCAAAGCAGCATGGCCGGCATGGTCGTGGCTGCCAGTCTTGGGTAGACTGGGAAGGGTACTGCACCTCCAAGGAAAAGACTGCATGTGTGAAATAATGTCAAGGAGATCTGTCGAGAAAATTAGTTTAAACTCAGAGAAGAGAACTGATCAAGAGACTTGGGCCAGTTGAAGACGTGCAGACTTTTTAAGCAGTCACTGGAATACATGGCAGGGAAAACAGATTGAGGTGGATTAAGGAATCTGCTGATGGTGTCAAACAAAAACCTTTGATTGGATTTATTACCATTAATCAAAACAGCAGAATAAGATTTAGTGTCTTTTATGAGTTGGTTAAGTATGTTTAGTAAGTCCTTCATATGGTGTTATTAACGTCCCCATTAACTGTGTTTAATTTCTTACTTTTGGTTGCATCCTGTCAGTCCCCGTGATGAACTGAGCGTGACCTCCTCCTTCCTTGGCCATCCCATTGATGAGAGCAGAGCTGGCCCCTTCCCCAATCCCAAAAGAGAAACACCTGCAATAAAACAATTGTCACGCACACAGAGGACATGTTGGACATTCTGGGAACTGTGTAGATATAACTGTGGTTTTGTGGTTTCACCTGTGAGAACCTGAATTCTTCTTCACCAGATCGATCACTTCTTTGGTGTTCCCCACCTCTCCATCAGTAAAGACAAACAGCTAGAGAGGAGAGTTGGCACATAAGGACATAACATCAGACCCAGAAACACACAGCTTGTTCTGAGAGCTGAGTTAGGTTTCAGAAATAGTAACTGGGCTGTTTCTTATTAGTGCTTTTCTACTCTGCTTGAGCACTCAAATTTCTTTATGCAACATGTCTCATTCACCTATTCAAATAAAATGGGTGAATACAGGCCCTTTTTTCTATGTATTTCTATATAGCATTAACGTGCACATACTCACTCTACATCATGCACATTGGGGATCAAGAAGACATTGCCATGCAGCCAGGAATCGAACCACAAATGTTCTTATGAGCAGATTATCTGCTGCACAACCTGAACCATAACCACCCTAGGAAAGTGTCCCACTGTATGTGTTACCTGTCTGGGCTGATTTTGAATGCAGGGCTGGCTGTAAATATGTTTGAGAGGCTCCAGGATCTCTGTTCCTCCAAGATCAGCCTCCATCTGCTCAACTTTCTTCAGAGCCTCCTCCATGGTCTGCTGGCTGTACTCCACACTCTTACTGCCATCACATAAACATATGCACCAAAACATCCATTAAGATAGCTTAACAAAGACAGCGGGGCCTTTGTTGTTGTTGTTGAGACTCACGGGAAGATGTGTTCATATCTGGACCCAAAACTGTAAATGTTGAAATAGCAGCCCATTGGTAAACTCTTCAACAGGAGCAGCAGAGTATCCTGAAGGGAAGAGGGAAAAGATGGTGAGGCCACTGTGTGAGAGGGACACTGTGAAGGAATATCTATCTAATATGAGTGTAAGAACAAACGATGAATACCTTGGCACTGCGGATGCGAGTATTACTCATACTTCCAGATCGATCCATTAACAACACAAAATCTCCACATGAAGCCATTGAAGACATCACAGACTGGGGGAACTCAGGGTACAGACTCACCATCACCACTGGATCACCCATCAGAGAGCCTGAAAAATTCAGAGACAGAAAAAACTTAAAACAACATCGACTTTCAGTGTTTATTCAAACATATTGAACTCCAGAACTTTTTCTTTGCAAACTAATGACTTCACTCATTTTCACTCACCCGGCTCAGCAGAGGCCTGTCCTGCCTCCACCACAGCAGTGGGCTGGTGGGCGTCTTTGTAATAAATCAGCAGTTCAACATCTCTGTCAAACTTGTGTCCTGCAGCCAGCTTGACCTGCACACCACAAACACATTCATATTTATTCCTCAGTAATAAGTAACAACCACACACAGCAGACACATCAGCACTCTACCTACCGTGGCCTGGGTTTGATCAGTGTTGAGGTACTGCAGAGGGTCCAGGGAACAGTTGGACTCTACTTTAGAGACTGGACGAGGAGAGGACACTCGGGCAGAAAAAGACAGACTGTAGGGCACCAGAGAGGCTGGAACAGAAGTCACCTGGACACCTGCACCTTCACTACCTGTACACAACATCAGGTTAGAAATGCTGTAAACAATAAGGCTGCTCACAAGAAAAAACTACAGCTGCTAAAAACATCTGCTTCGAATAAGGATTTCAGTAAAATTAGGTATTTTTAAAAAAACAGTTGTATTTCAGCTGTTCAGGAATAACTAAATTATCATAGTACAAATGATAGAGAACCATGCATCTGTGTGAGCAGCTTTACAACTCAACAGCTGTACTCTGTGTGTTTTGCAAATGTTCCACATACTTGATCAATTCTAATAGCAAACTGGAACATACACAAATCCATAACAATTTTATATATTCAAATTTCACTTGCAACATATCAAGCTGACAAGAAAATCTGAAAAGTTAAAGTCTGTGGTTACTCAACACATCTGCCTCTGGTTTCTTACAAAGTTTATAATATGAAAAATATCTATATCACTTTTTCTTCTAGAAAATGAAGTTGGATCTTGACTTAATTTTCTGCCATACATTGTATCCTGTCAGTCTTTTGAATGTTTGTTAAAGACCTAATATGGTTTAAACATTTCTGGTCCAAGTATTCTGAAGTTGTCCTACCCTGAGGTTGGTATCGAGGGTTGAGCACAGCAGGCAGACAGAACCTCAGACCATCATCAGCCTGCACAGCCAGCTCAGTGACGTACTCCAACCTGATGGAGGCGCTCTCTCCTGGAGGCAGACTGCCCACACTCAGAGAGAATATATCTGGACTCTCATCACTCTCCTCCAATAGGAAGGCCTGCTGACCGGAGCTCAGAGCATCATCATACTCCTCACGAGCCTGAAGCACAGGTGACACATGTCAGTGACATTCACTGTGTTTATTTTGAATCTCACTTATAATCAGGTTATATTTACTGTCCAGCTCACCTCCTGTTTCTCCTTCACCTCAGCTACAATCTGTGTCTGTCCAATCTGAGCACTGAAATGACAGACAGCAGCATCTCCAGGCAGAGGGAAGACAAAAACAGCCTCTAATGGTTTGTCCTCCTTGTTCTCGTAGTTCAGAGTGGAGACCACTGTAGCCACATGGTCCCTCACCTCCAGCTCCACCTCAATGCTTTTCAGAGGAACTGAAGGACAAACAAAATTAGAATAACTACATAAACCATACAGATGTTTTGCAAATGGTTGATTCACAGATTGTGTCTTGTGTTACATTTCAGCCACACAAAAGTCAACCATTAACAAGCTGGTACTTAAACCTGACTGTTTGATAGTGTCACAATGTGTATTTATTTTTATTAATATTGATTCATTTATTTTATTTTTTATATCCATTAATTTTCTTTTTTGCTTTTCTACTACAAGGATATACTCTGCATGACTCGTAGCCATATGTAACAGCACCCCACTGCCCAGGATGCATATGGTCAACTTTACCAACTTGTACAGAGTGAGCTTGCTGCCATCCTGAACTCTCCACCAGTAAGTGTGGGAGACCCAGACGTTTTTATTATGTATGCTTTGGCCAGTAGAAGATGAAAATGAACCTCAATGCAATTCTCATGTTGATAGTTGAGTACAGCCTCAGTCAGGGTGAAACAATTATATATTATTATTTGTTACTACAACTGATTAAAGTCTTTACATTTGAATGTTACATGAATGAAAAGAGTCTGCAGAGAAAACTTTATTTCCTGTCAGTACCTGGTTCCCTCTGGAGAGTTAGCAGACCACAGCGGTTCATCATCGTACCTGTGAAACAAAAACATGTTGATATTAATATTAAAAACAAGAAATATTTCTTGTCTATTCAGCCTGGAACAATGCTCCACTTTATATATAGTATATACATATAAAATTCTGCATTTAAGAAAATGTTTCCTTAAAACAAAAACTTAATATGACATGTAAAGGGTTATTTTTGTTGTTTTTAGTTTTTTAACAAATGAAATAAAAACATTGGAATTTCTAAAATGGAGCCCAATGAGCAGTTCATTTTAAAAGCCCTGTATTGTTTTTCTTTTTCTTTTTTTAATTTTTTGTTATTGCTCATTAATAAGACAAAAGTATTTCTTATCCGATTAATCAACGGCATATTCGATAGAATTATAATCAAAAGCTGCAGCGTTAGTTGAGTTTGAGCATAACTGTCCTTTAACCTCTCAGGAATTTTGCAGTTGATTGGGGTAAAACTCGGGACAAATGTAGTGTGGGTGCAGATAACATTTAAGATTTCAATGAATCATGAACGAATAAGCACATTACCAGCAAAAGTAAAAAGTAAATAAAAACTTAACTGGTAAAAACAAGAGCTCCAAGAGCTTTATTTCGCTTAATTTCCTGTGTGTGTTGGGGGCAACAACAACGGACATAAAGATGCGCTACCGTAAAGCTTACTGAAAAGGCGCAAGAAATTTAAGCGTCGGAGAAGAGGCGGCTGACTTCACCGTGGCACACGAACGACGGGCGAGGGGGGGCTCTACTGGTAACATGGCGCTTCTTATGAATACAGCAAAATCCATTCAGACACTTTATCAGGTGACAATGATAAAAGGGTGATTAAAAATCTATAACAGAATATGCACACACAGAACGATGAAATAAAAATCTTCATTTAATTTACTATTATAACGCTGAGTGCACTCTCAGTGTTGCTGTTTATTTCTAATATGGCAGCTGCGCATTAGAGCTCTGAAACTTTAAATATTAAAACATCAAGAGTTACTTTCGCTTAGATGCTTCGGTTTGTCAGCAGATTAAATGAAATTATCACTGAAAAATATGAAATTAATTATCAGTGTGAAACAATTCATTCCAATCAATTTAAAACTGCAACTCTGAACATATCCTGCTCCTGACCAACGCAGTAGAGTGCGTTATATAGATTGCATGCTTTATGGGAGCTGTTTTCTTAAGAGAAAACAAAATCTCCTTGATCCGTTAAATCGTCTAAACGTCAAAGACTCTACACGCGTCTTACTAAGATTGCGTCTTCGCTTCTACAAAGATTCACATTAATGTGAGAAATCTGCGACTAGAAAAATCTGGATTATTTTTTTACACGGAGTGAAATATTGGAACACGCCACCAGAAAACCAGTTAAGATGGAAAATGCGTTGATAACTTCCAGTCAGGGGATTTACTGTGCAGACGAAAACTTGCATCTTTCTTCTTGTGACAGAGTGACTGTGCACCTGGGCAATAGTAACTTTTAGAACCTAAGGCAGTAGTTCTTTTTCACAAAACACAAAACTATTTGAAAATCTTTTGAAACTGTTTTGAAACTTTGTGTTTTTGACTTTGACCCAAAAGCATTTTTTAAAAAGGCAATAATGAAAACTGAAATAGAAACCAATGATGTCACATTAGGAATGAACTGACGGACAAACTCATAAAGAACGGGATGGTTAAAATCCACCTATCAAATATGAAAATATGGCACTCGAAATCCCAAATGAAGAATCATGCGCAATAGAAGCTTACCTGTGTGGACAGGTAGTTGTTGACTACAGTTCTTTTTCCTTCTAGTAGTGTTTACAGACCCCATTGCAGAAACAAATCACCGCTATCGTTTACGTCCCGTTTCCTTGTTGTTCTTCTTCTTCTTCTTCTTCTTCTTCTTCTTCTTCCAGTTTAACGGCAGCTTGCATCCATCGAAGTTGCATTACTGCCACCCTCTGCTGTTACTTAGACTGCACTTAGCTCTTTAAATCTTCTTCAACAATCCCGTTCTTCTCAGAAACCGAAGAACCACTCTTTTCCTTTCATGACATCCTAGCCCAGGGGTCTGCAACCTTTTACACCCAAAGAGCCACTTGGACCCGGTTTCCACGCAAAAGAAAACACTGGGAGCCGCAAATACTTTTTGACATCTAAAATGAAGATAACACTGTATATATTGTTTTTTACCTTTGTGTGAACAAGGTAAGGTGAGGTGAGGTAAGGTGTGCTGCTTATGAAATCCATGAAGTGCTACAGAGAAAATTACATTTTATTTATGTAATCAACACATTTTGAACTCTTAAAGAAATATAACAAAAGCAAAGACACCCAGCTGAACTAAAATGATGCATGTAGCAAACAAAAACTGTTATCAGCCGCCACCCTTATATCGCCTTTGGGCTGTTGGAGCCTTGACCTGACTTTTAAAAAATAATTGGTAAAAAAGCACTATGCTGCTGAAAAATTAAAAATAGATATTTGCAAAATTCTGCCTAAATATGCATTTTACCTGGTTAATGCGTGTGGCGGGGCGTGGTCTGCAGCGCCGCTGCAGGGGAGGCGGACGCACCTGAGCGGCACCCGCAATCACGCCTCGCCGCCTTAAGGTCTGTGCTCTCTCTGCACTGTAATCCCTAACAGCTGTTCTAGCTCATAACTAATAAGCTCATAACACTCAAATGTCGTTTTGTAGTTGAGCAAACTATAAAGTATTGAGCTCTGTTGGCTTTTATGCGACTTTAATTGAATAGGGCTCAATATTTTTTAGCTAATTTGTTTGGAACGCTCAAAAAGTTTAAGAAGCATATATTAGTGACGTTCTGGTGGGTGGAGTCTTGTCGCTCCCTCAGGAAAGCTGAGTCAGCCATCTTGAATTTACCTTGATGCGGGGAAGATTTGGCCTGCCCGTGTGGATTAAGAGTCCCCATTCAACCTACAACGACCACCACCTTAATTTTTTTCATCAACTGCCCTAAATTTGGTAAGTCTAACGTGTTTTTGTTTTGTTTAAATTTAATTTCGATAAACAGTCTTTTTTATTTTTTACTGGAAATATATATTAGTACTTTGTGCACAGTGAATGTTTGTTATAAATAAATTCGAATCCAAGTAATTGTAATTTTAGAAGTTTTCGAATGTGACAAATACGTAATGTTATTTCAAATTACAACGGTGTAACGTTTTTGGCGGTTTTCCGTGGGGACAACATTTCCCATAATGCATTGTATTCTTGCCCGGGAAGTTGACGGTGGCAGTTCTAGCTCCATGCATTTGAACTTTCTACTAAAACTTTCTACTGTCCGTTTCTACCGGTTGTCGATTCGCCGGTAATGCACGTGCGTATTGTGAGTATACTTATTTCAATAAGTGTCCGCGTTACACAGTCAGTAGTTTACGCTGTAGAGCTATGTGTGTGTGTGTGCTAGCATGAAACGAACAATGCTAAACAACATGAGTGTGTTATCATGATTAGACACATGTTTGTATTTTTTCGTAGTCTCAAATGTGTGGTTGTGAGATAATCTCGAAATCCTTTTAACACTTTAGGGGTATTCCACTAAGCGAGCTCTACAAGTCAAGACTGGGCAGTGGGTCCATGAATAAACTGCCTCACTCCTGCAGGTGTCTGTCCATACTTCCCATCGTTCAAGTGAGGCTATGGACTTGTATACGTTGTTTGTATCACCTTTACTCTCCATAAAAATTAATGTGGTTTTTTTTTTTTTTGTTTGTTTGTTTTTTTTTTTTTCCAGGAACCAAAAGATGGCTGCTGCCCAGAAGCATGTGCTGCATGTGTATGTTGAACGAGACACCACCCTGAAACTTACTCTACTTGAGCGACCAAAGTCAGTGGAGGAGCTGAAAGAAATAATTAAGAGAGGAGGTTCAAGCCAAGACTGAATGGGGACTTTAGCCTTCACTATGTCCTCATGGACACAACCTATGCCCTATGTCGCCAAGAAATTGTTGGAGCTGTTGGAGCTCCACGAGTGAGAGACATCGTGGACAGATGGCCAGCCCTACTTATGGAGTCACAGGTGAAAAAATAAAATATAAAATATGTATATATATATATATAGATGTGTGTATATGTCTGTCTGTCTCTTTACTGTTCTCCCAGTTTTTAAAAGTCTAGATTTTCAAACAATTTACCAAAAAGCAAATGACAGATGTAAATGACAACACATCACTCTGTGACGTATTTTTTTCCCCATTCATAGTAAACAAAGTCTCTAGAAGTTTATTTATTTAAATTTCCTTTAGATAACATTACAAAGAATGACGAATAACTTTCTATTTTGGCCTTGGTTCTGACTAGAATTGCTCTGGTTTTGCTAACCTGAGAACTTTTTAAAATACATTCACATTTCTGCTCCTAATTCATCTTTGTTCATTTCTGTGTATTTCTGTTCATGTACAGGTGGTTGCAGAGTTCCACCGAATCAAGAATGTTAACCTGCGCACTCAATTCTACAAGGAGCTGGACAGACACACGCCTAGACTCATCACTTTGTTCCGAGACAAGGCCATCAAGACTGGCAAGATTGCAGAGGAGCTAGCAAAGCTCATGAGAATTTATGACATTCAGGTAAATTTTTCATTTCACATGATTCAGAATTACATTAACAGATGGTTTGTACACAGCTGTAAGAAGCCATAGTGTCAATTGCTTCAACTGTGCCCCACGATTAAGTGATTATGCCATGGATACAAGGTTGTCATTTTAGGAGAAGGACATCGTGACAAAATGTATCCTTTCAAAAGTGTTGTGTTAAAAGATTTATCAGCTTCAATTTAAAGAAGTCCAAACAAGTACTGTTTTTGTAAAATTGGTTTACATTTGGAAGTTTTTCCTTTGTGAGTTGTTGATGTATTTACAATGGAAACTTATTAATTTAAAATGTGTATTACTAAAAATACAGTTATCCAAAATACTGAATTTACCATCTTTAGCCCGTTATTACAAAAAAAGTTTGGACACCCCTGATCTATAACAATGACAATCAGAACATGGCTATCCAACACTTTGTTTTTACTCTGCATTTGTGTAAATACTATTCTAATAGATATTGTATGTTCATCTAGGAACAGCGTGATGTAAATACAAGACGGGTCCTCGTCCTTCATGCACTTCCTGTGTACCTGCGTGAAGATGCCTCCACGTTATTCAGGACTTGTGATGTAAGTGTACTGCCCTCAGCATCAACCCTTTGCCTAGCTGTTCAGTCGAATATATCACTCAGAACTCAAGGAGAACCAGGGTGTATATCAGGAAGGAGGTTCAAAACTGTCCTCATCTGACTTGTTTTCTCCCATATATCAACTATTGTTGAATAAGATTGCAAGAAGATTGTTACGCATAAACCAGAAAACATGAAAATACTTGAAAGATTATTAAACAAAACAAATCCACAGATAAAAACTCTCTCCCTTTCTAAAATTCAAGTGTTCTATTTTTTGGAGGTGCCACATTGTGGTCAGAGAAATGTTTGGTAAATAACAAAAACAAATATCTTGACATATATTTATTATTGAAAACATTTATTTAAACATATGTTTTGAAACCAAACCCAAATTAAGATTATTGTAATGCATCATGATGTATCAAATTAAATCGTTGACATTATAATCCTAAAAGAAACGTGTGACTTATAAAGATTCACACCTCTAATCAATAGCATGATTTGTGTCCTTGAGGGGCTGAACTCATTCTTGTATTATTTGTGTTTTGCAGTCAGCAGATGGTCCAGACCTCACTGTCACTCTTGTGGCTCTGCTGACAGTTGTCACGGATGACACTACTGATTCGGCCCTCTTCAGTCCCGAAAGTATCTGCATTGTCGTTGAGGATGAAATACTTGTGAATGGTCCCACAAATCTGGCTGACTCATTTCTCCTGCTCTTTGGGTACATCTATGCACTAGACCTACAATACCCAAAGAAACTTGAGCTTACATTCACATTTATCCAGAAGGTTGTGATGTGACTTGAGGACAACAAACCACTGAAAGGGCGTCTACTGATGCTGAAGAATGATTTGTTCAATGAGTGAATCACTCAGAATGGACTACTTGTTGAGCTGAGTATTGAGAAAGCTTTTTTTTTTTTCCTAATCATTTGGCTCTTCTAGTTCAAATTTAAAGTGAATGACTGCTCATTTCGTGGACTATTCATGTTTAACGTTCTGTTGCCTAATACCTTAATGCACTGCCTTGATGTTTGTTACCTATGAAGTACAGCAGTGGAAACCAGTACATTTTTTTTATGTATTTTTAAAATAAGTGAGCTGCAGCTGTCAAGGTACAGTAAGTGTTAAATGCCTCAATGTTCTAATAGCTGCAATTGCTGTTAATACTGAAAATGTTATTTAATTTTAGAATCGAGATGGAGACCCTTGGAGTCTTTCTTTTGTTTTATTTATGAAGCACTTTTTTATGAGTGAGCTCCGTTATCCGTGCCTTTTTAAAAGCACATTGTGTTTAATAAAAAAAGTTAAATTGTTAGTGTTGTTACTTTCATGTTTTCTAACACTTTTAGCTGATTATAATTTACTGGGCAAACAGTTTAGAATTATTTGTAAATGTATTTCCCACAGTATTTAAAAAATATTTATTAGATTTTAAGTGTTATTTCCCATATTATAAGTTAGAAAATATGAAAAAGTTTGAGTTTATTTCCCACATCGTATGAGTTGCAATATGTAAAATATTTTGAGTGTATTTTCCACCTTAATTAAGTTGAAAAATATTGAACATTTTGAGTTTATTACTCCCTAATTATAAGTTGAGGAATATCAACATTTATAAGTTAACATTGAGGTAATTTAAGGCAACTGCAACTGTAATTTTTATTTTAGTTAAACTTAAAACTTTTAAAAACATCACTAAAAAATTGTTGTGTAATCTGTTACACAACAATTTTTGAGTTCTGTGAACTTATTAGGTTTTACAGTGTGCTGTTGTTGTTGGTGGTGTGTGTCGGGCTGTGAGCTGCGAAGCTACAGCCGGCTGTATGCATACAGCAACCGTGTGTGAAAAGTGGTCAATAAAGAGATGCTGAAAAGCGCGTTCATGCAAACATCGTCGGGTCTGCCGTGGTATGTTTACAATGGGACTTCTGCTCCTGAACCTCTGCTCACAGCGTCTGGTAATCGGTGCTGTGCGAAGTCAGTTTACGCAGGACTGTAAGCTGTCATCTGTCGTCTGTGAGGCGTGAGCAGTGTTTGTCTTTAACATAGTTCACGGTGGAGCTGCTGACATAATGTGGATCCGAAGATCCATAATTGGCCTACCTGGGGTTGAAAGTCTCGATAAATGCACGGCGTTTCGGCGGGTACACCGGCTTCCGCGAGTGTGACGCTTATATTGAGCGAGGAAAAAATAATAGAATACAATTTTATATTTATATTTCAATATCACAATAATCTTCCAATTTAGAACTACAAGTTTAAAAGAACTAACATAAATAAAATACACTTCAGCTAAATACTTCTAATTTATTTTCCCAAACCACGCGGAGCCGCACTTTAAGGACTAAAGAGCCGCATGCGGCTCCGGAGCCGCGGGTTGCCGACCCCTGCCCTATACAATTCCATTTCCTCCTTGTCTCAAAAAAACTGTATGTACTGGGTGGGCGGAGCTATCTGTAGCTTGTTTTTTTTCTTTTTGATTATTTAAGAATACCTTCTGTGAGTTTCATTTTTACTTTGCAATAGCTCTGAAGTGCTGAGAAATCTTACTTAAAATAATTGAGCTTACTCTTCCACGTTATTCGGTAATTTACTGCGCATACCTTTCATTAATCAGCACAAATAAGGTTGCATAGTTGGCTTACAGATTATAGAAATAGTTCAAAAGAAATTTGAAGAAATACAGATTAAACAGCATTTATAACACACAACACTGAACTGAAGGCAGTATGGTGTAAGTAGATCTGCTTCTGTTGAAGGTGAAGGCACTTTAAGAAAATCCTCAGAGACCCAGAGCTTCTTTCTTCACTCTTCAGCCCAGCAGGACATTTCCAGCTTTCACACACTCTGACACACATCTTGCTAAAATAGAAATCAAATAAAAGCATACAGCATCAAACAGTGTTTAAAAGAATATTTTATTTGTTGTTCTCATGGGTACTACTAATAGATAACTCTCACATGATCTGTGTCCTTGGAAATCTGGACTCGTGTGGACTGTTAAGAACTGCACACAATTATACTAAAATAAATAGGCTATTACTGAAATACACATGCTATATTATGAACTATGATATAAATATGGTGGTATTTACATTATTTACACTTCTTCCTTCAATTATTATTTAATAAAGCAGGCAAGGAGTGATTAAATAGTATCATGCGCATCGTTTGTTCAGAACCAGTTTTCTTCAGTTAGTCTTCCCAAAAGAGTAATCCCCCGGCAGAGTTTTACAACCAGTTAAAACTGGTGGGGAGAAGCTGCTTGTTTTGCAGACCCTGAGCTAAGAGGTGGCCATGATGTATATAAAGCGCTGGTTATGGTCTTTAAGCTGCCCCCGCACATTTTATACTGATATGTCTGCAGGTTTCTAAGTAATTAATCAATCAGTAAGACACTAAAGCTTCTATTAATCCCAAATAAAAATCAAACCCAACTTAGGGAGTAGGCCACAGCTGCACCTTATAACCAACCTCTGATTAGAGAGCTAGGGGAAAGTTGAATGTTCATGCTGCGTTCACAGACACCATGCAGGAACAGAACATCTATAAAATCTAACCCACTACACATCCACTGGTAACATCATCCCCTAACTTCAATATTATAACTTCCCACTGTCCATGTATCCAGGGCTGGACTGGGACAAAAAATCGGCCCGGGCATTTTGACTAAAGACCGGCCCACCAGGTATTATGGTAAAAACCATAAAGCCTTTGAATGAAAACAAACGTCGTTGTGACAGTGATGTACACTGTCTTGTTGGTATATATGTATCAATCTAGAACTTAACTTAAACCTACACCATCCTCCCTATTCTGGTATTCTAAACAGTACTTAGCCGAAACCCAAAGACTGCTTGGTCAAGTTAACCTCCTGAACTATCTACAACACATGGAGGAAACCTGAAATTAAGACAGAGAAGACTAGAGGTGAGACATGACCATTACTGAATATTAAAAATAATAAATGACAGATTTAGTGATATTTTCATAAACTATTTATTTACCACATCAATAAACAGCATGGCAGGGCAAAATATTTTTTCTAACATGGCAACCTTTAAAAAGTGAAAGGAGACAGAAAGAAAGGTGAGAAAAAATAAAACTTCCTCACTCAAAACTTACCATCAAAACTTAATTTTGATGGCATTCTACACAGTACTGGTACAGTATCTAGAAAATGTGGGAAAATACTGGCATCATATACAGCACTTACTTCTGAAGAAATTATGTTGGGACCCTGAAAAAAATTACCATGTACAATAATGGATTTCTGTACATTTGACATCAGATGAAAACTTTGGTTGTATGATTCAGATAATTATTTGTTAAAAGCTAGAAATTTTAAATGAGAATAAGAAAGAAACGTATTTTTTGTTCCCCCCTTTCCCTGTTAATGCCCTACCTGCCCCCCCTGACAAAACTTTGCTAGATCCGCCCCTGCACAGTTACCAGCTGTCAGCTACTTAGAAAAGGATCCTGGTGTTATTTGTCTCTCAGAAACAGTTCATAACTTCCCTTCAACCCTTCATCCCTCCAGCATACATCAGCTGATACTAGAAATTAATATTAAATAAATTCTAACAACAGCTCATCAAGTTTAAAGGTGCTTCTGTTGTTTAACGCGACCTCCGCTGGTTTGCTCTTTCTGACGCAGAGAGAAAAGCCGATCAGCTGATCATTGATCATTGATCACCTGATCGGGACAAATCGCGTTGCTTTTCACCTCAAGTTTAAAGTTCGACCTCCTCGGCTGTAATTGGTCCAGCCCAGAGTCGATCATGACCAACTGGCCAATACACCACTATTCATTTATACCGTTGAAAAAAATAAAAGAAATAAAACCCCATCGGCCCATAAAAACGAAAAATCACGAGCGGCCCACCGGGCAAATGCCCGGTATGCCCGATGGCCAGTCCAGCTATGCATGTATCCTTAATGTATCAACAAATAATTTTTAGTCATGGGAGAAAAAAAGTACACTCATGTCAGAAAGGGTCATGTAGGAGGTAGTAGAGCATGTTTTTGATTTAATAAATTTTTACACCTGGCGACCTTCCTGACATAACCTCAAAGGCAATTTGTGCCTCCAGCTAAAAACGAAGTAGCCTTCAGCTTGCCAAGTGCATGTGTAAACCACTACATTATGGAGCCATCAGTTATAAAATTGAAATTCATTTCAATCCATTTTCTTCTGCTTTTCTGGGGCCGCGTCACGAGGGCAAAACGCCAAGCCGAAAATCCCAGAACGTCCTCTCCAGAGCGAGCTCCTACAGCTTATTTGGGGTAACACAGAGAGGTTCCCAGGCCAGCTGAGAGATATAGTCTGTCCAGCCTGTGCTGGTTTTACCCTGGGGGCTCTTTCCAGTAACACATGCCTGGAAGCATGCCTTCCAAATCCCATACATCCAGTCTCACAAACGGCATTCTCTGCTGGGCCATTCAGACAGTCAGCACTGTCCCCCCACACCCTACCCCTGCCTGTCCACCTCACCAATCTGAGCCACAGCCTGAGTAACCCTCAACAATCAGGTCACTCACAGATGGACTCTATTCAGACCAAGTCTTTTCTTTGCACTACTTCCGAGCACTTTGCGACTATTTTGTTCTCTAGTGAGTCCCTTTCTCTTATTCTTGTATATATTTCTCCTGTTTGCTATTTATTCCTGCTGTCTATATCTATATTTTTTCCGGCACGGTTGGTGTGGAGAACACACAATTTTATTGAACATGTACAATGACATTAATGAGCTATTCTATTATATTATATATTTTTTAAATTTCCAGAGGGCTTAATAAATGCTCAGTTTACAAACAATTAGAATTTTTGGGCAATTATTTCATGGCTCAGACTTTAAAGGGTTAAATATTGACAACTAAACAACCGTAAAAGCACTCATGTCAGAAACAAGTTTGTTGAAGAAAACCTGTCAGTGAGTTTCTCTTTACCCCGGCAACTGAAAAGTGAAAACAGTCCTCAGAGCTTTGCAGTTGCAGCAGTCAGGCAGAAGATAGTTTTGTGTCACCAGATCTTAAAATCTGGGTGGCTAAAACCTTAACTTACTTTTTCTGTGTTCAGATCTGCAGTTCTACTCAGTAAACAAAGCTTGGAGTGATGTATTGCAGCCCTGTCAGAAAGAGAATTCCTCCGTGGTTGAAATCTGCAGTGACACAGTGGGTGTTGAAGCTAAAAATCCGCTGCCCCCCAAAAAACCCAGAAACACAGGGTTGTGGGTCGACCTGGAATGATCGATTTTTGAGAACAATTCTGAATGGAAATGGATTTCAGATAGGTAGATAGATACAATGTTCCCTCTAAGCCAGGGGTCCCCAATCCCAGTCCACGAGGGCCGGTGTCCCTGCAGGTTTTAGATCTCACCCTGGGTCAACACACCTGAATCACATGATTAGTTCATTACCTGGAGAACTTCAAGACATGTTGAGAAGGTAATTTATCCATTTAAATCAGCTGTGATGGATCAAGGACGCATCTAAAACCTGCAGGGACACCGGCCCTCGTGGACTGGGTTTGGGGACCCCTGCTCTAAGCTGTGCGCGTCCGCAATCGCGCACTGCTGGCACGGTGTGGTGCACAAAAAAAATCTAACCTGAATTGAAATTAAAATAAATAGGTTAACAATTAACCAGCTAATACGCAGCTAATCAACGTCGTTGACAGGCTATGACAGCGTCCTTATGTGCCGACACCGGTGTTTTAGCTAGCACAGCTGCGTGGCTGATGTGGAGTGAAGCCACATTAATGACAACGTGTACAACCATTGGAGATGTGAGCAGGACAGACGGAAAAATTGGCGGGAAAAGTGTGGACTTTATACCAGTTTTTAGCGTTGATAGGCCACGTAAAACCAGAGTTATGATAAAAAAATATATATGCAATGTTTATTTTTTATTTTTTCAGAATATTACCATTGTTTATATTTACTGCGAGAAGAAACGGTAAAAAAGGTGTTTTATAAGGAAAGCGCTTGAAAGCACTCTCTGCCTGTGAGCAAAGACAAAACCAAAAAACCCCACCCTTTCCTATTGGTCGGAAAATGAACCATGTCGACCAATCCAAAAAAAAAAAAAAAAATGATATGGCAACATGGCATTTAGATGTTTAGGAAGGGGGGCGGGGTTTAGGAGTGACGATGGTGTTTTGAGATGTGAGAGATTTGCGAAGTTAGCGCAAATCTTGTGTAGTTAGTGTGTAGTGTATTCAAACGTTTTGTTGTGTGTGTCAGAACAATGAGGCGACTGCTGAATGTTACAGGTGTTACAGGAGTGATACATCTCCTGTTGTCAGACCTGTCAGAACTTTGTTGTTTGCATAACTCAGTTACTTTTTTTGAAGAAGTAACTATATAATTAACTATATAATTAATTGCCCAACATTGGTCATTATATACTGTATTTTGCAGACAGAGAGTTACAGGACTCAAACCACAGACTCATACTCATAATACAAAAAAAAAAAAAGAAAAAAAAAGAAAGTTGTGTTTTCAAAATTGGAGTTCAAGTTACAATTTTTTACAGACGCTAGGACACATTTCGCAATACTTAGGTCACTTTTGCAAAACTCCTCACACAGTGAGCACAACAGAAGTCTATGTGGGCTAAACTGAGGATCAGTTATCATTGTTTTGGCACAAAATGCATTCAATGACTACATCTCTCAAATTTCATGAATTATTTTCTCACTCAGACACAACAACTGCCAAAAATCTTTGTACGTACAGGACATTTTGCATGTACTTACATACTGTTTTCAAAACTGTTAAACTTATGGTCAAAACAATAACATAATGCAAAACTGAATAAGACAGCAAAATTCAACAGCAATATTTTATTGAAACATATTTTACAGTTTTTTCTGAATGCTTAAACCCTAACTGTGATTTTTATAGCACAATTTCTAAAACTATTAATACTTATATCAAAACCACTCACTGAGTTTGCACTCAGTTTGCCATTTTGTAACACACACTTTGCAAACCTGTAGGCACAATTCACTGCTTACACTCAATTACCAAATTTCCAACACACTCCTAGTAAAATTATACACATGTATGGCTATCATTAACACTATTTTGCCAACTGTCTGGCACACTTTCACATGTGAAAACTGGTTTAGATAATTAGTACACTTTGCAATCAGCCTAAGCACTATAAACAGGCCACAGGTAAGCTGTCTATGTGGAGTACAATGGAAGGAGCAGCAAGAGTGAGAAGAGTGAGAATCAGAGGAGGCCAAGGGAGAGGACGTGGAGGTGAAGAAGTTGGAGAAAGAGGACGTGGAGGAGCAAGAAGAGGACGAGGAGGGGAAAGAGGAAGGGTAAGAAGAGTAAGAAACAGAATAACTGATGACATCAGAGCTACAATAGTGGACCATGTCATCAACCATGGGATGACCCTGAGGGAAGCTGGCCAACGGGTTCTGCCTAAACTGAGCCGCTACACTGTGGCAGGCATCATTAGGACATTTCGAAATGAGAATCGGTAAGTACTTTGTAGCGCTGCCATACTCTAATGAGAAACACAACAGTACCATACATGCAAAAATACTGAAATTGTTACTTTACAGAATTGCCAGACGTCCAGATGTTGGGGGCAGAGGCAGAATGTTCACTCCAGAGCAAGAGACCCATATAGTGAACATGGTGATTGCCAATAATGCAATAAGGCCGCGCGAAATACAGCAGCACATAATTGATAATGACACCA
Source organism: Oreochromis aureus (assembly GCF_013358895.1). Taxonomy (NCBI): domain Eukaryota; kingdom Metazoa; phylum Chordata; class Actinopteri; order Cichliformes; family Cichlidae; genus Oreochromis; species Oreochromis aureus. The sequence continues at coordinate 29,321,408 of NC_052955.1, read as the reverse complement.
TCTTTCAAAATATACACAGTGCAAAGATTTCTACACTAAGTTGTGTACTTGCGCGCCACAGAATAAGAATGAAGCAAATTTACAGAGTTCCTTTCAAGAGAAACACAGAACCTGTAAAGCAACTGCGATATGACTATGTGCAGGTAAGCTAGTGTCATTGGTTCTGAATTTGGAAGTGCATACTGTAGTGCTGTGCATGGGCCTGATGTGTTGCATTTGTTTTGTCTTGTCCAGAGAGTGATGGAACTAGAAGCAGATGCAATGGGACATGAGCTACTTTTTGTGGATGAGGCCGTTTTTAACCTCAGTAAAACCAGGAGACGTGGCAGGAACGTTATTGGACACCGTGCCATCATCAATGTCCCAGGACAACGTGGTGGTAACATAACCATGTGTGCAGCTATAAGCCAAAATGGTGTTGTTCACCATCATGCAACCATAGGCCCATACAACACTGCACACATTATTGCATTCCTGGACACCTTGCATGACATGCTCACTGTTCAAAGACCAGAGCAGACCCGATATGTCATCATATGGGACAATGTTAGTTTCCGTAGGGCTGCTTTGGTCCGCAACTGGTTTACAGACCACCCATCCTTCATGGCACTCAACCTCCCCCCATACTCTCCATTCTTGAATCCCATCGAGGAGTTCTTCTCTGCCTGGCGCTGGAAAGTGTACGACCGTCATCCTCATCAACAGGTAGCCCTTTTACAGGCAATGGAGGAGGCATGTGGAGATATTGACCAGGCATCATGTCAGGCCTGGATACGGCATTCAAGGAGATATTTTCCCCGGTGCCTTGGACTGGAGGATATCGCATGCGATGTGGACGAGATTTTGTGGCCGGACCCAGAAAGACGACATGATGTAGGCTGATTGTCTTTTTTTTCCCTTTTTTTTTGTGAAATTCCTATTTTGTGTTCTGACTTTGTCTTGGTTTTGATGAGTGTGAATAAACACCAATACTTGAAGTTTGGATCCTTGTATGTTTACATGACACTATGACAAAAGTGTGACCTCAAATTGACATCTGTGCACAGAGAAAGCAAAAGCCAGATGTGTTTTGTATTCATACCATCAGTGTGCAGTTGGCGCATTGTGTGCTTAGTAGATGATGGCTTGTGTGTACTGTTTGATACGAAAACACCATTTTTACGAAGGTGTGAAGAGTTAATCTAGCTGTGTTTGCTTTTGCAAGAGAACTACAATGTTTTGAGAATTGGGTGACAGGTTTTCTTATTTGTGTGTAGGGTTTTGCAGAAATAGCCAATAGTTACAAAAAATGTGCTTAAGCAATCAGAAAAAACTGTAAATCTAAAAATGCAGTTTAACCAGCCACAGCTGATTCTCATTGTAGATGAACATCTACACAGGTGTTACTCCTTCAATTTCATTACAAAAGGAGACAACTTTTGTAATGAAATTACACAAGGTTTGTTTTGTGATGTAAACATGGACCCAGCCAGAAATGGAGAAGTGGCTGAAAGAGGAAGAAGAGTGGCTGGGAGGGGGCGAGGAATACGTATGCATGGTGGAAGAAGAAGAAGAGGAAGATCAAGAGCTGTAGTCGCAGATGAGATCAGAGCTACTGTAATTGATCATGTAGTAAATCATGGTCACTCAATGAGAGAGGCTGGTCAGAGAGTGCAGCCAAATCTGCAACGCTCTACAGTGGCATCTATTGTTAGAGTTTTCCGGCAAACCAACAGGTAACTTGTATTCTGCAAGGGCATTTGCACATTTCAGAAGTAAATAAGCTTTTGTGTAATTGTTGTTGCATTTCTGCTTAGGACTCAACGGTTACCTCACACGGGAGGGAGAGGACAGATGTTCACTGATGTGCAGGAAACTGCCATTGCTGATATGGTCATCAGAAACAATGGGATAAAACTCACTGAAATTAGACACAGAGTCTTGGCAGACAACATTACTTTCGCAAATATTCACAGTGTAAGCATAACAACAATTTCTAGAGTCCTGAAAAACCATCAGGTCAGGATGAAACAGTTGTACACTGTGCCTTTTGAGAGGAACTCTGAACATGTCAAGCAACTCAGGAACCAGTATGTCCAGGTAAGATCACAATAAAATACAGATCTGTTTTTGAACAAAACCAAACACACACAAAGACAATTTTTACAAATTTACTACTGTAACAGTTTATGTTGCCTTTTGGATTTATGTTAGAGAGTCATGGAGATTGAAGGCAGGCAAACACACCACATTTTCATCTTTGTCGATGAGGCAGGTTTCAACTTGGCCAAAGCACGGCGACGAGGGAGGAATGTGATTGGGAAGAGAGCCACAGTGAATGTCCCGGGCCAGAGGGGTGCCAACATCACAATGTGCGCAGCAATATCCACTGATGGACTGCTGTTACACAGGCCACTAATTGGGCCATACAACACTGAACGGCTCCTTGCGTTCCTGCATGATCTCTATGGAAGGGTTGTGCTAGGTGAGGAAAGGGATGCGGAGAGAAGGAATCAGCCAACATTTATAATTGTATGGGACAATGTGGCATTTTATCACTCCCGTGCAGTCACCGAGTGGTTTGCAGCCCATCCCAGAATGGAGTCTCTTTTCCTCCCACCTTACTCTCCATTCCTCAACCCCATAGAGGAATTCTTTTCCTCATGGCGGTGGAAGGTTTACGACCATCATCCACATGATCAAATGTCCCTCCTGGATGCAATGAATGCTGGATGCCTGGAGATATCAGCAGAAGATTACCAGGGATGGATCAGGCATGCCAGAAGATTCTTTCCTAGGTGTATTGCCCTAGATGACATAAGATGTGATGTGGATGAGAACCTGTGGCCAAATGGAGAAGACCGAGTAGATTAGCATTACTATCAGTGGATGGTGTGTATACAAATTCTTGTATTTTGGGATTACTTAGTGCAAAAAAATAAAAATACATAAACAAATATTAACGAATTCTGCGTGATGTCTGATTCATTCCAGCAACATATATTGAAATTATGAACAGAGATGTGTCCTTGTTTTACACAAGGAAACACTGTGTAATGCTACATGTTGTTAGTGTTTTTTAGGTCATTGTTTTGTGGGTGACAAAGTGTGTTTGTTGGCTGTCAACCTTTGCTAGTGTTCTGGAAGAATGAGTTTATTTGAGACCTGAATAAAGTGTTTTGGTAGTTCTAGTGCATTTTGAATGTGAAATGAACTGCTTTGCCAAGCTGAGGGTCAGTTAGGAGAATTGTGTGAAGAGTTTTGCAAAAGTGACCTAAGTATTGAGAAATGTGTCCTAGCGGCTATAAAAAACTGTATTTTTACTTCCAAAACTGTTAACATACTACACAGGTCATGAACGAGATTTTTTTTTAAATTTTCATTGTAAATAAATGTAAATGCTGGCGTGACCACAGTGCACACGTCTAATGTTGCTTACAGTGGTCCAAGGAACCGCTCATGGAGTTTGTGTGTTTGCTCAGATAGATAGATAGAATCTATTTCAAACATGCAAATATAATTGAGATAACAAGAGAAAAAAGCTTCTTACACAACCACTGTGGAAAGAGCTTAACATTAGGTCAGAATGTTTCTTTCTTCAGTTGCCAGGTCTGAACAACAATCCTTGCTCTACTAAAGCAACTATGCTGATGCAAGTGTATGTACTGAAGCTGTTTTTCAGTTTCAAAGTAGAAACTTTAACTTTATGTTCACTTTATGTTCCTAACAAAGAATGTATGCACTAAAAACTAAAAAGTCTCACCGTTATTCGTTTTCACAATTTCAGATTCACATTTGTGTTTTCAGTGCTTTGCATTCACATCAGAGATGACAACAGTAATTGCTAATAAATCAATTAAGAACAGAACTACTTCTCCCTTGTCACAGTGAGATGTGATTCCTGAGGAAACAGATGAATGACCCAACAAACCCAGTGTGTATATCCTCTCTTTAGGCTACTGTTCTGTTTCCCAGGAAAACTATTTCGGATGTCATTATTTTTAATACTTTAGATTATTGCAGGGTCTTTACCTTAAATTGCAAAGCACCTTGAGGAAACTGTTGTTGTGATTTGGCTCTATGTAATTAAATTGAACTGAAAATTTAATTTGTGACAGATTTTAGACATGTCTTGGGTTAGTTCACCCAAGATCATGGTTTTGTCTTTCTGGTTGTGTTATTTAAATATCAAATTTGATTTTTTTTTTTTTTCCATTTCATGCATTCTTTAGCAGATTTAGTGTTGTTCCTAACTGACTTAGAGTTTAAATCTGGTGTTTAAATCTCATTACCTTGATTGTGAACTTCACACAAAGTTTGTGTTAACAAAAGCAAACTGATGCAGATCTCCTTAGAAGAATACACAGTCACAAGACAAAATGAAAACAGACTGTTCAAAGTGAAAGTAAAGCCGCTAAAAGCCATTAAATAACAACAATGTTGGGCCTGTGGCAAAATTTGAATGCACATGCGATGAAGTCACAGGTCTTGTTGAAGTGTTAAACATAAATTTCTTGATCTATAGAGACACAAAAACTTTAAATTATTGTTTGCTTGAATATCAGCCTAGCTCTGTTGATCAGTTTTGAGTCTTTTTTTGTCAACTGTTTGTGCTACTTTTTGAAGAAGCAATCAGATTGCTTATTATTGTCAAGAGTAAATGTATTTGTTTGGTTACTTGAGTAACCAAACATTCATCTAACAGTTCTGGAGAGGCATGCTTCAGCAGGTAGCTGTTTGCAAAATGTTGTGTCCTATCCAAAAATTCTTTGCAGTTTTACATTGAGAAACATTTATCGTAACTGCGTACCATAAACACACCATTATTAATCTATGATCTTCCAACTGCACTGAAAAAAAGGGATTGGCCTGCTCTTAGATTTATGTAAGGATCTTACGTGTATTTAACACAATTGCCTCATGCTTTACAGTAAAGTGTAACTATATAGTGTAGAAACTACATGATACACAGAGAGGGTATATTACAGTTTTTCTCAAATGCTAAAACACATTTCACAAACGTTCCCACCATGTTCCCCAATGTCTAAACACAACACCCTTTTCTAAAGCTACATGAACACAACCACACCTTCCCACTGCAAAACTCAAACTTTCACACCGAAAGAGCAGCTCGGAGCTTTCAAAAATGTAAACACTATACACATCATTACACACTACAGCAAAACAATTGAAAACACAATGCCCAATTTGTGAGAAGGTTCTTTGTTTCATAAAAGCCAATGCATGTTTTTAGAAACTATACAGTAACGGATCGTCGTAGATCTCTGCAGAGGATTAGGCATTTAGATTTGTGAGTTTCATATGAAGAGTATAAATCTATAGAAAATCCTGCATGTACGTACACTACTGTAACACAACTCAATGCAAAAACAGAATCTATTGCACACAACAGTACTCTTGAAAACATGATCAGGGTGTGAAGTTTTTTTTATTTACGTTATTCACACCACACACACACCAAATCACTGTGCAGCATCGTGTCGCTGAGCTGCATCAGGCCACATCACCTCATCCACATCGCAGGCTATATTGTCTCTCGCCATGCAGGCACCGCGGGAAAAACGCCCTGGAATGGCGAATCCATCCTTGGAAGGCCTCCGCTGGTATGTCAACACAGGCCAGCTCCATTGCCCTTAGGAGGTTGTCTCTTGTGTATGGTTGTCTGTCATAAACCTTCCATCTCCACGATGAGAAGAACTCCTCTATAGGGTTCAGGAAAGGGGAGTAGGGTGGCAGACAGACGTTTAAAAAGTGGTCACTGTTGGTGGTGAACCACTCTCTGATTTGGTTTGTTCTGTGGAAGCGGACATTGTCTCAAATGATCACATAAATGTGATGTGCGGGCCCAGGATGGTGTTGGCGGTCCAGGAGGATGTCTTTTAGCTCCTCTAGGAAGGTGAGGAGACGTTGGGTGTTGTAAGACCCAAGGAGAGCATGCCGGTGGACAAGCCCCTCCGAACCCATGGCCGCACAAAGGGTAATATTACCCCCCCGTTGGCCAGGGACCTCAGTGATGGCTCTTTGGCCAATGATGTTACGGCCTCTTTGCCTTTGTTTCTGCAGGTTGAAGCCTCATCCAGGAAGAGGTACTCATGAGGTCTGGCCATCTCGTCCAACTGTAATATCTTCTGTGAAAATGTGAAAGTGCACAGGTGTTCAGAACAACAGTCAATCAGGTAGCACAGTATTGTCCAGAAGTAATGTAGGCCACTGAGCAACACAGTATGTCCACTAACTGTACTGTGAACATGGATGTATACTTACTTGCACATACTCGTAACGTAGGTCTTTGTGTTGCGCAGAGTTGCGCTCAAAGGGAACCCTATAGACCTGTTTCATCCGCTTCTTTTGGCGCCGGAGAACTCGGTCTATTGTGGCCAAGCTGACATCGTCAATGCTCTCAAAGTTGACATTATCGGCAATGACTTTGTCTCTGATCTCCCGGAGTCTGATGAGGTTGTTCCCACGAACCATATCCACAATGAGGGTTTCTTGTGCCGCTGTAAATATGGCAACCATCCCACCTCTATGCGGCATTCTTTCAACTCTAAAGAAAGAAACATGTGTTGTCAATTGACATGTGTTACAATACAGTCACAACTGATTTGAACTCTTCCTCATTGGCCTGCTTCTCTTCTTCCAGGGCCAGCTCTTCTCCCTCCTCTGTGTCGAATTCCTCTTCCCCTGACTCTGCCTTCATCCATTGTGTTTGTTTGGAATCTGCACTCTGAACTTGCTTTTATACATGTGGTCACAGCATTAGCAACAAGTGTCTTTAATTTTGAGTCGTTGTGTGTAATGAATGACGCCAGGTATGTTCATTGTGTTCAAATATTGCTGACTGTGGCAAGCATGTTGCATCACATGAGCTTTCATTTGAGAATATGAGCAGAGTTCTTTTGCAACTTGTGTCTTAGCAAGGAAAGATGTGGTTAGATTTGTGACAACAGAGGATTGTGTTCTGTGAATTGTGTCTTCATGTCACATGTGTTTATGATATTGGTAAATGATGGCTAGATTTAGTAAATGTGTTTAAACAACTGGTCATTTGGTTTAGAGGATTGGCTTTTGTGTTTTAGCATTTGAGAAAAACTGTAAATTGTTCATATCATGTTCAAGTGAAGTAAGTCAATAATATAGCAATGTTAAACACCACGTGTGATTTTGTCTCGCGTGCTTGGGGAGTGGTTTGGGGAAGGCGTCCATCTTAGTCAAGTCGAGCAGCCGCCTCTATTTTTCAATATAATGTAAAAAGGAAATTGGATGGTTGTTACATTTACAAAAGTCTAACTTGTAATTTGAACACAATAATTCCATATTTCTATGAATGTAATAAAATCATGTGTGTATGAAATTCAACAACTTAATTTGTTCTTGTTGAGATGACATGTGTGGGAAATAAAAGCTTAAATGGCATTGTTACGGCCCTGAGCCTTGGGAGTGAGAATGCCTTTTTATATTTATGTAAATCCAAGTGTGCTAGGACTTGTGGGTGATTGGTTACTGGGAGACCCGTGCCAGCCCTCTTTTATGCAGATTGAAGTGTGCCAGACCACGTGGACGATTGGCTGCCTGGAGATCCCATGACACTCCAAGAGGAAATGACTGGCTGATTGTGTGCACCTGTGGGTATAAGAGGCTGAAGATCCTTCACGCTATGGCGTCTGCTGCTCAGAAGTGGACATGCAGTGTCCTCCTTGTCTGCGTCGCTTTTGAACTTGAACCTGTTTGCAGTGTTGCACTTTGTGTGTTAAACCTGGTATACAGCTGAGCTTAGTTTGGTTAGTTTTATGATGCTGGCTTGCCTTAGTTAACCCTTAGCTTTTACTCTTGGCTGTTCTTTATGTATTCATTGGTTGCCCAGTGGTCTGTTGAACAGTCCTGTCGATTTTATGTTTAAAGTTTGCAATAAAACCTTTTATTTTACTCCCCTCCTATCGCCTAGCAGAGGGGGTCGTAACAGGCATTATATGAAGTATCATTAACCCCAATAAAGTGTAATGTTTCAGTAGTATCATACCAAATGAAGTACTAATCTTAGGAAGATTGTTTTGCTTGTAACTGCTTGTAACAGTCTGTACTCAGATTGCGCCACTTATGGGGCCTCACAGCAAGAAACAGGAAACAGCTGGGGGTGAAGGAGTGTTGCAACCATCAGAGAGGGATAAAATTAAATATTGAAACCAGACAAAGGGCTGCAGCTAACTGTCGCTGATGGATGACAAATATACTCTGCTTACGCAACAGGGTGTGTGTGCAGCCTGTTAAATAGTGAAGTTTGTGTACTTCCTTTTTTGAGATTTATCGGACCGCGCTTTGGGTGGTATTGTGTTTGTCTCTCACATATATGTGCTTAAATAAATAATTGTTGTTGACTGGACCTGCTCTGAGTATTGGTTGTTTGTTCTCAGCCCATCATCAAAGAATCGGGACACATGATACAATCTAGTAAGAGTAGTTAGTTGCCTGGACTCATGAAATTCACAGGATCACACGAGATTTCAAACTGCAGGAAAATCACTGGAGTTATAAGAGGCAAACAACTACACACACACCACATGTGTGCTATCGCTATTTATTGTGGTTTAACTTGTCTGGGACAAAAATGTACAGAAAATTCTGCATCAAGCCTTCGAATCATAGCTTTCCTACTTTTGTTAAGCCTGGACTAGTGGTGTGGTGATTAGTGCTGTTGCCTCAGTCCTGGGTTCAAATCCACAACTGGGGTAGTTTGTAGTAGGGTCTCTCTGGGCTTTCTGGTTTCCTCCCACAGTTAAGTGTCATACAATTAGATTTAGGTTAACTGGTAATTCTAAATTACCCATAAGTGTGAGTGCAAACAGCTGTTTGTCTCTGTGTGATAGACTGGTGAGCTGTCCAGGGTGTAACCTGCCTCTTAACCTATCACTTTGGAGTTAAGCCCCAGCCCCCCTACAACCTGGATAAAGATAGGAGGATGGAAGTCGTTTTAAATTCATTCAACTTTTATGTTAATCAGACTCTAGACTTTGTTGAACATTATGTAATATGAAGACAACATCTAGTATTTAAGTGACCAAGCAGTATTGAGGTAAAAGTTCTAATAGTTTTGGAATAAAATGACAAAATTGTGAAGGATTAAAATATTCCAACAGCTCAACTTACTTCATCTAAACATGCTCCAATCACGTTTTATCAACACAAAATGCACAGGTTTATTGAAGATGAATAAGTTGTGTTGATTTAACTCAGTTGTTTAAGTTTCTGCCAAAGCAAAATAATTGTGTGCAAAAAATGTCCACTATTGAATTAAGTAAATCCAACATGTTCTTTTATCAGTGCAGAGATGTTGCCACCACAGCAGACCACACCATAGAAGATGGCTGAGGCCACCACAGAGTCATAGAAGGTCTTCGGGAGTGGGCCCTTCACTCCAAACGACCTGAGTCTCCGCAGCAGGTACAGCCTGCTCTGCCCTTTCCTGTAGAGGACTTCAGAATTATGAGTCCAGTCCAGTTCATTGTTCAGATAAACACCAAGGTACCTGTAGCTGTCTACAGCCTCGATGTCCATACTTTGGATGTTCAGTGGTTGCAGTGGAGGATGTTTGTGCCTGAGGAAGTCTACCACCAGCTCCTTGGTTTTACTAGTGTTGATCTGGAGGTAGCTCTGCTGGCATCAGTCCTCAAAGTCATGGGTAAGTTCTCTGTACTCCTTGTCGTCCCCATCAGTGATGAGGCCAACTATTGCAGAGTCATCAGAGAACTTCTGCAGGAAGCACTGGGTGGAGTTGTGGGAGAAGTCTGCAGCGTAGATGGTGAAGAGGAACGGAGCCAGAACTGTTCCCTGTGGGGCCCCCGTACTGCAGACGACCCTGTCTGACATACAGCCCTGAGTGGACTGTGGTCAGTCGGTGAGGTAGTCCAGGTAGTGAGGTGGTGGTCCACTCCTTTGTTTTCCAGCTTGTCCTTCAGGACCTAGATATGTTTCTTCCCTTCTACGTTTTAAGATAAACATCTTGATACAATCATATTTCTCAGTTCACTGGAATAATATAGAGGCTCTACTTTTTATTTAAACGTTGCCATGGTGCATGAACTAACCGATTTGCCTTTCTGGAACTGAAAACTCAGAGCTGCTGATATGCAGGTTATCCAACAGCTGAAAACAGTTCCTGGAACCAGTAAGGGCCCTGCAATCCTTGGTCAGTCTTCAGATGCACCCTCATCCTCGCTTTCTGCTCACACACAGGATGTACTTAGTGGCTTAAGGGAAACTAATGAAGGAAAATAGGTACACAGTTGTACACAGAGCAGTTCAGATTCTGAATATCTAAGTACAATCTGAAAAACAGGGAAGTGCAGTACAGAGCAGTGTGACTCAACTTGGTTTTCTGTCTGATCTGAAAGATAGCAAACTCAGCTACAGTATTTTGAATCACACTCGTACGCCATAATGTTGTACAGGGTATCATTTTCATGTGCAAATCACCTAAACACTATGTCAAAATCTCATTTGCCTTTATATAAACACTTCTGAGAAGGGGTGGATAAACTAGTAATTCAACATCTCTATGAACCAATAACAACATCAAAACAGGTTTTCACGCATGACCCCTGGTTGTGTGAATGTATTTGCAAGTTCTTCAAAAAACCTGCTAACTTATTCCATTCTTATATAACTAAACACAATGTAAGGACTCCAGGGTTAGGTTTGCATGAGGTGGAAGCAGATGTGTTTCCTTTTCTTTGGGAAAAACAAAAAAACATATGTCAAGTAATTGTAATGCAAGCTTTCCTGGAAATAAAGACAAATTATACAACAATGACTGGAAGCACATTAGTTATAAATAGATGAAAAATAGGTTCAAGTCTTTTGATCCTGTGAAACAAATATAATATATCATCATGGAAAAAAACATGCTTCATCAGCGGTTTCAGTCTATGTTTCACCCTGAAAGTTACACCTAAAATATATATTCAAAGTATTTTCAATGTTTTGCTCTCGAGTCCCAGATGTTGTTTAAATAGGGTCAAACCTCATAAAAGAATGATTCATTAAAGGGCAAATGCATTCAGGCCTGTAACATGTGACTTCAGCAGCTGTGCTGCAAAGCAGTTGATGTAGTGAATTAATAGTTAAGAGACTTTAAAGTGCAACAATGTGAATTTACACATTAACTCAGAATGTCTGGTACTCTGGACTCATGTGAGAAGGTCAGTCTAACACCCTGATGTTATTGTACGGTTTATTTTGCCATGTTTATTTTTATTTTACTTTTTTCAAAAATGGTGATGCTTGTTCATCCTTTCATCTCATCCCGCTTGGATTACTGTAGTGCTCTATGGTCTTGTCTGTCTAAATCATCTATTAATAATCTATTAAAACTCCAATCTGCCAAAAATGCTGCTGTAAGGCTTTTATCCCAGTCAAAAATTCTCTCATATCACTCCATTGTTAAAGTGTCTGCATTGGCTTCAGTTCAAAATCTTCATTCTTTCTTTTATGGCCTTAGGAGGAGAGGATCCCACTTATATGTCTCCGGTCTACTCGACACCTATTCTTCAAACCAAATCCTGAGGTCCAGAGATAGAAACCTTCCGGTGATTTTACCTACCTCTCTGAAAACTAAGGGGGGATTGTGGATTCCAAACCTTTTGAAACTAAAACTGCAGAACAACGTACCCCTCTGTCTTTGGCCCGTCAACACTGTGGCATCCTTTAAAAAAATTAATGTATTTAGAAGGCATTTGAGGAATTTTTTGTGTTTTGCGTTGCTTTACATAATTCGGGTGTGTCCATTTTGTCCACATTTTTATTACCTCTGTAAAGCAATTTGTGACTCGTTCGCATCTTAAAGTGGTATATAAATAAACATTACTCTACTTACTCTTTGAATGTACAAAAACATTTAAGATGTCTACTTGTTTGAATGCCTCTTATTATAACTAAAGCACTTCAACATTGTTGGCAGAGGAGCTGTCTCCTGTTACTGTTGCAGCGTAGACTTATGGAGGGAAAGTTGCCTCAAAAGTGTTGCAAAACCTACGATATGATCCACAAGCATAAACTAAGATTTACAAATATGTACAATCATTTGTGTGTAACCTTTGAGGACTCACAAGTGCGTGCTTCAAGCCACACACAAATACAAGGCAATTTGTTTAGCTTCACGAATCAGATATTTTTTTTCTTTCAAAAATCCTTCTGTGCACACAAATGTTTTGTCTTGTTTTGGGGACGTGGACATGTCTTTTTCTAAATCAACTAGAAAATGTGATTTACCAATTAGAGAAACTATACAGTAGCCTATAAAGGTTAATATACGCTTTAAATAATCTGCTGCTAGGTGCTGGGAAAAGTCAGCCAGTGCTCAGCTGCAGATAGGGAACAGCATGGCTGTGAATCAAATTCAAATTCAAATTTAAATTCAAATTTTATTTGTCACATACACAGTCATACACAGTACGATATGCAGTGAAATGCTTACACAACTGCTCGTGACTTAAAGAAGAAAAAAGAAAGACTATGAATAGGATAGGAAATAAATATGAAAATTAAAAGGGTACATTTAACTAGGAAGGAATAAAATAAAATATAAAAATTAAGTTAGAAATGAAATAACTGTACAACAACAAATTAGAATGAAGGGTAAATTTAACTGGTAAAGAATAAGGTAAAATATATAAATTAAAGTTGAAAATAAAATAACTGTACAACAAAATACACAATACACAATATACACAATATAAAAATATATAAGAATGTATGAAGAAATATAGAATAATAACAGCAGCTGTACAAGTATTAAATGGAAATGAAGAAATATAATGTCCAGGGTTGTGCAATCCACATTTGTAAGTGTCTTGTGCAGTGCAAATATGCTTAAAAGTGATTTAAGTGATGAAGTGATTCGATTAGATGACCACGCATCTAATCGAATTAGTGTAAACAATGTCCAGAATCAGACTCTGGAGTGAGTATAAGCTAACTAATCTATGTATATTTTGAATATAATCCAGGTTGCACTTAACACTTTGATGCTAATATTACCATTCTCTAATAACAGAAGGGTTACCTTAATGTTGTGGTAATGAATAATCCTGAACATTCAGGATGGTGCCGTCTACTGTGTAGTGTCTGTAACTTCTACATCTATGTTTTCTAGTAAAGGAGTTATGAGTTCAGTTTATTTAGAAAAATTATAAAAAAAATTATAAGATCCTAGTCCCTGTATGGTGTGTTGGTGGGCGTGTTTGTATAGTCAAAACAGGGATGAGTTTAATAGCTCCATACAGAGACACAAGTTTACATTTCCCAGTCTATAGCTCTGTTATATTTCAGAGACCAACAGCAAGTTTTCACTGAGAAGGTAAGTTGAAATTAGATTACTAATTACCCACTAATTACCAGAATGTGTGCGTATTTGGTAAATCCTTAAGAACTGCCTTGTAAAATTAACACAAAAAGAACTCGTAGAATGATTAAATGTTTATTATTGTTAATTATTAAACACTTTAATATTTCTGTTTAAACATTATGTAAACTGGCAAAATGTCCACAGGGATAGCCTTCATGAGCCTTTTTTTTTACTAAGAATAACTTCTAATAGAGTATGGGATAAACTGAAGCCTCGTCTCGAGTTAAAGGTCAAGTTCATATGATTTCATTTGCAGAAGTTTGTCTATTTCATCAGAAGCGACCTGCACAGACAAGCCTTTGTTTGTCAGTGGTATCTGTCTCGATTTGACTACCAAAGTACTATACTGCCCTATTCAAAGTGCATATTGTCATGTTGTTTGGATGTACTAATATAAACGGTATATTATTTTGCATAAAATCCCATGTGTTCAACTTTCTCAGTTTTTTTGTTGTTGTTGGGTTTGCTTTTTTTTTTTTTTTTTTTTTTTTTTTTGCCTTTTTTGGTTACAGGCCATGGAATTGCTGAACCCTCTTTCACTACTTTTAGGTATGTTTCTCGCTGAATGATCATTGTCATAAATGTTAAATATGATTTACTTACATTCTAAAATTAACAAATAAACAAATATTTCCTGTTGTTATGGAGCTTACAGCATTTAATTAAAGGGGTGCAAACATTTAAAAAACATGAAAGGTAATGTGAACTGGATATTTGGTGTAGAGCTTTAATTTATCTACAGTCTAACTTGAAAAAGAGTAAAGAAATTCTACAACGAGTTATTTTCTGCATGGTCTTGAAGAAGATAACACAAAAACATATTTGCCTTTAAAACTTAAATAATTAGAAGTGTAAAAATAATGTGTTTTTTTGTATCTTTAGTGATGTAGTTCTACAGTTATTCATCTTTGCATGCATCTATATCTAAATATACATAAATATACTACTTATATATCAGTACAGTTTTTAGAGATGAACTATAACAGTAATGTGTCTCTGCAGGTTCTCAGTCATCCAGGTCATGGTAGTCTAAGGAGTTTGGAAAGAAAAGCAACTGGACTTTTTAAAGTTTCTTGTAGACTTTCACCTCTTACCTGAGAAGGTTCTTCAGCTGAAACATCTTTAAGAAGTCCAGTCACCTTTCTTTCGAATCTCCTTAGATAACAGTAATGCAGAAACAAATGACTAAATGATACTTACACTGTTGATCTGATCTTATTCTGTTACAGCAACAGTCCAGCTGCACTTTGTTTTCTCTTCCGATGTGTGCCCAAATGCAGGAGATTTAGAAATTGGCAATTTAACTTGGAAACTTGAATGTTGTATGAGCAACAGAAAACAATTCACACTGAAAATTGTGGCTCAAAAATTGGACTCATTGGACTCGATGTACAGCTCAGAAACATGTCCTGGCACCAATTACAGAGAGCGAAAGTGTTTGAATTTCTCTCTAGCGGTAGAAAATGGTAAGCACTGCAAACCAGCACATTCTTTAAGAAATACTTCACATTATAACAAGATTTTAAGCACACATGCAGTGTTATTTTCTCTGATGAATCTTTATATGTTGGTTTTGTGTATCAGGAATTATAAAGGTCTCTGTAAACGATACAGTTTGTAAGGAAAACTACACTCAGCCTGAATGCCACCCAAATGTCACTTTCAACAATACAGCTGTAAATCTTCCACAACAGTAAGTATGTTTCATGTGTACTCAATTACTGAATACAAAGTTTCAGTATATTTGGTGCCACACATGCTTTCAATAAATCGCCTGTATATTTTCCTTCATAAAAGAAATAGAAATATCTGCTTCAACATGTCATCAAAGAATGGCATGAAAGTAAAGATTAAATTTCAATGTCCTGAGTACCTTGCTGCTAACAGTAAGCTCTACCCAACACATTAAAATTTCTTAAAGACTGCATTTAACGAAGTCACATGGAGTTTATGTACAATATGTGTGCATTACATTTTTAAAACCTCTTCTCGATTTTTGTGTCCAGTCAGTCTACACAGCGAAAGTAAAAGTTGGATTGATGCCTTGGAGGACTGCCAGACGCAACATTTCTCCCTGGTTGAGATCTGTGAAAAGAAAGTAAGGGATGATGTGAAAAGACTGCAAAATAAAACAGACTCAAAGACGGGGGTGTGGATTGGACTGCAAAGGTCCATTTTTGGCTACAGTCCTGAGTGGAAGTGGATTTCAGGGTATAATGTTGTAAAATCACAGTTGAATAGAACGTCGTCCGCCAACTCTGACTTTGACAACCACTGTGGAAAAGTCATCTTTGATAATAAGACAGAAGAAATCAAGTGGTCCAACGCCAACTGCCATGAAAAATTACCATACATTTGTCAAAGTAAGTTGCTGTTTTGTTGTCCAATCAGACTTCTTCACCGTATTTTTATTAAATCTTATTGTTTTTGTTTTTTCTTTCTCTCCAGGAATGAATGAAAAGCCTTGTACTGATGATTATACAGAGAAGTCAGGTATATCTACCAAAATGTTTTCTAGCCTTTAGGCATAAATTGACGTTTTACTTTATATTCTGCATCTTTTTTATCTGTGTGACACATATCAGTGTAAGATGCAATATTTACACATAAGTAGATGTATAAAGGTCAATGGGAAGTTTAAAATGAAGTCATTCCACTCTGCATTTTGATATTTTTGAATTAATATTTGTGTTTTGGGCCACAGAGCTTTTCATTGACATTGACTGAACTGATAGCACCAAAGAAAACAATACGCAGCATCTCCAATCATCATCATGTCAAGGTGAGATTCCTGGAGAAGCAGATGGATGACCCAACAACCCCAATGTGTATATATGCTGTTTGTATGTATGTATGTATGCTGTAGTGTTGTATTTCACAGGAAAACTACTTTGGTTACTGTCATTTGCAAGCTTTGTTAAATTACCAGTTCACCCACCACTTCTCAGAAGTACTTGTATTTGTCAAAGACGCTTCTATGTAAAGAGTCGATGGATTATTTTTGTCATTAAAAACCTAAATATCTGGCTAATTTAACCGAGCGGTTATAAGAAATGACATTTTTAAACATTGAATTTGAACTCGCGATTTTCTTTTTCTCTCAAACAAAAAAACTAAAGAATATTCATTCTGTGCTAATAATAAAATGTGAAGTTAACAAAATGCAAACTGTATTTATTTCAGTGATATCTTGATTCAAGAGATAGTGGGGTATACCAATCTGTCACAGACACCATTCACACACCTAGGGTGAAATCTGTCCATATTTACTTTTGACTACTTCTTTTTATGGCCAAGAATGTTACCATGTTGTTGTCAGTTAAACTAATGTGTTGCAAACTATTCGTCCAGCTGTTTGTTTTTAGTAACACTTCTAACTCACCATCACAAACTTTTACCAAACTTCAAAGTATTTACCAGACCTTCAGATTAGCTCAAGAACAGTGCATAGAGACTGTCATGGAATGGGTTTCCATGGCCAAGCAGCTGCATCCATGCCTTATATCACCAAGTGCAAAATGTCAGATGAAGTGGTGTAAAGCACACTGCCAATGGACTCTAGAGCAGTGGAAATGTGTTCTCTGGAGTGATGAATCATGCTTCTCCAAATGGCAATCTGATCAGTGAATCTGGGTTTTGTTCTGACTGTATCGTGGGTAAGAAAGAATGCTTCAGCATACCAAAATGTTTTGGACAATTTCATGCTGCCAACTCTGTGGAAACAGTTTGGGGATGGTTCCTTCCTGTTCCAACATGACTGCACACTAGTGCACAAACTTGACTGGTCTACACAGAGTCCTGACCCTCACCCTGAACACCTTTGGGGTGGATTACAGCAGAGATTGTGATAAACACTCTTAAGCCCTCCAGAAAGCCTTCCCAGAAGAGTTGCAGATGTTATAGCTACAAAGAATGGGCCAACATATTAAAGGATTAGGATTCAACTGTATTGTCATTACACATGTATAAATACAGGGTAACGAAATAAACCCACTAAGACTGAGATGTCACTCAAGTATATATGTGTGTGGAGATAGTTTGGTTTTTTTTAAAATCATTGTTACCATCCGGGTTGTTGTACTGAGTGTACTTAAAACTTTACAACAACGTAGGCACAGGTCAAAATTATGCAAGAGGAAAAAAAATACTGTATTTGAAATTGTTTGTTTTATGGATCTGTTTCGATCACGGTATAGAATGGGGACTATATCAATTTCCTTAAGGTGAAAAGTTAGTATCAGTTATTGACAGTGTTGGGACTAACGCGTTATTAAGTAACGCGTTACAGTAACTACGTTATTATTGTGGTAACGAGCACGGTAACTAGTTATTATGCCAAAACCAGAAACGCGTTACACGTTACTGGGATTTAGATAGGCTCGTTACTCGTTACTTCGTGTGGCGCTATCGCGGAGCTTCCACAGATCAATAACATTAGCAAGTGGTGGAGGCCAGCAGGTGGATGAAGGAAAAGGGAGGCAAGAGGAGAGACCCGAAGCGGCCGCCGGTCCGCGTGTCAGGTGAACTGAACTTCAGGTAAGAAGTTATGACCTGCAGTCTATTGGAGTCAGATATAAACCAAGTTTAGGTGGAGTTTATTTTCGGTATGCTGACATTTTCGTACTGCGTGCTAGCTAGCATGACGGAGTTTCTATAGAGCTGTGTGGGTGCTATGTTACTGATGTTGAACTTTATTTTGTTCATACGGTTAATTATTAGAGTTGCCAACCGTCCAGTAAAAAACAGAATCGTCTGGTATTCAGAGAAAACATTACGCGTTTCGTACTGAGGTGAAAAGGACCGCAGTTTGTCCCGGACTTCAGCTACAATGAAAAAGACACAAAGCTGAAGCTGCACAGCTGCCTCTTCTTCTCTCATTCTCTCCTCTCCTGTTTCTACTTCAATCACGAAACTGATCAATGATCAGCTGATCGGCTTTTCTCTCTTGTTTGTTTATCGCCCACTTTGCGCCAGAAAGAGGAAACCAGCGGATGTCACGTTAAACAACAGCAGCACGTTTAAGCTTGATCAGCTGTTGTTAGAATTTATTTAATATTAATTTCTAGTATCAGCTGATGTTTGCTGGAGCCACAGCTGTAAAGCTGCTGGTCATGATATCGGTTTGGTTATCTGGTGAGAGGAAACATGCAGATGAAACCAGGAGATGTCCTTACTGAATCATCAGAGCTGAACAGGTGATGGAGAAACAGGTTTACCTTTTAGGTGACATGAATGAGTTGAAGGAAGTTATGAACTGTTTCTGAGAGACAAATAACACCAGGATCCTTTTCTATGTAGCTGACAGCTGGTAACTGTGCAGGGGCGGATCTAGCAAAGTGTTGCCAGGGGGTCAGGTAGGGCATTAACAGGAAAGGGGGCACAAGGAAATACTTTTCTTTATTATTCTCATTTAAAATGTCTCGCTTTTAAAAAATAATTATCTGAGTCTTACAACAAACGATTGATAGATTGATACATATATACCATCAGAACAGTGTACATCACTGTCACAACAGTGTTTGTTTTCATTCAAAGGCTTTATGATTTTTCCTATAATGGTGGGCCGGGTCTCTAGTCAAAATGCCCGGGATGATTTTTTTTGTCCCAGTCCAGCTCTGTATGCAGCTCATCTGCAGTCTGGTGTTACCTACATCTTCCTATTCAGAAGGCAGAATTTCCAAGTTCTGAGTACAATCAAAAGCACCGCGACTGCAGTTTTGTGTTGGATGTAAAAAGCAGGCTAGAATCATGGCGGCGGTCAACGACGGTCCAGGCGTGGGATTTCTCTCGTGGAAATGTGCACATTATTTTTCCTTTCTATTGGTAGGTGGCACAGTGCACTTGTGGCAAGTAAGCAAGCTAGAAGACTGGCAATCTCGCTGGGTATCCAGTTACGGAAGCAACACATTAACAAGAGAATTCTGAGTAAAACCAAAGTTACTTTCCCTAGTAACTAGTTACTCTGAAAGTAACGAGTAACTTGAAGTAACTGAGTTACTTTTTTAGAGAAGTAACTAGTAATGTAACTAAGTTACTAATTTAAAGTAACTTACCCAACACTGGTTATTGAAAGTATTAAGCTGAGGGCTAATGCAGCAGCAGAAATGTGGTGGTGAAAGAACTGGTTATTTATTACCAGCTTCTCTACCTGACGACATAAAGGAGGCTTTTTTCAGTATACCTTGGTTACATACCTAATTTGTTTATAAGATAAAAATAAAAACTCAGGATATCAGGATATATTTGCTTCCTGTTTGACTAGGAACACTCTCTAACAGTAACATCACTGAATGTGGAAACAGAGACGTTTTCTTTTTGGGAGAAAATGAGAAAATAGGACAAATATAATAATATAATAAAGACAAAATTGAAAAATAACTTTAACTTACAGTAGGAATAAATATTTTAAAAGCTGTTCATCTGGTAACCTGGCTAAGAAGATCTTAAAGCCTTCAGATTATAACAACTACAGTTTAAGACCAAACGCTCAGTTATTGTGCTGTGCATTCATGAAACAGGTTGGAGGAAATTACTGATCACAAGAAAACCTCCATTTAAACAAATATACTAATAATGTTTAACAAAAAACCCAATTTTTTGTGGATTTGCTTTAACAACATTTAAACAACATTTAAAATCAAAATATTTTCTATATCAGTCAAATTGGTTCACCTTATTAAGTCTGTAATACTGCACATCCACAGCACCATAGAGGGGGAAAAAGCAACATTATTCCATTTGAGGAAGATGAGAACACATTTGTGTTTATTTAATCAAAAATATGATAATATAAAGAGCAATATAAAAAGTCTCTCCTGCCGGCATTTCTCTGAGTTATCATTCTGGAGAAAGACAGCAAGCCAGAGGACAGTGGGGAGGTTTATTCAAACACTTTGGATATTTAACAATCATCTCTGCAAAGACTGGAAGCACTGAAGGTGAACTTTTTATTTATAAACTCTTAATATGACGATCAATTCCTTCTCAGTTTTCTACCTTTCTTTTATTTTGCATGTTACAGACCATGGCACGTCTGATTCATCTATCATTACTGCTAGGTATGTTTACAACGTACAGGTCAACACCGAAATGCAAACTGTAGTCAGGCCTGATGTGATCTTCCTGTGTTACAGCAGTGAGCCAGCTGCCCTGTGTTTCAGCCATACGAGACTTTCCAAATGGAGGAATGAAATTTACTCCCTATCATCTGTGCCCTGTTGGAGGGAATATTACACATGACTGCAATTGCACAGCTGGCAAGTGGATATGGAAATTTAAATGTTGTGGGCCCACTGTTAACCAAGTCACACTGGAAGCAACTGCCACAGCCAATTATACTGAGACAGAGGACTGTACTAATAAATGCCGTAAAATCACATACAAAACAAAAATGTTTGTTTTGTCTGTGGAGGTAGAAAATGGTAAGAAATCTAAAATTCACAACACATTAAAAATGATTTTATCGCTGGCTTAAAGTCGGCTGACTGACTTTAAGATGAAATCTAAGAACTTTAAAACCTGATGCATATTGCTGTAGATGAGCATTCATGTGTTTTGTTTCCATGTACCAGGGTATTTAAAGCATACGAGTGATAATAAGGTCATTTGTGAATCTTGCTCTGGAACTTCAACTTCAACTACTGCCGGCACAAAGTGTTTCAGCTTTAAAAAAAAGTAAAAAAAAAAAAAAAAATTCTCTCAATTTTCAAATATAATGCTGAAGAAAATGCAGATTGTTACCTTTTATAGGCAGAATCATGTTTGTCACATGCCTTTAAAACAGCTTTCTGTTTTCTTCAACAGACAAAAGATTCATATCTCGGTTCCTAAGCGAGACCAAAACACAGTAAAGCTCAAATTTCAGAAGTTTCATCAACTGCACCGTGTTAGTGACTGTACAGAGGCTCACACAGGCGAGTACTTTAGTCAGCACAATCAGCCTTTCCTCCAAAGAGCAGCTTTAAGAATTTAATTTGCTACATAGTTTTTCTTTCTCAAACAACAAAGGTAAATTATTGATGTGCAAAGCAATGAACCGATGCATTTTTTTCCACAAACAAGAAAACAAATACAACATAAGATGAATCTGTAAAAATTATACACATACATGTACACTTACACACTGTATAGTTACAACAAGACTTTTTTTTCTTATGTAAAACTGAAATATGTTTTTAAAGCCTGCATTTTTACTTTTTCTTCTTATGTGCAGGTTCAAATAAAAGGACCTGCAATGTTAATGTTACTACAACAAATACAGGTACATCAGGTGGAAATGTTTATATTTCAGCCTGAAAGCAGTGTTTTACTTTTAACATTATGTGAATAAAATAATATGTTAATATATTATAATGCTGTAAACTCAATACTTTAATCTAAACAAAACATCCCCGACTATCAGGGTGAGTCAGCAGAGCTTTGCATAAATAAGGAGACAGCAGGAAACTGTGGCATGTTGTAGTGTTAGCATATCTTAAATGTCACTTTGGTTTTTTGTCACAAGCTCCAAACCTGCAGTTCTACCGTGAAAACAAAAGTTGGATTGATGCCTTGGAGCAATGCCAGAATGACTACACCTCCCTGGTTGAAATCACCAACCAAACAGTGAATGATAAAGTGAAAAGTCTCCTGCAAAATGAGACACACTTGCAACGAGGGGTGTGGATAGGCCTGGAACGCTCAGTCTTTGGCAAAGATAGGGAGTGGATGTGGATTTCAAAGTCCAAAGACATTTATCCTGAGTGGAACAGAAGCATAGCTGACTCAAATAACCACTGTGCAAAGATGATCCTGACTGAGAAACAAGAAATTAAGCTGCTGGATGCCAACTGCCATGACAGACTACCTTTCATCTGTCAAGGTGAGCATTAAAGAACAGTCTGGTATAATATTGTTATCAGTTTTCTGCTTCTTTTTCTTTCTTTTTTTTCCATTTAAAAAAGAGACTTGGCCATAATGATGTTGATGCAAAAACTTAAAATATTAGTCTTACAGCCTGAAAGCAGAAGCTTCTTCTGAAAGAATATTTTTGGATATTAACTTTTAATTAATATTGGTGTTTTGGGGGTTTTGTTTTTTGTTACAGATTCTGGAGAAGAGGCCTCGTGACCTCTACTCACAGCAACAGGAAAACTCTGGATTCAGTCATCAACAACTGCAGGACCTGTGCTTTTGTCAAAAAACAAAACATCTGCGGTCCAGACATTGAACTGTTGTCATGGACACATGTCAAATAATGTGCCAGAAAGGGTGTAATCATTGTATAGCATACATCTTTAATGACTTAAAAAAACATGAATTGGGATTTTCTTTCTCTAATTCACACCAGGATGAAATTATACAAATCAGTTCAAAGAAATCATTAAAAACACGAAATTACCATACCATTCATGCCCACAGTGAGTGTATGTAAACTTCTGACTACAGCTCTATATGTAACTCGTAGTTAAGCTTTGTTGTCATTTCTCTAAGTAGTCTTCAGGAATAGTTCTCCAAGCGTCTTGAAGGACATGCAAAGCTCTTCATTCTTTCCTCTTTCTTAATGACACGATACTGTTCATCTGCTGCTGTAGGGGCCTGCCACTTCTTTTCTTCATTTGTCTGGTTTCTTCAATATTGTTAAGGACAACCACACGCCATGTACAATACAATACAATACAAACTTTATTTATAGAGCACATTTAAAAACCAGCGGTATACCAAAGTGCTTAACATAAAAGACAAGAAAAGTAACATGAGTATTATAAGGCCTCAGCAAAGTATCAAATATACGCACAGGTCATTGCCACTAATACACAGGGGTAGTATAAAATGCATATCAAGTAAAAACATAGTAAAAGCACAAGCCATAAAAAATATGTATAAAGAAAAATAGAGTAAGTCTAAGAGTCAGGTACGAGCATTAACAAGCAGGAAAAGCAAGATTAAACAAATAGGTTTTTAACCATGATTTAAAAGATTGGATAGAATCGGACGCCTGGATCGCAATCGGAAGGTTATTCCACAACTCTGGTGCAGCCAGGGCAAACGCCCGGTCACCTCTAGACTTCAGCCGAGATCTAGGCTGCGCCAAGAGTAACTGAGTAGATGATAAGAGATTTTCTAACATTGAAGCTAATAGCTCTTGGGGAATCACCTTGTTGGTTCAAAAATACTATTTTATGCCTGTAACTGTGCTATCTTTGGCCTGTCCAATTTAAGGCCAGAGGGCAGCTTGCACATATTATCAGTGTGGTTTTTCATTATGAGTTTATTGGCTTGGTCAAAAGACTGTTTGATCTTTTGATTGTCTGTCCAACTGTTTCTGTGGGTCACATCTGTTCCTGGAAATCAGCTCAGTGGTAACTGAGAGCTTTGCATGATTAGAGCCAGAGCAGTGAGTAGCTGTGGCACAGGAGAAGTACAGGGGAGTAGGTGAGTGGGCTTCTGGCACTGACATTCTTTCAACACAAACTGCTACAGTGTATGTATATATTATAGGCACCCATATGTAAAGGTTTTGTTAGCAGAAAACAGAAATGCAATTTGCTTTATGTTTATTTAGACTTGGTTGATTTGATAATGGCCTCTTTACCTGGGTATGAGTGATACAGAGGGAGTACAAGACGCTGCATTTTATTTTGGGTTTCAGGATTTTTCCTATGTTCCATTAAGAACTTTGTTAATAAATGTCACTTGCATTTGAGTTTGCAGTGCTCAAA
Source organism: Oreochromis aureus (assembly GCF_013358895.1). NCBI lineage: Eukaryota > Metazoa > Chordata > Actinopteri > Cichliformes > Cichlidae > Oreochromis > Oreochromis aureus. The sequence goes on along the minus strand of NC_052955.1, from coordinate 29,297,309 downwards.
CCTGCTTCTTCAAACATCCCAAAACATTTTCTGCTCATAAATACAATGTTGTGCTGTTATTTATATGTTTGAGAAAAATCAGCAATAGTTACTGTATAAACCCAATATCCATAGAAACCATCTAAAATATGAAAAACAATATATTTATGATCAAAATTTATATTCTTTTGGTTTTTATTGTTATGTGATATAGTTATTTCTATTATAATAATCAGATCATATGATAAACCCCAATTATTTACTTATTATGACTTATTATGACTTATTTATTTATTATATTTAATATCTCATTTTTTATTTAAAAATATGTGTGCAAATAAGGAATAAAGATAGACAGGAGTCAACATATATTTTAAAAGCAGTGAGGATGAAAGATATCCTTTAATGATGCTTATTACAGCAGAGGTGAACAAGCCTCCTGCTGACATAATTATAATAATAATAATAATAATAATCTGTAAGACAATGCAGCAGATGTGATCTGTTGTAAGCGGTTTGTACAAAATTGCTCTGCAGGGGGGTACAGAGTGGTTCCCAATCTGCTACCCTGCTCCAGTTTTCCTTGCCAACCAAGGAAAACTGGAGCAGCAACAACAGACTGGTTTAAAGAATGAACCAAATTTGACTACATGCAATAAATCATTCAAGTTCCATCAACAAGTAGTCTCCTATGTCCTTTCTTGTAGACGGTGTTACATTTCCAGTCCAGTCTCAGTTGAGATGAACACTCGGGTAGTTGTAGTTCACCACCTGCAGGACAGACTGAGTACAGCTGATACACTTTTCCATTGCCACAAAAAAGTGAATTCTTCCAGAACTTGCTTAAATTGTCATACCCAAAATCTGCCACCATCTCTTTCAGTTTTAAGTGATTGTAACCCATCACTCCACATAGTGATCCACACGTTCCCTGTACTGTCTCCTTCCCACATCTGGCAAATCCCACAGCTGCAGACTTATCCAAGAATCTCCACAAATGTCACCACTGTGAGTTACACTGGAAGTCAGGAGTGTCCAGGGTGAAGAGAAAAGGTCAGAGTACAGTCTTCCATGGTGCTCCTGTGCTGTGGCATATATACATTGTCTCAATATCTATATCTATATCTATATATATATATATATATATATATATATATATATATATATATATATATATATATATATATATATATATATATATATATATATATATATATATATATATATATATATATATATATATATATACAAAAAGTTTTACCAGGCCCCTGGTGGTTATCGAATGTACTGCAGTTGAGCCGTAATAATAGCAGAAATTCAATGTGAAACAATGTACAGTATTTATATAAATGTTATTATTTATATTAAAACTAAATTAAAACTGGTAATAAGTTGGTTAGTTTGTGATATTACTCACTACTCTGACCTAAGTGTCTTAATTTTGTCTCTCACTGCAAGGTGAGTCACACATTGACCCTAACACTTCTCATAAAATTGGGTGTTAACAATTTATAACCAGCACCCCGAGAAGTTTATGTTTTATAATTATAATTAATTTTATAGTTTTGAATCGCGTTAAAATCAGTCAGATCAAAAAAGGTTGTGCTCTACCACTTCAATCCATACTCCAATATATTGTAATCATGCATTTCCACCCTCATGTTTAGATGCCTCTTTTGAGGTCTGGACACAGAAAGGTATACTTACTCTCAAAGACTTATATATTAACAGGCAATTTCTGTCATTTACCCAGTTGCAAAACAAGTTTTCTCTCCCTGCGTCACATTTGTTTCATTATTTACAGATAAGAAACTATGTTCGTCAGAGTATCCTCAACTTTCCGTGTCTTCCTGAAGAGGGATCAGTTTTTACGCTCCTTCTGAGTTCCCAGGATTCTAAAAAGTTGGTTTCTGGTTTTGTGAAAGCTTTTTCAGAGTATTTGAATTTCAAATCTGACTTTTTGAAGACGGCATGGGAGAAGGAACTGGGTTTGCAAATTGGAGATGAGGTGTGTGAGAGGAGTGTGTGTAGGATCCATTCTTGTTCTATAAATGCAAGGCATTAGTTAATTCAATTCGAAGTGATTCACAGACTTCATTACTCAAAAACTAAATTTTACAGGATTTTTCCTTCTATTAGTCCAGTGGTTCCCAAACTTTTTTTGCCAGCCCCCTTTTTACAAGAAAAATGTTCGCGCCCCCTCCCCCCCACCTAACCCCCCGCACAAACACATCCTCCAAACACACACACCCATATTTTGTTTACAAACTCCATTGCGGTTTATTTCACACCTCAAACATTTAGTAAACAATTAAGCAAATACAAGTAAACGGCAATAAATTACAGGTAGTAATACTACTAACTCTTTTACGCTACGTCCACACCTACACGGGTATTTTTGAAAACTCAGCTGTTTCTATGCGTTTGGGCTTTTCGTCAACACGTAAACGGCGTTGCGATTCACCGAAAACGGAGATTATTTAAAACTCCTTTTTTGCGTCTATGTGTGGACGAGGATTACAGAGTTCGTCACGCAGCGTCAAAGGTATGTGCCTCTTTTCACATCACGCTGTGCGCCACGTTATTGTTTACATGAGATCAGTAGCGGTTTTAGATACGGGCGACACGGGCGGTTGCCCGGGGCGGCATCGTGATGGGGGGCGGCATCACGGGCATCGGCAAAGAAAAAAAAAAAAAAAAATGCTCGTACTCATGCTGCCCCGACGGCAGCCAGCGCATATTGGGAATGTCATAGGCACCGATCGGTTTTCTATCGCCCATTTGCTGGGAGTAAGGGCGCCCTCCGTTTGCGAGGTGCGCCTGCTGCTTGCGGCACAGGGAGGAGAGGGCGGGGCGGCGGAGGATTCTCTGGCTGGCTGGAGCAGCATCTAATAACCAACTCGCAAAATAAAACTAAATAAAAACAAAACAACAAACACGAAAACACCAGACATTATGATACAGACTTATAATTTGCACCGGTGTTTTTTCGAAATTCTATACACGAAAACTGAGCGCGAGAGCCCTCGGTGCGCCTGTGCGCTGCTGAAGTCAAAGTAAACTTTATTGTCATCTCCGCTACATACAGTCCAGTATATAGAGAGACGAGACGACGAGGCTCCAGTTACATATACACTTTAGGGATCAATAACAATTTAAAATTTATAATTTACAGTTTGATGATTTAAAGTCTCACACATAACCCGTCGAAAGGAGAGGGAGACCTGCTGCTTCCAAATAGAGCACATTTCATTCATAATGTTGTAAATCCAAGCCCATTATGTATTCATGATTTGAATCCTGGGTTGTGTGAAATCCCAGAAATACACCCTAGACAAAGTTAATCTGTGAACTAAGGTGTAGGTCTATTAGGTTATGTTGTGGTGATCCTCTGGTTGAGGGATGGGTGTTCATACTGGAGTGCAAAATTAAAACCAATGGAAGATGGACAAGAAAAGTTCAAAGCCATCAGGTGCTCAGTTTAGAAAAAAGAGAAAAGAAGAGGAGAAGAAACGAACAAATGATACAGGTAAACAGATGTGTCATTGGATAATGGCAGGTCATCCTGAAACAATCAGAATCAGAATACTTTATTAATCCCTAAGGAAATAATGTGGGTTACAGTTGCCCCAAGAAGAAATGGTAAAAATAGTAACAGTAACAGACTAAACTCCAAACAATACATTATGTTACAGATTTTAATATTAATTAGTCATTGTCAATTGTTGATTTGTCCTGTTCTCATTGTATGACAAATTATGATGGTTGTTTGGTAGCCGTTTGCATACAATGCATACATGTTTTGTGTGTGTGTGTGGGGGTGGACGCCAGAGGGAGTGTTCGCCCAGGGCGCCAAACAGGCTAGGACCGCCACTGCATGAGATGAATTGCAGAATGGCAGATAGAGACAAAATACTGTTAATCTGACTATCTTCAGGTTTTACACGCTTACATATACACACGCAGTTACTGTCCCTGCATTTAGAAAGGCAGAGGCGTCACGGTGTGATTATTTTACGTGTAGTTGTTTTTTTCCTGTGTAATAATATTCAACATTGCTATCAATACATTTTTCAAAAAATGCCTCTCTGTGCAAAATGGGTTTAAACACATAAACAGCTGTGGGATACTGTTTGTCCGTGATTTGAACAGGGGGAACAAATTACGGCGGGATCAGCCTGATATTATTTGTATCCCACTGTAACTTTACTGCATAAAGAGCTAACATGTCCAAAATGTCAGGAGTAGTTAGTTATTACAAGAAGTGTTTGTGAACTAAAAATCAAGAATGTGGGATACTGTTTGTCCGTGATTTGGAGAGCCCAGCGCTGCTCCCGACGCAGGGAAACTAATTTTGCACCTACCTTGGCACTTGTGCAGGTGAAGCTAAAGGGAAGATATGCTTCACCATATTTTCCTGTCTTTGGCTTGGAAGGAAGTTGGTTTGGAAACATATTTGGCGATGCTTCATCTCCTGCTTTATGTTTGTGTGGGAGCCCGTCAAAACCTGTCCACAGTGTCCAAGCACTCTTTTTTTTTTTTTTTTCATACCGCCCCCCCTGCAATGGCTCTGCGCCCCCCCCCCAGGGGGCGGGCCCCACACTTTGGGAACCTCTGTATTAGTCCTACATGTGATCGGTGTGAACTTGGAGAAAGCTCTCTTACTCATTTATTTTGGACTTGTCCCAAATTGTACAACTATTGGCTGGACATCTTTAAATGTTTTTATGATATGTACAATTGCAAATTAGAGGCGGATCAACTGCATTGTTTGGGTCTTCCTCTTCACTTTTACACCTCAGCTCTGCTGCACAAACTACAGTTTTGTTCAGAATGGTAATTGCTAAGAAAATTATTTTGACTCTCTGGAAGTCTGACACTGTGCCTTAATTCAAAATGTGGCTAACAGAACTGACTGCTTTACTGCACATGAAGAGGGCCTTTTAGGACCTTTTTTAGATCATGTATTGAAACAAAGTTCGCAGCGTTTTACTTCTGTTTATTGCCAGTGTTGAAGTATTTTTGTTGCTGCAGTGTAACCTTTTGCCTTATTTGTGTGTTTTTGCCCTTGCTGTTGTGTTGTCTGTTTGTGTTTTTTCCTTTATATCAAAAATCTTAATAAACTTATTTTTAAAAAGTTTATGTTTTATGAATAGCTTTTTTTGCAGTAGCGCCATCCGTAGCTATTGCATTAGTTATGTGCAGATTTGCTTTTCGCAAACGCAGCCATCATTGTTTCTTTCACATCTATGCCTCGGGGTGTGTCTTTTAATGGCACAATATCAATGAGTTCCTCTTTGATCACACAATCATTTGACACAGACCATGCAAATACTGCCAACTGAGGCTTGTTTTGTGTCACAACTCTCATCCAATGCGACATTAAAATAAGCACATGCTTGAAGGTCAAAGTGAGCATTTCGTATATTGTTGGAAAAACTGTATCTGCTTTTCTGCCTGACTTTTCAAAGTGACCAACTCGTGCCTGCGAAGTTCAGTCCCCTTTGGAAATTCCTGCTCGATGTTAGCATGGAGTGAGCTGAAGCGGCACTGAATGAAGATCTGAAGCTTTGAAATGCGCTAATGACGCCTGACATATCAGGCAGAATGACTTGCCATTACATTCAACAACAACAACAACAAAAACTCTCCCACTCTGTTAAAAACGTTCTGTGTTCTTCTTCATATTTTTGTTTTGCTGTGCATTTTTTCCCTGCTGTTTTGAGAGCGAGCATGACATAATTTGAATACTCAAATGTTCTTGCCCCTACTAGAAAACTTGGCGGTATTTTCATCACACGCACAAGCGTAAACACAAACAAAGCGAACACGCACATTTAAAAAAAAACAACCACAAACGGCACGAGAGCCACGGGTTTGGCACGCCTGGTTTATGGTTAGCAGTGAAATTAAGTGGTTGAACTTTCATTAATCACAAATATATAAATTATCAAAATGAAGTTGTTGTGTGATAAACAAATTGTCATGTAGTTCATTCTGATAGGAAAAACCAGATCATTTAAATTATTTTATTAACAACATTTATACCTAATATAATTAAAAAAAAATGAAAGATGCCTGTAAAAAGAAGTCCTTACGGACGATGATTTTTAAAATAAATTGTGTTGTGTCTGTGTTGTTGTGAATGAACCAGTCTTCAGATTTTCATCCTTTGCACCATCTGTTAATTTAGAAGAACAAAAAAAGAAGTTAAATCAAAACTCAAAGAAAGATGCATTTCAGTAACAGAACGTTTATTAAAATGTATAATTATTAAACTGTTCTTACTGTTTAAAAGAAGAGTGGACACTTATTTGTGTGTTTATGTAAGAAACACACCATGAGTTGTTCTGTCACATTGTGAGACAGTGTTGTGTGAGATCCACCAACCAGCTAGTAGAGAAACAAACCACCACAAAATGAGTTAAAGTTACTATAAATTAACCTTCTCACACTTCAAAAGCGAGGTTCCCTTCTTTTATGAACACATGGTTCTGAAAACAGTTTCAAATTCAGCAGTTATTTAAAAAAAATCCCTCTCTACAAGACTAGACCATTATCCAAAGTTACCAGGGAAACTTATTACCCTAGCTTTTAATCAGATGCTTTTCCTGAGGCAAGCCTTAGCAGTTGCAAAGAGAATGGTACTTGTCTTATTGCATTGTGGGGTTGTTTTTTAGGGGTTGGGCTCAGTCCCTTAGTTCCAGTGAAAGGAACTCTCAATGCTAACCTCAACCTGATAGAACATGTTTGGCATGAATTTCACTAGCCGGGCCCATGTCCTCATTTTAGGTTTGACAGCATTTTAGTAGGGAAAGGTGAAGGCTTGGACATGAATTGAGCTGCGGTTTGGGGAAGGCCTCGAAGGGGACTGGCAACGGCTCCAGGGCCCGGCATCCCCGTGTACTAAATAGAAGTGAAGAAGTTAAAGAATTGAAAACAAGGAGGGAGGGAGGGTGGAGCACGTAAACAAGAATGAGAAGCTTGCAGAACTGGGGTATCCTATATAGATGACAACCGGAAGGAGCGTGTTTGAAGGCGTGGTCTCGCTCCTGAAATTCCCATACATAATCTCCAATAGACAAAGTGAAAAACTTCAATCCCATCCGCCAACTCGGAGTACAGGTACTTTAAATGCTTCCAATAAATATACGTTAATATATTGGTGTGGTCCCGGGCGCGGCTGCAGGGGAGGAGTGGTGCAGTGAGCTCAACGGGGCGGTGCTGGAGAGGCAGGTGAGAACAGCTGATGGCGTTTCCTTCCCCTTTTTTAGTGAGATGGGAGAGGAGCGGAGGGGAAGCTGGGATCAGCTGAGACCGGAGCTGTCCAGACTACGGACTGTCACAACAAATGAAAACTAAAAATAAACGTGGCATCTGGCAATAAAGAACTGTGTGTGTGTGTGTGTGTGTACGTGTGTGAAGTGCATCTCACAAGTGGTGCCGAAACCCTGTCTGCGTGGGGATGTCTGACCCACATGCTGCGCCGCCCGCCCAGCCTTTGCAGTCCCTGGCGCAAATGCTGGCGGAGATGGCAAAGATAAGCCAAGACCAGGCGGCTGCCCAGCGTGATCACCTGGCTAAGCTGCAGGAGCGGGCGGACCGGCAGACCCAGGTTCTGGAGCGGCTGGCTGGAGCCGCTGCGCCGCCGAAGACCCCTCCGCTGTCGGTGGCAATGCCCCGGATGGGCGACGGGGACAACCCCCAGGTCTTTCTGGAGACTTTTCGTGCCACGGCGGAGGCCTGCCAGTGGCCGCAGGTGGAGTGGGCTCCGCGTTTGCTTCCTCTACTGTCGGGGGAGGCTCAGATGGCGGCCCTGAGTCTGCCGCCGACCTTGAGGAGCAGCTTCGAGCACGTGAGCCGGGCGGTGTTGGACAGGATGGGACTTGCCCCTGACGATCATCGCCGGCGGTTCCGGGCCTGTCGGCTGACCACGGAGGATCAGCCATTTGCTTGGGCCCGGAAGCTGCACAACGCGGCGGTGCGCTGGCTGCAGCCAGGATCATCAGAGGGAGAAACGCTGCTGGTGGACAAGGTGGTGCTGGAGCAGTTCGTGGAGGAGCTGCCTGCGGAGACAGCGAGATGGGTCCGGTGCCACCGTCCCGCGAGTCTGGAGGTCATGGTAACATTGGCGGAGGACCATCTCGCCGCCAGAGCGGGGGAGCCTGGGGAAGGCAGCCGGAAACCGAGCAAACAAGCCCCAGTGCCGGTGTTACGGGTCCCAGGTGTGAATACCACAATAACAAAAAGAATACAAATCTCTAAAAATAAAGGTAGAGTCTCAGAGAAAGAATCACAGGAGCACTCGTATCTTTTCCCGCATTGTGTCTCTTATTTCAGATCAACAAATATAATTTACATTCAGTGCATTCACTTGTCAGATATGCTCAATAACTGTAAAAGGTAAATAAAAGGCATTTGGCAAATATATGTATCTATGGTTATTACATTTCTCCAGTTTACACTGTTAATTACACTATTCCTTCACTCATTTACATCAGCAGTGCAGATACCATACAATGCCTTAAACATCTTATTGCTTTTTCTCACATATAGGGCAAACTCAAAATAGCTTATCCACAAATCTGATATAAGTGCATAAATCTTACTTTACCGCCGCTGCGGTGCCGCGCTTCAGTAACTTTCAACTAAACCCCACTTAAGGTTACATCGGTGGTGTCAACATAACTCTCAGTAAACACAGAAGTAGAACGAGGCACAAAGCCCTCATACACTGTATTTTTAAGACGATACTGACCTGTAAAAATAAAGGTAGCGTCTCAGAGAAAGAATCACAGGAGCACTCGTATCTTTTCCCGAATTGCGTCCGAGTTCGTCCGCTCTAGGCAACCGCGGGCGAACAACTACAGTGTCAAAAGTTCCGCTTATCATTTCTCACTTTTACTCTCCTCAATTTTTATGGACTACACGTAATGAATGTAAAATAATAATTGTCTTAATTACTGGCGTATATTTTTCTTAAAAATAATAAAATTTACCAAAATGTGGTAGCACATTTGTGTTCACCACACGCTCCCCAACAGCATAAGTGGCTCCTGACACTTAACTTGAATTATAAAAAAAAACCCTTTAAACTAACAAATTCTCTTTACAGAAGTCCCTGGAACATTCCTCTTGCCCAGGTGTCCTTAACCTTCAGGCATCCTTTTTCTTGAGATTTCTGTTCGATTCAATAGCAAGGAACAACATATGAAACAGGTAAGTAAGGACTAGGGGTAGAGGGGCTGGGAGTAGAGAGGAGGGTAGTACAGGGAAGGATATGGCGAAGGCTGGACGTTGATGGTGTTCACCGCAGGATGAGCCTGATAGGCTGGTTGACCCAAGGACGGGTAGGTGAAGAATGTGGTGGGACGTCTCTGCCTGTTGGACTGCCTAAGATGAGGCGGTGGCTCTGGATGGATGTCATCCCCTGGCTCCACCCTGGGTTCCGGCTCTGGGCCAGGAACCTCTACTGGATCAGGGCTGGACTCAGTGACATCAACTTCTTCTTGAACCTGAGGCATCTCCTGATCGTCACTTACCGGAGCTCCGTTGCGCTCCACTTGGAACTGGTGTGACTGGAGAATGGCCCTCTCGAGGATATCTGGGTACACCAAGCCAGTAGAGTGGCTCACCCTCTTCCGAATCAGTTGTGTCAGGGTTCGGCTCTGGTGTCATTGGTCTTCCGGTGGACTTCTTGTTTCTCTTGTGTGGTCTTGTAGCCTGACTTTGGATAATGTCCAAAGGGAAGTCGTTTACTTGCAACAACAAGTTCCTGTGCAAGGTGCAAAAAGGATGGCCTCCCGCCTCTGGACTCACTTTGTAGATGGGGTTGTCGCCCACTTGCTCCTTCACAATGTAGACCGTTTGCTCCCAGTAGGGTCTCAGTTTGCCAGGGCCCCCCCTTTCACTCAGGTTTCGTACCAGTACTCAGTCTCCTGTCTGTAGCACCTCCTTTGCACCTTTTGTCATAGTTTGCTTTGCCTTTGGAACTTGACTGTTGACTGTTTGCATTTGCAATGTGGTATGCTTCTGTCATCTTCCCTTTCCATCTTTCTGCATACCCATGTGGTGTCTTAGTGTTGTTTTCTGCCATGAGACCAAAGAGAAGGTCCACTGGAAGACGAGGGTGTCGACCATACAAGAGGTAATACGGAGAGAAGCCAGTAGATTCATGCTTGGTACAGTTGTAAGCATGGATAACATGGGGTAGATGTTCCTTCCAATTTTGTTTCTCCTTTTCTCCCAGTGTACGCAGCATCTGTAACAGGGTGCGATTCAGTCTTTCAGTAGGGTTGCACTGGGGATGGTAGGGGGATGTCCTTGAGTGACCAACACCTGCAAGTTCTCTTAGGGACTTGAATAACTCATTCTTGAACTCGCGACCCTGGTCGTGGTGGAGCTTGGAGGGGTAGCCGAATTTGGGAATGTAGTCGTTGAAGAGGCAGTCTGCTGCGGTCTTTGCGGCCTTATTCTTGGTGGGATACGCTTGTGCAAACCTGGTAAGATGGTCCACAACAACCAGTATATATTCGAACCCACCTTTACAAGACTCTAAGTGCAGGAAGTCAATGCAAACAAGCCCAAGAGGGGAGCTGGATGTTATGCTACCCATGGGTGCTCTCTCGTGTGTCGTTGGCTTCTTCTGCTTGATGCACTGACACTTCCTTGTGACGTACTCTTCAATTTCTCTCTTCATGATAGGCCAATAGAACCGCTCTCAAGCCAGGTTCAAGACTTTCTCCACGCCGACATGGCCCATGTTGTTGTGGAGGTGTGTGAGCGTGACCTGTCTGTAGAGAGTAGGTAGGACCAGTTGCTTGCGTCCTGTAGTCTTTCTATAGAGAAGGTCATTCTCCATGTGCAGCCGACTCCACTCTCTCAACAGTCTCTTTGTGTTAGTGTCAGCCTTGACATCTTCTGTTGGTCTTATGTCCTTCTCTACCATGTCAATGACTTTCCCGATTGCTGGATCTGCTCTCTGTGATTGTACAAGTTGGTCATGACTGATTGACTGTAGGGGTTCTTTGACAGGTAGGTTTGGTGTGGCTAGGCTAAGGGCTGCAATCCATGCTATGTCTCCTTGCTTCGCTCTTCTGCTCCCTTCCCAAACTGCACATACGGCTTCCTCCGACAGTTCCTCTGAGCACTCTTCCATGAACCTCTCAATGTCAAGTGGGCAACGTAACAGCACATCTGCATCAATGTTTACTTTTCCTGGCCGGTATTTGATGTCGAAGTGGAAATCTGCCAATTGTCCGACCCAACGGTGTCCCACTGCGTTGAGCTTTGCTGTGCTGAGGACATAAGTCAAGGGATTGTTATCTGTAAAAATGGTGAAATGTGGAGCATAGTAGAGGTAATCCTTAAACTTGTCACAAACTGCCCACTTGAGGGCTAGAAACTCTAGTTTTCCGCTGTGCAAGTGGTAGTTTTGTTCAGCAGGTGTGAGCGTGCGAGACCCGTACCCAATCATTCTCATCTTGTCTTGTTGGTTCTGATATAGGACAGCACCAAGGCCTCTCTGGGATGCGTCCGTGTGCAATATAAAAGGGCGGGTGAAGTCAGGGTACGCTAACACTGGTGGCTGAGTGAGCATGTCGATCAAGCGCTCGAGGATTTCTTGGTGTTCTTTGTTCCACTGTATCAGGGCTCAAGAAGGCTGCTGAGTGTGTTTTGCTCTGCCTCTAGTTGGCTTTGGTGGCAGTGTGTTGGACGGGACTTGGAGCAAGTCATACAACAGTTTGGCTATGCGTGAGAAGTCCTGCACATACGTCCGATAATAGCTTAGGAATCCCAAAAGCTTCCTGACTTCTCTGACGGTCTGTGGCCTTTTGTGTTTGAGTACTTGTACTGCCTTGGTATCTTTAGGGTCCACCTTTACTCCATCTGCAGATACCAATCGGCCGACATAGCGAACCTCTTTGCAAAACAGCTCACATGTCTCGGGTTTTAGCTTTACACCATGCCGTTGTAGGGCTTGGAGGACTTTCTGTAACACTTGGACATGTTCGTCGAACGACTTGGAAAAACAAAGCACGTCGTCAAGGTAAGGGATACAGCACTCGTCTCGGAGGGTGTCAAGCATTTCTTCCATGCTCCGTTGGAAGGCTGCTGGGGCATTCGACAGTCCAAAGGGTATCCTCACCCATTCGTAGAGGCCCCACGGGGTACTGAATGCTGTCAGGTACCTTGAGCCTTCTGCAATGAAACCTTGATGATAAGCTTTACCCTGATCCAGGATCGAGAACCAGCTGTAACCACCTAGCGAGTCTGTGAGATCCTGGATCCGGGGAAGTGGGTGTCTATCTGGCACAGTCTTGTTGTTTAAGAGACGATAATCGATGCACAAACGTAAAGACCCATCCTTCTTCCTTACGCAAATGACTGGAGCAGCATACGGCGACTGTGACTTCCCTACCCATCCCTTGACAATCAGCTCTTGAATATACTCCTTCACTTCCCTGTAGAGGGGTTTAGGGATAGAAGCATAGGCCCTCTGGACTGGTGTATCATCTTTGAGTCATTTCCATTTGTAGTGAAGGGATACAGCCTATGACTGTGCTGCTACAAGAGAACACCTCACACTCTTCCCTTAGCACCTTTTCAACTGACTTCTGTTGGTCCGGACTCAGGTGGCTAAGATCAACTGGTGGAAGCCATGACTCAGTGGACAGTTCAGAAACAGAGGTGGCTGCGCTTACCTCAGCTGTGGTGATGGGGCTTTGTGTGGGTTGAGTCAGCTCTGATGTGTTTGTGGGTCAGTCTGTCTCAATAACTTTAGCGACATGTTGGATAGTACCCAGGGCTGTTCTCTTCGGGAGAATTATTTTGTGTTTGGAGTGGTTAGAGATGGGGACCTTAACAAATGGCCTTTGAGGGTTGTTGATCTCAAGGAGCCCTTCCCCAACACTCAGATGTCTCAAGGCAAACTTTGGGGTACTCTGAACCACACTTGGATTGCTTTCCCAGCAGGAATGGTCACATTGCTCTTCCCAATTCTCACTGTGGCTGGGTCACATCCTGCTCTTTGTGGTACTTGTATGAAGTATACCATAGCCATCACTTGCTCTTCATCTATACCAAAAGCTTTACGTAGGAGACTATACAATAAAGTACTAGCCTCTCGGTCTGACTCTTGTGTTTGGATATTGGTGCCAAGCACGTTCGCTACCAAGAGGGGCTGAGGGAGTGACAGCTTACTGACAAGGAATGGAGCTTGCACAGCAAGATTGGGATCTTCGTGACCAGTGAGAGTGACTGAAAGTTCGACCCACCCATCATAAGAAACTGCTTGTCCGTTAACCGCGTAAACTTCAAGTCCATCATTTAACAGCTCTTGGAGTGGTCGTACCTGACAGTTAGGAATAAACCGCTGAACCCACTGTCTGTCCACTAAACTCACTTGTGAGCCAGAATCAAATAACACTGTCATTGGATAGCCACCAATCAAACACTTGAGGAGGCTTTTCTTTCCAACTGTTTGGTGTAAAACCTGTTGCTTTCTCTGGTCTCGCTTTGACTGCTTTCTTTTTAGCTTACTACGATGTCTTGCACACTCAGTGGTGAGCTGTCCAGAGGAGGACCTTACTGGCTGGGACTGTAACTCTGCGCTGGCCTCTGGCTGTCCCTCGACAGAGACCGATTCCAGTTTCCCTGAGTTTTGGTCCGCTTTAAACATCCCACTGCTCGGTGTCCTGACTCGCAGCATGCAAAGCAATGACTACAGTCCTGCAAGTTCTGTTCAGTACACTTTGGACAAAGGAATGCTTTCTTTTGAGGAGGTCTGTTGGGGTTGGCTGGGGTCTGGAAAAGCGGGTTGGGAGGTGGTTGTGGGGACAGCTGGCAAGGCTTTGCCTCCTGTTGTTTAATTTGGCTGGCGACCATGTTAGTTAGAGTCTCTACTTGGGTGGCAAGTTGTTTGATTGTTGGTGAGGATTGTTCTTTGGCTACCTTGTCGTTTGCTTCGATCCCAGCACTTTGGGCTTGTGCACTCTTTTGGCGGGTGACTTGGCCTAACCTTCGCTGGTGTTCATTTTCATCACTGATAATCTTTGTGACCTCACTAAGAATCTCTTCGTCAGTGACATTGTTGTTTGAGGTGAGAGGTCTTAGTCTTTGTCGCAAGTCTGCGTACTTAGCTCCCAGGCCTTGATAGATTGTGTGAAGGAAAACTTCCTGGACGGTTCTCGGGTCATAGGAGATCTCAGTGTTGGCCTGCTTTGACTGAAAAATAAGCTTCTGTTTAAGTCCAATCATGCGATACAGAAACTGCTGGGGGGTCTCTTGTTCACTTTGCCTAGCACACATTAACTCCTGGAGCATTTCAGTTGTCGCTTTTTCTCCAAGATGAGACCTCAGAAAGCCCTGAAGTTCATGGAGAGACAGGTCATCTTTGAGCATTAACATGTCCCGGAAGGTGCCGGGTTTCACAATTCTCAACACACCTCGAACAATTTCAGCCTCCACAAATCCTTCTTTAACTCCTTCATTAATCTGCTTGGTGAGACTGTTGTAGCTGATTTCGGAACTGTTGTCTCCAATCTGTCCTCCAAGCACTTTGAATTCTCTGCGAGGCAAGTAGGAAAGGTCTCTTACAGTGACTGGCTGCTTAGGGCTAATCTGTATCATTGGTCGTGGCTCTGCTGGCTTGCTACAGCAGGTGACTGGGCCCTTACAGTTCCACATAGTCTTAGCCTCTCACCCAGTGTCTCATATGCTTTCCTCAACTCCTCTAACTGTTGTGTTTCTGTGTTTGCATAGGGGTTTGGTGATATATCTGGTGGATCTTCCGGCGGCTGTGGGTCTAGCACGGTATTGGATGGTTGTGGACTGGGCATGGCATGTACTTCATTCTCACCAGCTGTTTTCACGGCAGAATTACTTCCCTGGATGACCAGATTAATCAAATCATTCAGCATCAACAAATGACTCATGCCCTCATCTTCGAGTTGCAATAGTGTGTTTGACTGTATGTAGGAGGTGATATAGTCCATACAACCTTCTTTATCATCCTGACTGAGCTGTGTAGTGTCTTTGTTTTCTCATGCGAGGCTCTTAGCGAGTTCGAAGAGGTCTTAACCTTGGAGTGAAAACAAGCGTCTCCTGATATTCCAGGCGAGTTCCTTTCTCTCAGTCGACATGTTGTATGTATTTCTGATTATCCTTCAGCTCGATAGTGACTAGGATGCGTTACACTCCCCTCACTGCAGTACGGTTCCACGTCGAGGCAAAGGTCCCCTTTTCCCCTCACTACCTGGACACCTACTCGCTGGCTTGGCTGGAGTAGCGGCCTTGTCACGATTGTGTCGTGGTTCTGGTATCACTGGATCTGCCCTCGACGACTGTAGAGGAGAGATCCTGGACGAGCCCCCACAGTTTGTTACGGGTCCCAGGTGTGAAGACCTCAATAACAAAAAGAATACAAATCTGTAAAAATAAAGTTAGAGTCTCAGAGAAAGAATCACAGGAGCACTCGTATCTTTTCCCGAATTGCGTCTCTTATTTCAGATCAACAAATATAATTTACATTCAGTGCATTCACTTGTCAGATATGCTCAATAACTGTAAAAGGTAAATAAAAGGCATTTGGGAAATATATGTATCTATGGCTATTACATTTCTCCAGTTTACACTGTTAATTACTGTTTTGGAGGAAGGAAAGCTCAGGGTTTAAGTAGTCATCATCATGGGCTCATCCGATTAGAATGAGAATAAGCAATCATCAATCATTGCAGGTTTTGTCGTTTTATTGAATAATGGGTAAAGGAAAGACACACATGGACTGCTATCTCTCAGCTGCCGCCCCATGTGGGAGTGAAGAAAGAGTGAGGGGTAGGTGAGTGCAGTCCTTATATAACGAGTGACAGGTGAGTGCAATTAAGATGCTTTTTATGCAGTTTTTGCAAAGCTATATGTGAAAGGAAATCGTGACCTAGGACAAGCCGATGGCACAAGATGTAAGTACAACTCCTCCGGTTTCATATGCAAAAAAAATTATTGTGCTAGCTTACGTGGTTGCAGTTCTACTGGGATTTAAAAATAGTTACACAAAACGGAGCGTGCCCGCTCCGACCGGCTTTAAAGGGTTAACTGCACAAATAGTGCTGGTCATTAGCTGCTAACTAGGTGAGGGTGTCAGGGGTCTGTAGCTCTTTCCACCTTTTTAGGGAACATATTTAGTTTTAAAGTAAGTTAAATGAGTGAACTTGACTTTAAGTGACTTACAGGTTTCTTTGAAAAATACTTTCTTATATCCAGGTTCTTCCTTTTTGCTGCCATCCTCCTCTCCTCCTTGCAGGTCCGCGCAGCGCAGGTTTGCGGCTGCTAAAACTAAACAGAGCTCCCTGAAAGGCACAGCCAATCACATTGGCCATATTTGTCACATGAGGTAGGACGCCAGTAGAGAACGTAATTTAACTCTTTCTGCACCGCTGGGTGAATGAGACGCTGACAGATCGTTTTTTTTCTTTCTATCAGGTTTGTTTTTCTTTACTTGAAGAGATCAAATTATTGGTGGGGACAATTCAATAATCGCTGGATATTGGTGGGGACATGTCCCTTCCGTCCATGCCAAATCTACGCCCTTGCTTTTAAGGTTAGACCTTAAGCTTTGCTGTCTGATAAAGTATATCGTTAGGGCTGGATCAAGTGACCATGAATCCTCCCTTAGTTACACTGCAATAGGCCTATAGGCCAGGGGTCTGCAAGCTTTAACACCCAAAGAGCCACTTGGACCCGGTTTCCACGCAAAAGAAAACACTGGGAGCCGCAAATACTTTTTGAAATCTAAAATGAAGATAACACTGTATATATTGTTTTTTGTGCTTTGTGCGGACAACTAAAGTAAGTAAGTGAAGTTTATTTATTAAGCGCTTTTCACAGACAGGCAGTCACAAAGCGCTGTACACAAATATTAAAATAAACAATACAATCAATAGACATTATACACAATGTAAAAGATCAAATGTAAATAATGTAAAGAATATAAAATACGTAGATCAACAAAAGGCTTGTTTGAAAAGAAAGGTTTTTAACTGCTTTTTAAAAGAATCCACAGAGCAACTAAGGTATGTTCCTTATGTAATCCATGAAGTGCTACAGAGAAAATGACATTTTATTTATGTAATTAACACATTTTGAACCAGGGCTGGACTGGGACAAAAAATCGGCCCGGGCATTTTGACTAGAGACCGGCCCACCAGGTATTATGGTAAAAACCATAAAGCCTTTGAATGAAAACAAACGTCGTTGTGACAGTGATGTACACTGTCTTGTTGGTATATATGTATCAATCTAGAACTTAACTTAAACCTACACCATCCTCCCTATTCTGGTATTCTAAACAGTACTTAGCCGAAACCCAAAGACTGCTTGGTTTACCTCCTGAACTTTCTACAACACATGGAGGAAACCTGAAATTAAGACAGAGAAGACTAGAGGTGAGACATGACCATTACTGAATATTAAAAATAATAAATGACAGATTTAGTGATATTTTCATAAACTATTTATTTACCACATCAATAAACAGCATGGCAGGGCAAAATATTTTTTCTAACATGGCAACCTTTAAAAAGTGAAAGGAGACAGAAAGAAAGGTGAGAAAGAATAAAACTTCCTCACTCAAAACTTACCATCAAAACTTAATTTTGATGGTATTTTACACACAGTACTGGTACAGTATCTAGAAAATGTGGGAAAATACTGGCATCATATACAGTACTTACTTCTGAAGAAATTATGTTGGGACCCTGAAAAAAATTACTATGTACAATAATGGATTTCTGTACATTTGACATCAGATGAATACTTTGGTTGTATGATTCAGATAATTATTTGTTAAAAGCTAGAAATTTTAAATGAGAATAAGAAAGAAACGTATTTTTGTTCCCCTTTCCCTGTTAATGCCCTACCTGCCCCCCTGGCATAACTTTGCTAGACCCGCCCCTGCACAGTTACCAGCTGTCAGGAATAGAAAAGGATCCTGGTGTTATTTGTCTCTCAGAAACAGTTCATAACTTCCCTTCAACCCTTCATCCCTCCAGCAAACATCAGCTGATACTAGAAATTAATATTAAATAAATTCTAACAACAGCTCATCAAGTTTAAAGGTGCTTCTGTTGTTTAACGCGACCTCCGCTGGTTTGCTCTTTCTGACGCAGAGAGAAAAGCCGATCAGCTGATCATTGATCATTGATCAGCTGATCGGGACAAATCGCGTTGCTTTTCACCTCAACTTTAAAGTTCGACCTCCTCGGCTGTAATTGGTCCAGCCCAGAGTCGATCATGACCAACTGGCCAATACACCACTATTCATTTATACCGTTGAAAAAATAAAAGAAATAAAACCCCATCGGCCCTTAAAAACGAAAAATCACGAGCGGCCCACCGGGCAAATGCCCGGTATGCCCGATGGCCAGTCCAGCTATGTTTTGAACTCTTAAAGAAATATAACACAAGGAAAGACACCCAATGATCCATGTAGCAAACAAAAGCTGTTGTGAGCCCCTACCCTTATATCGCCTGTGGGCTTTTGGAGCCTTGACCTGACTTTTAAAAAGTAATTGGAAAAAAAGCACTATGCCACTAAAAAAAAAAAAAAAAAAAAAAAAATATTTGCAAAACTCTGCCTAAATATCTATTTTACCTTGTTAATGTGTGTGGCGGGGCATGGTCTGCAGTGCCGCTGCATGGGAGTCGGACGCACCTGAGCGGCACCCGCAATCGCGCCTCGCCGTTGTGTTGTCGGGCTGTGAGCTGAAAAGCTACAGCCGGCTGTATGCGTACAGCAACCGTGTGTGAAAAGTGCTCAATAAAGAGATGCTGAAAAGCATGTTCATGCAAACATCATCGGGTCTGCCGTGATATGTTTACAATGAGACTTCTGGTCCCAAACCTCGGCGCACAGCGTCTGCAAATCGGGGCTTTCATCTTTACGCAGGACTGTAAGCTGTTATCTGTGAGGCGTGAGCGGTGTTTGTTTTTAACATAGTTCACGGTGGAGAACAGCTGCCGACATAATGTGGATCCGAAGATCCATAATTGGCCTATCTGGGGTTGAAAGTCTCGATAAATGCACGGTGTTTCGGCGAGTATACCGGCTTCCGCGAGTGTGACGCTTATTTTGAGCGATGAAAAAAATAATAAGATATCATTTTATTTTTATATTTCAAAATCACAATAATCTTCCAATTTAGAACTACAAGTTAAAAAAAAAAAAAAGAAAAGAACTAAACACAAATAAAATGCACTTCAGCGAAATACTTCTTCTATTTGACCAAACCACCCGGAGCCACAAAATAAGGACTAAAGAGCCGCATGCGGCTCCGGAGCCGCGGGTTGCCGACCCTAGGCAGATGGGAGCTGTCTATGATGCACTGAGCATTTTCTGATCACTCCCCATGTTTATAACACACTGCTGCATGGCATTAAACTGTGTTTTCTCTCTGTCTGTTGTTTGTCCTGTTTCCTGATGCTCCGAGTTTCGCCCTTTTTCCCCTGTGGGATATCTTTTTGTAGCGATTACTTAAAAAATAATATTTTTCCTAGTAATTTTTCCTGTAATACTCTCAGTGAGCCATTAGCTTAATTATAACTAGGCTACTTTATTTGGCAGTAGAAAGCTACTTGACAAATGTAAATTAAAATATCACTTTAAATAACGTTTGTATCTTTTGTTGTTATTAGTACAGTTAATGCTGTGATGTATAGACTAGAAGGAGACAAAAAACCCAAAAGAGGACACAGGGAGGCAAAACTAGATTTTAAAGAATGAAACATGGAAACAGTTAAGGGAGATGAGATACAGAGGGAGGGAGCAGGCGAGAGACATGACAGGCTGGTGAGAACACACAGGGGAAACGTGGACTGAAACACAACGGGAGGAACGTGTGAACAGAAAAGGGAGACCCCGAACGTCTCCCTTTTCTGACATGGACTTATTGTCTTATTCCTAACTAATGGTCCCACACATCAGGGAAGTTCATGATCATAAAAATCACCAAACACTACTGTAACATCAGTCATCATTATTCAAAACCACCTTGTGTACCAAAGAACAGGAAAAGGACTTACATAAAACAGGCTTTGTTCAGTGTACCCTGGTTTTTTACTAAATTTGTATATAAGATAAAAATAAAAATCAACAAGCATATATTTGCTTCCTATCTGATTAGAAAAACAGTAACACTGCTGAATGATGAAACAGGGACTTTTTGTCTTGGGTAGACATGTAAAATATTATTAATATAAAATTTGCCTGTTTCTTGCGACAGTGATAACAGGATGCATATAATAAAGACAAATGGAAAAAAGAATCCTCTTCAGTTAAATGACTTGTCTTCTTTCTGGAAGCAGTCACTGAAGAATCAGTTTCACCACATACAAATGTACAGGTCCACACACAAACAAGTAACGGAGGATTATTCTACATGCTAATAATATTCGGTTTATAGCAGCAGCTAAAATTTCCTTCTATGTGAAAGCACACCTGTACAGTACTTTGGTTTCAATCAGTCACATTGATTCACTTTAATTTTTGTGGGTCTCCAAAATTGCTGAAATGCAAATATTGCACATCCAGAGTACCTTAAGTGAAAAAAAAAAATCATTGTTCCTTTTGAGGAAGATGACAGCACATTTATTGGTGTGTTTCTTTAATCAAAAATGTGATGACATAATCGGGAATATAAAAAGCCACTCCTCTTGCTATTTCTGTGAGGTCTTTGTTTTCTACAAAGACCACAAGCCAGAGGAGAGTGGGGAGATTTATTCAGACACTTTGGATATTTTCATTCATGCAAAGGCTGTAAGTACTGACGTTGAAAGTTTGATTTCTGAACTCTTATGACAATCAATTCCTTTTCAGTTGTTTACTTTTGTTTATTTATTTTTTGTTGTTACAGACCATGGCACATTTGATTCATCTGTCATTAGTGCTAGGTATGTTACCAACTTACTGGTCACTGTTATATCAATACTCTCAGTTTATATTTTTGTTTTCAATCACAATAATCTTTAATCTCTGTATATTTTTTTGTTTGTTTTTTCCAGTTAGTATTTCTATACAGTCTTTAGATTGTTCTTCTTATTTACCAGAATAACAAATTTACCTATAAATTATTAAATATTTCTTAAAATACATAAATAAGTATGTGTGCACCTCAAGAGAGATCTTGAGATTTTATGAGATTTTATTTCTGACATAAGGCAAGATCTGTGTGCTGGTCACATTGCTCAGCTTGTGCTTTGTAAAAGAAACAATTTGCCTAAACAGAAAATGGATGAAAGGACAATGAAGGAAGAATGTTGTTTTAGTTTTTTAAAATATTTATATTTGTATGATGATATTTCTGTTCATATTTTCCTTAAAAATATAAATGACTCTATATTTATTGTAGAAGAAGAAAAGTATCACTGAAACAAGCACATAAATGCAAACAGGCCTGATGTGATCTTCCTGTGTTACAGCAGTGAGGCTGCTTCCCTGTGTTTCAGCCATACGAGACTTTCCAGATGGAGGAATCAAATTTACTCCCTATCATCTGTGCCCCGGTGGAGGGAATATTACACATGATTGCAAGTGCACAGCTGGAAAGTGGATATGGAAATTTAAATGTTGTGGGCCCACTGTTAACCAAGTCACACTGGAAGCAACTGCCACAGCCAATTACACTGAGACAGAGAACTGTACTAAATGCCGTAAAATCACATACAAAACTAAAATGTTTGTTTTGTCTGTGGAGGTAGAAAATGGTAAGAAATCTAAAATTCACAACACATTAGAAATGATTTTATCGCTGGCTTAAAGTCGGCTGACTGACTTTAAAATGAAATCTAAGAACTTTAAAACCTGGTGCATATTGCTGTAGATGAGCATTCATGTGTTTTGTTTCCATGTACCAGGGTATTTAAAGCATACGAGTGATAATAAGGTCATTTGTGAGTCTTGCTCTGGAACTTCAACTTCAACTACTGCCGGCACAAAGTGTTTCAGCTTTAAAAAGAAGTAAATATATTTATATCAGTTTTTAAATATAATGATGAAGAAGATGCAGATTGGTACCTCATAGGCAAAATCATGTTTGTCACATGCTTTTAAAACAGCTTTCTGTTTTCTTCAACAGACAAAAGATTCATATCTCAGTTCCTGAGCGAGACCAAAACACAGTAAAGCTCACCTTTAAGAAGTTTCATCAACAACACCGTGTTAGTGACTGTATAGAGGCTCACACAGGTGAGTACTTTAGTCAGCACAGACAAATTTTCCTCTCACTACCATAATAGCAGCTTCTATAATTTCATTTAACACATTGGTTTTCCATCTAGAACAAAAGCAATGGTAACTTAGTGATGTGCAAAACAATGAACTGATGCATTTTGTTCCACAAAATTCAGACTTCCTAGACTCAAATTTAACAAGAACAAAATGCAAATATAAAAACAAATACAACATAAGATGAATGTGTAAAAATTAGATTTGACTCAATAACATATATGCTTAAATTCCGTATGGTTAATATATTGTTTTACTGTTATATGCCCAATTTGTAAAACTGAAATATTTTTTAATGCCTACAATTTTCTTCTTATGTCCAGGTTCGACTGACAGGCCCTGCAATGTCAGTGTGGCTACAACAAATGCAGGTACATCAGTTGGAAATTAGATTTTTCAACCTGAAAGCAGTCATTTACTTTTAACATTATGTTAATAAAAGTATATGTTCAAATATTATAATGCTGTAGACTCAATACTCTACACAAAACTCTCCTGGCTATCAGGGTGAGTCAGCAGAGCTTTGCGTTAGGGATGGTTTAAAAAAAAAAATCGATTTCCCAATTCCAAACTACTTTTATTTGAATGATCAGATATGGATTCATTAAATACTGGAATTGATTTTTAAATATAAATGTACTTTAAATGTCAGAATCTCAGCTAAAAGCTCACAAACCTCGCCAAACAGCTAAACAGCAAACGATTACAGGGCTCTAGACTTACGTTTTGCCACGGTTGCACTGGTGCATCTAACTTTTTTCTTATGTGCACCAACACAAAAGTTAGTTGCACCAAAATTTTTCAACCACATCGCTTAACACCTCAGCTTTATGCAATGGATTATAAGGCGTATTTAGAGGAACCAAACAGGCAGATAAGTCAAACTTTACTCAACTCATTTTTCTTGCCATTGATTCATTAATGTTGAATTCTCTCGCAGCTGCTCTACACACGCAATACGGTAATATTATGTTGAAGTACGCATCGTATAACTCTGTGAGGCTCATGACAAACAGTAGCCGTAATGCTCCAGCAATCCATCAAGCTTCGTAGCTTACCAAAGTCGTACTAAAACATTTTGACAGATTTTTGAGCACTGTGTACCACATATAACCAATTCGTGGTCAGTAAGCACAATCAGAATTCATACGTAAGGTATACTTATGGAAATGAAAGGATTTTATGTGCGCCTTATACAGTGGCGGTCCTAGCCTATTTGGTGCCCTGGGCGAACACTCCCTTATTACGTAAAGTTGACAGCACGTCAGGCAAATAGGCAGGCTCCATCCCCAGCCTCTAGCGACTGTGGAAGTCGCAACACTCCTCCTCTTCATTTCTCTTTTTTTAAACTTTAAAAACGGGTTGTGTGTGAGACTTTAAATCAACAAAATATAAAATATACATTTTAAATTGTTATTGATCCCTTTACCCCGAGTCCTAAAGTGTATATTTATTTTTTTACTCTTAAATATTTATTGTTTGTTTACTTGCACTGCTGTAACTGGAGCCTTCTCGTCTCGTCTCTCTCTATACTGGACTGTATGTAGCGGAGATGACAATAAAGTTTACTTTGACTTCAGCAGCGAGCAGGTGCACCGAGGGCTCTCGCGCTCACTTTTCGTGTATTGATTGATTGATCGATTGATTATGCTTTATTCATCCCGAGGGAAATATAGAAAAACATCGGTGCAAATTATAAGACCACCTTTCAGAGTCGTGGAGAGTTTTGTTTTTTTTTTACTCAACGGCTGGTCACACCGGTGCGACCTAAGATTTCTTTGGTGGAACTTTGGCACACTGGCGGAATGTGCAGGTGTCGCCGTGCGCTATTGGATTATTATGGGAATTCCCTATGTCATTTCCCCTTTCTGCGCATCTGTGCAGAGACGCGCATTGATCAAACAGCAGCAGCACGGAGTTGGTGCGTCAGCGCTTCAGCGGCGCATTCAGCTACTCTAAGCAGCACCTTCATGATTGGTTTAGGCCACGATATGGGCATAATTTTGTCTGCTGTTGGCCACGCAGAGACTTTCAGAGTTGTGGAGATGTTTTTTTTGTACTTGAGCAGCTGGTCGCAACGTTGCGACCTAGGACTTTTTTTAGCCTCACAATTTGGTCGCACTCTAGAGCCCTGCATTAAAGGGCAGGTAAACAGACCCCCCTGCATCCAGCACATACATGGACATGCTGTCAGGTGCTCAAAGTAGACATGTCAAAGATTACTGTTGTGTACAATTTATGCCAAATTATAAAACGCTTGGCTATGTCTCTAATAAAACCTCTGTAACTTTGGCCTGTTTCACATCAGCAGCATCAGTGTCATCAGCCTATTGTAGTGTTAGCATATTTTAAATGTCAGCTTGCTTTTTTTGTCTCAAGTTACAAATCTGGAGTTCTACCAGGAAGCGAAAAGTTGGATTGATGCCTTGGAGCAATGCCAGAGAGACTACACCTCCCTGGTTGAAATCACCAACCAAACAGTAAAAGATGTAGTGAAAGGTCTCCTGCAAAGTCTCCTGCAAAATGAGACACACTTGCAACAAGGGGTGTGGATTGGCCTGGAACGCTCAGTCTTTGGCAAAGATAAGGAGTGGATGTGGATTTCAAGGTCCAAACACATTTGTCCTGAGTGGAACAGAAGCATAGCTGACTCAAATAACCACTGTGCAAAGATGCTCCTGACTGAGCAACAAGAAATTAAGCTGCTGGATGCCAACTGCCATGACAGACTACCTTTCATCTGTCAAGGTGAGCATTAAAGAACAGTCTGGTATAATATTGTTATCAGTTTTTTGCTTCTTTTTCTTTCTTTCTTTTCCATTTAAAAAAGAGACTTGGCCATAATGATGTTGATGCAAAAACTTAAAACATTAGTCTTACAGCCTGAAAGCAGAAGCTTCTTCTGAAAGAATATTTTTGGATATTAACTTTTAATTAATTTGGGGGTTTGGGGTTTTTTTGTTTTGTTTTGTTTTTTGTTACAGATCTTGGAGAAGAGGCCTCGTGACCTCTACTCACAGCAACAGGAAAACTCTGGATTCAGTCATCAACAACTGCAGGACCTGCGCTTTTGTCAAAAACAAAACATCTGCGGTCCAGACATTGAACTGTTGTCATGGAGACATGTCAAATAATGTGCCAGAAAGGGTGTAATCATTGTATAGCATATATCTTTAATGACTTGAAAAAAAACATGAATTGGGGTTTTCTTTCTCTAATTCACACCAGGATGAAATTATACAAATCAGTTCAAAGAAATCATTAAAAACACGAAATTACCATACCATTCATGCCCACAGTGAGTGTATGTAAACTTCTGACTACAGCTCTATATGTAACTCGTAGTTAAGCTTTGTTGTCATTTCTCTAAGTAGCTTCAGGATTAGTTCTCCAGGCATCTTGAAGAACATCCACAGCTCTTCATTCTTTCCTATTTCGTAATAGCACGTCTTTCAGATGCTGTTCATCTGCTGCTGTAGATATTTTTTTAGGTCTGCCACTTCTTTTCTCTTCACGCCATGTCCAGATTTTCTGACATTGCAGCTAATAGCTCTTGGGGAATCACCTTGTTGGTTTAAAAACACTATTTCATACCTGTAACTGTGCTATCTTTGGCCTGTCCAGTTTAAGGCCAGAGGGCAGTTTGCACATATTATCAGTGTGGTTTTTCATTATGGGTTTGTGGGTCACATCTGTTCCTGGAAATCAGCTCAGTGGTAACTGAGAGGTTTGCATGATTAGAGCCAGAGCAGTGAGTAGCTGTGGCACAGGAGAAGTACGTGGGAGTAGTTGAGTGGGCTTCTGGCACTGACATTCTTTCAGCACAAGGTGCTACAGTTTATGTATATATTATAGGTACCCATATGTAAAGGTTTTGTTAGCAGAAAACAGGGGGGAAAAATTGCTTTATGTGTTTTAGACTTTGGTTGATTGTTTTGATAATGGCCTCCTTACCTGGGTATGGGTGATACAGAGGGAGTGCATGATGCTGCATTTTATTTTGTTTTATTTTGGGGTTTGGGGGTTTTCCTTTGTTCCATTAAGATCTTTGTTAATAAACTCCTGTCTCAAACCTGCTTCTTCAAACACCCCATAACATTTTCTACTGCATGACATTAACAGCTGCCCGTTTTGGGGGATCTCAGTGCAACATTTGCAAAACATTAAAATTTAGTTTGACCTCATAAATACAAGGCTGTGCTGTTTTTTATATGTTTGAGTAAAAGCAGCAATAGTTAGTGTATAAACACAATATCAATAGAAACCAACAAGCTCACAAAGAGCATGCGCATTTTTTGCCGCCTGAGTGGTGCGGAGCTGTAGGGGAAGCACAAATTAATTGGGAGATGCAGACTGATGCAACAAAAACCAGTAAGTAGGTGTACAGCGCACACTATAGTCTATAGCACAGAGGAGTATTAGGTTATTATGTACATGTTGGTAGGTTGTCTTGTGGCAACTCACAAATTGAAACAAATGAGCGTGCTGTGTATGTAACAGCGCGACAAAACATTACCTGTCTTTATATTAACTGCACAAATAGTGCTGGTCATTAGCTGCTAACTAACTAGGTGAGGGTGTCAGGGGTCTGTAGCTCTTTCCACCTTTTTAGGGAATATATTTAGTTTTAAAGTCAGTTACAGAGCTTTCCCTGCCTTTTCTCCAGCGCTCACTAAAAGCTAATATGAATATCCACATAATTATACATAGATGATTATTATAAAATTACGATATTAAAAAAATCACCAACAAACAGATTATATTAGATTTACATTTCAAATATGACAATATGCTGATTTTACAGTGGCAAAATTATTATATCTCTACAGTTTAAACATTTAATAAGCTTTCTGTCTGCAAAGATTTAATAGTAACACAAACTGTATCATCATAAATACATTATTTTATATTTATTACTTTATTTTTTATTCTCATTACTTTATTATTATACCACTAGGAATAAATAAGAAGGGGAGGATTCTGGATCAGCACCATGAGGAAAACTTCTGGCCATAGAATATACAGTATTCTGGAGAAGGTATAAAATATCACTGTATGTGCATGTGTGCATGTGTGTGCATGTTTTATGTGTATACATTTTTTAGATTATTACTCATGATATAACATTGTCCAGACTTGCCCTGTCATGACATGAGGAGGAAACAGTGACAAAAGGAGCTGTGTGAGGCTGCTAAATGCAGTGTGTCCTTGACCAGCTGGATTAAAAAGAGCACAGGTAACAATAACACACATACCATTTATTTTATATCAGAGGTATTCAAGTATAAAAACAATAATAAACACAATTGCAATGTATTGGTTCTATAAAATTTTCCTGTCATTACTTTATTATGGATTAGGTGCAAGAGTTGTTAAGTGTGGATAATTAAATAATAGATTAATGCAATAGCAAATTGTGCCTTGCTCTCAGATGGACAGCAAGTGGAGAGTGATAGTTCAGATGAGGAGATGGAAGGGGGAAGAAAGGCAAAGATTGAGTCACAGGCAGAGCCTAGT
The DNA here is from genome assembly GCF_013358895.1 of Oreochromis aureus. Taxonomy (NCBI): domain Eukaryota; kingdom Metazoa; phylum Chordata; class Actinopteri; order Cichliformes; family Cichlidae; genus Oreochromis; species Oreochromis aureus. The sequence goes on along the minus strand of NC_052955.1, from coordinate 29,269,537 downwards.
TTATTTCTCATAGTTTTTTTTTTTAAATCTCTTGCCTTATGATTCCAAGCGCTGTCAAAAATCTTTCCATTTTATTATTATCTCATAACACCATCTCTCCTATGGACTTTTTAATGTCTACAGTCTCAGATCCCTGCCCTCCAGCACTATCAGCAGCAAGAGCAGCAGGAATCCCTCAACAACAACATTGCACCCCATCAGGTAAAACATAGGCTATGTTTGCTTTGCATTGTCCCCACCTGATGACAGTGATATAGTATGATATGATTCAATATTAGATTCCTGATGAATGTGGGTTGTTGTTATTCAGCCTGGTTCCATGTGCCCCTTTTTAACTTTGATCACCCGCCCCTTCAAACATCTCTGCATGACTCTGTACACTGTACAGAGTCTCTTTACCCTGTACAGTATACAAGGTGAAGAGAAAAGGAAAGAGTACAGTCACCCATTGTGGTCCTGTGCTGTGCAACACACACTGTACAGTATATAAACGCTGCAGAGTTTCAGTATACAAAATAATAGTGTTTTACGACCGGTGGATCACAAAAATACTGCAGGAGGGCTGCAGTAATAACATGAATTCAGTTTAAAATTATTCACAAAATGTACAATCACATATTTAAATTAAATGTATGAATTTATATAATAAATAAATTAATTAATAAATTTATATATTAATGTATATTTGCATCATACATTGTGAGCCAACTACCAGCCAGCAGAGAAACAAACCACCACAAAATGAGTTAAAGTTATTGTAAATTAACCTTTTCGCATTTCAAGCAAGGTTTTCTTTTATGGACACATGGTTCTGAAAACAGTTTCAAATTCAACAATTACTAAAATGTAAACACTGAGCAGCAAGTTCAAGCATAACCCATCTTTACCAGATAAGACCATTATCCAAAGTTACCAATTAATTCTGAAGTTTTGCAGTTGCAAAACCCATCATGCGCTACAGCAAAGCTGGCTCATATGAGGGCCGCCACAGGAAAGGAAGACCAAGAGTCACCTGCTGAGGATAAATTCATCCAAGTCACCAGCCTCAGAAATCGCAACTTATTTAAGATCTTTGGTTCCAACTTCTGTGTCTTTGTACGACACAGAAAAGGTGAACGAATGGGCTCTACATGCATGTTTCCTACCATGAAGCATGGAGGTGTTGTGGTGGTGTGGGGGTGCTTTGCTGGTGACACTGTTGGAGATTCATTCTTTTCTTTTCTTTTTTTCTTTCTTTTTTTGCCTGTCTCATTTGGTTCTTTAACCATCAAAATAATTGTCTGAAGGCCAAGAAAGATGCCCAACAGATTTACTTTACCAAGTGGATCATCGCGGCCTTGCCATATTGGTCCATTTGAGTGACCTTTGTTATTATTATTTATTTATTTGATTTTATTTTCAGACATGACTGGGGGATAGGAAAGGGAGAGAGAAAGAAAGATAGAAAGAAAGAGAGGGAGGGAAAAAACAGAGGGGAAGAGGGACAGTGAGAAAGGGTGCAAGAAAAGAAAAAAACAACAACAACGACAACAAAAATCACCTGGATCACCTGTTGAGAGAAGAAAAAAGAAGAGAAAACAAGCAAAAAAGAGTGCAACACAGTAAACACCCTCACTGGGGGCTGCAGTGAGGTGCCCACGGGCTCTGCCGGCAGCCAGCTATGCCAGAGTGGACCGAGCCCCAGGCCCCGAGGCCAGAGGAGTGAGGGCCCCCCAGCCCCCGGAACGGGCCGTAGGTGCTTTCATCTGTCAAGGTGAGCATTAACAAACTGGTATAATATTGTTATCAGTTTTCTGCTTCTTCTTTTTTTTTCTTATTTTTACATTTAAATGAAAGGCCCAGCCATAATAATTTAGATAGCTGAAAATGTTAGTATTGCAGTCTGAAAGTAGAAGGTTTTAATCTGTTGTAATGTTGAAACAGAAAGATTGTATCTACCTATTAAAAGATTGTACAGAGACATTAAATGAATATTGTTGTTTTGGGTTACAGATTTTGGAGAAGATGCACAGTGAGCTCTACTCTCATGTGGTGAAAAAAGTGACAGCATCAGGAAGACACTCATCAATTATTATACCATTCCCACCATGAGTGTATGTAAATTTCTGACCACAGCTGTATATAAAACTCTCTTAGTTAAGGTTTGCTGTAGGCTTTTTAAGCAGTTTTGAGGAATACTTCTCCAGAGTTCTTGAAGGACATTCAAAGCTCTTCTTGGGATGTTGGCTGCCTTTTGTTCTGTTAGATGATCCCAAACTGCTTCAATAATGTTGAGGTCCAGGTTCTGGTATTCAGGTATGCTTTTACTGCAATGCCAATGTTTCACTTTCGTAATGAAAAACTGAAGCTGTTACCAATCATTTCCAGATCGTACTGCACCATGGAACAAAAGCTGATGGTCCTTTTCTTTGTTCATAAATTCATTAATTTTGACAAGATCACCAACAGCCCCAAACCATGTTAGAGCCTCCCCCATGTTTTATAGATGGCTGCAGACTCTCAGTGCTTTACCTCTCTCCTTCCCTCCTCGATACACACCAACAATGATTTGAACCAACATTTTCAAATTTGGATTTATCACACAATCACAATTGCCACTGATTTTTCAGTTCAGTTCTTGTATAATGCCGCATACCTCAGGTTTTTCGCCCTATTTACCTTCCTTAAGAATGACTCCTTGACAGTTGCCCTTCCATTGATACCGTTTCTGATGAGGCTTCACTGAACAGTAGATGGATCAACTGAAGGGCCAGATGCATCTCTCAGGACCTGTGTCAGGTCTTTGCTGGATTTGTGTCCTATCTCATAATAATGTGACTTTCAGATACTTTTCATCTGTTGTAGATTGTTTTTAGGCCTGCCACTTCTCATTTTGTCCTCCACTTGTACAGTTTCCTTATATTTTGTTAAAAGTTCGGCATGTTGTGCAGCAAATAGCTCTTTGGGAATCACCTTGTTGGTGCAAAAATACAGTTCCCACAAACTATCAGTGTGGTTTGTTATCATCAGTTTTAGTAAGTACCTGGTCAAAGGACTGAATCTGATGTTTTTTAAAGGCTTTGATGGGGAAAAATAATAGATCATTTGTTTCATGTTTATTTATACTGGCTTGCTCACCTGGTGTGAATGCCACAGAGGAGTAGATGAAGCTGCATTTTGTTTAGTTTTATCACATATTCATTTTATTTGGGGTTTTAGGCTTCAGGGTTTTTACCTTTGTTCTATTAATATCTTTTTTAATAAATGTCACCTTTATTGCACAAAATCCTGTCTCAAACATGCCACATCTTTTTCTGGTGCCTGACATTAACAACTACCCTGTTTAGGATCTCGGTGCAACATTTGCCAAACATCATAATCTACTTTAAATATAAGGCTGTACTATTTTTAATGTAAAACAGCAATAGTGTATTAACAAAATATGAATGGAAATCATCTGAAATATTACTATTATTGTCGTCAAAGGAGTTTGCAAAGAAAAAAGCGTCTGGACTTCTTTAAGTTGCTTGAAGACGTTTCACCTCTCATCCGAGAAGCTTCTTCAGTTCTAAGGTCAAATGGCCGAGAGTCCCAGATTTTAAACCCAGTGGGAGTATCCCCCCAAGGAGGGACAAAGGACCCCCTGGTGATCCTCTAATCACATGCGCCCAGGTGTGAAAGCGGGTGTGGGACCTAATCAGCCAGGGTTTCGGGTGAGCCCATTGTGAAACCTGGCCCCACCTTGTCATGTGAATTCCTGAGGTCAGATGGCCCAGGATGTGAGTGGGCGTTAAGGCGTCTGGGAGGGAACTCAAAAACTGGATTATAGATGGCAGACAGATGGTGTCGTAAACCACCGCCTCTGTTCAAAGATGGTCGCTCACAGTGGACATAGATGGCCTCTTTCACTCCTCTTTCAAACCATCTGTCCTCTCTGTCCAAAATGTGAACATTGGCATCCTCGAAAGAGTGACCTTTATCCTTAAGATGCAGATGGACTGCTGAGTCTTGTCCTGTGGAGGTGGCTCTTCTATGTTGTGCCATGCGCTTGTGAAGTGGCTGTTTGGTCTCTCCAATGTAGAGGTCTGGGCATTCCTCGCTGCACTGTACAGCATACACCACGTTGTTAAGTCTGTGTTTTGGAGTTTTGTCTTTCGGTGAACCAGTTTGTGTCTGAGTGTGTTGCTGGGTCTGAAGTACACTGGGATGTCGTGCTTGGAGAAAACTCTCCTGAGTTTCTCTGATACACCGGCTACATAGGGGATGACAACGTTGTTGCGTCTGTCTTTCTTATCCTCCCTCGCTGGTGTCTGATCTTCTTTTCTGTGCCTCTTTGCTGACTTTATGAACGCCCAGTTCGGATAACCGCATGTTTTCAGTGCTTCCTTTACATGTGTGTGTTCCTTCTTTTTCCTTCAGGCTTAGAGGGAACATGTTCTGCCCGGTGGTGTAGGGTCCTAATTACTCCAAGTTTGTGTTCCAGAGGGTGATGGGAGTCAAAGAGGAGGTACTGGTCCGTGTGTGTGGGCTTCCAGTAAACTTCAATGTTGAGGTTGCCATTCTCTTCAATGTGCACGGCGCAGTCCAGGAAAGGCAAGCAGTTGTCCTTTGTGTCTTCCCTGGTGAACTTGATGTTTTTATCCACGGCGTTAGCATGTGCGAGTGAAGGATTCCACTTCTTGTGTCTTGATTTTGACCCAGGTGTCATCTACATATCTGTACCAGTGGCTGGGTACTCTCCCTTTAAAAGAGCCAAGAGCCTTTCTTTCCACTTCCTCCATGTAAAGGTTGGCTACAATAGGTGACACGGGGGAGCCCATGGCACAGCCATGTTTTTGTCTGTAGAAGCCTTCGTTGTATTTGAAGTATGTTGTGGTAAGGCAGAGGTCTAACAGTGTGCAGATCTGATCAGGTGTGAAGTTGGTCCTGTCTTCCAAGGAGCTGTCTTCTTGTAGTCGTTTTCTGACAGTCTCCACTGCTTCCGTGGTGGGTATGCACGTGAGAGAGAGACTACATCAAAGGACACCATGGTTTCATCTGGATCCAGGGTAAGTTTCTGGACCTTGTCGGTGAAGTCGGTGGAGTTCTTGATGTGGTGTGGGGTGTTCCCCACGAGAGGTGCGAGGATGGTAGCAAGGTGTTTTGCAATGTTATAAGTGGCTGAGTTTATGCTACTGACTATGGGTCTGAGTGGGACCCCTTCCTTGTGGATTTTAGGAAGTCCATAAATGCAAGGTATGGCATCCCCTGGATAAAGGCGGTGATATGTGAGGCGGTCAATGATTTTGTCCTTTTCAAGGTCTTGAAGGCAAGTTATAACTTTCTTTTTGTAGCTGCTTGTGGGGTCTCGTTTTAAAGCTTCGTAGGTGTTGTTGTCACTGAGGAGAGTAGTGATCTTTGTGTGGTAATCTGTTGTGTTTAGGACCACGGTGCACCTTCCCTTATCCGCTGGTAATATGGTGATGTTGTGGTCTTTGCTCAGGGAAGCGACGGCCTTCTTTTCTTGTAGTGTAAGGTTAGACGGAGGGACTTTTGCACTGGAGAGGGTGGCTGAGACTTTCATCCTGATTTGCTCTGCTTCTGTCTGTGATAAGGGTCTTTGACTCCCATCATCCTCTGGAACACAAACTTGGAGTAATTAGGACCCTACACCACCGGGCAGAACATGTTCCCTCTAAGCCTGAAGGGAAAAAGAAGGAACACACACATGTAAAGGAAGCACTGAAAACATGCGGTTATCCGAACTGGGCGTTCATAAAGTCAGCAAAGAGGCACAGAAAAGAAGATCAGACACCAGCGAGGGAGGATAAGAAAGACAGACGCAACAACGTTGTCATCCCCTATGTAGCCGGTGTATCAGAGAAACTCAGGAGAGTTTTCTCCAAGCACGACATCCCAGTGTACTTCAGACCCAGCAACACACTCAGACACAAACTGGTTCACCCGAAAGACAAAACTCCAAAACACAGACTTAACAACGTGGTGTATGCTGTACAGTGCAGCGAGGAATGCCCAGACCTCTACATTGGAGAGACCAAACAGCCACTTCACAAGCGCATGGCACAACATAGAAGAGCCACCTCCACAGGACAAGACTCAGCAGTCCATCTGCATCTTAAGGATAAAGGTCACTCTTTCGAGGATGCCAATGTTCACATTTTGGACAGAGAGGACAGATGGTTTGAAAGAGGAGTGAAAGAGGCCATCTATGTCCACTGTGAGCGACCATCTTTGAACAGAGGCGGTGGTTTACGACACCATCTGTCTGCCATCTATAATCCAGTTTTGAGTTCCCTCCCCAGACGCCTTAACGCCCACTCACATCCTGGGCCATCTGACCTCAGGAATTCACATGACAAGGTGGGGCCAGGTTTCACAATGGGCTCACCCGAAACCCTGGCTGATTAGGTCCCACACCCCTTTCACACCTGGGCGCATGTGATTAGAGGATCACCAGGGGGTCCTTTGTCCCTCCTTGGGGATACTCCCACTGGGTTTAAAATCTGGGACTCTCGGCCATTTGACCTTAGAACTGAAGAAGCTTCTCGGATGAGAGGTGAAACGTCTTCAAGCAACTCAAAGAAGTCCAGACGCTTTTCTTTGCAAACTCCTTTGACTACGATGACCTGGATGACTGAGAACCTTCACAGACATACTATTATTGTCCTTTTCATTGTGATATATTATTTGTATTGTAACAATTATTTTAATACAATAGATTCTAATTATATATATTTAAATATATATTAGACTATTTAACCAGTAAGACAATGCAGCAGATGTGAGGTATTGTCCGTAGTTTGTACAACATCCTTCATCTAACTCACTGTAGGGGGTTACAGAGTGGTTTTCCTACGTAAGCCAGAGTTCTGAATTGGTTACCCTGGTGCAGTTCTCTTTACAACTGTGTGCAAAGAAAACTGCACCAGCAACAGAAAACGAATTTTTTAAAATGGAAAAAAAAAATTGTGAAAATATTAAATCATTCAAGTTTCATCAAGAAGTAGTCTCCTATGTCCTTTCTTGCAGACAGTGTTACATTTTCAGTCCAGACCACCTGCAGGGCAAACTGAGTACAGCTGATGCACTTTGTACTTTTTCCATTGCCACACAAAAGCGATTTCTTCCATAACAGAACTTGCTTAAATTGTCATCTGTCTTCCCAAAATCTGCCACCATCTCTTTCAGTTGTAAGTGACTGTAACCTCACCACTCCACAAAATGATCCACACGTTCCCTGTAGCATCTCTTTACCACCTCTGACAAATCCCCACAGCTGCAGACTTATCCAAGAACATTTTTTACAGATGACACCACTGTACAAAGGTAAACCAGTCCATTTACCTTTGTAAATCAGAAAGAAGCTAGGCTAGGTGAGGTTGCTTGGGCATCTGTTAAGGATGCCTCCTGGGTGAGGTGTTCCTAGCATGTCCAACCAGGTGGAGGCCCCAAGACAGACCAACAACACGCTGGAGAGATTATATATCTCAGCTGGTGTGGAAACGCCTCGATTTTTCCCCGGAAAAGCTGGAATAGAGAGAGGAACGTCTAGGCTTCTCTGCTTGGGGTGCTGTCCCCCCAACCCGGCCCCAGATACGCGGAAGAAAATAGATGGATGGAATAATACCATTCAGAATGTCTGATCTAATATATAAGTAATGAATAATTAAATTACATTAATAAATTAAACTGACAGCAAAAACAAGATTTAAAAGCTTTTATTAACAAACATTTATAAATAACAAACATTTTTTAAAGATGACTGTAAAAAGAAGTCCAATTTTTAAAAAAACTTAACTTTAAAACACAAAATTAATAATTAAAATGTTATTAAAAGTGTTATTAGTGTTTGAGAAGTATGTGAACACAACCATCTGGTTATTTATGTATATAACACCATGAGTTGTTCTGCCACCGAACCACCAACCAGCTAGCAAAGAAACAAACCACCACAAAATGAGTTAAAATTTCTGTAAATTAACCTTTCCACACTTCAAGCGAGGTTTTCTCCTTTTATGGACACGTGGTTCTGAAAACAGTTTAAAATTCAGCAATTACTAAAATGTAAACACTGAACAACTTAAAGCAAGTTTAAGCGTAACCCATCTCTAACAGATTAGACCATTATCCAAAGTGTACCTGATTAACTGGCAAGTCTGTAATTCTAAATTTTGCTTTAATAGTGCAACAAAATAAATACTCATACTTGGTGTATTTTAACAAGAGAGCTGTTGGTTTAGTTCAGGCTCTAGTTGTTTATGTCATGTTTAGTTGTGCCATACTGTATATTAGAGTTCTGTGACCTACATCATCTGCCTCCACCTCACCCCATCCCTTTCATCCAACTAACAGCGTTATAGTGTCCACCAACAGGCTGTGGGCAACAGCACCAGCAGTGGATGTGCCTCAACTAATCTGGTACAAAAATCTAATTCATGATGATTATTTGATTTGGCAAAGCTTTTAATGTCAGTGTCCGCCCCATGCCTGGTTAAACGTGGAGGGTTGTTTCAGGAAAGGCACGTAAGTGTGCACTAGTTTGTGTCATCAAATAAGAAGAAGAACTATAAAATACTAAAGTCAAACATAGAACTCAATAGAGGGGTGAAACCAACACTCGAAAAAAATAGCATTTCATTCCACTTCAAGTGGAACGGACAAATAAAAAGTATAAGACGGGAGAACTTAAAAGACCACCTTTACTTATTAAACTGTGCCCAGTTAAACTAATATATTTTTCTGTGTATGTTTACTTTGCAAGCGCTGACTGTCACTCCAAGACACCTTCCACTCCTGCTAGCAGCTTGGGGAGATTTCTTGAGTCTTTATTTGCCACCTGAGGAGATTTGTAGCTTCCAACTTTCCCAACTTGTCCCACTCCACGAGAACTCCCTGATGGCATTTTCTCCTGAGACTCGCATGCCCTCGTCTACGCGGGCGACGACTTTTAACTGTTAGATGGGGATTTTCTTGCAGAGCTATGCAGTTTGTTCAAAAGTTTCTTTAGGCCGCTGTTGCTTTTAGGGGTGTTTTCAATCTTAACATTACTGACTGCCTTTGTTCAGCCTGATAATGAAAATTAACAATATTACTAAAACCACTGTCACATTTTTTAGCAGGTTAGTAAATTAGCAGAGAGAAGAAAAGAAAATCACATTCACTGGACTGAGGGCAGGGTGGAGCGTAGAGCTTCATCTGTGAATATGAACGGACCATTTCTGCCAGTCTACAGGACGAGAGAGACAAAGATTAAAAACAAACCGTGTAAATATTATAAACACTGGAATATAACATTTACCTAAACCATTTTTAAAAAAAGCTGCAGTTAGTCTTACAGTTCTGGACGAAACCTTTTACAAACAGACACTGACTCTCTAAATGTCTCCATGCTGGTGTGATTACAGTTACTTGTGTTGGTAATCAGTATATTTACTCCTAGTTAGGAACTACACCATGAACAACTGCTGGTTACAATGTGAGTCCAAGTGTCCCTCTTTTAAGCACCTCGGTCTCCAGAAGGTAGCTGCTCTTCAGATGAGGCAGGCAGGCTTTGTTCCTGGCCTGGAGCTCAGCAATCCTTAGTCAGTCTTCAGGTGCACCATCAGGCTCATTCTCTGCTCCCACACAGAAAGTACTGGTGGCTGAAAAGAAACCAGTGGAAGGAAACAGTTATGTACACACACCTATGCAACTAGTTTTGCAGTAATTATCCCTCTGACCCGTCTTCCCAATGTGATGTTTGTGCTATGTACGTATGGTTGGAAAGGGTCCAATTTTGACTGCAGATAACTGTACGTGTAACACGTAACCAAATTCACTCCCTGCCAGATGGTGGCACAATTATTTCTGTTCATACTGAATTATTTTGTTTATTCATTTGAATTACTAGTAAATAAAAATTTTAAATAAAATCAACTGGGTTTTTTTTCCAAAATAAAAGTAATTATGATTTTTGCCATAATTGTTCAGCCTTTGTAGTCTTAATGCTGTTTGTTCAGCTGCCCCCTAAATCATGGTTCTTAAAGCTAAATTCTACTTTAAAAACTGATCACTTTTTAGCTTTTAGATAAATAAAGAGTCCTGAGAAAAAGTATGATAATGTGCTTAATTAAATAAATAATGAATTAAAATGCTTGTAGCACTTTGATTTAATATTGTGATTGTTTTGTTTTATAGTGACCCCAGTGCTGCACTGAAGATTTGAACAAGAGCTCAGGACTTTTCAGACAAGTTTTTTGCTAAATGTGGGAAACCGATGCTGTACTCATGTGGGCACACCAGGTGTTTACTTAGGCTCGGCATAGGCGTCTGTAACCTGGAAGACCAGTGATTTGGTCACTGGCACAGCTTCTTGCAGGTGTGTCAAACGGCTCCATGCACACAGGCTGGGAAGAGTTCACACTGGGCAGGATTAAATGAGAGCGATCTGAAGCCAGGCTGTAGAAAGCCAGGAGTCTTCTACAGATCAGAAAACCTTTAAGGTCACAACAGTAATACTTTAATGGGAGCACAGAGATGTTTAGAGATGCAAATTTCAAACACTGATCACAACCATTTCAGTGTGCTGCTAAAGTACTGTAGGTGTGATCAAAAAACTTGGTGCTGACAACCTGAGAGGAAGAAAAGGTTCAAGAATCAAATATTCTTTTAGTATGATTGTTAAAAACTGAGAATGCAGTGTCCTATTCAGATAAATGTATTACAGAAATTAAGAACAGTTTAAAAGAAAAAAAATGAACTCTTTATCAGTGACATGACAAAATTAATATAGAGAGTGACTGTGATAAAATTTTTAAAATTTTTAAATCAAAGTACAATGAATCTAAAATATACCCGCTTCAGTGTGTTATTGTCAAGATGCAGCAAGAGTGTCAGTTTCATCCACTGTGGTCTGAGTGAAGTTTTTTAGGGGGCATTTTTTAGCCTTTATTTGATAGAGACAGTATAGACAGACAGGAAGGCAGGGAGAGAAAAAAGGGAAAGATTTCCAACATAGATCTAAAAAAGAAAAATTCACTGGGCACTGAAGGTTTCCTGGATGAGTTATTCTTTAACTTTTTCTAAGTTGTCCTCTGTGTTGTGCTCGTCATGGCCCTGGTCACTGGTAACTACTACAACTACCACAAAGGTGGCTTAAGGTAGTTTAGCAGCTGTTTGTGGTCTTTTTTGTCACTGCAATAACATCACAAGCACACAGGAGTCAGTCATGAAACTTAACATGTGTCACTGACACTGAAATAAAGACAAGTTTGAAAAACTTGTGTGTTTCAGCCTAGGAACTCAGCAAAGTAAAGGGGTATATTCATGGTGTGCGACTCCTATTGCGCAATAAACCTGCTGGCACCTTCACAAATTTGAACTGGCTTACAAACTGCAAACTTTGATACAATGTTCTGTATTTTGCCTTTCTATATTGTCATAAATAAAACTAGATTTCTCTCATCGCCCAGCCCTCCTTCAGGGTGGCCATGATTTTAATCCCACCCATTTCCCCGATCACTGGTACAAAAAAAAAAAAGTTCTGAGAGGCCATAATTTCTGTCCCTACCCTTTACAGTTCATGGTGCCTTCCACTGAGCTCTGGTCCAGGCTGTCAGAGTTCATGGCTCTCTTCTCTTGTGCTCTCTTGCAAACAGCCGAGTTTGTGCTTAGGACCTCAAAGAAACATGAGCCTGATGCATTGCCTCCAGTGAACAGTTTCATTGTGTACTTTAAAGGTATGGTCAGCAGAGCCCAACTAAAGGTAAAGATATAGTGACAGAAAACATGTTAGAATGCAAAAGAAGTGTAAGCTTCAAACTACAATACCAACCTTTGCCACCAAGCTGGCCACCCTGTTTGCAAGCATCTTATCGTTGGTTTGGGCGTTGTCCAACCTGAGCTGAAGTAGCAGTTTTTCCATGATAATAGCCTGCATTTCCCGCTCTTTGACCTCAGAGAACATTTGAGTGGATCCACCTGCTCGTGGCTTTTCTGGAGATGTTGCTTCTTGCTGTTGTAATGACTCACTGCCTTCTCCATCTGTACCACATCAAGTATTCACAAAGTGTAGCTAAATCCAGTGGAGTGGTTAAAACCAACAATGGTTTAAAAATTATATATTTTAAAATAAAATAACATACTAACCGAAAATGGGTTTAGCAACATTTTGGACAGTGTTTGCAGTAGCTAGCGAGCTGATTGGAGACCAAAACAGCCAATCAGAATTTTTGCACCCAAGTCTGTGATTGGTTGGTTTTGTGGCACATTTATAACGTGTACAGAAAGAGTTGAGCGCAAGGTGCAGAGATGTCGAGAGCAGGAGCGACACACTGAGAGCAGGTCTACAGATGTCCGTCAGCACATAGAGCAGAGATCTGAGCGAGAGGGGCTGTTATTGTGTGTGTATATGGATAATAGCAAACACGCAGCAATGAATTTTGTTCGCTCACCTTTTCACATATAGTGGTCACTACAGTGGACAGCTATTCAAAGGCTGTTTTCTTGTATTTGTGTCAGTGTTGATGTTATACTTGCACATTGGACACTGTTATTCCAGTCATGGCAATAACACACTGACACTGACGTGTCACTCCATACCCTGCCACCCACTGGTCGTTTAATGTTACTATAGATGTATGACGTGTTTCATTGTAATTATTGTTATTTAAACCTGTCATGCATGAATAATGACAACCTCAATCAGGATTTTTTTCTTGAGTATTTTTATTCATCATTTCGTGCCTAAAGATAAATAAAAATACTTAAGAAAAAAAATCCTGATTGAGATTGTCATAATTCATGCATGAAAGGGTTAAACTTTTCTTCGCTCAAAGTAATTTTCTCCTCAAAATGCAACACATGCACTTCCTTTTTTTTTACGTGCGCTCAGAATAGAGGCACAGAAATAACACCACACACAAATAGACCATTTCCGGCCATCATACTGGACTGTGTTAAGTCTCCCCTCACATTTTTTTTTTTTTTTTTTAAGATATCATGTTTTTTTCCTCGAGTACATAATGACGTAACAACAGCACATGATGGTAACAACAATGAATGTTCACTGGGGGGGTTTGTTTTTTTTGTTTTTGTTTTTTTAATCAAAATTATATACTGACCCTTTGGCATTCCACCTTTTACAATTTACAAGCATATTTTTATATGGCAAAAACATAAAGCTCATATGTAACGCTTATGTTCATACATACATCTAAATGACTTTTGCATTAATATCATGCAATTAAATTAAATGTATCATATAAACACAAATAAATGATCAGAACAGTGTTCATTTCTTTGTAAATGGTATGTTTTTAGAAGATGTTCTGATCATTGGCTTTTAAAAAAATATTTTACTTATCATATTATTTAAATTTGTTCATTAAAGTCTCTGACATTTTCTATTGCCCACCTTATCTACCAATTTTTATCCAAGCAGAGTCCACATTTCTAGCATTCCTTTGGCGTTGCTAACTTCCTGTAAGGAAGCTGAAAAGGACAGATCCACATTCAGACGAAACAGATCCAAAGTGGTAGATATTATTCAAACAGATTTAGTTCATTTCATTGCATTTTGCAGAACAGGAAAGTGTTTCAAGATGTCTGCCGATTGGCAAGACTGACTTGGACTACAAGTTCCATATTGCACTCGGTCGTTTCTATAGAAACGGGTTGTTGTCTCATTACAGGAAGCTAATGTGCCACCGTGACGTTTGGTAGCTGTATAATATACCTAACACTCTGGGTAAGTGTAAGAAATATACATATAAATAATTAAAACTGATCAGTATGGTTAGAAATAGCGTTTATGGCTCAAATGTGCTGCTTAGCACACTGAAGCATGACTTGACAGATCATGACAAGTTTATGGTGCTTTTACAGACGCTTTCATTCATTATCTGCAGTGAGCGTGTGTTATTCACTCATATCACAAACGTTTTGTTCGTGCTGTTTGTGTTTATGTTCATGCTGTGTTTAAAGACGTTCTTGTTAAAAGCAGTACTTCACCGTAACATCATCTCCCCCTGCTGGCGGGTGACTATGTATGGAGCTCCGGTGGATTTATCTTTTAAAAACATCAGCAGTTTAACAGGTAATACTCTTCGCCATATCCTTCTTTATGTAGGATCTTGAGGGCTGCAAGAGGTCATTTACAATAAATAAATAAATTATTAGTTCTCTCTGACTTAATGCTATAGGATGAACCTATTAGGATAAGATGCATTTATATAGGCCAAATTAAATGATAATCCTTTTGGTGTAACTCAAAGTCCATTTAAAATATAGGATTTAAAATCACTGTGAAATATTTATGTTTTGAAAAGAAACTGAACTAATAAAACAGGGCCATGGAGCTTTAAAATGTATACATAATTTACATTAGTTGAGGGAAAAAGCTGTTGTTGGAAATTTAAGTTAAAGAAGTGATGATCAGAGCTCTGACAGTGGGTTTGGGTGGGGCTCAGAAGATTATCACCTTTCAGACTGGACAATGGCAGTCTGAAGTCTGGAACATTTGCGCTTTAGATTTCTCATCTATCTTTATTTCAATACAAGCACCCCTCAGAGAGAAATGTTAAATATATTTGTGAGTATCGATTGAGAATTTTAATTTAATTTCTGACCATTTTTAATGAGAATTTTATGTTACGTTGGAGGGATTCGTTAAGCCTCCAGTCCTTTATATTAATGAAAAAGATGGCAACACTAATACAACAGCACACAAAGTCAAACACAATCACAGGCCACACAATATCCACTTTGTTTTATTTTATTTGGGGTTTCAGACACATGGATAGAGGAGCCCAACAGCGGTCTGCGGCCTTTAAAGAGAAATTCAGAGATGAAATATCTCAGCTGTTCCCTGCGCCTCAACAACAACAACATCACCGACCTTCATGACCTCCAGAAGACTGTTAACCATTTCCTGGCTCAGCCGGCACATCTAACCTGGTTGGATCTTTCCTTCAACAAAATCGCACATATAGACCACGTGAGTGTCGTTATCAACAGCTGCTTATCTTTGTTTTACATCTGAAGTACATCTGAAGCTGGTGTACACATGTGTGTTCCAGGTCTTGTGTGAGTTGCGTGAACTGCGTGTGTTGTACCTTCATGGAAACAGCATTTTTATTCTGTCAGAGGTGGACAGGCTGGGAGTGCTGCCACATCTGCACACCATCACTCTGCATGGAAATGTCATAGAAACCAACAAGGCATACAGGTGGAGACTTTCTCAGCTGTATTTTACACTAAACACACTCGTCACACGTCCCAGGGAGCTTTAATGTGTTTTAAATGTGAGATATTTTATAGAAGCTGATGGTAGTTTGCTGTTTACAGAACCAAGTCCAGACAATCAGCAGCTCAGACACCTCAGAGGTGTAGAATGAGGGATTGCTCTCGTTCTGCAGATGTCTGTAAGTGAGACATGAGTGCTTGGCAAGCATCTAAGTGCATAACACTGTAACAGGTGCTTAAATGCAGATCGGGTTCATATTACTTGTCCTAGTCTGCATAGCAACACCGGTTACAAAAACACATACAGTGCAGTGACTGCAGGCTCATGTCCTTCTGCAGAGTTTAAAACCGATTTCTAATGAGTGACAGCAGCTTCTTCATTCATTTAGAGCATATTTGCAGCGCTGGTTACACAAGATAAATTTTGGATGAGTTTACAAAGATGAGGCCTCTTTAGTATTCAGTGTTATTTCTGTATAAATGTCTACAAAATGTGCCCAAGATATTTATTGGGCGTCTTTCTGTATGTAGGAATCGCGTGATATCCGTCCTGCCTCGGTTAAAGACGATGGACTTCAGCGCCATAACGCGACAGGAGCGAGTCTTGGCAAAGATCTGGCACCAGAGCAACAGCCGCTGCAGGAGCAGCAAGGTTAACCAGTGACTGCTGGCTCTCTCCATCCATAAACTGATATTCTTTACCTGTTTGTCCAGTGCACACTTTATTAAGGTGGTTTAGATGGATGTAGGATCAGTGTATGAAAAATCAGAGTGCCTCTCAGATGACCCACTCAGGGTTTGTCTGGGTTTTTCTGGTACAATGGCATTAATGTATTAATATATTTGATGAAGCCATGGAAAGCTTTACCCAGACACTGATGCTGAACATTTTCAGATTTACATGTCCCTAAAGTACACCCACAAATCAAAATGTAGCATTATTATATCAAAATTTGTATTTACTAACTAAAACTAATCCGAAAATAACTTGAAATTGAGGGAAAAAATTGAAATTTAGACTTATGGAAGGCAAAATATGTGTTTTTCTGTGACAGAAACAAGCTTCCATTGAGGGGTGAGTCAAAATTTCATGCATTCTAAGTCTCTGAACCAAACTCACTGCAGATCATGGGGAGACAGCCTGTTGTTGACAAGGATTGTTGTGTGTGTGTGAATGAAGCACACACGAAGGGATTAATCCAAACATTGAATAAAGAGGCTGACATTACCATTAAAAAACTAGCTGTACGATCTGGCATTGAATGGATGGCAAGTCAGTCCTTAAATACTAAGGATGGATAAGAAGGTGACTGAGAGCTGCAGAGAAAGCAGGAGGGTCATAGAGAGAAAAATAAAAGAAGAGGGAGAGGCTCTGGGAAACAGCGACCCTTTGAGCATTAATATCATGGAATATGTCACAATTGCAGCAGCAAATCTGCACCGATTTAATCTCTCTCCAATTTTTTTAAAAAGAGCTTACATGTGTTGCATTTTGTATAGTCATCTCTTGTACTGAGCAGGTATGAGAGCTCAGAAAAAGGCCAAAAAGTGACAAAATTCAGCCTACTTCTGTTTACTAGCAGGGCCTATAACTCAGAACTAAGTTTAATAGTAATTTTGCATGGCTTTATTAAATATACTAAAGTCAGTATACAAAAAAAGCATAAAAAAGAGAGACACCTGACTTTTCTTTAAATCAATTAACTCAAGCGTGGCTGACTGATGAGGCCACTGATAGTAACTGTACTTCAGAATTAGTAGTGTTGTAGTACATTACTGTTCTTTATCCATAGATCGCTAAATGTTCTCATTCACATCCAGATATCTGATCATTCATGTGGGTTTTGGAAATATTTTAATACTGTTTGCGACAAAGTTAAATTAAAGATAGTGCTGCTGACCATCTCTGTAGCATCACTGAATAATTACATCTGACATTAGAGCACACTGAGGTCAGGACAGGAACAGTTTGTTAAAAGTCTTTAATGAATTAAACAAAACAAAAAACAAAACTAAAACTTTTTGGTACTAGCCTAAGACATTACAAACATATTTCAGGTAGTATTACACAGTTGAGTAACAAACGTAAAAGGAAAACTAAATGCCAAGAACCCATTGCAAAAAGCTCAGATCAGTCGCGTGGTTTAAATAATCAAAGCCTAGCAGATTATCCCTTTAGAGTCTAGAGCACTTCACCGTGCTCCCTGCCCACACATACAGTCGTGCTCTCCTCCAAGGAGCAAATATATACTCGAGAAACAGAAATAAATAATCACAAAAAGGGATCAATTCATTTTGTCTGCTGCTGTAGACTGATTGTTAACACCCTCTCCCCTGCTGCACTGCTATAACGGTTAGTTTCTGATTATGAACAAATCCAATCATATTGCAGGGGAAACCTCTTTGTTTAAAAGCTTAACAAATGCAGGCCTTAAAAGTGTTCTTGTGTTTCATAAAAACTTATCGCCACAAGATCTTAGCCAATTCTGACCAGTGAAGTCTCTACAAAAAGGAGGGACTTCATACAATCCATCATGTTTTGTTTTTTTATATTCAAGCAGAAAATTCTGTACAAAGGCATGAAGACACAATATCTGTCCCTACACACACTCGCACACACCCAACCACTCACTTTCATCTTTGAATATTACACTTGAACTTCTGGCCTGCTCGTTTATTTAATGCTAGATAAGCGCAGAGGACACGGCGCCGCCTGTAAACTCCAGAATTGTGACCCAAGAAAAGCTGCATCCTCACCCGCCAGCCAAGGAAAGGTTATTTAAGGTTTGGCCTTGACTGGAATAACAGGTTACTCCACTGTCACTGTCAAATGTCATTGAAATTCCCTCTAGCCTGGTTAGTGTGAGTTGTGTATGGTTGCCAGCATACTCCACTAAATGATAACGTTTTAATTTTGGCAGAAAAAGTGTGTCATTCCTTTTTTCTGGTGCTAATTTTAACATACTTCTTGCTGCTCAGGGATAAAGACTGAAGAATGTCTGGTGACATCAAGGATGTTAAACAGAGCTAAACATATATGAAGCGTAAAGATTAAATCATGTTTGGGGGTTTGTTTTGCTTTTTTTTACCCTGGTAAATAAAATATTAGACATGTGGTGCAATGATTATTTGCAATATTCCACGCCACAGTGATCCCTTATTTTCAGTGGAGATTTTATCAAATGTATTGTATTAACCAACAGCCAACAGCTTTGTGCCAAAAATCCAACAGCTTTATCCCAGGTGAGTCCAACATAGATATCAGCAAGGTGACAAGCTAGCTCTGATTCTTAGAAAACAAAGAAACTAAAAACACCCCTGGAAAACTTTTTCTTTTTTTTTTTTTTTAAGAGATCATCAAAAAGGTTGATTTCCACAGCTGGAGGCCTCGCTGATGCACATATGAGCTCAAACCCATCTTCCATTTGTCACTGAATTAATTACACTCGAGGACAGCCACAGGGTACGACCCTACATTGTCTCTGTCTTTGAAGCAGTTTAGAGCAGAAAGCAGGAGGACCAAAATGTTTTAATGACGGGTGGGGCTGGAGTTTGAGGATGCAGGAGTGACACGAAGAAAGTGGGACTGGAGCAACGATATGCAGGCCACAGTTGCAGAATCAGGGAATGGCAAACTGGACCACCAAGTCTTCTTTAGCATCCACTTTGATTTGAGAGATTGCACTGTAAGCATAGGCTGCTATCTTAGACACCTGCAAAGAAAAAAGATAAGTCAAATTCTAACTGCTCAGCTGTCTTTAAAATGACACGACTGGGGATTCTGGGCAGGAATCACACAGCCCCATTCAGAGTATGTTACACATATGGATACCTGCTGAACATCTGAGTATGGCACCAGGTCACTCGCAAGTACTTGGTGGGGCTGGCTGGTGAGGGAGGGGAGAGCGAGGGCTTTGTTTTGAGGCAGACTGGTGCTCAATACAGTCAGCTTTGCACTGAAGAGAGAAAAACATAGAGAAATTAGCCGTGCTGCTATTTAAGTTCTCTTAAACCAGTAGACTGTGCTTTGAGGAGCTAGAGTTTAGCCTGTGTTTTAGTCTAAACAAGGCCGCTCTATTTGGTAGAAATCAAACAACATGCTGAAGCACCAACCAAAATTATTATCAGCCAGTAAAGAAAACCCATCAAGCTATAAACCGTGTTTTTGCATACCTGTATTGTCGAGCTCTGTCCATGTACTCGTGCGGCTCCACCATGATGGCATCTGCTGCTGAGACATCAATGATGTTCCTGATGTACAGGGGATAACGGCATGTTTATTACACAGACACTCCTGCGTTATTGTCAGTGGCATGTCTACGTTTGCATTAAGGAGCGTCTTACTGTGCCGTCTTTGTCAGGATGGATGAAAGGAGGGCCTGTTCATTTGACAGTGCTGACGAGCCAGGGCCAGGGTTCCAGCTGGTCCCGCCATTTAGTGGTTTGCTGGGAGGGTTTGGGGAGATCAGCGGCTCTCTCTCCTGCTTAAAAAAGTCATGAAATTTTACTTCTTTTTCCTTCTAAATCAAAGATAATTATGACAGTTGAGACCACTTTAAATTTAGCTAACCCTTTTTTTTGGGGGGGGGGGGGTAGAAAGCCAAAAATATACATTAAATTTCATTATAGTAATGCAACAACGCACACAGTATGACTTCTGGAACTTGTGGTGCTCTTACAAATACTCCAAAAGTCATTTCTTCAGTCTAAAAGAAATATATGAGCACAACACAGGCAGGCAGAGAAAACTATAGATCTTCACTCTGTCCCCATTGTTCCTTTAAACTGCTATGAGGAAAGATGCATGAAGGAAGAACTGACTTATTTCTCGAAACTAAAAATAGCTGGGAATCTTGAGGGTCATATGACTACATGAAAATAAAATCCCAAATGTCCCTCACCTTGCTGTTTGTCCTAACACATTTCGCAACACTTTACTTTTCACCTCGCTTAAAAACCACTTTATATAAGAAAAGAACATAAACAAAGCCTTAAAACACATCTCTTTGCCTGTGGATCTGTTAAAGCTTTCATCTTGATAAGTTAACTGGCTTGTACTTCATAAAAGGCCTACCCAAAGGCTAACTTACAATAGCAAGCTGCTAACCGCTAGAAAACGACCACATGGTAACGTCGTCACGCATTACTCACGTGTACCGTCTGCGGGGAAATATGCCCAAAGGGATAATATACTATTAGGTACTCCACTTCTAAAATTGTCCAGCTTTCACATATCGGGTTTAGCCTGCTAACAGCTAACTACCTTGTTCCCGTCCTCGCTCTTGTTGTCGCTGCTGTAACAGCAACCCATGGCAACGTCCGACGGCCGACACTACACAACCCCGGCGTCCCTTCTCTCCGTCAGAAACCAGTCGTGCTGTTCTTCTCCAGCAAACATAAAACTTGTCTCCAGCGTGGTTGTATTATAACCTCATCTAAAGGTAAGGAGCTACTGTCAGAAGCAGCAGCGAGCTATCACATGACAGCAGCTCTAGCCCAACAACACAAGAACCACTTCCGGTTTTTGAGAAGCGGCGTTGGCCCTCGTCACGTGAAGAGGAAGCTTTGAATGTGAGCGGAATGAATGATAAATAGATAAATAAATAAGTAATATATTAATACTGATATAAGACATTTTTAGTATATGGCTTTTTGATGGTTTCATTATTTATTCATTGTTTACGTACTGTTTTTTGTAACAATGAAGATTCAATAAAGGTAGATAAGTTTAAATACCTGTGGTCAACCATCCAAATCAATGGACAGTGCACAAAAGAGGTGAAGAAGAGAGTGGAGCCAGGATGGAGTGGGTGAAGACGAGTGTCCTGAGTGATTTGTGCCAGATGGTAGTGAGACCTGCTATTGAGTAGGGAGCTGGAGGTGGCAGAGCTGCAGATGTTATTATTTTTTTGATTGGAAGTGAACAGGATGGGCAGGATTAGAAATGCGCATATCAGAAAGAAACCTCAGGTTGAACACTGGCTGCAATGCAGCCAAAAACCTTACAGAGTCGCCACCATATTTTATAAACAGTTCGTGCTGTACCTGCTTCCTGACCTGCTGATACACACTGACAATATTATGAAGCAAAAGGTTCATCCATTGTTTTGTTCTTTTCAGATACTGTTTCTCTGCTTTAATTTTTTTTTTTAGACCTGCCTTCTTTTATCCTCCACTTGTGCAGTTTCCTTAAAGTTGTTAAGGACTCGCTGGACACCAAGTTTTAAGCTAATATCTCTTTCGGAATCACCTGCAAAAATCATAATTTAAGCCCATCAAACTGTGTCAGTAGATTTAAGTTATTAAATGGGAACAAATTATTTGTTTTTGCAACCAGCTGGCAGTGATTAGATGTCTAATGACTCTTTGCTAAATTGCCTGTTAAGTGTAGACACAACACTGGTTCATCTCTTAAGCTATAGGTGGCTTTTTTATGTTTGAATGATTCCTACGTCAGTATTAAGTGGCTTAAGAAACAGAACATTCCTCTGACAATGGTCAGGTACAAGGACTGTACTGAAGAAATAACAGGTCTCTCTTGGAAATGACAATTGAATCTCAGTGAGATTTTTACCTGGATAAATAAATGATAAATAAAAAAAATTTAAAAGCGAAGGAAGTGAGTGAAAAAGCAGCATATATACAAAGAAAAACTCTGGAACACGTTCAGAAAGACTGAAGAATTTTGCTCTAAAGGCCTACAATAAACATGAAGAAGTTGGGCTCTTTGGAAATAGAACTTTAGAAATATGGGTTTGCTGAAGACTATTACCCAGTTCTGTATATGTGGACAGTAATTAGGAAGTTCATGTAACACACAGAACCAACAGGAGACAGTATAGGTTGGGGTCAATAAAGGGACTTCCCTGGATCCAAGCATGTTAAGTTGGACTTGATTATAGAGTATTACATTACTGAGCTGGTGGTAGACTTCCGCAGGCACAAGCATTCTCCACTGCAACCACTGAACATCCAAGGTATGGACATTGAGACTGTGGACAGCTACAGGTACCTTGGTGTTCATCTGAACAACAAACTGGACTGGACTCATAACTCAGACGCCCTCTACAGGAAAGGGCAGAGCAGGCTGTACCTGCTGCGGAGACCCAGGTCGTTTGGAGTGGAGGGCCCACTCCTGAAGACCTTCTATGACTCTGTGGTGGCCTCTGCCATCTTTTATGGTGCGGTCTGCTGGGGCGGCAGCATCTCTGCTGGGGACAGGAAGAGACTGAACAGGCTGATCCGAAGGGCCAGCTCTGATCTAGGATGCCCTCTGGACCCAGTGGAGGTGGTGAGTGACAGGAGAATGGCGGCTAAGCTGTCATCCCTGTTGGACAACATCTCCCACCCTATGCAGGAGACTCTGAGAG
The DNA here is from genome assembly GCF_013358895.1 of Oreochromis aureus. NCBI lineage: Eukaryota > Metazoa > Chordata > Actinopteri > Cichliformes > Cichlidae > Oreochromis > Oreochromis aureus. The sequence continues at coordinate 29,246,966 of NC_052955.1, read as the reverse complement.
CACTGAGCAGCTCCTTCAGTGGCAGGCTGCGGCACCCACAGTGTGGGACGGAGAGATTTCACAGGTCTTTCCTCCCCACTGCTGTCAGACTCCACAACAAAGACTTTAACTGATCAAACACACACATCCACACATGTGCAATAACACTAAGTGCAATAATCTTTTCTGGCATCATTGTATTTTTACTCAGTTGTATATAGCATTTGTATTCTATTTTTATCTTATTGTATATTTTATTCTACTGTATATAGTATTTTATTTTATTCTATTCTGTACAGTTGTGTACTGTATTTATTCTTATTGTATTCTAATTTTTGCTTCATAACTTTTGCACTGTCCACTTCCTGCTGTGACAAAACAAATTTCCCACGTGTGGGACTAATAAAGGTCATCTTATCTTATCTTATCTTATCTTATCTTATCTTATCTTATCTTATGAATCATCTTACAAGTATCCCACTTTGTTGTTCTGTATTGCCCTGAAGAGTACTTTTTTAATGTCCATAATAATCTATAGGCGAAGTAACAAAGCGCTGTGCCTCTGTCATTAATTCTCTACTCTGTATTGAGTGACTCTAACTTGTCTGAACACTGCATTTCTTTCTTTTTGCTTTGAAGTAAGATAGGAAATTAGGATAAACCAAACTACAAATATTTAAGCAAGTATGAACTGCTCCTGCGTTTACAATAGGCTACTGTAGCAAAGTCCAGGAGGATGGGGCAGGATAAGACATGTCATTGTACATGTGGCAGACTCGCTGGGAAAGATTAAAGGCTCTCTGATATACCCTCGGGTTGTGTGCGATGACAGGGTACCACACACATACAGCTTCTCAAACGCACGATAGTTACATTTTATTTCCAGCAATTCATTTCACAATAAGGAAAGCTCATGTCTTTTAGAGCAGACATGAAAAACTGCTGCACTGTCACTGTCACCTTATTTTGTTTGTTTGTTACTTAGACATACATTTCCAATTTTTTATATTCTGTAAAAACAAAAAAAGTATAAAATAAGAGCAATTAAAAAAGACTCAAACAAATAGCAGAATGGCATAAAAAGCAACAGTTTAAATTATATAAATAAATGAATAAATAAACACAGTGCAAGAAAATGGCCTGGATTCCAGTCATATTTACACAGTTGTTCTTACTCTTATTTGAGTGTCACAGACACATTGCTGATGAAATTTTTACTTCAGTTTTACCAGGAACAGAAATAAAATGGTAATCTGGGAGCATCATCTGATTCCGGTGTGCACTTTTCATGGTCTACATACCACAAAAGTCACCATTTGGATAGACTTTCCATTCTTTTTAGTGCATTATTGTCAGTACACATAGTTTGGAGGCTGGTGAATATTTCTTATAAGTTCAAATAATATTGCACAAGTTTATTTTTTCTGTCTTATGGCGCTGCACACAAATGTTTTCAACATTACTGACAACCCAAACTAAGGAAACAATCCGTACGCCCCCACTGACACTGCCGTGGAGGCAGACAGCAGCGGTCTGATGGGGTGGGATGGTGACTGGGAGGCGCCTGGCCTCTCATTAACCCCCTGTTTCCTCCACACCTCTCCGTTTACACCTACATGCCGGTCAAGTCCAGACAGAAGAGCAGGAGCGCTAGACTGAAGACAAAACGATGCCTGTTTTTCTGCTCTCTTTCATTGCGCTCTTTGGAGTTTCTCACGCTTCTGACAGCGCGCCTCCGGAACCGTCGCTCTGGTTCAAACCCACTTTCCGCTCCGTGTGCAAACCCATACCGAGCACTATGTCTCTGTGCCACGGGATCGGTTACAGGAGCATGTGGATCCCAAACATGCTCGGCCATGATTCACTGAGGGAGGTCCAGCAGCAGTCTGCAGCCTGGCTGCCACTCATCTCCAAGCACTGCCACCGGGACACCAAGAAGTTTCTATGCTCGCTCTTCGCTCCGGTGTGTCTCCCGGAGGTCAGCGGGCCGGTCAGCCCCTGCAGGAACCTGTGCGAGGCCGTACGGGATGGCTGCGTGCCGGTGATGAGCGCCTTCGGCTTCCCCTGGCCTTATATGTTTAACTGCACCCGGTTCCCACACGGAACCGAGCTCTGCATCCCCGTATCCGAGGAGCAGGATGGGCGGGAAACCGAGGAGGCGAAGCACGAGGAGGTGCCCAAAGGTCAGTGCACAGAGTTGTGTCATACTCCACCAAAACAATTTCGTGTTGGGAAGTTCTCAAGTACTCAAGTACAGCTCTGAGGATGCGGTTTGCTAGACTGTGTTTTTCTTCTAGTTTATCCTTTTCCTTTATTTCCACTGCATTCATTAAGGAAATGTTGCTCACTCACTCCAGAAAAGCTTCTCATAAACACTGAACTGCAGAGATTTCTCATGTTTTCTTTTTCATTGCAAATGTTCATAAGCTCTTCTAGTGTTTCATGTAAGATTTTAATAAGCCTTTAAAATGCAAGTGTTTCTCCCATAATCATAATCCTCATAGTAGCGTATCAACCCGATAGAGCACTTTTCTCTCAGACTGCAGGCATACTTGTGGTTCCTAGGACAGTTAAGTAGAATGGGAGGCAGAGCCTTTAAGCTTTCAGGCCCCTCTCTGTGGAACAATCTCCCAGTTTGGATTCAGAAGACAGACACCCTGTCTACTTTTAAGATTAGGCTTGAAAATTTCCTTTTTGATAAAGCTTATACTTAGGTTAGGATCAGGCGACCCTGAATCCTCCCTTAGTCAGACTGCAATAGACCTAGACTGCTGGGGGGCTTTTACTCACAATGCTTTTACACATAGTTTACACCTCTCTGCATTTAATCATTAGTTATTATTCATCTCTGGCTCTCTTCTCTTTTGTCCTGTCTTCCTCTCCTCACCCCGAACCAGTCAGGGCCCCTCCCTGAGCCTGGTTGTGACAGAGGTCTTTTCCTGTTAAAAGGGTGTTTTGTTCTGTTTTTTTTTCTTCCCACTCTCATCAAATACTTGCTCATAGGACGTTGTCTGATCATTGGGGTTTTCTCTCTGTTATTGTAGGGTCTTTACCGTACAATATAAAGCACTGCGAAGCACTATTTTTCTGATTTGCTCCTATATAAATGTAATTGAACTGAAATTTAATTAACACATTTAACTTTAATGGAGTAACTGTTGAAGCCTCAGACAAGTACAATTGTCCAACAATAATAATAATAATAATTTTTAAGAAAACTAAATTCAACTACACGATTGTATTGTGACGTCATCCATTTTGACAAGGTTGTACATTAAAGTGCTTCCACTTCCACTTTGCTGCATCAATAATACTCCAGTCATATGTAAACTGTACTAATTACACTTCACTTATAATATACTCTCTGTACTGTACATGGCAATGTTTTAACTTTTCAAATGATATTTCATTTTAATAAATAACATTGCACTTGGAGTGCTGTAGTTTTATTTCATTTTTATAAATGTAGTTTACATTTTCTGAAGCCATTTTTCTGCTTTTTGATACTTAAAGTGCATTTTTCTCATATTACTGAATGTAATTTTTACAGTACTGCAATCACACCTCTTTGACAGCAGCCATTTAAAAAAATTCAATTCAGTTTTAACTCAGGTTTATTTATATAGCAACAAATCACAACAACAGCCACCTCAAGACACTTTAGACTGTAAAAACCTTTCAAATCTTACAGTATTTGGAGAAAACCCAAACAATAAAGCAACCCTCTATGAGCAAGCACCTGACAACAGAGGCAAGGAAAAACTCCCTTTTAACAGGAAGAAACCTCAAGCAGAAGCGGGTTCAGGGAGCAGCAACTCAATTTACCTTCTGGATATGTGTAAAGTTGTATTTAATCCACTTTTACTTAAGGTGGTTACTGAAGCTTTAAGGTGTTTGACCTGCTTTGACTCTGGAGTTTAATGGAAGAAAGAAAACAAAAGAGAAAAGTTCCACCATATTCATTTATTTTTTATATCCCCACTGCAGACTGCTGCAATCACCTAACCATTTTTTCTTTTCCATCCCCCCAGGGAGTGTTATTTGTGAAGCCTGCAGTCTGGCTGCAGAAGGAGAGATTGACATCCAGGAAAACTTCTGCCACAGTCCATATGGTGAGAACAAAGTGTTATAGATAACGTGGGCTCCAAACGCATTTCTTTTTGCTTTCTTTTGTAGCATGCAATTTCTCTTGCAAAAACAGGACAGCTTATCTAGTCACAGAGACTGGTTGATTTACAACGTGCATGAAGCGACACCTGTTGAATAGTGTTCTCCGTGTCTGTCACAGCATTTAAGATGCGTCTGGGCAGCATGATGACAGTGGGGGGTGACCTTCAGCTGGTGCCTACGGCCCGCAGTCGCATCCTGAGGTGGGCGGGGGGAGGGGCTGAGAAAGCAGAAGGAGTCGGAGGCGCCATGGCCCACAGCGCTTTGTGGCTCCAAGAAGGAGGCACGTGTACCTGTCCTGGTTTGGACTCTGCAGAGAGTGACGAGAATGAGGAGAAAAGTCAAGAGGCGGTGCAGATGGATAAGAAAGTGACAAAAAGAGGAAAAAAGGTGGGGAAAGGTGGATGGTACCTTTCCCTTGCTCAGGCTGAAGAGGGAAGACTGGTGCTGACTCGACTGGTGAGGTGGAGCAGAGGGGACAAAGAGCTGAAGAAGTTCATCCGAGCTCTCCTCAAGCAGCCGTGTGCAGAGCTTTAAACAGCGAGTCATCCACATCTACATTCCTGCAGATGATGCTTTCATTGTGCTGCGTTAATACCAGCGCTTCACAGTAATGTACACAAAGTCCAGCAAAGGACCCAGCTGCTAACTGGTGAACAGCTGATAGTTCAGACAGTTTCAGATAGCTACGATCAAAAATCAGTAAAATCTTCAATTAAACCAAGGCGTCATCTTGATTTGTTACAAAATGTATCCTTGCATTATTATTGTCACTGAGTTGCCTCCATTAAAACGGAGAATTATTTTTACCAAAATGAGAAGCCGGGACTTTGCAAACAATGATCATCACCTCATCAACAAAATTAAGAGAGCTGGTGTTTGTGTACACTACTGAACCATCCAAAATCATACTGGCAGGAACATTGCATTATATTTTTTATATATATTTTTTTTTTGTACATAAATGAGTTACATTTTGTCTCCTTTATCAAATTATTCACTGAATTAAGAGATCTTTTTGTAATGATTGCTGTGGTGGAGACCGATCTCCCCTCTCTGTGGTGACATGTCCATGCACACACAAGCAATATATTTATCTGTTTACTTCAATTTATTTTTTTAATCTTGTATTTTACTTGATACATCAATAAGCTTTTTCTTGATCCTTCCATCATGACTTAGTAAAGAAAGAAATTGGACTCCGCACAGAGACGCACACCTGTTGACGTTAACTTGAGATATCAAATGTCCGTTTCACGCTGCCCTTCTGTTTCTCCTGCTGCTCATTTTATTTGTATTTTATTTTTTTAAATATACTGGTTTCTTCATGTCACATGAACAATGGCAAAACCTGATGTTAAACAGCTGTAGTTTTTTTTCCGTTAAATGGGAATATGGATATATATCCTGTCATGCACGTGATACATAAAGTATTCATAGCCTTGTGTCTCTGAGCTTCTCTTAAACACACGCTCTTCTCCCTGTGTCTCTGCACCTCCCTCAGCTCAAGTGCCACCTTTCAAAGTCTACTCTGCTTTTTATTAAACAGGTAAGTTTGTCTTTTCTTTCAGAGTAACATGGATTCTGTTCAGTGTGATGCAGAAAGTCTGTGGAGTCCACAGTTATGTGGGGCAGTAGAAACATCTAGAGCGGCACAGCACTTTCTTTCACATTTAGCATGAGACTAGCGGCTACACCTGTTTCTGTGCAGATGTCGTTTTGCATACATGAGTATTAGAAGTTCATTCAGCTCAGAAATGTTTTGTGATTACAAATAAAGATCACAGTGTTTTAATTATTAACAGTTTCTTGTCACATGTATGTACATTTATTTCCTTGCTGTAAAGAAATAATGATGAAATGAAAATTGTGGCTTTTCTGTATCTTTGTTGTCCTTACTTACAGCTTAGGTCACACGTAAAAGCTGAACCAGACTATGTTACTGAAAAATGCACAACAGAGACACACTTTGGGAAACAAGTTTTTCTTTATCCAGTGCACTATTACCTTCTGCTGCTGTTTTACATGCCAGCACATCATAGTTTAAGCACATAGTGCATAAATGGAATAAGTAAATGGTTTTGTAGTTTGGGGATTGGTACCACTGCCCCTGAATTATGATTTTTTTTTATGAGTACATCAGTTGATCTTTATTTAAAAAAGACAACTGCTTTCCTCAATGAACCTGAGCTAAGAAAAAATGCAATAATACAAACCAAATTCCCTTGTGCCAATCATAGAATTTCTAAATTTTAAAAGAAAGCACGCCCAGTGTTGTCTAAGACAGCTATCAACGTTAAATTGAAATTGAATAGTAATATTTTACCTGTTTATGCTGTGGATCATGAAATCAAAATGATTCAGTGCTTTTATAAGGTGTTTCGGGTGCACAAATGCAAAAATAGGTACTTTTACACTGTTAGGTGGTTTCCAGGGATCTGGTGGCATATGTGACATAGATAAGAACATTCATGGAGCTAGGATCTACCTGTGCGCCAAGTTTTGTTGCTCTCTTTCTGATTTTGTGGGAGGAGTTGGCGGACAAAGAAACAAACTCGCAGACAGGTATACTAAAGGTATTAGAAGATTTGCCAATTCACAAAAGCACTAATTAAATGATCCCCTATGGCAAACACCAGGCCAAAGATAGAAACCTCCAGCAGAATTTGGCTCGAGCAGGCGCAGCCATCAGCCACGACCGATTGGTGGGTGAGGTTAAAGAAGAGAAAAGAGGAGCACAGAGAGAGAAGACATCATTTAATGACATGCTGTAAATGTGTGTGTGTGTAGACTATTTGTTCCCAAAGGTCTCCTCTTTTAGGGTTCCAGAGCCATTCTATCAAAACATCTTTCAAAAATCCTTGTAGTCAGTATGATGAGTGTAAAAGCACAGGAGGAGGTTTACTTATACTTCTTGCAATAAATAACACAAGGCTCACTTTGTTAAAACATATCTGACAAATAACCTACCTGTGCATGTGTGTTTCTGTCTGTAGATGCTAGGATGGTGTCTCCTGCTATTGCTCTGGCCTTCCTTCCACTCCTGCTGACGCTGATTATCAGGTACCGTTACTTCTTTGTGCTGTTCTATCGGGCAGTCCTCATCAGGATGTGGAAGGACTGCGTTACTGGTCTGAGCCGAGAGGAGCGTGCCTTTCAGTACGTCCTCACTCATGCCACCCCCGGAGACCCTGACAGCATCCTGGACACCTTTGATGTCTGGTGCAGCAAGGTGGAGTTCATCAGCAACATTGGACCTAAAAAAGGTGCAGAGTTTGAACACAGCAAACGTAATCTTTGTTTGTTTTTTTTTAAAAAAGTAAAAAGCACCTTTAGGTGTGTATTTGCATATATGGTTTCCTTGATTTTTAGGGAAGATCCTGGACCGGCTGCTGATGGAGCACAGCCCTCTGACAGTGCTGGAGCTGGGTGCCCACTGTGGATACAGCACTGTGCGGATTGCCCGTTCTCTGCCTCTGGGCGCCAGGCTCTACAGCATCGAGATGGACCAGAGGAATGCCGCTATCGCTGAGAAAGTCATCCGCCTGGCAGGGTTTGATGATGACACGGTGAGATAGAGAAGCATCTAAACAATTTAAAAAATGTTCTTTGTTCAGTACACTTCATGTGCCGCAGGCTGTCTGAAAGACCAAAAACATTTGGGGCATTATTATCCTAATTTTATTAAACAATGTGAGTTTTATACTTTTGATAATCATGCTGTGTTTTCCTCAGGTGGAGCTCATTGTCAATCCATCTGATGAAGTGATCCCTCAGCTGCGCTCTGACTACAATTTGGAAAGACTGGATTTTGTCTTCATGGACCACTGGAAGAAATGCTACCTCCCTGACCTGCAAGTAATGAGAATAGATTATTAGAGAGGATATTTGTATATTATATTATATATATGATATTTGACTTAAAAGTTTGCTCTTTCTTACTATTACCCATCCAGCTGCCTCACTCGCTGCCTCTGTGTGTTACAGATGCTCGAGGGCTCTGGTCTGCTGGGAAAAGGATCTATTATCCTGGCAGATAATGTGCTGTTTCCTGGTGCTCCAAAGTTCCTTAGATATATTCGCAAGAGTGGCCTGTATGAATGGAGGATCCACCGGGCCACGCTAGAGTATAGTAAGGGCATCAGGGATGGGATGGCTGAGCTGGTGTACCAGGGAATCAAGTAGATCATGACATCATGATAAGATTTCATATTGTTACTCAAACACACACTTCAGAAACAGAAATGTCCAAATTCTTAGGGAAAGTTGTGATGATTCTCTTCTGTATTACTTCATCTAAAGGGGTATCGTTTCAATTTCTAGTCTGTGTAATACAGCTCAACCTGTGAAGAAATACATTGCAAAATAACTCACTAGTGCATTCTGGGTAAAGGAGCTTGACCTAGTGCCCTACCGATTTCACAAGAGATCAGTTACTGCAACATTTACCCACAAAAACAAAAAAAAGCTAAATTAAATCTTAAAACAAAAGGCTGACACTTTCTATATATAGAAATATAAACAATCTCCAGTTTAGGTGTCTTATAAGCTCCAATCACCTTTTATTCTACTGGGACTTTGTTGTGACTTCTCAGCATCTCATGTCTTCTTTTTGTTTAAAGACTCAAATAAACAACTTTTTTAAGGCTTCTTTTTTTTCTAACTCCCAAATTTGAAAGACTCACACTCCAAAATTTAATGCAAATCTAAATGCAAATTAAACCTAAATTAAAATTACATTTTTATTAAAGTTTATGTTAATATTAACCGCCCGTCTTCCTTCAGATGATAACTGCCAGCATTAATTCTTATCTTTCCTGCAGTTAAAGTCTAATTATATAAACCTTGGACATCCCACCACCAAAATTCTCAAAATTGTTATTGAACTACAAGTGGCGCGTCACATTTTGTTATATTTTATTAATAAATTCAAATACACAAAAACAGAAACATGGTTCAGTTAAAATCATTTACAACTTCAGTAGAAGTAGGGAATGCCATGGTTAAATATTCTACAACATGACCATGACAGAACTCTGTGTCTCACATTTAAATATTTGTTAGCATCTTTTGCTTCCGACATAGTTCAAAATATAAAAAGTGTCTGAACAGAATACATGTCCTGGGGTTTTATGAATCCTCTGCTGAAGGTATTTCTGTAACATACAAAACACTGCTGGGAAACAGAACAGGACTATATGGTAAAGCAACTGGGTGACTCTTGCATAGTTCAATAAGTTATTTTGCTGACTTGACGTTATGGTCATGCTTAGTCTGCTGGTTACAGACGCTGCTCTGCATAACTGTAGATAGCAAAAGTTCAAGGTTTACATAATGGATCACTGGGCCTGCTGCTACCACTGCGTGAAGATTTTCCTGATACAAAAACAACACCTACTTAAGAGCACCACACACTTGGAGCCACTTTGATTGAGTATTTTCCACCATCACACACTGTCAATTGTAATTAAATTTAAGTTAGAAAAATGCACTGATTTCTCAAAGTATCTTATGGTGATTCTTCAGCATTATTCTTTCCATAATTTCACACATAAAAACATGTCAGAGACTGAAGAGCAGTAGTCATATTTTAAGCATGGAGTGGAAACCCAGGGCTGGCCTGATGAAAACCAGTATCATCTTAAATCATCCACTGGTCTTGGTCTTGGTCTGGTCCTTCCATATCCACCTGACAGAAAGAAACCAAGCTAGATTAGAGGCATTTTTGGTAAAAGAAAGAAATGGAATTAAATTTAGATACATGTATTTTTATCAAGTCTTAACACTAAAACACCTCATGACCATTGGGTTTGTGACACTGTCGCCTGGGAAAAAAAATTATTCAAATCATAAAGAAAAGCACCTCATTGATCTCGCCATCATCAGGTGACTCGTTGTAGTCGTTCATCTCATCCATGTCCTGCATGTCCTCTTCATCTTCTGAGTCTTCCTCGCTGTCTTCTTCATCTTCATCATCTTCTTCCTCCTCCTCTTCGTAGCCTGCCTGCACCCAGTAAATGCAGAGAGCATGAATGGAGGGGAACAAAGTATGTAGCCACTCTGTTTCACACTTTGTCTATTTTGTGTTTAAAATTCTTTTTCCGTTACCTCAAAAATTGGTTTTCCAATGGGCATCAGGTTGTTGTCTTTCTCAGCAATACTCTGCAGCTACGGTAGAGACAGTTTGCACATATTAAAGTGTATGAAGTCTCATAATAGGATGCATAGACTGATCATGCATGGCCAGAGATGTTGCAGCTGTGGAGCTTGACTGATCTGAGGTTTCAGAAAGGAAAATACTGTCCAAGTTATGCTAAGTACTGAACAATCTTTCACACCGTACTGTGTATAGTATTGTATTGTATTGTTTTAACGTTGGAACATTTAATTTTGACTAAAAATTGCACTTTGAGTGCCTTAGTTTGACTCTTTTTTATATATAGTGTTTACACTTTCTGTTTCTCTTATTTATATTTCAAGTTAGAATGATTTCCTCCTGGGATTAAGATTTATTTATAAGTTTATTTATTATTTTGATTCTGATAAAAGAAAAAGAAAAAAGCCACAAGTAATTATAGCAGACTACATGACTTCTATATGACTTTTAGCCTTTCGCAAATACTCAAACTAATAAATTACAAACTAACATGCGCAAAATCAATATATAAACGCATCGTAAGTGAACTGCAAGCAACAAAATAGCATAAAGATGGAAAATACAAGTCTATAATTGCTCTGGGGAGCCTTTACCCAGGTCTGGTGTTGCTGCTCTTGCTGGTGCAGCTCGGTCTCATCCACACACGGTCGGTCCAGATTAAACCACAGAGACTCCGTTATCCGGGGCAGCAACGACGGAAACAGCGTGGACATTTCTGTCACACAACAGAAATAAATCCCACAAAACAGAAAGAAAACTGAAGCCGGAGTTTGCGTTAAGACAACAAACGACAGAGGAACAGCTAATACGTCATTAACGGTCGATTTAAAAGTCCTCCAGACTCACAGACTCTAAAATCTAACACTCCCCTGATATTGTGGATTGAAAATGATGTCATATAATCAAACAATAAAATAACATCGTGCTTAACCTTACCCGAAATCCACAGTCTGAGTCCCTGTCAGCGGCTCGACAAAAAATTCAAAACAAATTTTACCGGAAACTGCTGGTGTTCACCCATAAAGAGTCCTCTTTTCTCCAGCGGCTCTCGATAAAGGTTCCCTTTTCGGAGCATGAGCCACGTCTGTGGCACGAGAGGTTCTAAATAAAGTAGAAACACTAATGAGCTTTAACTAAAATGTGTTACAGCGATATTAATGATCCGTATATGCAATAAAACATGTTATTTGTCTTTATTTCATTTCATTTTATGACTATCCTGAAAATGGTGTTGACAAGCTGAAGGAGAACTGGGATGTCATCATCATCAACAACAGGTTGAACTGGAAGACCAACACAGAAGCTGAATATAAAAAGAGGATAAAGAGATCCCTTAGTCTAGTCAAGTGTTCTTGTCCTTTCTTTAAGTAGACTTCAGGAATAGTTCGCCAGGCTTCTTGAAAGACATTCAAAGCTCCTCTCGGCATGTTGGCTCCCTTTTGCATAGCCACCACCATGTTTTACAGATAGCTTTAGACACTCACTGCTTTACCTCTCCTGACCTCTTGTGTACAAATGCATAATGATTTAAACTAAGAATTTCAAATTTGAAATCATCACTCCATCAGACCTGTTTCCACTGGTTTTCAGTCCAGTGCTTGTGTAATTTGTCTTTTCTCCCTGTTGCTCTTCTTTAAGAATGGTTTCTCGACAGCCACCCTTCCACTAAGACCATTTCTGATGAAGCTTTGATGAACGGTAGATGGATCAACTGAACCATCTTTCACATCCTGTATCAGATTTTTTGCACACCAAGCTGAGATATGCCACGTTTTCAGCTAACAGCTCAAAGATGAATTATTTTGCTGGTGCAAAAATATTACTTTGTCCCAGTGAAATAGATTCGACTGAATAAATGGGAATAAATAATCCATTTTTGTGGCATGCTGCTGGTAACAAAGTCCCTAAAGATACAATTTCAACTTGGATGTTTGCTAAGTTGTCCACTACATGTAGCCACAACATTTGTTTATCCCTTGAGTTAAGTGAATGATTGATATGCTTGATGAATTCATAGGTCAGTGCTAAGTGGCTTAACAAACAAAGAAAAGTTTTCTCTTTAAACTGTAAGGAACCAGGACTGGATTGAAGATGAGTGAAAAAAATAGTTTTCAAAACACATTGAAAGACCTTCGAAGAGGCTGGAGAACTATAGCTCAAGATCACTTTATACTCTGATTTCTTGGAAGCAAAATATAAAGAAATGAGAGGTGAGTCATGACTTTTGCACAGTATGTATTATGTATGTATTATGTCATTAGTGTATATCAGCTTTAAGCAACCCCTAACACAATCTCTCTTTCAAACTATAGGAAGCTGCTGAGATAACAGAATTTCTGTCGTAGTTCATGGCTGGTTTCTGTAAATGCTGCTGAAGCTGAACATTCTTATCAGTAAGTTTAAAACGTTAACCTCAAGCATAAGCACATTTATGCACATGCAAAGAAATTACTCTCTTGAGGGTGCTTGTAATGTTTAATTTTTCTTTGTCATGATGAGAGCACTAAAAAGATCTTACTTACCATCCTTTTGATCTTCTTATTGTCATTCCAGGTCACGCTGCCATGTCACGACAGCTTGTGTGTGTGTGTGTGTGTGTGTGTGTGTGTGTGTGTGTGTGTGTGTGTGTGTGTGTGTGTGTGTGTGTGTGTGTGTGTGTGTGTGTGTGTGTGTGTGTCTGTGTCTGTGTGGGGGGGTGGTGGTGAGCAAGTTAGACCTTGAGATAACACTGATATTCTTCATGGCCAGATGTTATAAAACTAGAAAATCACATGCTCACAGGAACTACTGACTGGTAACAAATTAGAGAAAAATCCAACATCAAGAGTGTTAAAGTAGCTTAAAGATAGCCTGGTACTGGTTCTACAGTTATCTGACCATATGCAATAACGCTCTTCTATAAGATAGTCCTGCATTTGGTGTTTATGATGGCGGTGGAGAGGACGGTCTTACATGGTGGTCCAAAATCTCCCATAGATGTTAATTGAGTGCATGTGACTGTGAAAGCCATAAAATATAACTGACTTCATTTTCATAATTATCAGAGCAGTTCAGTGACCTCTTGTACCTTGCAGATGCAGGCACAATCACCTGGAGAATACTAGTCCAATCAGGTTAGAAGTATTTCATCATAGGGTAATGGAGATAACTTAGAACATGGTAATTATAGTCATTTAAAGTGACCCACCACTCTGAAGGGGACCAGGGGACCCAGACCTGAAGTTCACAGCAAATCAGAGCTACTGGATACCCGTATCATTGGAGGTGGGGGTGTCTTTGAATTTGTCACATGTCTACTCCTTACATCTTTCATCTTAAACACACACACACAGAGACACACACACACACACACACGTGATATGGACTTTGGACTTTGAAAACTAATTAGTCAAAAGCACAGCAAGTTTTCACATTCATTCGCTCACACTTTGCCCACACAGTCCGACACACGCACACACACAAACACGCAGTCGGGCACAAATCAGTGTTTGGAAATTCTTGTTTGGTCTTGAGAAGAGTGTTAAAGGGGATCTGCAGATACTGCTTTGTAGGATCATCCCTTCAAAAAGGAGTCATCACCAAATCCAAAGGTAAAGGGAATTTGTTCATTATTACTTGGTCTCTAAATGAATTTTCACCACAGCTGCATCTACTTTTTGTTTCTAAACTATACGATAATACACAGCTACTTCTATTTACATGCATATGGATTACTTCGTCTATATATGATGATTAGAGCTTTACAAAATCGTTGGCGAGTTTATCTTTCATGTTTATAATGTTTGGCTTTTAAACACAAAAAGGTGTAGAGGCACATTTGCTCTCTGACAGAGTTCACTTTATACTTTACGTTGTGTCCTTTTGCATTTTTATACTGCATTCAGGGGCCACAATTTAATTGTTGTGGCATTGTGGGTAAACCTTTCTGTTTAGTATTTAAAAGAATCCGAAAGTCAGATTAGCAGAGAGAAAAATCACACGTGGGACAAAGTAAAAAAGAGTAAGTAAAGATTTATTTATATAGCACCTTTCTAGATAAAAGGTTCACAAAGTGCAGGTAAACGGATTCCGCAAAAAGAAGTGAACACAAAGCGCGGATCATGTCCACGTGCGTGCCGTCGGTGCTGAAAACCGACATCCTGAAAGATTATGAAGCTGGAGGTTTCATTACTCTCTGGCCACAATTCACTGAACCAGCTGCAAAAGAAGATCAAAACTATGCTTCGCATTTGATAAACATCGTCATGAATTCCCTCTGACTTTTGCTGTTTTGCTTCCACCACGATAAAATCAAACTTCCTGCACAGCTATTTCTCTCTCTCAGCGCACTCAAGAGACCAGTTTACCATGAAATATCTCTGTTTTCTGCATTATTCGCCTGCTTATTACGCACCAGTCTACCGTTGTGTTCAGTGCTGTCGGCTGCTGTTTTTTGTTTGTTTGTTTTTTCAAAAATGACCTGCGACAAGAAAGCCTAATTTCTGTTGTTCAATGAAAAAAATGTAAACTTTTTAAAATTATCCCGAATTGCAAAACGCTCTCTAATAAAACCTCTGTAACTTTGCTCTGCTTTGTTCAGCATCAGGTAATGTTCATCTGCTGATTCATGGTTTTCTTCTGCTTTTTGCCTACTGCAGAATATTTTTAAAGGTTATCTGCTATAAAAAGCCAGGCCAAGAAAATCTCCTTCATGTTTTTCTGAGTTTTATCCTCACTTACCTTAACACAAAGGCATCTCCTGTGATGCTTACACCTATGATAAAGTCTCACAAGTGTCAGCTTTGTTTTTATACATAGATATAAAAATGTGGATATGTACTGATAAATGATGAGAATTACAATATTTCTCCCTGAGTCAAAATTGAATCGAATCGGGACCGAATGCCATCCATCCATTCGCTTCCGCTTCTCCTTTTCAGGGTCGCGGGGAGGCTGGAGCTTATCCCAGCTCCCATAGGGCGAGAGGTGGGGTACACCCTGGACAGGTCGCCTGTCTGTCGCAGGGCTAACACACAGAGACAGACAATCATTCGCACTCACATTCACACCTATGGGCAATTTAGACTAATCAATTAACCTATCCCCACAAACTGCATGTCTTTGGATGGTGGGAGGAAGCTGGAGTACCCGGAGGGAACCCACGCAAACACGAGGAGAACATGCAAACACCACACAGAAAGGCCCCGGCCTGATGGTGGAATTGAACTCAGGACCTTCTTGCTGTCTGGCAACAGTGCTGACCACTGTGCTAAAATCAGTCTTCTTACAAAAAAAAGAAGAGAAAAAAAGAAAAGAAAAGGACTGTCCGGATTACCATAAACTCTAAACTTTGGCACTAGTTCTGTTACTGAAAGAGATCTACACCAGGGCTGTTAAATACTGTAAATACTGTTAAAATATTCAATTAGTACCTATGACCAAACAATCCAGACACCTGCCTGCTGATGGTAGAAAGTTAACTAAGGTCAGCAAAATTCTGTTTGTCAGACTCGGGTTAGAGGTCACAGGGAGTTGGCTGCTATCCCATACTATTTCCTTCTTCCCACTATTGGCCTCTTAATAAGCAATATTAAGATTTTTCCCACAACTTGCTGTTGATGCTTCCTTCCCCTACAGTCATGTGGTCCGTCCTGGCCTTGCTGCTTGCCCTCTCCAGTGGAGCCATGTCTCTGGACAAACTGAACATGTGTATGGATGCAAAACATCACAAAACAGAGCCTGGCCCTGAGGGACAACTGTACCAGCAGGTGATAACTGCAAACATGGCACTGTCACTAAGGTTTCCCTTCTTATCTTGATTTAAACCCCAAGGAGCTTGGTGGGAAAAAGCATTTTTTTAGTTCTAAATCCATAAAGTGATTCTGGTTTCCTTTTTCCAGTGCTCTCCATGGCGAGATAATGCATGCTGCACAGCCAACACCTCTGCAGAAGCCCATGACGATGCTTCCTATCTCTACAACTTCAACTGGAATCACTGTGGTATTATGAGCAAGGAGTGCAAGAAACATTTCATCCAGGACACTTGTTTTTATGAGTGCTCACCACACTTGGGACCCTGGATACAACCAGTGAGTATTCTCATCCATGTGTGCATTTGAGTGTCTAATGTTTGTCTATATTTTTGTCACTAGATGGCAGCACGGGAAGTTGAAAGGACTGAAACGGTCTGTTGTTCAAACTGAAACAGAATTTTTATATATACGCAGTAGTTACAGCTATGAGAGAAAGGGGCTTATTTAGTTCATTACTGATTATACTAACCAGCCAATGGTGTGCATGTGTGTAGGTGGATCAGAGCTGGCGTAAGGAGCGCATCTTAGATGTGCCTTTGTGTAAGGAGGACTGTGAAACCTGGTGGGAAGACTGCAAGAACGATTACACCTGCAAAACTAACTGGCACAAGGGCTGGGACTGGAGCTCAGGTGGGGCCCATACTTGGAAAACACAAAGCAGACATGCGTGTTTGTGCTTGCATTACTCTTATAAACCACAGCAAGCATATTTAGAGTTTTGCAAAAGCATTTTCACACAGAGTTTGTTTTTTTTGTTGTTGTTTTTGGTTTTACATTTACATCTATGCAGAAACAACACTATTAAAATTAATCAAATGTCTTCAATTCTGTCACAGGTATCAACAAATGCCCTGAAGGCAGCAAGTGCAGTAAGTGGACTGATGTTTTCCCCACACCCAAATCCATGTGTGAAGAAATCTGGTCCAACTCTTATATCTATACCACGTACACCAAAACCTCTGAGAAATGCATGCAGCTCTGGTTCACCGGCACAAACCCCAACAAGAAGGTTGCTGAGTACTACCTCAACAATGGGCAGCAACAGCAAAGCTCTGCTCTGCCAACACTGCTCTTCCTGGCTGTCACATCTCTCTCTGTAATGATTCATTAAAATTAATGTTTCTCAGCATTGCTGTATCACCTTAAATTAAAACGGATTTCTTACATCTTTCTGTCTGTCCCTGAGCCACTTCGTATACAGTAAGACCCCTTTGGCTGGCATTCTAGTAAAAAATAGCAACTAGAAAATGTCAGGTATTGATGATGCAAAAAATATTCTGATAACAAAAGTTACCTGATTGGAAATATACTGGGTAATTAGTTAAAACAGCAGCATAATCACCATCAGAAATCCAAATCAGTTAATAATCCTCAATACATAAAAGTTGTTTCATCTACTCTCATTACTGTGGGGAGCAGCTGGCAGTTCTCCTTTTTCGTCTTCCTCTTGAGGATAAAAAGAGAAAACTGACATAAAGCACACAAGATTATAATTTCATCAGCCAACACAGCAATTTTGTGTCCAGACAAGTACTGTACAATCAAAGATCTGCGCGGACAGAGGAAATAAAACAAAAATAAACTCGTGCTCCTGGAGAAGCCATGAAGAGACACATGCCAAATTCTGTATTACTGCACAGCTCTGGAATGATATTTCTCTTAAGTGCAGTCTATGGATCAGCTTAATAACCCCTTCACAACCTCAATGACCAGGAGGGAAACTGTAAAACTGACCCTGGATCTGCAGTGTGGGAAAATGTTTCTCCGTGCTGGGCCCCAGTGATCGCACCATCACATGATCAGTCCAGGGCCAGCCAGTGGTTAGTGGGCTCTGCTGCTCGGTAATTACGGGGTTCCAGTCCCCTGAGTGTGTGTGTTTGTGACAGAGAGAGAAAAAGAGTGAGAGCCTAACTCCCTCCATGTGTACACGTGTTTGATGTGTGCCTGTCAATGCCACATGTGAATGTGCTCCATCAGGTCTCTGATTAAGGCTTTTGATTGTAACCACAGATCCCTTTGGAGGCTTAAGGATTAAACTGAGATACATATTTTATGTACCCTGTACTTAATCAAGACTTCATATAAGTACTTGAAAAAGCTGTAACTCATATGAAACCACTGTAAATGTTTTCAAAATGCAGACATCAGATATGATAAACTGTTGCTGTGTTTTTCATACTGATAACAACACCCTTCCTCGTGATACCACTGTTAATTTAGCATATCGAGTTTAGTCTGTGTATCTCACCCTAGTCTTTCCTGTTTCTTCTGACAGCATAAACAACACCCACAGAACTTCTGTATAAAAGAGTTTGAATTACAGAAGACGGGTTGCCAAATTTTTGCCAAATTTTGTTGGTTATTTATAGTAAACAAGGTACACTCAGTGCCCGCTCAATCACAACTACTTTAAAGAAACATTGCTGAGAGATTTTGGTACATATTGCCATGACATCATCATGCAGATGCTGCAGATTTGTGCCACCACATCCCACATCCTAAAAGTACTTTATTGGATTTAGTGGTGACAGTGGAGGGACTCTGAGCACAGTGAACTCTTTGTCATGTTATACAAATCAGTTTGAGATGACTTGAGTTTTGTGACATGGAGCATTGTCCTGCTGGAAGCAGTCATCAGAAGATGGGTACACCATGGTCATAAAGGGACATGGCATTGTCAGCAACATAAGTCAGGTAGGGTGTGGTGTTTAAATTGTGCTCAGTTCGTACTAAGGATGCCAAAGTGTGCCAAGGAATTATCCCCCACACCATTAAGCTATCACCAGCACCCTGAACCTTTGATGTGAGGCGGGATGGTGTCAAGGGCTGGTCAGGCCAATAGTTATACAGGGACTCAAAAGATTATTGACCACTCGGAGGAAATCTGTAACTGAGGGGTACCACTGAGGGGACCCTTGGGAGTCTGCCCATTGTTTTTTTTCCAGGAGTGGTGGACATTGATTGATGGGGGCGAACAGGTATATGGGGAAATGAGGTGAGGGCTCCAAAACAGCTTTACAGTAGAAGGTGACCAGCTGAAAGGAAACAGTTTCATTCTGCAGGTGAGAAAACCACTTCTTCAGCCAGAATCAGACTTTTATTTATCCCTGAGAAAATTATGTATACATATGTAGCCAGGAGGAACTGGAAATGTGGCGAAAGAACATTAACACACTGAGAGGGTAAGTTAACAAAGTTGTTGCAAAACAGCCTGATGAGGAGGCTGTCAATCTGGTGGAGGCTGGGAGCAGAAACAGCTACTTTTAAACAGAGTGACTGATGAGACTGATAAACACCAAACAACCCAGTGTTGGACCATGACAGATGGATCCATGCTTTAATGCTGTTTACACCAAATTCTGATCCATCCCATGATCGGAATGTTTTTCCAAATATCTTTTCTCCAATTTTGGTGACCCTGTGCAAAGCCTCAGATGCAGCCTCAGTTTCTGGTTCTTAACAGACAGGAGTGACACCCGGCGTGTTCTTTGGCTACTGCAGCAGATCCGTGTCAAGGTCCGATGTGTAACGAATGGTTATTTGGTTATTGTTTTTCCTTCAGCACAAAACAGTGTGGCCATTCTCCTTTGACCTCTGACATTCACTCAGAGAACTGCCGCTGACTGGATATTTCTTATTTTACAGACCGTGATTTGTAAACCCTAGATATATTTATGTGGGGAAAACAGTTTCTGAAATATTCAGATTAGCTGGCACTAAAAATCATGCCACATTCAAAGTCATTTAAATCACCTTGCTTCCTCGTTCTGATGTTCATCTTGAACTCCACTTGATCATGCCTACATGCCTAAACACACTGAGCTTCTGTCACATGATGGGCTTATTAGATCATTTTGTTCACAAGAAGTTGAACAGGTGTACATAAAGTGACTGCTGGTGAGTATAAAGACAGTATAAAGACAATTGGTCCAGCAAGTAAGAATTTAAAAAGCCATTCTTGAAATATCAATGGACTTTTTGCATTTCATCATGTTAAAAATAATACCAATTGCAACATTCCCCTGACACCAGCAACCATTAGCTACTCTAAGCAACTAAACTGGGCTAATTAATGCTTACGAAGCAGCAGAGTTACAGTCACTGGAAGACAAAATGTTTTACAGATAATAAAGGAGACACATTTCTCTAAATGTCAGCGAATTCTGCATGTGAATATCAAAGAGTAAACATAGAAACTGAAACTAAAAGTGTGGCATCAATGCATCACAATAACAAATGACGCTAACATTGTGGAGTACTAAAAAATAGCCTATAATTTGGCCTCCACATCAGGCTCAAAATCTCAAGAATCAAGTGTCTATGAAGTTGTCTTCCTTGTGTTGCCCAGCAATGGGCATTACTGGTGTGCTGTTAGAGTGGTTATAGTTTTGACTGCTGTAACAACTGCAGCAGACAATTATGGTTAGCCGAAAGAGACATGAATGAGTTATTTACGCTACGTTTTGCTGACAGTGTAGTTTTAAACTCATGAGACATCTTGCAATATGCTTTTATGATCTCCGCATGCAGACACATTGTTAAGCCACATACTTTTACAGTTTCACATTCATCTCACACACACAGTGTGATGCCATAACCAGAAATAACACTGGGATGGCTGCTGTCCCTGTGGCTATTAATACTCAGCTTTTCTGAGGTCATTGACAACACACGTCGACTGCCCAGCTTTCACTCTCTCTCTCTCTCTTGCTTTATGTCTATATTCTTGCTTTTTCTATAACACCCTTCAAGAGTCAGACTTGATTCTGGGCAGGGGAAAAAGGCTAAATCAGTGTAATGAGGAAAGATTTCAAAATGCTGGGTTACTTGCATCCTGTGGTTTGTGAGACTGGCCCTTAGGTGGGCAGTTACACCTTGTGGGAGTGCATGTGAATGTGTGTGGTCTGGAAAAGAAAAGGATTGCATAACTGGATTGAAGCTTGGGCTGAGAAATGACTGCAGCTGGGCCTCCTCAGTGGCTGTAGGTCACACTGATATTCAAAGAGGAAAGCCCTGTGGCATTAGTCAAGGCTTTGACTATGTAGGCTACGTGACGGGGACACAAGAGTAGGAGTGTGTCTTTCAGTTACTGGAAACTTTTTATTCATTTGGATGAAAAACTAAAACTCGTCACTTTGGAAAAAAACAACTAAACCACATTTTAAATGTTAGTAATCTCACAGGAAAAACTCATCCAAGTACAACTGATACAACCAATGTCTACAAAGCACTTTAAGATTGCAGATTGTTAAGGTGCAGATTATTTGAGCCATAATATACTGTATTAATGCATTATATACTATGTATTGCTGTGCATAACACTAATATCTGCATAAAGCTATGTAGAGGAGTAAAGCCAAATATTTCTTTTGAAGTGGAGAGAGGGGTAAAGAAGCTTAAAATGAATTTACCTTGCACTTGTGCTCACTTATTCTCTATCTTCTTTCCTCCTTTCTCTTTCTGTTTATCCATCACATTAAATCTTCATCTGTTCTTTTTTGTCAAGTTCATTAGTGATAGACATGACGTGAAACCCACTTTACGTGCTTTCCCCTTTACAATAAAATGACGCAGTGGAAATTCGCCCACAATCTGTTTTATTTTGAAACGCCCAAAAGGAAATGCTTTTTTTCGACCTCGTGGTGACTTGACCGAGTTCGTCCTGCTGTTGCTCCCCGGTCTCCACTGTGGATTTACATACCCTGATTTCCGTGGGACTGGGAAGAGAAGGGAAGGGGGAGGGCGGTGAGCCTTTGAGGAAGCAGCCGCAAACGGCGTAACTTAACAAATTAACAACTTGTGTGCCCGCCGTCGCTTCTGTGGCGCCTCCTGCCTTCTGTCGGAATAACGGCTGCTTTTCTGCTCTTCTGGCTCTCTTCGCTTCTCTCGCTGGATCATTTTCCTATACTGGAGGAGGGTTGGGAGTTTTTTCGGAGGAGACGGGAAGCAGCTTGAGTTTAACCCGGTTGGAAGGGCTGTGGCCATGGCCGGGGGTGGTGGCGGCGGCAGTGGGGCTTCTCCGTTGGGCCCCGCACCGCCGATGTGGTATCACCGGGACCTGAGTCGAGCGGCGGCCGAGGAGCTGCTTGCCCGAGCCGGTAGAGACGGGAGCTTCCTGGTGCGGGACAGTGAGAGTGTCAACGGGGCTTACGCTTTGTGTGTACTGTAAGTAACTTCGTCGGCCTCGTTGTGCTTTGTTTACCTTGGTTTTAGCTAGCACACATGACCAAAAGGGGTCCTGGTGTGTTCTCTGTAATTCTGCAAACTTTATAAGCTCCTTTTTTTTTTTACTCCGACATTAACTTTTCTACAGTAGACGTGATCAAACTGTAGCTGAAGCTTGCCTAGCAAAGTGTTAAGTAATTTGTTTACTTTCTTCTGGAAGCCAAAGACAGGGAGAGAGAGACTGTCTTTCTGCCCTGCAGTGAAACCCCAGCATGGCACACAACTTTAGGGCTGTCCCTGTCTGTCTTGTGTCTGATGTGGTCGCCTGCAGCGCCCTTTTTACAGGACTCTCTGCTGCAATCAGCCTGCGGGCTGTGAGCAGTGACATTAAACTGAATGGTCGTGGAGGTAAATATAAGCATGCATGGGCTGGTGAAGCTTTGCTTTAATTTGAGGTCGAAGATGTGGTGAAAGAATAGGCCTATCCGAGGAGTTGTACATAGTATATCATAAAATGACACAATATCATAGGAAAGTTAAGACCGTCTGTACTTAGAGGGAGTTAGGGCATCCACCGTGTTAAACAAATGATGAAAGACTGCCCATTCATTACACAATGGGGACTTTTCCACCAAACACCTACATGTGTAACATGTGTTCACCTGAGGAACTGATGCAGGAACAGTGCTGTCAGTGTCGACAGTGGTTGAGGCAATGTTAAATGAACCATGGGAAAGGGGTGTTTAACTACAAATTACCAAAACGACTTGCAGCCACACACATAGAATACATACTGTTCAGGTTCAGAGAAATAACAGGCCCCTGACATTCACTTCACCTACATCCCCTATCTGATAAGTTTACCCCATGCTGAATCCCCTGTGTGTGTAGTGTTTACAGATGTAGTATACAGCTCATATATATCACCTGCTGGTGGACTGCAAAAGAATTGAAACGGTGACCTTATTCAATACACAAAAATTTGAATACTAACTTCTTTTAAAGCAAGCAAGTCAGATAATCACAACTTATAGTGCTTCCTCTGTTATGTCAACCAAAAATATCAGATATCTTTTTGGGCTTTTGGAAAGTGCAGCTATATAATGCAATATTTTTTAGTTATGTAAACTGATTGCTGCTCTGGTCACGCATTCTCACATCTCTTTTAAAAGCATATAGTAGGTCAGATATGTCCTTGACCGCTGGCCTTTTAGAAACGTGGAGTCAAGGACAAGCAGTCCGTTTTGCATTCACCGCTGATCATGCTCGTCATTCAGTGGGTCACTCTGTGACCAACAGCATTCCTTGCATCCATGCATCATTAGTTTCCGGATTTATTCCTGCCTCCACCTCTCCCTTCCTCTCCCCTTTCACCTTTCACAGTACTGACTTTGTTTCATCTCTGAAAGGAAAAACATCTTCCAGGCAAATTACAGACAAACAATACGAATGTTGTTTTAAAATCCAGAAGTTTTGGTTTCACATACACAAAAATAAGATGACAGAGTTTCACTGTTTACCGTACCGTTGAGACAAATGACACTAACTGCAAGAATTGGCACTAACACGAACAGAAACTGCTATAATCTTCAAAGGTGAGCTTTTCATTGTTGACATTGTACGCCCGTCGTTTCCCACGTTGGCTCTAATTAGAGCAAGTGGTAAGTTGGAGAGTTTTTTCCAGCTTAGAGGAAGGCCTCTGACGGATGACGATCCGGGAATAAAAAATCCTTGTATTTGAATACAATGACTCACATGAGCAACAAAAAAAAGAGAAGTAATTTGATTCTGAGTGCAAATAGGGAATGTCAGAAACAGTTTGACAAAATGTACATACATATCTTTTCAATAATTACACTTTCATAGTGGCGTGTGTGCGATTCATTACTCGCCAAGAAACCCAAGCTTGAGCATTAATTATGTGCATATATTACCCACAAAGAAGAGGATGAATGTGCGATTTAAAATAAAGGTGGAGCATATTTGCTCTAAAGCATTTTCTGTGTGAATTTTATTGTGAGTGGGAATCGCACTGATTAATCAAACATTATTTGCAAAGCACCCTTGTAGGCCACTCACAGAGATGAACCAGTGCTGCTAGGAAACCAGAAAGAAGTGGCTTTGTGGGTACACTTTTTGAGAACACGGATGACTTGATGTTTCCCAGTAATGCCTGCAGCTAAAGAGAAAACGATTCGATGGTCAGACAAGACATTTATTTGTCACCTTTGTCAAGTTTTGTACTTTCTGCTGTGTAAACCAGCGTTTCCAGGAAGTAAAATGTGAATCAGCAGATGTGTGTAAAGGTTTAACCATCGAACGGCACACTTTTTTTTTTTTTGTCACAGGGCCAGCGTGCCACTTTGGACACTCAGAGGGCTGTTGTGAGTGAAGCACATCCCCTCGATGTTTTCTTTATCTCACATCCACCTGATCACTATACCCCCCACTTAATCCACTGAAATGCTGCTTTTAATTCTGTTTTACAGAATTAAAAATAAAGTCCTATGAGTACGAATGTGACTTCTTTCAGTGGAAAACACAGTGGACACCCACGAAATGCACAAGCCACAGATTTGTGTTTTTTACCCGACATGTTCAAGTCTTTTCAAACTCGGACGTGTGACTTCTAGACAGGGACACACACACTTCCTTTTTGAGGTCTTAGGAGACCCCGGTGCATTTAGGAAGTGTTTCCACTTGTTTCGACTGGCTGACTCTTGATACTGTCATTAGCCAAGCATTAGCCTTTCACTTCCTCTTATAGTGTCAAAGTCACAGACTTTGGATTTTGTGTGTCTGCATGCAAGTTTAATACTCGTGTTTAGTATTTGTGAGCTATAAGTGTTTTAATTTGCATGGATGCAGTATGAGTCCAATGTAGCATGTTGATGCTGTCAATGATTTGCACACAGTTCAGTAAAATTATTGGCTTACACATTTTAAGACTCTGTGTAAGACAGGAAAGGTGCCAGCAGTGAGATGAGCTTATATGCTAATAGTTTTGAGTGTATGCTTGTCCCTGTCTGTCAGCTGTTTTCTGTTTTTGCTGTCAGGAATATGGCCTTTACTATCAGTTCAACACGTCTTAACTTGCCAGGGTTCGGGATGCCTCTGTGTGTGTGTGTGTGTGTGTGTGTGTGTGTGTGTGTGTGTGTGTGTGTGTGTGTGTGTGTGTGTGTGTGTGTGTGTGTGTGTGTGTGTGTGTGCATTTGAAACGTACAGGTTTGTGTGAAGACATTCCTCACGTACAAAGTCTGTGTTTTGCTCTTTGTAGACTTTTCAAATCTCTCCTTTTTTTTTCTAAACTTCTTTCCAGTACACAGAAAATGCCTCTCCATTTAGTCTGATATTGCCTATCTAAGTACTTTGAAACAATATCTGCTGTTTCGTTTTTACTGTCCTTATGTCAGTTGTCATTGAGTGAAAAATCTCTCTGAAAGAGGCTCGTTTCTCCTTAACCACATCTTCTTCTTTTATAAAATGTATTTAGCTTGTCAGTTTCTTCAGAAAACAAGACTCAAGTTCACTTTCACATGTATTTTCTGTTTTGCTATGTTCATCAGTTTGTACTTGCTGTTGCCTGCCAAGTGAACCATCATTACTATTACTACCGACTATGGCTGCGCACATTCATCTATCCATTAATTTTCTCCTGCTAAGCCAGTTAAAAAAAAAAGTGTGGGTCCCAAATCCCAGCTGTCATGCGGCGAGATGTGGGGTATACCCCAGTCTTTAACACTGGTGTCACAGAGAGACAGCCATTCACACCTACAGGTAGCCTAACATGCATGTCATGCATGCAACAGCAGTTGCCTCAAGCCTTTATATTGTAAGGTAGTGACCCTAGAATAATAGGAAAACCCCAACCCCAACAATCATACGGCGTCCTTTGAGTGAGCACTTGGCAACAGTGGAATGGAAAGGAGATGGTCTGCTTCAGACACTTCTCAGGAGAGAAGCCTCCCTTAGCCAGATTCTGCCAGAGGTTTCTTCCTGTTAAAAGGGAGTTTCCACTGTTGATTAGCGCTCGCTCATCGGTGGTCGTCTGATTGTTGGGGTTTCTCTCTCAATCCTGTAGGCCAGCGGTCCCCAACCTTTTTTGCGCCACGGACCAGTTTATGCCCGACAATATTTTCACGGACCGGCCTTTAAGGTGTCGCGGATAAATACAACAAAATAAAACTAGTACCGGTACCGAAAAAAAGAAGATTTATTCATAACACACGTGAAAAGACCCAGGAAAACTGAGTTAACGATAAAAACGATAACAAAATAACGCTGAAAACCGATAAAAACCCTGAAAACCATACATTTCACACCTGAGCCTCAACTCTCGCGGCCCGGTACCAAACGACTCACGGACCGGTACCGGTCCGGGGCCCAGGGGTTGGGGACCGCTGCTGTAGGCTCTTCACCTCACACTGTAAAGTCCTTTGAAGTGGCTTTTGTGAATTGGTGCCATATAAATAAAACAGAATTGAATTGAATGTTTCCCTCTCGCTAGCTGTGAATTGACCGCAGTATTACTTCCACTTTTCTCACATGGAGGCAACTGGACATGACACAGACTTTCCAGTAGCTAGCCGGCAATTTAAAGGCCATTTAATGTCCAAAGTGAATGAGTAGGACATTTGCATTCTCACATACGTCTCTGTTTGGTAGTTCAGGGCTGCGGTGCATGAATGGGTATTAATTATGTATTTAGCGGTCACGTGAATAGACAGAAGAGACCGAGGCTAAATCCTAAATCTAAATTCATTGCTCTTCTAAATCCAGAAGAGCGATGGTAATTTCCCAAGTTGGCTGTAGCAACATGCCTGCCAAATACATGAAAGGGGGAAAAAAGCAGTATGCATATATCCGGGAGAGCATTGTTTGTGCTCATACCAAATATTTCTATGCAAATATTCTTTTTTCTCTGTTAATCACATTCTCCATGAAGTGTCTTAATCAAAAAACAACCTCTCCATAGTGCTATTGTTAGCAATGCAGTGATATCAGGAAAAGAATTGTCATTGTAAGTCACACTGTAGTGCAGTAATACACACAGTATTTACTGTGCTTGTTCAGGAATGGCCTCTTGCACTGATGGCAGTACATGACGACAAGGACGGAGTAGGCTGTAAGGAGTAATCTTAGCTTTTGATTGTTGCATTTCAAGGAAAACCTAGTTGGGTTTTGCCAAGATAGGCTTCTGTTTGAGCTTTGAAGACAGTTTCATGCTGTGTATATTCTTAGAAGAGGTTTCCCTCTAAACTAACAGAACAGAGGGAGCCAGTAGGGTAGTCCTTATCCTTTCACACAGGCCATTGTTGACAACACTCATAAGCTGTATACTGCGAGCCTATCTCTGGCTCACGACAACCCTCACTCTCTTTCTCTGACCCCCTTCCCCTCTGTTAACTTTGCGGCCGCTGAAACAATAGTATTTACTTCACAGACCTGCAGAGAATCTCATCAGCTGCCAACAGGAAAACAAACACACAGAGGCACACAAACATATTGTACACTGCAGTGACGCTTGCATATGGATTTTGTGCCACTCGGTCTTCGTGCTATTGTGTTTATAATGTGAAAGGATTGAATGTGGGTTTGATTTTAGAGGAGCAAACATTTATCTGGTCCTGTTAGTTTGAGCTGATATGGAGCTATTATTTGCAACAATTTGCAAACAAATGCGCTGTTTATGAATGCAGTCAACGTGGGAACTTGTGCTCGGTTCAACATTTTGCTCATTTTCAGCTCCTAAATTTAAAAATTCTTGGGCATTACTAGAATAGCTCTGCATTTTTCCGCTTGGGTGTAAAATAATCTGTTTTACTAAAGTCTATCTTAAATGGAGTGCTTATATAATTTTTTATTTTTTGATCAGGAAGTGAGATAAAGAATTTCTTTTACAAGAGCTTCCTGCTCCGTGATAAGCAGCATTAACCTAGTATGTTTTTTTTGTTTTTTATAAACAGGAGAAAATGAATGTCCTAGTGAACACCTGCACAAGCATGCAAACATGCAAAATCCACACAGGACGGTCCTGCCAGGTTCAAACCAGGACTCTCTTGCTGTGAGACAAAAGTTAAATCGCTTATTTAACAACCAAGTCCATAAGTTTGAATTAATAGTGATTTTGCAAGTGCAAATCAAAAATCATTAGTTAATTCTGCAGCATGTCAACGATGAAGCTCCCAAAATGATTTGTTTTAAGATGCCATTAAAAGTTCAATACGGGCCCAATCGTTTTCCTACAAATGCTATTTAAAAACCAAGTTAAACACCCAACAGCTAAAGCAGACTGTGACCCACGTTGGGATCTGGTCATGATCAAAACTGTGAATCGGTCGATGACCTGTGGTGGCCGAGTTGGACACATTTCCGTGGTGGTCTGAGAGGGATGTGAGAAGCATCACCAAATACAAAGTTCACTGACATCTTTGCACAGATATGTAAACTGGGATAGCATGTGTGTTTAGTTTTGTTGTTTGTTTGTTTTTGAAAACTTTCCTCTACATTGTTGTTGAGATCATTTTATATTTTATTCCAGTCCGTGTTTTAGCTCCTGCAGGACACTGACCTGGAAAAGCCGGAAAAGCAGCTGGGTGTTGAATTCCCGACATGGATTTATCCCTCCCTCCATTTATACACACAGGCATACTGTAAATAAGCATGGCGTTGAAGCAGAAGTTAGGAAAAAAAGACTTTGGTGTTAGGATAGAAACTTTTCCAAACTTCTGAACTGAGAACACTAATGAACCAAAAACCACAATGTTTGCTTGGCAAAGTTTTGCGGTCGGTCCACTGAACCGGCAGAAGCGCAGGCATGAAAATCATTAAGCTCTAGCTTGTGGCTGTGGGCGTGGAGTCACGCCTGGGCCAGCCGCAGTGTCAGAACATTGATCTGTGATTGGTTGATGGGGGAGAAAAAGGAGCCTGGGGTTCAGTCAAATCAGTCTGATTTGCAGTGGTTTAATGCAACAGAGACGTACTTTAATTTATTATTTAGATTCTGGCGTCTACTCCATTTTAGTTGTGTTTTTTAACTGTTGTCAATACTTTATGATGTACAAACACTCAGCTCTGCTTTACTGTACCATCCTACTGTAAGTATAAAGCATGTTGACTGTGACAGACAGCAACAGGTTTAAGCTACGCTGTCTAAACCCTCCTCACTCCCATGCATACAATCACACATACTGTCCACTAAGGTCGAGTACAGTGGTGTGTGTGTGTGTGTGTGTGTGTGTGTGTGTGTGTGTTCATATTTACGTAGAGTCATAAAAAATAGAAAAGATTCTCTGTTCTTCTGCGTCCGCCTGTGTTTTATTTCCACTTCATTTGCTGCCACTTTCTGCCCCTGTCCTGTCTTTGATTCTGCTCCCCTGACTTCTTTTTACTCTCTTTCTTTGTCTGTAGGTTTCAGAAGCACGTCCACACATACAGGATATTACCAGATGACGAAGGTTTTCTGGCAGTGCAGGTATAGTAAAGACGCTCTCACACTCGTGCTTTCAGCAGCAGCTGGCAGGCAGAGATGCTTTTGTTGGCTCTGAGCTCCCTCTCTCATACACACACACCAACAGCAGGGTCTTTGTGCCTTGTGCTCAGCAGCTGTGAAGTACCGGCTACCAGCAACCTCACACACACGAAACACAACATGGGGCTTCAGATCATGTGGCCACAGCACAGCTGTCTTGTCTCACGTTTGTATGAGTTTTAGGGTCTTCAGCTGTGACGCTGAAAAGTCTCATTTTAATTCATGCGATTGAATTTGTGGCTTCTTCTTGGTTTGAATTATATTTAGCCTACAGGGCTGCAATTGCTTACAGAACATTCATTGTGGAACAATGGAGGCCACCAGAAGGCTGGGCAATGTGACTTCTTGTAGCCACGGTGTTTGGATGAACTTAATGCATCTGTCTCTTCTTTCCCTTCCTTCCTCTCACTCTCAGACCTCTCAGGGCGTGCAGCCTAAGCGGTTTAAGACTCTGCCAGAGCTGGTGTCATTGTACCTGCAGCCCAGCCAGGGCCTGGTCACCACCCTGCTTTACCCCGTGGAGAGAGAGGAGACAGCTGTCAGTGACGACAGGGACTATTCCGGTAATTTCAGAGCAAATGCAGACACACGTGCCCAGATGGGGTGTCCTCGTCATCGCATGTTAACTGTGACCTTCTGTGTACTTCTGACTGGTAGATGGAGAGGATGAGAAGCCGCCCCTCCCCCCTCGCTCCTCCTCCACCTCCACTCCCCCTGGACCAGACACACCCACAGACAGGTACAAAGTCCACAGAGAGAAGCATCTGATTGTGTCCTGTTTACAGCTGTAGGGAGCTTAATCACAAACTACCTGCAACCACCAACCGCGTCGCTCTTTTAAGCAGACACAGAGGAAGTATGTCGCTTCATTGTGAGTTATGTATTGCAAAAAATCTCATAATCTCACACATGCTCACACAAATAATAAGGAAACGTTATTATGGTGATATGAACACACACGTAACTCAGTGACTTTCTTTGTTCCAGTTTATATGCCTACACACGCACACGCACAAAGATTATCAACTATTAAAAGCACTCGTTCACACGACTTCATGCACGCTCATTTACACATATTTCTTCCCTCTGTCTGCATTACGAAGGTAAACCACATCCTGCTAGAAACCACGCTGTTCACAGATGGTGTGCGGCTTTGATGAGGTGCGGGCTGTAGTTGTCGGGCGCACACACATGCATACATTTCAAATCCCTGTCAGTTACTAATACTATACTAATACTAATGCGCACTATTTTTGACATTTCCCTCGTGTGATACATAAATACACTTTTACAATTTTTTTCAGTGGGGACCAAACCACTTCACACAACATTTGGTGAAGTAACAGAAAATTATGCATTACCTAACCTTGGTTAAAGTGTCAGCCAGTGAAACAGTATCTTCCTTTCAGTTATTTTAGTTGTCATCTGTCGAGCTGCCATAGAAGGAAATCAACAATGCAAAATGAGCATAAAATGCATTACAGTTTAGAGGAAGTGAAGGGAGCACACATGCATGTCCTTTAAAAATCCTCAGGTTTGCAGATTTTGCGTGGTACAGCAAAATATAGCTTACATGGAAGCCACGGTGTGGATCGTATGAAAGGGTTGTAAATGCAGAAAATTAGTCTGTAAAAGGTGTTTTATTTTTTTTATAGGTTGGCTCTTTGCCAGTTCACGTGGTCCAGGGTGTCTATGAGTGTTCAGGCGGGCATAATTTAGCTCAGAGGAAGTATGTGACTCTTTATAAAAAAAAAAAAAAGTCACGACTGCACAGATGCCTACTCTCTCGCTGACGGGCACACACACTCATCCTACTTCTGGCAAACTGTGACGTCCATCTTTATTTTCCTTTATAAGGAGTCTGGAGCATCTGCAGATTTAGCAACAATTCTTTTTTTAAAGTATCACCTGGAACTTTAAATAGCTCCGTGTGACTTCTAGCAGTAAATGCGTCAATGTAATACTACAGAGCAAATAAACAAAATCAAGAAATATGGCAGACGAAAAAATGAACGGTAAAAAGGTCAAAGTAAGCCCCAACATGTGAAGTACGTGACATGTTTTCATGCTCATGTCATGCTGTTACAGAATTACTATGGTGCAACTTTGCCGAAGGCAGCGGAGAACGTGTGTATAAAATGTGCAGCCCATCGTCAAAGCTGTAGTAGGTGTTAGTTTATAAAAGGCAAAATAAGATAAGATAATGTGGAAATATACAGGCCTGTCTTAAAGCTCTCCCTCCTACCCACAGGTATGGATAAAAATAAGTCATTCTTCCACTGCAGCTTGCGTCCTACATTGGTTTCCTGTTTGTATTACTGCTCTTTCACTGCTACTTTATACCTCTCACCTAATATATTGTTAAAAAAAAACAGAAAATGGAGCCCAGAGGAGACACGTCAAAGAGTCTAGCTTTCTCTCAATCACTTGAAATAAACAGCACTAAAACTTTTTTTTGTTGTTGTTGTTTTTTCCCTGAACACACCAAAACCATTTGTGTATTATTTGAAGCTTTCTTGTATTTTCATACACATACCAGCATTTAGAAATCATGTTCATGTGGTGGTTATAAATGGTTTCTTTGAATATGTTTTAGTACTCCTGCAGCTAATGGCCTGAGCACCATCTCCCACGAGTATCTGAAGGGCAGCTACGCTTTGGACCTCGAAGCAGTCAAACAGGGGGCCTCATCTCTGCCTCATCTCAACAAGACACTAGTGGCCTCCTGCAAACGCCTTAATGGGTAAGCAGCAGCACATCTGCACATGTGCAATATTTTAGAAAGCTGTCAAAACAAATTTAAAACTGCAAATCATACTGGTATTTATTAGGCAAGTAACACACTGAATTTGACCTATCACAGCGGACTTCTCCAAGAAGTCAGAAATTTATCAGATATAACATTGAAAACTTTAAAAAACACCTTTATCTGTAATTTGGCATTAAATGTAATAATTTGCTTAATATTTGTTCCTGTCTTTGTTTTGTTTTACATTTTGTTATTTAAAAATATCATTATAATTAAAGAGCTTGTACAGACTGGTGGGTTGTGGATTAAAAGACACATAAAAAGGATTTTGGCAGTTATGAGTGCCATTAATTTAGGGCATCTGTGGCATTTGTAAAGCACTGTACATTATGTAGTGTGATGTTCTGTTTCCTTGATGACTGTCTTCCAAAGATTCACACCTCTCGGCCCACAGAGCTGTCTGCTTCCTTAAATCAGCTCTATTTTTGTTGTTGTTGTTGTTGCACGTTTAAACACTGTGACGATCTGCAGGAAATCAGCTTGATTTCAGAAATGTTACTGTATGAGACATAAGTGCAGAAAGAAGCTGTGAGATAAATATGTGAATCTCTCTCTGCTCCCTCAAATAGAGAGGTGGATAAAGTTCTGTCAGGCCTGGAGATCCTGTCTAAAGTGTTTGATCAGCAAAGCGCTTTCATGGTCTCCAAAATGATCCAACAGGTACAGGTACTCTTCGCTTTTTTCTTAAGTGTGTGGTTGTGTGTGTCTTTGTTTGCACAATCACATAACCTTACACTCTTTTTTATTATCCTATAACCAGTAACAAACTGTTACACGCTGTGATTTTATTATTTTTTCCCTTACTTTCACACACACACACACACACACACACACACACACACACACACACACACACACACACACACACACACACACACACACACACAAAAACAACAATTTAAAATGCAGCACTCCCTCCTGACATACTCCCAATTCTAGAGCCTTGGTAACTTCTTAACACTTAACAGTGTTGTTATTAAAGCCCTGATTATCCAGCTTCTTCCAGACCATAGCCAAAATTATTATATTCGACAACCCGTAAAGTTGAGGATTGCTCGCTTGTGGTGTGCTTTACGCTTCATTTCAGAGAAGATAGAGTGCGAGTCATGATGTCCTTTAAATATCCTGGAAGCGCTTCTGCTAGAAACTTGGTATTAGGAAAAGCTTCTGTATACAGAACAGGCAAATAAAATATATAATCTGGTTTCGCGCACCTAACTTTAACACACTTGAATCACACATGCTGTTCTTCTAATATTTTGCATGCATGTGTTACTTTTTGTAATTAAAAACATTTTCGTGTGGTTGGACAGAGAGTAGGGCCGATTAGTGGCCCAGCAAAATCCTTGATTTGAAGTTCCGGAGTCACTTTAGTCATCAAGTAAGGACTGACAATGAGTTTGACTAAAATTTGAATAAAAACAGATTTTAGACTGGTTTAGACTGAATAGCCTTAAGACTACTCTGTATATAAGTAAGTGTGTTTGCTGTGCAGTTTTAAGGCTGCTCTTTTTACATTCACTCTTTTTACAGATTACATGGACTCTAATTGTCTTTTTTTTGTCTCCATCAGTCAGTGAATCAGGGTGGAGACCAGGAACTGGAGAACCTTGTGACCAAGTTGGCAATTCTCAAAGACCTGCTGTCCTCCATAGAAAAGAAGGTACGCACAGACGGCACATTTAACAGCTGTGATGGACAACATGGCGGCTATTGTTTTCACTTTGTGAGTCATCAGGAAAAAATGTGGTACAGAAGCAGGATCTGCCACGGCTCTGAGTCCTCTGATAGGTGTTTCTACAGTCTGTAAACAAGAGTTTGTCAGCACAGTAGAGTTCAGTGGGGCCAGATAAAGTCATGAAAGTTTATTGCTTTGTAGTTGAGATCAGAGTAAAAAATATAAATGAAAAAGTGAGTGTTGAGTGTGAAGATCGGTGTGGTCTGATCTGATCTCGTATCACCTTACTTTCTTTTTTCTCTATGTACTTAGTCTAGTAGTTTGGAGATGGTTTGTTTAGATAACCCTCTCCATATGATGGATCATCTGTCTAGAAGCCCTGCAGGGTGTGCTTGTAGCGCAGCATGTGACGTTCTCTCCTTTTGAGGCTTTTACACACAGCACATGTAAACCACCCAGAAAGAAAGACAGGGTTGGGATATATTGACTTCCCTCAGCACTCCTACAAGTCAGCAAAGACCTGATGTATTAATGAGAGTCTGAGACTTTACAAGTAGAAAGGTGGACCCAATACGCTCATGTTCAGGTTACTGTTTTTATTCTTGGAGTCGGCTAGAGTAACTTTCCATGATTCACAGTTCAAAATAACCCTTATTTATATTACACAGGCCCTTGGTGCAGCCACTAAATTCCTCCTCTGTCTAGAACAAGGTGCTTTATCTCCTCCCCCTTTTAAGCCAAGTTTCTTCTGATTGGCAGACATTTAAAAACACAAGGTTTGAGATGCTTGTATTAAAGATAATGCCTTTGTTTCACATTATAAAAAGCCAGAAGAGAATAATAATATTAATAATAAATGAAAATAAAGAAAAGCACATAGGTCCACAATTGTCTCAGATGCAGCTGCACATTAAACCTCACCTCCTGTTTATAGGGTGCTCTGTTTTCTACTTTGTCTTCACTTGAGGGTGGGGGGCTTTCACTGCCTCGGGAGGAAATAGCCTCAGTGTAGTAAGGCTGCATGTCCGGATGATGATACTGGTTCCACCTTCCCTGCTCCTGTTAGATCACATCCAGGAAATAGGAAACCTTTTCTTTGCTGACACAAACCCTGAGACTGAAAATGTTAGTTTTCTTCTTTTTTATTCTTATCGTCTGACTCTCTTTTTATTCTGTTCTTTATATGAATTGTTTCTCCACCTGCGTGTTTGCCTCTTTCTGATACCCCTCAGGCCCTGAAAGCGCTACAGGACATGAGTTTGACCTCTCCATGCTCCCCCCCCCCTCTGCACTCCATGCGTCACAGCAAATCCATTCCTGTGCAGGCCTTCGAGGTACGCACTGACATCCACCAAACATGCACGCCTACATACATATTACCAGCTGCCTCACTGCAAAGTGATGTAGGTCAATATTATGGCAAATGAAATTAAGTATTGCGCCTAAAGTCAAATAGCTCTGTGGACATTAAAGCTCCCTTCTGCCAATTTGGGTAAGCATCTTTTTTTAAAATCCTAAATCTTTCATATTTCCTGCTCTTTTTTTTCTTTCTTTTTTGTGTGTGTAGGAAACCCTGAGATTTATTTTCTGTATTTAATTTATGAAATGATATTGTCAGGCAGTGGCAGGCATAAACTGAAGTAAAGTGGGCTAAAAAGGCATGCGTTTCTCAGCACAGGAATTTTAGCAGCAGCTGTGATGTGAGGCCAAAAGAATGTTTTTGAAATGAATTTCCAGCTTACGTCATCACTGTCGTAGCATTTTATCACATTTCCTTGTAAAAGCATGAATTTAAGTGAGGCTAGCCCACAGTTATGATGTGCTGTGTATAAGATTGGAACAGTTTTATTATGAAAAGTACCAGCTGTATGAAATGCAATTGTTAATGCTGAAGGAAGACTGAGAAAAGGAAAAAAAGGAACATGTTAAGATGATATAAATGACTTTCACTTTGAGAAAAGGGGTGAACTAAGTGTGAAAAGGGTAGAAGGAAAAAATGTCAGGGAGGGCGTGGGGGAAGGAGGTGACACAGAGTTGAGAGATGAGTCGAAAGATGCGTGATTGAAATATTGGCTGTTGGCTAAGCCTGCATTCTCTGTGGCGACATCCTTTCAGTAGTTTCCTGTTGCACACAAGTGCTACGCTAAGGAGATGCGGTGTCTGATCCGCCTTGTGACACCCAAACACAGAGGCATTCAGTGACTCAGAGTAAGAGTGAGTGTACGCCATCTGTTTAAACTTTTTTCCAGTCTTGCGGTTCTTAGTAAGACCTATACATCAAAAAAAAGCGCACTTTGTCAAAATACGCGTGCAAAGAAGCTGGTGGGTTGCTAACTGAGGTTGGCAGTTTGGTGCCTGTCTTTCTCAGTTCCTCCAGTCTGTATGCTGAAGTGTCCTTGGGCATTACACTGAACCTCAAATTGCCCCAGATAACTGATGTGTGAAAGAAAGGTTCTCTATGAATAGAATCAGATCACCTCTCTTTGTGGATATGAATCTAAAAACAGAATTTGGATTTTTACTTTGATCATCAACATTTTATTCATGCGTTTTCTCATCTTTGAGGCTGCGTATGACTAACGTAGATCTAATACTACAGATGAAGCAGCATCTGTAGTATTGTGCTTCGTTTGTGCTTCGTTTTGGAGACCCCTGGTGGAGGGTAGATTATCTCAGTAGACACATACGGTTTACAGAAGCATGCTCAGTATGCGTTTAAGTGAGTTTAAACTTTCTCCTGTGCCTCGTTGCAGGTGAAGCTCGACGTTTACCTGGCAGAGCTGACAAAGATCGGAAAGAGTCAGAAGTACACGCTGTCTGTGGACGTGGAGGGAGGAAGGCTGGTTGTAATGAAGAAGGTGAAGGACAATCAAGAGGACTGGATCACCTACACGCATGACAAAAGTAAGGATTAGGGCACCACTCACACAGAAAAAAGGATGTCCATTATAGGATTTAATCTCACCGTCCAAGTTGAACCTTCTTTAACCCTCCAAATCTGTTACATGACCTTTTCTTCCCTGAATTTATGTGCAACTTCCCATCTCTAACCCGCTGTCTGTTCGCCTCTGTGTCTTTCAGTACGTCAGCTGATCAAGTCTCAGCGGGTGCAAAATAAACTGGGCATTGTGTTTGAGAAGGAGAAGGATAAGAGCCAGAGGAAAGACTTCATCTTTGCTAGTGCCAAGGTCTGCACACAAGAAACATATGGACACATAAAACTGCCATTTTACAGCTTTTTTGCAGACGACTTACAGTTAACATGCAGCATTCAAACTGAGGCAGAAATACTCTCTCATATCCCTTTTCTGCCTGACTACGTAATCAGATTTGCAGTAACAATGCCAGATTTATTGCACAGGCTTATATGCATTTCTCTGCTATGAATTCAGTCTCCACTGAAACGCTTTGTACACAATTAAACAACCTGCTGTTAATCAGTGAGCTAATGTTGTAATGTGCACCTGTTTAGCTGTTCGTTTATACAAATATCCAATCAGCCAATCATGTGGCAGAAACTCATAGTATTTATACATGTAGATATGATAATCACAACCTGCTGAAGTTCAAAGTGAGCATCAGAGTAAGGTAGAAAGTTGACTTAAGGAAGTTTGAACATGGTGTGATTATTGTTGCCAGATGGGCTGATCTAGGTGTTTCAGAAACTGATGATCTGCTGGGATTCTCCCTACAAACCCATCTCTAGGGTTTACAGAGAATGGTTTGAAAAAGGGAAGAACAAAGAATTAAGTCAGTTGTGTAAGCAAAAGGGGGTCCGAGCTGGTATTATTAGCAGAGTGTAACCAGTGACGTGGTTGGTAAGCACATAGAATGTAAAAGTGTTCAGAGGAACTTCAGTGGCATCATAAACTCACTGATGTGTGTTTGTATCAGAAACGGGAGGCGTTCTGCCAGCTGCTGCAGCTGATGAAGAACAAGCATTCCAACCAGGACGAGCCAGACATGATCTCCATCTTCATAGGCACCTGGAATATGGGTTAGTCACACTGAATGACTCGCCTTAATGGCTACAAATACATCTGAAAATGTTCCAAGAGAAAGTGAACAGGTTGACCTTTTTTCCTGTCGTTTAGGCTCTGTACCTGCACCCAAAAACGTGGCCTCATGGGTTTTGTGTCGTGGTCTCGGGAAGACACTGGACGAGATGACCGTCACCATTCCTCATGACCTGTATGTGTTTGGCAGCCAGGAAAATTCAGTGTGCGATCGAGAGTGGGTGGAGTCACTGCGCGCGCTGCTGAAAGAACAGACAGAACTGGATTATAAGCCGGTAAGGAAAGAAAACCAGTTTATTTATGGCTTGATGAATGTGTATGAAGAACACAAGGAGGTGTTGTGGTTTAACCCTCAGGTGACCAAGCTGTTTTAGGTGCTCAACTGACTGTTGTTGTACTTGAATTTTTGATGAGAAAAAAGTTTATTTATTTATTTGAGTGCTGGTTTTATTATGCGAATGTGGTCATGTTTAGAAAAAGACAAATGTCCCACATGGGACAGTTCTCTTCTGACCCTTTTTTCAGAACTACATTTTTATGTTTCACTAATATCAGAAAAGCAACATTTTAAAACTTTTAAAACTGTATGCTTGTATGACTTCATCACCAAAATATAAAACTGGTGACTGCTTCTGATTCAGCTTTTTCAATTACTGAAATATCTGAAAATTATTTTATTGTGAGCGTAGTTATACAAGAATTGCTGTAGAAAATACAATAACTTCAAAGCCTTAAAAAAACACAGTTATTTTTGAGGTTACAAATGACCCCACACAACTTTGCTTTATCCTGTCCACACTTTAGTTCCTGTAACAAACATAGAACTAGGACTGTCTCTATACAAGCAGAAGTTTTTGCGGTTTGCATAAAAATGACCCCGTTTGAAGGGGGAAAAAACTGAAGATGAGGAGGGAAAAAAGCTATTTCTGTATGATGCGAATGCAGAAATGATGACTGTAGGTTCCTCATTGCGTCTCGTTCTCGTCTGTAGATCGCCGTGCAGACTCTGTGGAACATAAAACTTGCTGTGTTGGTGAAACCTGAACACGAGAATCGGATAAGCCACGTTGGGATGTCCAGTGTCAAGACGGGCATCGCCAATACTCTGGGTAACGGCTCTACTCTGTATTCAGTCTTTGCTATTCCTTCCTATGTCTTGCTTCCTGCTTCAAATGTAGGAGGAAATAGCCCTGATTTCCTGTCTAAACAATGGCCTCCTTGAGCAGTGTTCATGACTGCATCACTTGTTAGTTGCACTAGGATTAAAAACTGTGTGACTTGTTTTAGTAAGAAAATGTGAATTAAAATCTAAACTTTCACAAAAATCTTGAACTCGTAAGAGAAAAAAATACAGATTTACTTCAGCTCAGCAAACTGAAACCTTTCATTGTTTCTCGTATTTTAATATAAAACTGATCACAGCCAGATCCCCGATGACCCTTTAAACGTTTCTGTTAAGTAATGCTTGTAATTGCACTTAATTTGCTGTATGTTGATTTAATGTTTGCTTTGATGGTTTCTAGGAAACAAAGGAGCAGTGGGCGTGTCTTTCATGT
The DNA here is from genome assembly GCF_013358895.1 of Oreochromis aureus. Taxonomy (NCBI): domain Eukaryota; kingdom Metazoa; phylum Chordata; class Actinopteri; order Cichliformes; family Cichlidae; genus Oreochromis; species Oreochromis aureus. The sequence goes on along the minus strand of NC_052955.1, from coordinate 29,207,116 downwards.
TCAATGGGACGTCGTTTGGCTTTGTCAACTGTCACTTGACATCAGGGAATGAAAAGATTGCCAGGTGCCCAACACGCTCTTATTTTTTTATTCTTTTTTAAACCTCTCAATATCAACAACAGAGAATTCCTACAGCAAAAGAAACCACACCCCCTTTAAATTCTAAGGTTTTACATATCAGGAAATAATTCAAAAAAATCATCCGGTCCTTAGCACATCTTAGAATCAGGTAAATACAACCTTAGTTGAACAGCAGCACATGACATATTACACCCTGATTATTTATTTTGGAACGCAAGATAAAATCCCAAACACAGCAGCAAATCTACATCAGAATGGCTGAAAAAGAGAAGAATGAAGGTGCTGCAATGTCCCAGTCAAGATCTAGACCTCAACCTAACTTAAATACTGTGGCAGGACCTTAAAGAGATGAGCGTATACGTGTACAATCATACAAACACAATTACTGCAAGTTTATTGCTGCTAAAAGTGGATCCACAAGTTTCTGAATCAGAGATGCGTTTAGTTTTTGTTTAGTTTTTTTCTGCATTTTGTCTTTCTTGTCAAATCAATAGTGACACTGGGTAATATTCATAATATTAATCAATATTTAATCTAATAATCAATCATAATAATTGAAAGAGGCTGTGTCTTTTTGCCATAAGTGTGAACTTGGTTTGGTTTTTCATTATAATTTAGTGAAAGCTTGTTTAAACGTCTTCTTATGTGTGACCTTTGACCTCTGCAGGAGGAACCAGAACTACCTTGATATCCTGCGGCTGCTTTCACTAGGAGACAAACAGCTGAGCTCCTTTGACATTTCACTGCGCTTCACGCACCTCTTTTGGCTGGGAGACCTCAACTACAGGCTGGATATGGACATACAGGTGAAGCAGAAATAAACACAGACAGCCTCCAAAACGTGGATGAAACTTTTCTGTCTGACCCTGTTTTTTGCGTGTGTGTTTGTGTGTGCAGGAGATTTTAAACTACATTAACAGGAAGGAGTTTGATCCCTTGCTGAAAGTGGACCAGCTCAACCTGGAGAGAGAGAAGAATAAAGTGTTTTTACGCTTTGGTTAGTGCTGGTTATGAATATCCTCATGAGTCAGAGGAGGATGTGTTTCAGTGTACAGAAATATAACAGTAATAACAGTGAAAAATCAACACTGACAAAAGACTCCTGTCCTTAAAGCAGAGTTTCAGTGGTTTTATAAACACAACTGAAGGGATGACTCACATTTACCAAAAGCACCTGCTCAGCACTCTTGTTGTTCCCTGAATAGTTCAACATCAGCTCTGGTTTTTCTTTCCAGACTTCAGTGGTTCTTAAACTGTGGGCCGTGCCCTCGTGGTGGGGCACAGAGCCACTGCAGGGGGGTGTAAACAACCGGGGGGGGGAATGTGGAGTTAAACAAAGTTGGATAATTATGATTTTTACTGAGAAAGTGAACAGACGTTGGCTGTTTGCTGACATTTACTACACTGGAATTGAACTTGGACCCTTTTTTTAATGTTAATGATTAATCCAAACGATAGAGTGGGTGTGTGGAGTTGTTTTATCTTCTGAAGTGAGTAATTTCAGTCATTCACTGCTGAAGCCTTTTTTTACTTTTAAACATTATTTCATCTTAACTCAAAGCACTGACATCTGGACTAACACTGTGATCAGTGTGTGATATCACTGGGATTATTTGTTTTCGTAGGTAACTAAAAATCAGCTGTTGTCCTGCAATGCTATCCAGTGATCCATAATGCCATGTAATAAATCCTTAAATACAAACCGATTACTGAGAACTTGGTCATGATTGCTAACCCGGGGTCATAAATACTGCGAATCGCACCTGTTGTTGTATCAGAATTATAAATATTGTTATGAAATGCTACACTTCGAACCTTTGCTGAAGTGGGTGATGTCTCTTTGCGTGCAGCGGAGGAAGAGATCTCGTTTCCGCCCACCTACCGTTACGAACGAGGATCAAGAGACACGTATGTCTGGCAGAAGCAGAAGGCCACAGGGGTACGTTCCCTTTCTTACATCGGACCCGCCTCTGATACATTCTTTCTGTTCTTGTGCCTCATCCTGATAATTCTGCTTTTCCGTCTGTCCCAGATGAGGACTAATGTTCCATCGTGGTGCGATAGGATTCTATGGAAGTCTTACCCAGAAACACACATAGTCTGCAACTCCTATGGTGAGGATCATCAGAAGAAGAAAATCTCTTCATAATTTCACCTCATAATGAAGCTAAGTGGACAGAAATTAAAGCTTCTTTTTTTTTTTTTTGCCAGGCTGTACAGACGATGTTGTGACCAGTGATCATTCCCCTGTATTTGCTACATTTGAGGTGGGGGTGACCTCCCAGTTTGTCTCCAAAAAAGGTACAAATTTTATTTTGTTTCTTTTCTGTCACTTCCTCTACTTCCTGTTCTTGCTTTATCTCACTTTTCTTCCTCCCACAATCTTTTTGGAATTCGTATTATTACTGTTCATGTTATTTAAGCGCACCGTGTTCAACAGGTAACATTTAAAAGTGAGTAATTAAATACATGCCTGTCTGCACAACCCACACAGATCTTTCTGTCTCTTTCCATCTTCCTTCTGCGCAGGTTTGCCAAAGTCTTCAGAGCAGGCCTACATCGAGTTTGAGAGCATCGAGGCCATAGTAAAGACGGCGAGCAGGACCAAGTTCTTCATTGAGTTTTACTCCACTTGTCTGGAAGGTGAGGTGAATGTGAATGCACCTTTGCAGTGACTCTTTCATGCTCATAGACATAAATATAAAGAGCAGTCTGACAGGAGGAGTTGCAGTACAGCAACGTGAGCCAGAATGGATGCAATAAAACTGTGTTTGCTTCTTCTTATTTGTGTCTTTCTCCCTCCCTCCTGGTCTCAGGCAGTCAGTATTACCTTTAAACTAGAATCCATAAAATCCATTTTTCACCTGTGTTGTGCTCCTGCCACCTGTCCACCATGTACTTTTAAATTAAAATGCAATGGGTACCTGAAACCTCTCCCCGCTCTTTTCCCCACCGTCTTCCCTTTATCCTCTTCCCCTTCCTCTCGTCCCTGCATCTCTCTCTCTTTGTCTTTCTCTCTGTCTCTCATCCTTAGAGTTTAAGAAGAGTTACGAGAACGACAGTCAGAGCAGCGATAACGTCAACTTCCTGCGCGTGGGCTGGTCCAACAAGCAGTTAACAACACTCAAACCTCTTCTGTCAGAGATCGAGTACCTGCAGGATCAGCATCTCTTGCTAACAGTGAAATCACTGGATGGATACGAGTCCTACGGTATAAAGATTGTCTGTGCTTGTGGTTCTTTGAAGTTTAAAGGCAATCTAGTTTCCTGGAATCTAACAAATCTCCCCGCTATTTTTAGGCGAGTGCGTGTTGGCTCTGAAGTCAATGATTGGCAGCACAGCACAACAGTTCCACACCTACCTGTCTCACCGTGGGGAGGAAACAGGAAATATCCGAGGGTCAATGAGGGTCAGAGTCCCCTCTGAAAGAATGGGAACCAGGGAGCGACTATACGGTAATACAGCTTAACACCAGTTACCTGCAGAGAGAGAAGATACTAAATGTCTTTCAAGCTTGCCGCATCCATCACTTGAACAGTTCCTGTCTGCATTTTTTCAAATTTGCAGACAGGAACTGTACAAGTGATGGATCTAAGGTTACAAGCATGTCACGTTTAGTTCTAAAACTGATTTTGTTGCTGTGTTTCAGAGTGGATCAGTGTGGATAAGGATGAGACGAGTGGACCTAAAGGGAAATCTGCTGTGGTATGCAGATCGGGGCATGAGTATGTGAAGTCAGTACACTCTACTTTTTTTGCACTTGATTTTTTGTTGATGATGTGCTGGCGTGTACCTAAATATCAGTGCTTAAAACCCTTAAGGGATTGAGTCGGAGCAGTCAGGTCTTTTTGTGAGTTTGTTAATGAATGTGTTTGAACAGCTGAGCCGGGTAACTTCAGGGCTAACCTTGAGTGGGTTTCTTCTTGAGTGGGTAACTTGCACCGATTAGAGATCAACAGGTATGAAATCACCACTTGGTGACAGATCTAGTTGCATCACCAATCCTGAAAGATCTCTCACACCTCTGTGTGCAGATACTAGGATGGTATCAAGATTTTTAATAGTGTCTGAAGTCAAGGCTGCAGCTGAAAGATTAAAAACTAAAACTGTCTCATGCAAATTTGAACCTTATTTTAAAAAACACTTGATTATAACCCATCAGATTCTCCTTAATGATTGAGGCTTTTCTTCCTTCCTTCAAATAGGCTAATGTTTATTAACGCAGTAGCTCTTTTAAAGCATTCCTGACCAAAAGATTTATAGCATGCACACATATTTGGTGCTTTTCCTGATTTATCATATTATGGTTTACTCTGCAAAATCAGCCACTCAGCTGCTGATACAATAATGAGTGTGATTGGTCAGATGTTGCCAACACCAACCTTTTCATGTGAACGTGCTGGTACCTAGCTCGGGAAACCCTGGGTTTACTTACAGTGCGTTCACACCGAACACGATAGACGCGACCAGAGCTTCAGGTTTACATGTAAAGTCAATGAACGAGTGCGATGAAACTTCAGAAGCAGATTTGCGTCGCGAAAACACTTTTCTGCCTGATTCGCGCAACCAAGTAGCGCGACTGACACGTTTGAAGCGTGAAGTAAAATACGTGCTGCAGTTTGTGTGGTGCATTTTGTGCATTCGCGCTTATCGCGTCTACCGCTCGAGTTGGAAAAACCTGAACTCCGTCAAGTCGTCAAGTCGCGCCGCGACAACCAATCAGGAGCCTGGTGACGTGATGCTCTGACCTAGTTCAAAGGGGCAGGTCCAGCCAAAGCCATTCATTCTAGCAATCAGTAGTTTTCTGATGAGGCAGCAGGCTCTCCAGGGCAGAAACAATGTTCTTATTTTTCTCCTCCTTCTCCCTAAGGCTCTTCCACTTTAAGCTGGGTCCTTTTTATTCCTGTCTCTCTGTAAATAGTTATATTTTATATATTTATGTTTAATGTTTTTCTGTTTGAGCATCTTAATATTATTTCAAATAAGTTTTTGTAATGACTAATGTGTAAAGGGTCCTTTACACCGCTGCTCTGCTCTCCACAGTGAATAGAGAAGGGAGACTCTCTTCAAACGCTAGATCAACAGCTGCCGTCTTGCAAACATACCGTCTGGCACTACTTCCTCCCACATTTCTGCTTCACGCGCGTGAAAATTGCATATTTTTAAGTGCGACCAGTTCGCTTTGGACGCGCTTCGAGGTGCCCCAGCTAGGGGCATGTGGTGACTGAGTCAAATGAGAGACAAACCAGAGTTTGTGATATTTCTTCCCTTGTAGAGATTAAACAGTCACCTGTAAGCGGTGTTAATGCAGTGGGGATGTTTTTAGAATCCACAGCAACTCAGACCAGGGACTGAGTTACAGAGCACATCTCCAAGTGTTGAGGCACAGAGTGCGTAAAACACACACTTTACTGACTCAGAACTCTACACTTCCTCTGGCATTACCATCACAATACAAAATATGCGCCAGGAGCTTCAGTGCATGGGATTCCACACCTGAGCAAATCCTGTACATGCAGCGTGTAGGTGGCCTAGTATTTATCTCTATTTAGATGTATTTATGCATTATATTGAATATCTGCATTAAAAAAAGCACTGATAGAGATGACGCTTGATTATCCTGCACAGTGTGACTTAATGAGAACGACACAAAACACATTTTAAACCACATGTTCATGTTTTTGTTTTGTTTACTATAAAAATTTGTCTTTTATGTTTTCTTTGAATCTTTATGCAGTCTTCAGAAATACCACTATGGCATCTTTAAACAACATTCATTAGTTATTGAACATTAGTTATTAGAAGAGTTTGCCCTTAGCAACAAAAGATTGTGTCAACAGACGTCGCACATTTTGATAGTCCGCTGTGTCACACGCTATAACATTGAGTCAGAATGGCAACTAAACACACCTGTAGGGTGCAGTCTCTCCATATGTGCGTTTATCTACTCGAACATCCTGCAAACATCGTGTTAGGAATGTCCTGAAACTGTCATGACTTCTCTCTTTTGTCCCGCCTGCTGACTTGTTACGATGTGTTTTGAAAACAGGCCATCTGTGATTCGTAAGCCACTCGGAGAGCTGGGAAAGCTCAGTGAAGAGGGAGAAAGGAACAGCAAGGAGGAGACGGCTGCAAGGTACTCATGACAGACACTTTCACTTAACACTTGACTATCATGTTAGGTTAAATCGTCTGATGCATTGTTGATGTGGGCAGATGAAAAGAGTTTTTACAACTGTTTTTGTGTTTATTATGAAGACCTAAACAGGACGGATCAGACAGCGATCCATCTATCAGCAAGAACAGCTACAATAATCCTGCCTACTACATCCTGGAGGGCGTTCCCAACCAGTCAGCTGCAGCCGTTTCACCTGAGCTTCTGCCCTCTCCTACCTCAGCCAACCCCCAGGCAGCTAAACCGCCTCCTCCCTCTGCCGGGGCGCGTTCCAAACCCCCCGGCGCAGCCTCAGGACCCCCTCACCCACGCAGACAGGTTCGTGCCATTAGCGAGGAGAGCTCCTCAGAAGACGATGGAGGCGCTTGTGTTGTTGGGGCACAGGGAGGAGGTGTTGGAAGCACACTGAATCGACCTCCTCCTGACTTCCCCCCACCTCCTCTACCAAAGGGAGCCCTGGAGATGGTTCCCGAGGCCCCCTTCACCAAACCTCGCACCCTTTACCCGGACCTGGCTGAGGTCAGGATCCCCGCAGCTGGCCCCGCTGCCCACGGAGATGCTTTCAGGCGAGGAGGAGTTGGAGTTGGAGCAGGGGCACTGGACGACCAGTCGTGCTCTGTGCTCCAGATGGCAAAGACACTGAGTGACAGTGAGTTTCCTGGACAGCCTCCTCGTGCCCCCTCAGCACCGCCTCATCTCAGAGGGCAGCCGATGGGTTTGGGTCTGGATGCCTGCCGCACCTTCCCGCCGAGAAATCCCATCACAGAAAGTATAGCAGAGGACATGCCTGAGGAGGTAAGCGGTTCATGGGAAGTAATTCTGTTCAGTGTAAAACAGTTTCGGGGGCTGGACGAAGCAATGCTGTGATTGTTGCATAGTTTTCTTTCAGGTGACTCCAGTTTTTGTACAGTTTCTCACAAAAACACAGATATCTTCAACTTTGATGTTAAATATCAAAGCATTTTACTGTAAGATGTGTCACCTTATTAGAGTGAAGAAAAGTAGAGGCAGTCTTAAGCTCTTAGTAATGTTGTTAGCATAAATGATGTGGCTCCTGCATTTAGTGGCTCCTGCATTGCATTTCTCCTCCGCAGGCACTTTGGGGCAGCAGTAGCTCATCTCTGTCTGTGGGGGAATCGTCAGTGGGCGAGTGGCTGCAGAGGCTGGGCCTGGAGCGGTATGAGCAGGGTCTTCTACACAACGGCTGGGACGATTTGGAGTTCCTCAGGTACATGGAGATCTAGACTTTTATTTCCTCTGATAATGCAACAATAAATAAAATGAAAGTGCTTCTTCATCATTAGATTCCCTTTTTTTTTTTTTTCTTTTCCTCCTTTTTCCAGTGACATCACTGAGGAGGACCTGGAGGAGGCGGGAGTGCACGACCCCGCCCACAAGCGAATCCTGCTTGAGAGCCTCAGGCAGCAGCAGCAGCAGAAATAGACTGCATCAAACTGGTCCATGATTAGTCCAAACCGGCCTGGTACCACACCGGGCTCAATCTCAGCTCAACTGAACTGAGCTGGAACGTACCAATCGATGCCAGACTGTGCCTTCTGAGAGAAATTGCACTCCATTTGTACTTTCAAAAACACTTTCTGAACCAACGTCCTTTGATTTTCACATGTACTGTATGTGTGTTGTCGTCATACACGTGGCCTTATTTAATGATAATCATTTCAGTCTTTCGAGCATCACTACATAACTTTGGCTTTTGAATCCAGAGAGGAGACCAGATCAGACCCAACCTGCAGTTTCAAGCTGGCGTTTAAAGCTTGTTTCCATTCGGCCTGAGAATCCTCCAACAGAGGATGACTTTGAGAAAGAGAAAAGAGGGCTTTGAAAACACCACCTGTGTTGCACGCCCTCGCTTTGGACTCTTAACAACACTGGGTTCTTCCAAGTCTAAGATTTTTCTTCCTCCCACTCGTAGTCACAACAAGACATCAGTGGGAATAATTAGAACAGTCGAGAGTAACATCCGCCCCAGAGCTCAGGCGGAGGAACCTTTTCACTTGTGTGATGGAGGAGAGCAGGAAGTGGTGATGGAAAGGAAACTAGAAAGTCAGGCTAAAGTGAGATAAACACATTTTTTTTTCAGTTTGTGTATTCAGTTAATGATGTGCAGGCCGCTGTTGTTTCAGTGGACGCCTGTGTTGTCTGAGTGTCTGTCTGTATTTATGGTTTTATGAATGTTTTTAATGATAAAGGGAATCTCGAGCAAACCAAATTAACCCCGTTAGAGCTAAAGGTGTATTCCACCTGGGTGCAGCATGTTAGGTGACTGTGTTCGCCATCAACTTGTCAACTCACCCTTTCTTTTATTTAAGTGGCCTGTTGCAGCTGGTTGTTATTGAAACAGTCAGTATAGGCCAATAAAATTAGGAGGCTAAATGGTGTAATTAATGCTGTACCAAGGTGAAATATGTAAATGATTTTAGCAAAGTACATTTCTCATTCTCACATGTTGACTGTGAAGATGCTGAATTTGAATTCACAGAAGAAAATTTATGTTGTTGTTTGTTGTCTTTAAAACATGTCAGCACATTTTCTGCGTTTCATTTTCAAATATATAAATGGAGCAGTGTTCAGGGAATTGGTTAACGTAGCCAAATACATGAACTAATTCATTACCAAAACATTTGTTTTCTCTCTGATATTTTACTGATGTCATTTAGTTTGTTTTTTTCTTAAATTACTCAACGCATTACCTAGCTTTAGGATCATGGCACCTTTTAGTCTTATGGGAGACGCTGTCAACTGATTGAAAACAGAAAACTCAGGTTTCTGCAGGTCAGGTGCGACGCGAGGGCGACTGTTTCTGGATGTGAGCAGCAGATGGCGCTGTTGCGCCACAAATCTGACCGTGGAAACTTGCAGAACACAGGACGAATATGCCAGTAAAAGCGGTTACACTCCTTAGTCAAATCTGTTTTTAGATTTAGTTTTCAAGCAGTTAAAAGTCGGATACTTTTATTTGTTCATAATTTCAATTTAAAAAAGAAAAGACCTTAAAGAGATGTGACTTCACCTCCACATGCCTGACACCTGCCGCCTTCTAAGGTGGATCACCAACACTAAGATGTGAATGTCATGTGTGTTTACTGCTGTCAACATAGTAAAGCATTCATCTCTAACTCTGTGAATGAGACCTTCATTCACGCCTCAAAGAGAGCCCCCTCCCACCCAAATACACTGTTGAATTATAACCTTTGACTCTACTCGCCTCTTATGTTTGTTTTTTACAATGTGTCTAATCCTTTAACGGCCAAACTGTCACAGCACAGAGACTCTGGATCTGGATCTGTCGTTCAGTTGTGTTAAATTTAAGTCTTTTTGAGCCTTTTCAGTGTTCTCAGTGATGTGTGTGTGTGTGTGTGTGTGTGTGTGTGTGTGTGTGTGTGTGTGTGTGTGTGTGTGTGAGAGAGAGTGGAAAAAAGAGACTTGTTGTTTTATCTGACACTCCATTTCATGTTGTTTCTTCATGCAGTCTACGTCAGTTGTGTTAAATTAATGTAAGTTGTTCACCCATGTATTTTTATTCAATTAAATTGTAATACCCTTACATATTTTAAAAATGAACTCATTCTCTTGGTTTGTCGTCAGCAGAGGAAGCTGGAAGCTGTAGACCTGCTTCAGCCTGGGTTTACAAATGTCATAAAGGCAACATATCAACTATTTAAACTGAGGGGGGAAAAAATCATCATTTTAAGAACAAAAAAGATCACTCTGATTTTTTGGCAGGAGCACGTTTAACACTCTGTACCTCTTCCTTTAACAACAGTCTGTAAACCTTGACGGACTTCTGGGAGGGGAATGCTGTCCCGTTCTTGTCTGATATCAGATTCTGGCTGATCAGCAGTCCTGGCTCTTCTGTCATAATTTTTGTTTCATTGTTTTTGTTTCATTGATGTTTGTTTGTTTTTGTTTTTTCTTTTAATATTTGGTGAAACATCTGCTGGCAGGCCAGTTCAGCACCTGCAGTCTTGCAGCAGTATGTGGTTTAACATCATCCAGCTGAAATATGCAAGGCCTTCTCAGAAAAGGATGTCATTTAGATGGGAAAATATCTTCCTCTCTTTCATCCAGAGGGTGCAGCATTTCACATTTCAGTTTCTGATGAGAGTGCATTTTAAATGTGCATTGTTCCCCTGAATCGTCTTCACGTGTGGCTTCTTCTTTGCATGATAGAGCTTTAACCTGCGTTTGTGGATGGCACGGTGAACTGTGCTCACAGATAATGACTCATGGATGTGTTTCTGAGCCCATGCTGTGATCTCCATCAGTGAAAAAGGCCTGTTTTTAATGTGGTGCTATCCAAAGTTTCTCCAGATTCTCTGAATCTTTTGGAAATATTATGTGCTGTGAATGATGAGATGAATAGTAGTCTTCACAATGTTATGTTCAGGAAGATTATTATAAAAAAAACTTTGTAATTTGTAGACTGGAGAATTGCCTCTCCAAGATGCTTTTTTTAATATACCTGATCATCTTTTATTACTGACCTGTTGCCAATTAGCACAATTAGTTGCAAAATGTTCCTTCAGCTGTTTATTTTAGCACCACTGACTCTTCTAGCCTTCTGTTGCCCGTCCCAAATTTTTTGCGATGCATCGCTGCCATCAAATTCTCATTGAGCTCATATTTTATAAAATAGTCACAACTTAAACATTTCATATGTTTGTTTCCTTTTTCTATTCTGTTTTTATTCTGATTTTACACAACATCCCGACTTTTTTGGAATTGGATTTGTATGACAACCTGTATATGTTTGCACATAAAACACAACACCGTTATGGTGATGCCACGCACAAGAAGCCAGACCACCACGCGCACCAGGTAATGCCTCCATAATGTAGATTTATTAGAATATTCAGAGTAGTGCTATAACATCTCATTCACTCGAGCTTTCTGTCAGTCCGTAGTTGTTGTTGACGTGTTGGTCCGTGAGACAGGCGCTCTGCAATGAAATGGATCTGTAAAGCAAAAAACCAAAAACAAAGCCTACCTAATATTTATATTACTAATTACAGAATTTACAGTCACAAAACTTTATGGGGCAGTTCAAATAAATGCGCAGGTTTCTCACTGACATAATAAAAATATTAATAAATACTTTTTTTTTTCTTCCTCAGAAACCAGTGAGTTTCATCAAAATGCAATAGAGGTGATTTACAAGCAACTCTCGCAAGCTAAAAAAAAGGAAAGAAGAAACAAAATCTGAGTATTAATGCGGATACAGTACAAAACTCCATCTCTCAGTGTATTGCCAGATTACCCCACATGTGTCACCTATGAGAGAGAAACGTATGACTCGTAAGCCTGCTAAAGACCCTAACTCGGACTGCGACCTGCTGTACAAACTCGTTTGTTCGCTTCAGTCCGGTCAGAGACGTCAGATATAATCAGATAAATATTCAGGCTACAATCTGCTTTACTCCGAACAAAGAACGGGGGAGGAAGTAGCAGCACGTGAACTAAAAATGGAGTCAAAACACCTTAAAGTCTCCAACTCTTTGCCTTGCAAAAGTCTGACAAACTGCTTGATAGAGAAAGGCATGATGGGACGGCGAGAGTGTGGGATTCTGATACAGTAAACAAGGAGGGGGGAGTGTGAGGTGAACTGGGGATGTCTGGTCTAGACCCGGCAGGTCTAATTGGATTTTTGGGTGCCCCTGCTCTGCTTGGCAAAGAGATTTAGGGGGGAACCTATTCCGACTGGTGAAAGCCTGTGTGTGGGGGGGGCTTAGAGGAAGTTGTGCTTGAGGGTGAAAGTTTGCTTCCCCAGCAGATTTCGGAGTGTGATGTTTAGATTTCTGCTTTAAACTCGTACTTGACCGCCATACTCATCAGAGCTGCTGCCATGCACCACCGAGTTTGCTGCAGTGCAGTGAGTGTGGGAATGTAAGTGCACCAGAGAGACCGAAAAGACGACGCAAATGTGGACAGTTTAAGGGCCTGTATGGTTTACCGTTATTAAGTAAAGTATTTCTCTTTGTTTTATTGGAGAGTGAGAGTGGAGTCATTGCAGGAAAGGGAGGAAACTGCCCGTGTCAAGGTAGGTTTTACAGGTACAGTGTGCACTGTTGCATAATATTTTTGGACGGCAGATGGTGAGCAGACCTGTGATTTTATTTTGTGAGTCGGTTAGAGAAGAACTGAGAACCTTGCTGGACCGCAGCAGACTACAGCAGCAGATTCAGTGTTTTAATCGGCAAGTCTTGTCTCTCTCCACAAAGGCTAGAAACTCCTCTCGCTTACAGTTTGTTTCTCATTTGTCTTCCTCTGTTCTTCAGAACAGATTCGTCTTGATGGTGGGATTGGGTTTTCTATGGAAGGAGGACAGGACTCCGGCAAAGGGCCCGGTCATACTGTCCGCCGGCTGCCAGGCCTTCAGAATCTCCTGAGTCTGGGCAGCGGGCTGCGCCACAGCCGGGTTGGAGGGCCCCAGACTGGACCAGCTGGGAGGCTTCAGCCCCTGGAGAACCGGAGAGCTGGAGGTGTTGGTGTAGCTGCTGTTGGCAGGAGCCGGACTGGGGCTCAGACTGGCAGGGCTCCCCAAGTTTCCATTGGCTGAACCAGGCAGGGAGGCCGTGCTGTCAGGTGTGGGGCTACAGGTGGACTCTTTAGACTCATCATCATCTGATGAAGATCTTGGCTCCCCGCCCTTTTTCCCTCCAGAGCTGTTGTTGGTGCTGCTGCCTGTGGTGCCAGCAGAGCTGTTGGCTTTGGCGTTGGCTGCACGCTCCTGCTTACGGAACTTGGCACGTCTGTTCTGAAACCACACCTGACAGAAACACACACACACAGGTGAAGACAGGGCATTGGGCGGATACACAGTTTTATTTGTTATATAAGTGTCTGACGTCCTGACTTTCACTTCATTTCAGTCGTGCTGAAGATTTAAAAGCCTGATCGGCACACCTGTACTCGGGCCTCGGTCAGGTCTATCTTCAGCGCCAGCTCCTCCCGGGTGTAGATGTCCGGGTAGTGCGTCTCTGCGAACACGCGCTCCAGCTCCTTCAGCTGGGAGCTGGTGAACGTGGTCCTGATGCGCCGCTGCTTCCTCTTCTCGTTCAGGCCAGATGGGTCCGAGAAGAACTTGTAAGGGACTGAAAGGGAATAATTGTTAATAAAAGAAATATTATTATTTTTTAATAGGGCCAAACTGGCGCGTAAAACTGCGGAGGCCGAGCAGTGAGTTGCGGAGAGGCCGCCAAACATTTCACGCCTCATCTCGCCGCATTTCTTTATTAACTTAAAAAAAAAAAATCATTTATGTATTTTTTTTTTTAATAAAATATTTTTGGGAAATTTTCTGTTCTTAAAATAGTTATTAAAAATAAAATAAAAATAAATAGCTCTTGTAAGGTTACTGAATGAGGAGGGTTAATTGATAGTTTTAACCATCCGTAGCTGACATCTGACCACACCAGCCAAATTTTTAGTGGGAAAAATCCATTAACTGTTTGTTTATTCTCTCTTTAAAAAACAAAACAAAAAAACAAACAAAAAAACCCCAACTTATTATTACCCATTTTTAACTGTTAACCATTCCTCCTTACTAAAAAAAAATTCAAAATCGCCTTGTTATAAGCTTAACTAAGCCGGGTTATTGGATTAATTTATACAGAGTTTTGCCACAAAAATAATTCGCCGTCTAAGATTGTTTGTTTAATACAAAAAGAAACTATAAGATTCTCCAGCACTTCACTCAGTTAAAATCCTCAGACACTGCGGAACAACAAACATGAATTACTTGTTTAAATAATGATATAATTATCCCCGCTAAAAATAAAGAATGATTCGCCTTTTCTATTATCATTATTATTATTATTATTATTATCATTATTATTACTATTATTATTATCATCATCTCCTTCAAAAGCATGATATTTAATTTAGTCATTTCCACTAAAATAAAGATAGTTTGGAAAAAGGCCTCGGGTTTAAAATTGGTGTCACATAGAATTTTTTTATTATCATTATTATTATTTTTTAAACATAGCTGACAGTTAAATATGATTATATATTTCGCCCCTCTCTTGCTGATCTTTTGGTGTCTTAATGAAATCTTGCGGAGACCTTGAAACGGGAACACAAGAAGAGGTTCCTGTACCTGAGGAGTAAGGTGTGGGCTGGTGCTCTCGCAGGGCTCCCAGCGTGCAGCTGGTCGTGCTGAGGGGAGTGCAGCCAGGGTTGGAGAAAGGGCCACTCCGGATCGGGTTGTACTGGAAGGAGCTGGCCTGACTGCAGGAGCTGAAGTCCGCGTAGGCCGACGCTTCCATGGCCGCCATGCAGGAGTCATAGGAGTTCAGGTATGAGTAATCCATCTTATACATGGAGGTCAGCCGGCGCAGACACCGGTCTGTGAAGAAGTGCGCTGGAAACTCGGGTAAGGGCGGCTTCAGGCTGGTCTGCGGCTGCTGTTAGTTTCTGTGATTGCTGTGAGTCGTTTAAACCAGTCAGAGTTGGACTTTTTTCTCCAGAATCTCCCGACTCGGTTGGTTTGTTTCTCCAGGCTTTTGTGGGCTTTAAGGTTTGTATGTCGCCGTCACGCGGCTGGTAAGTAATCCAGATGTTTTCTCTGCAGCTCCGCTCTCTCTCCCGACTCTCCCCTCTCTCTGTCCGTCTCTTCGGCTCCCCTCCCTGGACTGAGGTTCGCTCTGCGCTCGCGCTCCGTTTGACAGCGCGCAGCGGCTCGCGCGCTGTTTATAATAAACTTGGCAGAGCGCGAGACAATAGCGAAGGCGGTGGTCTTGTTTCCATGACAATGCCACCAGTGAGCGAGCACGGACACGGACGGCCCCCCTCCCCTCTGCTCCCCTCCCACCGCTCTCTGCACCGCCCACGCGGCCCACAGCATCGCGAGCTAGCAGGTGTCAGTGGAGTTAAATCGCGCGCGTCTAAAAACAATTACAACCCGCTATAACGCGCGTGCATCCTTTATCGGAGGTTTGTGGTTCCGGTGAGTTCAGAGTTTTTCTTTCAGCTGTAATGTGACCAAAACCGAACGTCACTGTTTCAGAGTTTTACTGACGCGTCACTAATCGGTGTTTACGTCATAGTAATGGCCTACCTGTCGCCTGGGCGAAAACAGGTGTTACTAATGAAATTAATGTAGGTGCTTAGCTTAATTCATGCCAGCTGTTTAAATGAAAAATTCAGCTGGTGAATAAAGTTTACTGGTGGAAATTTTTAGAACAACTAAATGAATGAATTTTTATTCCTTTTTTACTCCTAGCTATATTTTGAAGCCACCATTCACTCGCTCTGAAAAAACTTGGACCATACAGAATATGCACGATCGCTTTGGAAACCTAGTCTGTGATTTTTATTTATTTATTTATTTAGGATGGGTCTTCTAGGAACTAAAGTAAAGCACGAATGTAGTCAAACGACACATCAGGCCTACAAGCTTGGAAGCATTTTATTTTTAATACGTGAATACAAAGAAGCTGATTTTATAAAGAAAATGTGTGCCGTTCTTGAGAAACACACCCTCGGGATAGACATCCTTGCTGTTCTGGGAGGTTCTAGTGAAGCGTTTTTTGCGATATTAAGACATATGCGACGACTTTAAGCCATAACAGTCTGATTAATATCGTCACAGGCGTCTGAAATACGCACAAACAGATTCGCCCCCAAATAATAATAATAATAATAATACTAATAATAATAATGATAATAATAATGCTCCATAACCGGTCAATAGTGTCCCTGCAAGCTCCTGGAACCATCCGCGGCTCAGCCACAGAAGTCTTTATGTGAGGGGAAACGTCCAGATGTGACGGTGATTGGTGAGATTAAAAGCTTTGATTTGATTCCGATCACTTTTACGGAGATGTCACCAGAGTGAGCGTCAGTTTGATGTATAGGACTAGAGAGGGAGCCGGCTGCGGAGACAACCGAGCAACCACGACAGGCTAACCATAAACGCATTGAAGCTTCATAAATTGGTTTAAGTTTATTGTTCGGTGTCATACAATGTGATAAGTCATATCCCACACGGCCCCCATCACACAGACACGCGCGCGCACAAACGGGGAGGCTTTAAAACCGGCAGGCAGGCAGACGCGCGCGCGCTCCACGTAGCTGCCAAATGTGGTGCCGTTTAAAAAAAAGAGGGGGGTTCTCGCTGCTTTTCGTGAAATTAACACGCTTTTCATTAGTTCTAGCAAATAATAAAATCCACAAACCAAAATTAGGTTTTGCGTGTACGCGAGGAATTAATTAAGTTTGGCCTTCGTGCACGCGTGTAAAATGCATAAAAATGGCTCAACGTGCGCGCCCTGCTTTCCTTTGACCACAGGCTGCACACGCTGCAGCTGCTCCTGATGATGATACTGTTGATGCTCCTTAATGATATTAACCCGCTGCACACGTGCGCATGCGCGCATTCGCTTCTCCGCGTTCGCTTAAACTACAAATAAGCGACAATAATCAGATTTGTTTACGGTGTTTATCGTGTGATGGAGTTCGAGGCGGGGCGGCGCGCAGGGTTCGTTGTGTTTATTTTCTGCTGATGCTGCCTGAACATCACAGATGAGGCCCGGCACGAGACAAACAAATCTGAGGCCGCTGATATCACGTCACATGTTGTCATTGCAGGGGCCCAACTCTTTTTTTCTTTCTTTTTTTTTTTGAATAATACGATTTTATTTTATTTACGATTTTTTTCTACGAATTGTTAAACTCAAAGACTTCGTTTTACGACAGGCTACTTATCAAAACCACCGATTTAATGCACATTTGAAAATATTTGGGGCATCGCCCTCACAAAGTATCCTTACGCATTCGTTACAGCTCAGTGCAGCTGGTACACGAAGGTCTTTTTGACTTCAGGAGAAAGACTTTACACATGATATTAATAAAGAAAAAAAAAAACTTAATTATGGGCCACTTCATTTATTGCTTCGTGTGTGCGTCACGACACTTTACACGATTTTCAAATCCTTAAACAAAATCACAGCGAACCTCCTAACGCGTGAACTAATAGGGATAACCTGCTTCAAGCCTTATAACATTTGAGGCACTTAAATAAATACGGGCCTACATTTTGTGAGGTTTTCTTTCCTCTGTTGGATTTCCACATTAACCGGTCAGCTCCCAGGCCTTCCGTCTGTTGTGTGTCCTCTCTTCCCTTTGCTGGGTTCAGAGGTGAGTTTACCGAGAAACTTAAACAGTTTCAAAGTTAAACTCTCCAGGGTCGTTTCTGCCTTCCAAAAAAAAAAAAAAAAAAAAAGCGCAGCCAGGAACGACCCTAGCTCTCCGGCTTTTAAACCATTTAAACTTTAATCCCTTCAAAGAAGGGACCGGTCTCTTCCAGGCCGCTAATCCGCCCTATAGTGCTCCGGCGCAGGGGGAGACTTCTCTGCTGCGAAGGCTTTAACTTTGGACTTTTACATTCATGGGGCGATTTTTAGGAAACAGTAACGGGGAGCTTTGGCATTCATGGCGTCTGAGTCAACAGAGGGGGCACACAATGGTCCCCTAGAGGCTCCTGAGAGCCCCTGAGAGAGGAACCCCGACTATAAGGATTATAAGTCCGTGGGTTATTAGGGAAAACCGAATGAAGGCACGTAGCGTGCTGTCTGTTTGCAATCAGAGTATGACTGACTCCTTTCAGCGGTTGATTGGTAACATTATCTGGTAATAAAACTTCAAATTACCGATGATAAAATTGTAAATGACAGCTCTACAAAATAAAATAGAATTAAATAGAATCGCATTAATTGCTGAAGCTGTTCTAGTGTCTATCATTTTTAATGCGCTAACCACGAAGTCTATAATAATAATAATAATAATAATAATAATAATTGTATTTCAATGTTTCATGGGAGAAATTT
This sequence comes from Oreochromis aureus, assembly GCF_013358895.1. Taxonomy (NCBI): domain Eukaryota; kingdom Metazoa; phylum Chordata; class Actinopteri; order Cichliformes; family Cichlidae; genus Oreochromis; species Oreochromis aureus. The sequence continues at coordinate 29,189,011 of NC_052955.1, read as the reverse complement.
TAAAGCCTAACCCAATCCCTTCACGTTCTCGGTGAGGGACTTACTGAGGTCACAAAATTATCCAGTGCGCATTAACCTGCATGTTTTCTTTTGTTTTACTTTAAAAAAAAAAAAAAAATCCTGCCACATTAATTGTCCTGCCTGTCCGCTAAAGGGGGATGATCCGCAGAGAAATTAAATTCTCGGCGTTTCTGTTTTCCCGTCTTTCCTGCTGCTCTAATTCTTCCAGCCCTAACGACACCGACTGGAGATCTGCAGGGCTGCATGCAGATTGGCCTTAACGAAGAGGGCGGTCGGAAACTCGTGTGTGCGCCTTGTTGGCGGTGATGGCGCACGGATGGAAAGGGCGGCCTCTGTGATGGATGGCTGGATAGTCTTGAAGGAGAGATGGAGAGGTGTGTGGGTAGAGACGGGGGAGAAGGGGTGAGTGAAGGATGGGACAGCAGCGACACTGGCGTGATGAAAAGCCACCCGGGAGGCCCAGTCCGGTTTCTGTCTCTGTGACAGGCGGCAGGTCTGACATCCAAGCGAAGCTGTCAGTCAGAGAAGGAGACTGCCAGGTCCATCCATCCATCACCGAAGCTCAAAGAAGAACATGTCCCATGTGCTCAAAGCAGTTTTCTTGCTCCAGACTCTGGCAGCTATTGATTCGCAGGTCTGGATATTAACCTCCTCTTTGTCGAGCTTTGAAAAAGAGCTGTAATGCTCAAATAAAAGCAGAGATTACACTATTTCATCGACTTAACTGAAGTCAGTGCCAAGGTCCAGAGTACAATAAATATTACACTACATGAAGTGAGCATAGCTACATCCAGCTGATGGCTGTGCACCAAGAGAAATGCTTTTTTAGGCAGGCGATAACCCTCCTTCACTGCCTGGTTCAGGGTGCAGGTGCCCGTCTTTAGGTTTTACTGCACAGCATTTTTAGTCCTCCTCCTCCTGTTTGACCGGCTCTGTGAGACATGCGGTTTTCTAAAGTCTGGATTTTACCCCGAACTATCAGAAAGAAAATAAAGAGCCAACTGGCCACTAGAGTTCTTCCTTTTTTTTTTTTCTTGTTTTAGCGTTATCTTCATTTTCAAGATATTTTTATTTTGCAAAGTAGAAAATCTGGTGTGAATGAAGCAGCATGCGTGTGTCATAACTGGCTAAAAATGGCTGAAATTGTCAGATATGAGTCAAATAAATTCTGCCAATCTATGGCTGCATTCCCACTGAAATCCAGGATATACAGGAGTATATAAACTATTACACGATACCATGAGAGAAAACTTCAGCTTCTTTTTCTATTCTTCTTGTTTTTACTTCGCAAGGGATTTGGGAAATGGCAATAAAACATCATATATTTGATTACTAACGGGTCCCACATTTAGTTTGCTGGGATCTGGTCACGCTGACCTGATTTAATGTGAAATTACACGTGGATTAATGTAATCGTTTCAACAAATATTCACAATTCTGCTTTTAAAGGAATGTGTTGCAATAAATCTTTGTTTTTAATATGAACACTTATCTGTAAAATAAAAGTTAGTGTGATTTAAAATCTGCGTGGGTTCTTTGGACAGAAGTCTACGGGCGCTGTATACTCAGCTGCTAACTGAGCAATCATCTGTCTGTAGCTCTCTGTCCCTATAATTATAAATGTCCCAACAGTGATTTATATAACTGATAATCAATCAATCAATTTGCCTTTGGTAAAGAGTCAGTACTTCTAGGATTATAAGGATTCGTGCTTATTGTTATTTACTTTTGTATTTTCCCCCCATTTGCTCATAATGCGACTGTGTAGTTAAACCCGCGAGGCCAGTCTGCGATCAAACACAGCCGAGCAGCTGGCCTGCTACCTGCAGTGTGACTAAAATGTGTCGTGTCATCGCCCCTCTTAAGATCCTCTTCCCTCGGAGGTCGATTTGATTGCGGATAAAATAAAATCAGAGCTCGCGGATCCTGCCGTTAACATCGGCCTGCGTCTTCACGGCCGCAATCGAGGCTGGCGGTGTGCACATTTGATTTGCAAGGTGATGGATGAGAGACGGAGCTGGATGGGAGGGGGGGATGGTGGGCCCCCCGGGTGGGGGTCCCGTCGGTGCAGGCTGTCCCCGCATATCAGTCCCCAATTACCCGAATATACCGTGACGCTCCGGCGAGAGACGATAGCGCGCGTCTAACCGCGTTAGAGAGGCAGCAAGTTACGTTTAAGTCCTCAGTCAGCCGGTGCTTCTGTGTGAGATCACAATCACAGTCTGGTGTGGAGTCTACTCTAGAGGGGAAAATAGATCTAATAAGAATATAGTCAAATAGTTTTGAAATATTAAATCGAGCTAATTTTCAGTGCGCATTGTCCCATTTATGTGGCGAGTGCAGTGAGTAAACAGGCCGAGAGAGGACAGGTAAAGACGTGGCTCCTTAATTAACTGCACCGCTGATGACAAAGATCTGTGCTTTGTCTTCATATGACGGAAAATGGCTTCATAAAATCTGAATTTCTGCGCATAAAATGTGCGCACAGGTGGAAAAACCACAGGGTGCTAGTAAGTGCACTAAAAAGCAGCATATTCGTTTAGATACCCTGTGGAATTTGGCGCAGCACAGCCAGAAATCCACGTTCTTGTCAGGTTATAGTCCGACTGGGACAGATTGAGACAAACCTTTATGAGCCAAAAAAATGACTGTCCGGCACAAAGGCTCATCAGGAAGGAGTTGCCAAAAATTGCCTCGAAACATGGTCATTAATTTTAACCCATCACATTACGCTCATTATTATTTAAGTCCGCTCTAACCTGAAGTGAACGCGCATTCATCAGGCAGAATATGACGCAGAGCAGCTGCGGTTATTCACATGCTGCGTACACCTCTGCTGCAGCACCAGACCTGTATTATCCTAATGGATAACGGCATGTTACTTAAAAAAGAAGCTTTTTAGGATAAAAACCAGGTCCCGGGAGACCGCATACACACACACACACAGATACAAGCACACCACAGCTGGAGCGGCGAGGGATGGCCGCGCGCAGGAGAGCTTCTCCAAACACGCTAATTAGATCTCGAGCTCTGGCCCCGCGCTCTGAAAGCAGCCCAGCGGCGGGGCGCGCGGAGCTGTGGAAAGTTAATTGAATTAAATTCCCTCTAAACTAATTAGGCTGCAATCTGCCACGCGAGCTGTCCCTGAGCAAGGTTCGAATTAGGCGGAATGGATTTGTTCCTTTTCTTTAAAAGAAAGGAGGACAGACTGGTGTGTGTGTGTGTTGTGTGTGTGTCAGAGAGGGTTTTTTTGGTGGGGTCCTTTATTTGTCTTTTATGCTAATTCTCCCAGGGGACTGTCACGTGATTGCTTTACGGTAACGGGGCCGGTGCGAGCATCCCTTCCACCGAACCCTCCGCGGCGTCAGGGGTTAACAGGAAGAGGCCCGGCAGTGTTACTTTAACGAACATGCGAGGTCCGGTGCTGTGCGGGCAGTGGTAACTGCGCTGCTTTGCATGAATGAGGAACATCTTCAGACTAAGAGCTGAGTGGACGGAGGTAGCCTAATGGAGGTGAAATCGATCGCTTTCCTAGGGGAGCACAATGAGCGAGGGCAGGAGAGGCAGAGATGAGAGAAGCGCGGAGGGACACGGATGAAAATCCCCCGTTAAGAGCAGGGACAGATATGATAATTGGAGAGCCGCTAGTAGTCGTTTATCATTCACCACCTCCACCTGGCTGCTGCTGGCTGAGCTTCAGTGAATTAGAAACTCTCTGTGTAAAAGCTTTATCCTGGACAGCAACGTGCAGTCCATGCTGGTGGGTTGTTTTGTGTGTGTGTGTGTGTGTGTGTGTGTGTGTGTGTGTGTGTGTGTGTGTGTGTGTGTGTGTTTTTAACCCCAAAGCTACCAGGAGCCCCTCCACATGCACATCTCCACATGCTCATCTCCACATGCACATCTTCCCATGTAACCCCTCCCCCACAGGTTCACCTTTTGCATCCCGCCTGCGTCTTGGACTTTTGTCCATCTTTATGAGCAGCAGGAAGTGGGAGAGATGGACAGATGGGACAGACAAGGAAGAAGGAAGGGGGGAGAGAGAGAGGACGGTGGAGAAGCAGGAGGCAGAGGAAGGGTTGAGTGAGGGAAATGCAGCGAGATAGCGGGAGAGGGAGGTTAGGACGATGGAGGGCCAGGTTTCTGTTTCTCCATAATCTAATCAGAGAAATGGCAGCAGTCAGAAATAGCCTGACAGACAGACTAAGAGCGTCTTCTCTTTCTCCTCCTCTTCTTATTCTTGTCTTCCTCCGGGGAGGGTAAATGGATACACACACACACACACACACACACACACACACACACACACACACACACACACACACACACACACACACACACACACACACACACATTCCCCCTTCCTAAAACCATAAAGTGTAGATGTGTTTGAGGGTTATTAGAGATGAGAAAACGCCTTGAGGTATCACAGCAAAACCTGATCTACAGACCAGATGAAGCCACTTTAAGAGTCTCACTTAAAAAAAAACAAAAAACAAAAACATCTGCTGGCCTGTTGCTGTTTTGTCGGTGGGTGTCAACAGTTTAAAGGCATCAGCTTCATGCAGATGACATTTGAGGCATTTGGCAGTTCATTTTTAGCACAACCCACAGTTTATACAACCACAGAGTAATCTTAGATTTGTGAGTGGTATCTCCCCCACCAACCCACACGCTTCACACTGATGAATGACTGGGAGGTGGGTGGTAAAGAAGGCATAAAAGAGAGGAGAGAATATTCCCCCTTATTTCAGCTCAGAGGAGGCACACACAAAATCTTTTGAGGACTCAAAGCAACCAAATCGTGGCAACAAAATTTTCTGCTGAAATTTGTATCCCCTTTTGATTTCTTCTATCCTAAAGTATACAGAGAGGCAGTTCAGAGAGCTTCTAAGAGACATTTTAGCCTTTAAACAGTGGCGATTTTAACAAATGTGCAAAAAGAAGAAAATTCTTTTGATAAGTGTATTTTTTAGCATAAACGCAGAGAGACATCTTCACCTTTCCATCTTTGTGCACCAGTATGACAGATTACAAAAAGTGGTGGAAGCTGCAAATATTCTGTGTTATTCTTGTTGAAAATTCACTTAAATCAAGAAAATGACTGCAGTACAGATGCGGCTAAAGGGGATTGATTTATAAACACCACAGGTACTTCCTCCTTACAGACAGCTGTGACTCTGTGTGTAACTAAAAGAGAGCGAGAGTGTGTGTGTTGTTGGGGGGTCCAGGCAGAGCACAGTAAGAGTGAATGTGTCTTTTCCCTTCATGCTAATTCCTCCCTATGGAGAAGACATTCCTGCAGGCTGCGTGCATGTGTGAGAGATTCTTTCTGCATTCCCTCCCGGCGTCCGACGCAGACCCCCACACAGAATCAGAATTCCAAGGAAATTCCTATGTCATGTCGTTTTACGTGGCGGATGAACGTTATTGTTGCAGAATTCCCGCCCAGGTTCTCACACACGTCTATCCATCAGGGGTGTCAGTGCAACACAAACGGAACAACAACAACAAAAAAAGCAAGGAATTCCCTTTTGATTGTGATGACTTTATTTACACGGCGGAGACTCGGATACAAGAATGACAAACGCCGCTCGATTACATTTGGCGCCTTGGCAGCATGCTGTTCAAACATTTATGATGCAACACTTTGAATATTTTCTCTTTATGACTAAATTCCTCTTAATGTCAGAGGGACACAAACTAAAGCACCAGAGCTCGCTCGCAGCTATGATAGACTTCTTTACATTAACATGCATCAACAGAAACTACTTACAAGCCAGTTATATCAACCATACTTCAAATGCACTTCTCCACTAACACATTCTTCACTGGAGAGAACAGATTACGCAGGTTGTGTTTACATTTTCATCAGCGTGCCTCTGCTGATGTGAATAGTGTGCTAAAAGACAGTCAAAATCATCTCTGATTATCCATTTTTCCTTCACAGGAAAATAAGAAAGTTGCTGTTATTAATGTGTCACAAATATCAGTTTGTTTTTTTATTATTTTTTTTTCACACAGAGTCACACATTACTGTTATTAATATGTAACAAATACCCCCTCCCCTTTCTTTTTTTCTCACCCCAAAAAGATTTGATAAAAGGCTCCATAACTGTCGCTTTTCTTTTTTTTAAACGTTATTTTTTCCATTTTCATCAGATATTTACAGTAAATGGAGGGAATAAAAGAAAAAATAAAGGGGTGAGGGAGAACAAATGGCAAAAAAAGAACGAGTAAACAACTTGTGTGGTGCTACCTAAACATCTGCAAACAAAGAATGTCTGCGTTTGGTCGAGCCTTATAAAGATTCCATTTCTTCCATCGTTGTTTGAATCTATGTGCTTCAAGTCTTAAGTAATAAGTTATTTTTTCCATCGTGGAAATTTCCTTTATGACGTCTTGCCATTGCTTCAATCTCAAAGGATCACTTTGAAGCCAGTTTCTTGTAATAACTTTCTCTCAGGCCATTATCATCACATTAAACAGGTAAATGTCCTCAATGTCAATTACTTCTGCGGGTAACAGGCCTAGAAGTAGGTCCAGTAAATTTTGTGATTTTGTTCTACAAGGAGGCCTGAAATATGGCATAAATCACGAGCTCCATAATGCATGTTGTATCCGCCTGCTAACAGGTCCAGCACTGGGCGATCCCACTGAAGAGTGATATCATGCCGCTGTTTAGCCTGACAATAGAGAGAGAGAGAGAGAGAGAGTTGAAGCAATGTTACAATAGGGCCGAGGGTGAGACCTGCAGAATATCAGGAAAACACAAATCTGTCAGAGAGGACGAAGAACAGAGTCAAAATGGGTGGAAAGAGAGAGCCAGCGAGAGACACAGCAGCATGTCTGCTGACGCTAATCAACAGGCCCTTAATACATTTTAATCAAACGCGGGTCAATAGTAGTGATCAGAGCAGCTCATTTAGCTTCAGATGTTAACACTTCATTCAATAAATAAGACGCCATGTTTTACTATCGATATGTAGCGAGGCAATAATAATAAAAGCTCTAAACATTTAATTTGTCTAATATAAACGAGTGACAAACAAAAGCCTTGTGGGATTATTCAGTAATAATGAGATTTCTGCTGTTTGCATCGCTTCAAGATGCAGACTGAGACAAGTCATTACCAGACATGCACACTTTCAAAAACTGAAGACCCAAATAGCAGACCCACACGAGCAACAGCACCACTCAAAACAGAGAAACTGAAATGAGTCGGGTCCCGATCAGTTGCCTGCAGGGCTCATGTTTGCTGTCAGGACACCAGCTGTAATATTAATAATTAAATATTGATGAAGGCTCCACATGTTAAACACTGTAATCACATTACAGGGAGTAACAGTGACACACAGTATTGATCTGTGTGTGTTTTTGCACAGCTCAGCAGCGGCCGATGAAGTGGGTGAGGCCTTGCAGGTCCCCACAGGAGGACACCCGTGTTAGAAATGTGGTGCTGTGAAGACGGGCGTCCACCTCTGCTCCTCTCAGATCCACACACAGCTGATCTGCCCACTTGTTGTTAAAGTGGGTGTGGTGGAGGTGTGGTCCCTGGCTCAGCTGCAGGGGAGGGATGGTGCAGTGAGCTCAAGGAGGCAGTGCCAGTGGAAGCAGATGAGGCCACAGGTGGTGATGATCTGGTTAATCAGGTGTTTCTTTTCTTATAGCGAAGCCGGAGACTGGAGGAGGGTGTGTGTCCCGAGACCGGCTGTGAACGGAGAGACACTACCTGTGAAAAGTGGCAATAAAACTCATAAATGTGACAGTGTGTTGGGTCTGTCTTTACAAGTTTTGTCGAAACCCAGGAATTGGGATGTCAGAGCCACACGCCGCGCCGCCCACCCAGCCTTTGCAAATCTTAGCACAAATGTCCACTGTCGGTGGCAATGCTCCGTATTGGGGGATGGTGATGACCCCCAGATCTTCTTGAAGACCTTCCGGGCCACGGCAAAAGCATGCCAGTGGCCTCCTGCAGAGTGGGTGCTGCTTCCACTGCTGTCAGGGGAGGCTCAGATGGCTGCCCTGAGTCTGCCACCGACCTCACGGAGCAGCTTCCCAGACATTTGCCGGGCCGTGCTGGACTGTATGGGCCTCTCCCCAGAGGATCATCCTCGGCGGTTCCGGGTCTGCTGGCTGACAGGGGAGGACCGCCCAGTCGTGTGGGCCCAGAAATTACACAATGCAGCAGCGCAATGGCTGCAGCCTGGACCATTGGAGGCTGGCGGAAACAGCGAGGTGGGTCCGGTGCCACTGGCCTACGAGCCTGGAGGCAGCAGTCATGTTGGCAGAGCACCACCTGGCTGCCAGAGTGGAGGAGCCTGGGGAAGGCAGGCCAAGGTGCCAGTGCCGAGGCGCAGGGTCCCCACGCCCGCACCGGTAGAGCGGGCCCCTGCGCTGAGTCCCACTAACCCATTTTTTCCCACTTTGCCTCCCCAGGGACTGGAAGAAATCAGTACTGCTCCAGAGCCATGGAGAGTAGCAGAGATGCCGGGGCCAGGGTGCTGAAACTGCAGGCGGGACTGTCCGCCGATGGAAGTGGGACAGGTGTTCCATGTCACCAATGCTCCGGCACCCTCCCCAAGTCCGGGAGGGATGTACAGCATTCCAGTAAGGACTCAAGGGGGTATACGCCATGCTTTGGTGGACACGGGCTGTACATAGACCCTTTTGCACCAGAGCTCGCACGGAGGATACACACACCCATTTGGTGCCACAAAGCCGCTGGGAAATGATTTTCCAGGCAGCTCACTATAACCCCATGGGAGGGCATATGGGATATGACAAGAACCTGAAGCGAATTAAGGCCCGCTTTTATTGACTGGGCATCCGGGTGGATGTGCACCGCTGGTGTGCATCCTGTCCGGAATGCCAGCTTGTTAACCAGCCGGCCATTCCAAAAGCGCCTTTGCGCCTGCTCACATTGATGCAGGTCCAGTTTGAGCGCATTGGCATGCACCTCATTGAGCCATTTCACTGGAGTGCACGCAGCTATCGCTTTGTATTAGCTCTGGTGGATTATGCAATGCGATACCCAGAAGCAGTGCCACTGCGCACCATCTCTGCAAGTAGTGTGGGAGCAGGCACTGTTTCAGGTCATCTCCTGAGTAGGTGTTCCGAAAGAAATACTGACTGACCAGGGCACGTCGTTTATGTCTCGCACACTGAAGGAATTGTACGAATTATTGGGCATTAAATCTGTTCACACCAGGATCTACTATCCTCAGACTGACGGGCTGGTGGAGCGGCTGAACAAGTCGATGATTCGGAAGCTCATACACGAGGATGAACGCAATTGGGATCACTGGCTAGACCCTCTGTTACTCCACAGGATTTTCTCCTGTTAAACTGCTTCTCGGCAGGAAACCGCGTGGGGTGCTCGACCTAATCAAAGAAAACTGGGAGGAACGTCTGTATAACAGAGGGGCTAGACTCAAGCAATTTTCACCGGGAGACCAAGTGCTTGTATTACTCCCTTCTTCTAGTTTAAAGTTACTTGCCAAGTGGCAAGGACCCCCCACCTCACACGGTGAGTGGGGGACGTTGACTATGAAATTGCATGGTCAGACAGGGGAGGGGCCACGCAGATTTATCACCTCAACCTCCTGAAAGTATGGAGAGAGGCTGAAACTCTCTCTGGTGACTCGGGTTAAGGAGAGAGATAAGTTGGGGCCGGAGGTGCCAAATTCCACCATTCCCGCCTCCCTCCATTGTGATGACTACCTCACACAGGCCCAGAGAGCGGATGTTGCCGCGTTGCAACAGCACTTCGCAGGTGTGTTCTCCCCCATGCCCGGCCGAACATCTCTCACCGAGCATCGTTTTGAAACGCAGCCTGGTGTGGCAGTGCGTTCACAGCCCTACAGGCTTCCTGAACGTAAATGGCAAATTGTTCAAAGAGAATTGGCTGAAATGCTAAAATTGGGAATAATAGAAGAGTCGCACAGTGCCTGGTGTAGCCCCATAGTTCTTGCGGTGAAGAAAGATGGGTCTATATGGTTCTGTGTTGACTATCGCAAGGTGAATGAAGTGTCACGCTTGATACTTGTCCCATGCCCAGGGTCGACGAGCTCCTAGACGGGTTGGGTGCGGCCCGTTTTTTTCACAACACTGGATTTAACCAAGGGCTACTGGCAGATTCACTTGTCGGCAGAGTCCAAGGAAAAAACGGCCTTCTCCACTCTGTATGGCTTGTACCAGTTTGTTACATTTCCGTTTGGCTTGTTCGGCGCCCCGGCCACCTTCCAGCGCCTCATGGACCAGGTGCTGCGGCCGCACGCTGTATATGCTGCCACCTACCTGAATGATGTAATCATCCATAGTGAGACCTGAGTGGAGCGTTTGCAGTGAGTGGCTGCGGTCTTGGAATCTCTGAGGCAGGCAGGGTTCATGGCCAACCCGAAGAAGTGTGAGGTTGGATGGAGGGAAGTAAAATATCGGGGCTACCACTTGGCGGGTGGGCAGATGTGTCCACAGGTGGAAAAAACAGCAGCTATTGCATCCTGCCCGCGATCAGGTTTATAAGCCAGGCTTCTTAAAAATCACATTCAAGAAATTTTTGGGGTGCAATCTAAAGCTGTTCCAGCAACATACGACTGTGGTGTTTAAATGCTATATGTGCAGGATTTTTCCTGCATAAAGGACCCCCCCTCCTCCCAAACCCATTCAAAATGTGTAACTTACCCATCAAATTACTATGAAAGTAATGCAGTTCCCCTAACAAAATACAAACACTTGAACTGTTTGAAAATACAGTGAAGAACTGATAGATTTCCACAGACTGTGGTAACCCTGAATAAATGTTACAGTTAAATGTATGAGTGATTCTATAGCTCTCAGTAAACTGTTTGGACATATGTCAGCTCCAGTGTTAGCGTTAGCTTGGACTGCGACATTGTTAGCTTTTCCCGCCGAGTTGTTCTTTTAGGCATATTTGCATTTTGTCAGCCTCCTGTGATTGCTTCCCCACTCAATCGTGTGTTTAACTCTAGAAAAATCAATGAACGAGTTTTTAGTCGGTAAAGTTTTTTTTTACCTGGCACGTGTCTTGTTACGCCCTCACATCGGACTGAAGCCAGGTTTGTATTCCCAGTCATACAGTATCTCAAAATATTTTTGCTTTCAGTCTTCTGAAAAGCTAAAAAATATGTGAAAGTGGAAATGGTCACACGTACATTGAAAAAAAGTACATCAATAATGTAGCAATGTTAAATCTTGCGACACCGCACGTGATTTAGTCTTGCGCACTTTGGATTGTGGCTTGAGGATGGCAGCCCTCTCCAGCCGCCGGTACGTTTGTCCTAATTTCTGAATGAATATTGTTCAAATCTCAGTCAAATGTAGTTTAATGTCTAGAGTGTTACTATGTAACGTTAACGTTAAATAAGTGTCGTTAGTGTATATGCATTGCATTAGGTTAGTAAAAGATTTATATGCTGCATCCATTGCAAAGGTCAACTTTACCTGTAAGTACTGATCCTACTGAAATGACCCCATAATTTACATCATGCATTTACTGTCTCACTGTGAGAAATAGATCTTTTTTGTATGATTTGGAAACTGTATAACTAAACTATAAGTCCAGTTCATAAAGGTCATGTCAAACAGGTAGTTTTAATGTTGTTTTGTAGATGCTGGTGTTGCATGTTGACTGGTTTAAAAAGTCTAGTTTTTGTCTTTGATCACTTTCTTCTGTGCTACTGAAAATTTTGAATCACATATCTATGTTTTCATTTGTTATAATACTTAAGGATGACATTGATGCTCGAAGGGAGTCCCCTCATCAAAGTACTCTGCATCTAACTGAATGACAATCCTGATGTCTTGGACCAGGAGTTCATGGTGAGTGTTGCATGAGAAGATTGGGGCTTTGCAACATTTCAAAATGCATTCAATTAACCATATGATCCTCCTTGGACCGGTTAGGCCCAGTAGTCCTCTTGAATAATTTGGCGAAGTGATTCCAGTACCGATATTAAAACACAAGGTTAAACTTGTCACACAAGAAGTCCAAACACATTTTTTTTTTCTCTATAGCCCCTATTACCAAAGTCGAAAAACCACCCGTTTTGACGCCTTGTTGTTTCTTTTATATTAGGGGTCACATCAGTGTGAAAAAATTTTCAAATTTGTGATTCTAGTGAAAGAAGTTAAATTCCACCATCTTCCCACATTGTGCTGACCCTTGTTTTGACAAGTGCAGAATTAAGAATGGTATACAGCCCTGCAGAGGAGAAGTCGATCTTTAAAAAAAAAAAAAAAAAAAAAAATGGCCAAACTGAGTCAGACTTGCTCTATCCAAATTGTGAGGCTGACAGAAAATCTAAAATCTTCTCAGTGACATAACCTGGCTTTCTGGTGGGCCAATGTCTTTCTAACAAAAACTAATGTAAAGCTTGAGGGCTCTTCATTTGAAATACAAGTTGTGTCTATTTTTTTCTTCTTTTTCTTCCTCTTAGAAACAGACCATGAATGGCAGCTTCGCAGGGCACTCTTTAGCTACAGCCATTTACTATGCTGCTGGCATGGGTTTAAATAACTGTAGCATTAGAATTGGCGCATTCAAAAGAGATTAGTTTAAAAGGTAATCTTAAAGAAATGTTTTATCTTTATCCAGGACATGACTGAGGCCACTGCATTGAGTGCTATCGAGAAAACAAAGGTGGGCATCTGTGTGTCCAGAGATACGCCAGGTAATGACTCTTCTGATGTTGGCATCATCATCGAGGGTGTGGTGGTTCTTCAGGATCTGGATAACGTGGCCCTTGCAGTAGCCATGCTGTTTGGCCTTTTTTACTCCTTGAACATGAGTTACCCATCACAGCTCTCTTACACTTTTAGGTTGATTCAAAGGGTGGTCATGGAGTTGGATGCACCTCAACTCTTGAGAAAAGCCCAAAACTTAAAGACAGAACTGCTCCTGTAAAGAAAGCTCACCGTTGTTGTGCACGTGAGGTGGTTAGCTCCAGGTGAGAACACATTTAAATCTCACACTTGTTCTCCTGCATTTTGGAGGCTCAATTTCCAGGAACAAATCACAGCATTCATTGTTGCGCACTCTGTAACTGCCATAAGCCCATTTTTCCTTTTTCTCTCTGTACATGTTCTCTGATTGGCAGCATTTTTCAATTTTTTTTTATTTATTTTTTTGAAGAGATGTAGAGTTATAGAGTCTAAATAGTCCCACTTGGGCTGTGTGGAACAGCATTTTCAGTTTAATTCAGTTGAATGTGTGTTGAATCCTACTAAGAATCCTGTTTTGAACCAAGATGTCACAATATGATCAGGGCTGGAATTTTTTGTCAATCACTGTTATTTTTGTGGCTCTTGAATAAAGGTTTTGACATGCAAGTGGTCCTTTTTGTCTTTTAGTAATGGGGAATGTTAATAGGAAGGTGTTTGCTAATCCAGTAACTTATTTTAAAGTTAATGGAAACTAACATTACGTCAAATTGTTTTGTTATAATTGTTGTTTAATTGAATCTTGACATCAGAGGCCTTAAGCAGAATGTTTTGTATTGTTCTCTTCCAAGATGGTTACTTGTAACATTTTTCAAAAGAAAAGGCCTAATTCCTATGCCATGACTGATTCGACAAAACACTGAAAAACTGACATATTTCAGTAGAGGAGTAATGTCAGTTCAATTCTTTACCTCAGGGGTCTCAAACTTAAATGAGCTGTGGGCACTGTCATCTCATTGGAGGGCCACTAGTGTTCAAGTAGTACAAAAAAAACAAACAAACAACCCATACATAATACCCCAAAATATTTCTGAAAATGCAGTGGTAAATGGTAAATGGACTCATTCTTATATAGCGCTTTTCTACTCTCCCGAAGTACTCAAAGCGCTGTATACAACAGTGTTTTGTTTTGTATTTTTAAATTTCAAATATTGTATACCAAGACAAAACTCCAAATGTGAACACAATCTTTTTTCTTCTCATCCACTGAAGCCTTTCATTGAACTACCAAATAAACAAATTGGTACTCTCTTTCTGGCCAGACCCGTGGCAGCACTTCTGCTATTATTTTCTTCATATTTCACAAAATAAAAATGCAGACATAAGTGTACACATTAGTTTTTGACTGCCAGTGAAAATTGTTTTCTTTGCAAATAACTCTCTCACTGAACTAACAGTCAATCGGTAAACATGTTTGTGCTCTCTGCTCATATTGCCTTCATATTAAGTAAGTTTTTGCTTTTAAATAACTTATTTTAACATTGCACTCAACAACAAACAAATCCTCCCTAACAAAAGTAACTTCAAGGACCAAACTGCAACCAAACTTCACGTCAATATACGGGCTGCAAGTGGTCCCCGGGCCACGAGTTTGAGACCCCTGCTTTACCAACTGTCACTGCAGTGAAATTAGACATTTTGTTTTGAAAGGTTACTAGTGGATACTGGCAACTTGGAACAGAACAATACAATCTGTTTTAAGGCCTCCATTGGATAATTGTGTATTTCATACTAGAATATAATAATAACATGTAGTATTTGGGTAAAAGTTATTGAATAGTGTTGGAATAAAGTGAGAAAATTGTGAAGGATTAAAATATTTCAAGAGCTTAAATTACTTCATCAAAACATGTTTCAATCACATTTGATCAACACACATTGCACAGGTTTATTGAATACGAATAACTAGTGTTAATTTAACTCTAAGTTGCTGCCAAAGCAAAACATCTGTGTGCATCTAATGTCCACTACTGAATGAAGTAAATCCAACACGTTCTTTTGTTCAGTGTATGCTTGCATTTTTAATCCTTTGTTGTTAGTGTTCAGGGCTGAGTGGTGGACGGATGTCCAGCGTTCTCGATGAGCTGTCCTCTCCAACCACTTCGAGGCGCAGGCTGGGCGTGCCGTACTCCTTCTGGCCTTCTGATTGGACAGACAGACGCAGCGTGCAGCCTTTGGGCAGCAGCTCCTGCTCGTACGCTGCGGCTAACTGGTTGACGACTCTCCTCTCAACCTGATGGATCAGTGACAGAGTCAGAGGTCAGGTGGAGATCAGGTTTATAAGTCAGGCTTTTTAAAAATCACATTCAAGAATTTTTTGAGGTGCAATCTAAAGCTGTTCCAACATACGACTGCTGTCTTTATATGCTATATGTGCAGGACTTTTCCTGCATAAAGGAATCACGTCGTGATTTTGTTCTATAAGGAGGCCTGAAATATGACATAAACCACTTCAAGGATTAATCCTAAAAACCAGTGTGTATGTTACAGTTCCTGCACACCTCATGCTTGATGGAACGAGCTCCATAATGCATGTTGTAGCCGCCTGCTAACAGGTCCAGTACTGGGCGATCCCACTGAAGAGTGATATCATGCCGCTGTTTAGCCTAGAGAGAGAGAGAGAGAGAGAGAGAGAGAGCGCGAGCGAGCGAGAGAGAGAGAGAGTTGAAGTAATGTCATAATAGGGTCGTGGGTGAGACCTGCAGAATATCAGGAAAACAAATCTGTCAGAGAGGACGAAGAACAGAGTCAAAATGGGTGGAAAGAGAGAGTGAGCGAGAGACACAGCAGCAGAGAGGAGACGGTGTCAAGCAGCATGTCTGCTGACGCTAATCAACGGGCCCTTAATGCATTTTAATCAAACACGGGTCAATAGTAGTGATCAGAGCAGCTCATTTAGCTTCAGATGTTAACACTTCAATCAGTAAATAAGACGCCATGTTTTTCTATCGATATGTAGCGAGGCAATAATAATAAAAGCTCTAAACATTTAATTTGTCTAATATAAACGAGTGACAAACAAAAGCCTTGTGGGATTATTCAGTAATAATGAGATTTCTGCTGTTTGCATCGCTTCAAGATGCAGACTGAGACAAGTCATTACCAGACATGCACTTTCAAAAACTGAAGACCCAAATATCACACCCACAAGAGCAACAGCACCACTCAAAACAGAGAAACTGAAATGAGTCGGGTCCCGATCAGTTGCCTGCAGGGCTCATGTTTGCTGTCAGGACACCAGCTGTAATATTAATAATTAAATATTGATGAAGGCTCCACATGTTAAACACTGTAATCACATTACAGGGAGTAACAGTGACACAGTATTGATCTGTGTGTGTTTCTGCCCAGCTCAGCAGCGGCCGATGAAGTGGGTGAGGCCTTGCAGGTCCCCACAGGAGGACACCCGTGTTAGAAATGTGGTGCTGTGAAGACGGGCGTCCACCTCTGCTCCTCTCAGATCCACACACAGCTGATCTGCCCACTTGTTGTCAAAGCAATGTGGAAGCTGAAACAAATTTGTGCATTCCTCTGACGCACTTAAACAACCCATCAGTGCTGCCAGCAAACTGTTAATATCAGTTAAAATACAAATCATGAAAGGACTCACGAGGCAGGATTTTTAAAGCTGTGTAACGTTTCCTGCATTAAGACTCAGCAGGACTTGATCTTGCATAATTTATTTATAACCTCAAAAGCAAAGAGACTAAAAATGACTGTAAAGATTGTGCTCTCGTACCTTTTTGGCCCAGAAGTTGAGCTCTTTGCTGACCAGCTGTAGCAGCTCTGAGTGACAGAATGGCAGGAAGTAGACGATTTCATTGATACGGCCCAGGAACTCGTCCCTCCGGAAATGAGCCTACAGAGGAACAAAAGACCCATGAACCTCTCAGACCCTGCAGCCCCTCAGAGCCAGGCATGTCTGCAGCTACACCAAACAAGTTGGTTTTTATGTGTTTGTGTGCATCATGTGTTTTACCTTCAGGATTGGTCGAATCACAGATTCTTTAAACTGTCTGGAGATTTTAATGTCATCACTTTTCTGTACGTCCTCTGGAGGAAAAGGAGGAGATGAGCAATAATGTCATTTCTGGTTTTTAATCATCTGAAAGCTGTTATCACAGTGCTACAATGTTCCTTTATTTTGCAAGACTGAGAAAATTAACTGCAACATGACAAAGTTAATTTGTAGATAATTGAATTTCTGTGTCCGTTTAACACAACATCAGATGGAAATGTATAATCACATTGTACAGTGTCATCAGTGTGAAGACCGGAGCACATGAGCCAGGCTGCATGTACACGTTAGGGCGTTTCTCTCACCGAGGTTATCGGCCAGCTTCCTGCGGCTGACCTGCTCGGCTTCCTGGCGGAGCTGCAATGCATGCTGGGCTATCTCATCACTTGCGACGTTCGACGTCATGATGAAGATGGCGTCTTTGCATTCGATTGTCTTTCCTTTACCGTCTGTAAGACGACCCTGAAAGAAAAACGCCGCCAATCAAACAAAGTTTCAGTTTATTTCTGTTTTATCAAAGAGATGCACACGATGGACGTAAGAAGCTGTGTGCTCACCTCATCAAAGAGCTGCAGCATGATGGTGAGGACATCGGGGTGGGCCTTATCCACTTCATCAAACAAGACAACAGCGTTGGGACACGCCCTTAACAGCTTGGTCAGCTGACCTCCTTCTTCATGCCCTACGTATCCCGGTGGAGAACCAATGAATTTTGCCACCTGAGCACGGAGAGAGAAAAGATGCACAATGGGTCTAAATAACACAACAAGCTGATTCATTTATCTGGATCACACTAAATAAGTATGCATGGCCACTCTCTGCAACAGAGAATACAATATTTCCACCCACTTCACCATGAAGGTGTCAGTTTTAATGTGAACAGCACAGCACCAACCAGAAGTTTGCTGCATGGGGAAAGTTTTCAGTGCATCCAAAAGAGGTTTTCTGAAGCACTTCAACAACCAGTTTGTGGAACATTATTTGAAATGACAGGAAAATGTATAGTTTTCATGGTAGAGTCCATGTCAGCCCCCAGGGTCTGATCCTAGCCATGGAAATCTCAAAAATTTTACCCATTACAAATAATCCGAAGATGTTCATAATAATCTTTGCAGCTGTAATCACCAGCCTGCTGTGTTCAGTGTTTCACTTTTGCATCTGACGCAGCTTTTCTGAATATCAACAGACCCTCAATTTCTAGCATCTATAAAGCTCCTCATTGCCACAAACTATGCAGAGAAAGTCCAAACACTGAGGTGACTGTGACAATACGACACTGTAAAACAATGCAACTCTGAAAAACTGATTAAATGTATTCATCATAAAAAGTTTCACAAAGAGAAGAACAAAAAAACCCCCCAAAAACCCCAACATCATTAATTTTGGTTTATGAATCTATTACGATTACATAAACAGAATTAATCCAATGCATCACTGCCATGCATCTGCAGCAGGAAGACGCTGCTAGCAGCTGCTCTCATCTGAAATAAATGAACTTGTGTGGAGCGGCTTATTCGGTGCATACTTTGTGTTTTCGCGTGTGTAACGAGGCCTTACCTCGTGCTTTTCCTGAAACTCCGACATGTCCATGCGGATGAAACCCTGCAATCACAGGACGGGTTAACCTCCAAAAGAAGCACTACTGCATGCACTGTAATCAAACTCATTCCACTAAATTAAGACTCTTGACATGCGTTTTGTATCTATACGCACGTTGCTACGTCACATACCTTTTTAATGTCCTTGTGCATGTAACGAGCCACCTGTTTAGCCAACTCCGTCTTTCCTGTGAGACACATCATTGAACCCATCACACACAACAAATGCGTCATTTAATTGGTCATTAGGCAACAGGAACAGTCCCTCCCCCTCACCATTTAATTACTTTGTGCTCAATAAATAAAAAAATACAGTCTCCGCCTTTACATCAGCATGCAGAGATTTCAGGAATTCAGGAAAACAAGCTTACTCATTTCAGACAGAAAGACAATCTCTCTCCTTCGCTAAGTGCTGGCCTAAATCCCAGTGCCTCCCTCCACAAAGCTTTCAATCATCTCCAGCTCTCCAGAAGCACACATTATGCTTGCCAGTAAAATATTCTGCATATAAATGCTCATATGTGATATTGATGTCTTGTGTTTGCTATGCATATGGGTATGATGATTGTGTGTGTGAACGAGGCTGTGTGTGTGTGTGTTTGTCTTGTTGCTGTGTTTAATATTGATGTCTCATGGCCACTGTTTGTCGCTGAAGGGAACAGAGAATATGAACACCGTCTCTCCCTCATCTATCTCTCTGCCCTGTCATTTCACCATCTCCCTCTTTTTAGCCATCTATCTGGCCCTTAATATCTCCCCTCTCTTCCTACTGCCTTCACTCCAACACACAAACACTTCCAAATCTTGCTGATGATTGAGGACATTTAACCACTTATTCAGTAGATGTCCTCCTCAGGTTTTCTGCTTTAACACCAAAACTGTAATTAGCAGAACCACTTTTTGATACTTTGGCCCGCTCAAACACTACACTCTGCATCACAGGTTTGCTTTAATATTTATCCTCTAGGATATTTCAAGACGTTCATGGATAGAGGAGCAGTGGGGTGGATCTGCTGCAGCAGAAATGTCCAGACAGTCAGTCTCAGTTCAACTCACCATCCCCAGTGAATACTGTTAACTGAAACGACTCACTATTGTTGATTTGATCTCACAAACACACACACACACACACACACACACACACACACACACACACACACACACACACACACACACACACACACACACACACACACACACACACACACAGGTTCCAGCTGTGTTTTGCAAGCAGGTGGATGCAGAGTTCAATGGGTTACAGTAAACAAAGGACTGGAAATTTGATGGGACTTTATTATGCCGATATAAAAATGTCCTGGCATCCCAGTGCTAATGAAACTTTAACATGCAAAGACAGGTACTAACTGATAAACGCTGTGGTACTGGTACAGTTTGTGGAGTCTATTACATCGCATGAATATTTACATTACAACCAAATCTGCTCACCATCCCTATTCAGGAGCTCAAAGTTGCCATCCACATATCAAAACTGCGCAACTCGAGTTTGTCAGCGAAACAGTGCCAAACTCTACTTCTGTGACATCAGAGGACATCAGCTTGTCATGCTGCGTTTCCATCTTCAGTCTAACATTTCTTCCTCTTAATCAGGGGGATGCAGTTTTCCCTAACCAATCACACGCAGCCTGATGACACCGTTAGTCCCACCCATGCACTAATTTGCCAGCTGTGGTGCTCATCAAGCTGATTGTGTTTTAAACTGTTAAACTGCTGTTTCCTGTCACATTTCCAAACAAATCAGTCAGTTTCATGACAACAGCCCATGATATGATAAACTGCATGAAACCAGTAAACTGAAATATAAACTACACTATACAGACAAAAGTAAATAGTGGAAAATGGACCATTACTTAAACAGCCCTTTTCTACTCTCCCAGAGCACTCAAAGCTCTTTAAACATGCCTCACTCACCCATTCACAAATATTCGTACAAACACGTTTTTGTATGTCAAACTGCTTTTCTAACATTACACACATTCCAAAGGAAAACCCAAAGAAACGCAGACTAGAGCAGCCAGGGGATCAAGCCACCAAATGTCCAGTTAGTAGATGACCTGCTTTACCTCTTGAGCAACAGCCACCCGGGTACTAAGCCACCTGCACATTACAATTAGAGGAGCTGCTCGTCCATAGAAGCCCACACCTTGAAGCTCTTGGTGCACAGTTCTTGTGCTGATGTTAATGGAGCTCTGCCGTTACTGAGTCAGCAGAGTGTCGGTGACTGTTAAGCACTCTGCAACTCCGCTCTGTAACTTTATGTGCTCTGACACTTCACGGCTGAGATGCCGTGGTTCCTAAACTTCCACTCTGCAGTAAAACCACTTAGAGCTCATTGTGGAATATTTAGGAGAGAATGAATATCACAAACCTGCTTCTTGCAAGAGTGGCATCCGTTTACAGGACTACACTGGATTTCAGTGAGCTCTTTCATTCTTTCACAAATGTTTGTAAAGGCAGCCTGCGTGGTGGCTAGGTGCCAAATGCCAAATAAACCCAGCACTCTGAACAGCTGGTGACACGGGAGGAAAAGGCATGGGATCAGTAAAGGGAGACAGATTCATCCTCTGGGAAACATGACTGTCTGTACAAAGTTTCACAGAAATCCATCCAACAACTTGAGATATTTGAGCCTGGACTAACAAACCTACAGACCCACCGATCCTTATTTCCTTAACGTGGCTTAAAACCTGAACAGGACGACCTTTAGGTGACAAACTAGCTCTGTTAAACAACTTTCAACAGAAGTTTCTGACTGACTGAGATATTTGTTAATCCATGATTGCTTTCTCTTTGTTCCTTTATATTAAACCTGTTGTACAGGGCATTTTAAACATTTACCATCAGATGAATCCTCCTGAGCATCATTCTTGACACACTGATGACAAACACATTTACTGCATACAAGCTAGCTCTGACCTGTGTTTACAGTTTACAAAGTGACGAGTGCTTCCGCAGTCCACTGTACTCTGTTTCTTTTCAGCGTAATTAAATTAACGTGCTGAATTAATTTGAGTACACTCTACATGCGTCAACAAACTTAACGTAGTCAAGCAGTCTGTTTATTTTGGCTGCTGCTTCGAGGAGGCTGAAGAGTTTTTCTTTCACACACTTTGAGAACTGAAGCGTTGGGTTGGGTGTGACAGAAGAGACAGTGAATTACCGATTCCCGATGAGCCCAGGAAGAGGAATACGAGGGGATGTTCTTCATCGTACCAGCCGTTCTCCTTTCTCCTGATGGCTACAGAGACAGGGAGAGAAACAAAGGGAGGCCATTATTTCAATTATTTGCATTTGTTGACTTTGCTTTTCTGCTAAGTTTAACCCATCTGAACCAAGCTGCCCCGGGGGCGACGGGCATCCCAGAAACTGTGATAAAAGTGTGAGAGAGCAGGGATGAGGAAAGGGTCAGAGACGGTTGGTGGAGGAAAAAAATAAATAAATAAAAAGAGGAAGAAGAGAGAAAACAGAGCAAGAGAGCAAGATGAGAGACCTCCAGAAAACTACCCACGATGCCTCTCCTCCCCCCTCAGTCAGTGGGGCCATTAGCCAGCGGTAATTGTGTTAGCCTCTCTGGCGCGGCCATGGTGAAATCAGTTTAGCATAGATCGCAGCCTCTCACACACACACGGACGCACAGGCCTGCTTAAAGAGGAGTGCCTACCCATCCCTGCCATCACCCCAGCAACCACACTAGCACACATACACAAAGACAAGATGATGAGGTGGATTCGAGGGGAGTAAAGAGTGTATTTGGCCGTGGTTTCAGCCACTCAACGAAGAAGCAGACACTAGCACAAACTCATCCAAGTCAGAACCTGTTGAGAGAGTCAACAGGACCAAAGCCGGTGGATCGATGGTTAGCACTACTCCTGCCCCGAGGAAAGAGGTCCCAGTTCGGTTCCCCCTGAGCAGCTGAGGCTTTTCGGTTTTTGTTTGGTTCTGAGTGTTTTTGTGGCATTTGGTTTAGATGTTAGGTCACTTACATTGCAGACTAACTGGAAATACATTTTTTTAGAGCAGCTTCGCAGTGTGTTGGCCCTTTAAAGCACCTTTTAAAAAGTGGGTACAAAAGATACACAGGTCCTGATATATGACAAGTATGACCTCAAGTTCTCTCAGTAGAGTTTTGGCCAGAAGAAATTCAGCAGTTATCTTTGTAATGTGGCAGGAGGCCAGTTTATCCTCTGGAAGAAAGGATGTAAATATAATGAAAACAAAAATCACGTTAAGATGGTAGAGTGCATGTATGTGATGCTGTTCAGAGGAATGTCTTTTGGTTTTGGTAGTAAGTCAAAACCCAAGACCCTGCATACTCAGTCATAGCAACAATTCTGACTATTATTATTATTTTCTTTTCTTTTACTGTAACTCATCTACAATGTGCTTAGAAATCAGCTGAGGTTAGAAATCATGGGAGCAGTGGCTCCACTTCCAATACAAACTGACTTCTTTGTGCACACTGAAGAGTCGTCCCCTGCTGGCCATAAGAAAGAATGCAAGTTTAACGCACTTCCTTTCAGACCTATGTCCATTGTTTTTATACACCCTCTATGGTAAAATCCCACAAAGTCCCAGGATAAAAGTGTGAGCAATGCAGTTCAAGACACTCAGCTTAATCAGCTGCAAGACAAAAACACAGACCAAATGTTTAGGTTTGGTGTTTTTCGTGTCCTCCTACACCAGGATAACAACTCCCCTCCTGCTCAGCTGTTGTAATCTCTTGCAGCTGAGAAAATATACAACAGATATGACATGTGAGTGTTAAAGTAGCAACTAATAGCTAATAATCATAAAAAGCAGATTCTTGGCAGGAGAGGAGGAGGGGCCAAATGAAGGAGGTAGAGAGAGATGCTACACAGGGAAGCAGAGGGAGGAACTCAGATAAGGAGAGGAAAGAGGAGTAAAGATGTAGAAGACGATACAGAGGGGTTAAGAGAGGAGTGATGGAGATAAGGAGATAGAGAATGAGGGAGAGAAACAAACAAGTGTGTCAGAGATGGACACAGAGATGAACAGTGACAAGAGGGGCTCCAAAGCTCCGTCTGCTTTATCAATGGCTGTGTGAATGACAGCGTAACCTTCTGTGTGGTTCTGCGTGTTTTAGCTGATTGAGACCGACTTTGACAGAAGGGCACATTGACATTTCTCAAAGGACCCTGACAACAACAAGGAAAGGAAGGAGACACAAAACAAATGAAAGCTCTCTCACTCACTCTCTCTCTCACATGCATACACACACACACACACACACACTCTCAGCGCAGTGTGTATTGGGCAGGTCTGGTTGGCTCTAACATGATTACAGAGGGATGATTCTCTTCAATAACTCTTAGCCCTGAGAGCTAAACCTGGATCAATCTAACCTCCTTCCTGTGTGTGTGTGTGTGTGTGTGTGCGCGCGCATGTATTTCTACTTTGTGTCTTGCTGCAGGCCAGCTGTTCGTCATGAGGAGTTCAGGTGAAAACAGACGTTTTGAAGACATCGCATCGGGGAAAAAAAGAGGGAAAGAAAACCACGTCTCAGTTTTTCTTCAATTTTTGAGCTGCAAAATTTTGCAAAAAAATAATCAGTTCATCTATCAAACTGCCAAACTTTTCTTCTCCTTTCACTACTGAAATGTTACAGTGCAATAAGATAACTTGAGCTGAAACAAAAAGAACAGGATGAGCAGATATGAAAAAACAAAAACAATAAACAGATAAATATGTTTCCAGTTTCTTTTTTGTGTGTTTCACATAATTATATCATAGAGTGGGAAGTTTAAAGTTATCTTTGTCATTTTTTCTTTAGTTATAATATTTTTAAAATGGGAACGATATACAACAAACGTTTCTGGCTGGAACAGTTGGGAACGTTGCAATCACTTCTACGAAGCAAGTCCAACGTACCCGGGATATCCTCCCATTATCAGGCTTCACGTACTCAGGCGAAGCGGTCACACGGCGGTTATCAACTCAATAAGTTAACCCAGCCTATCCCAGTCTCACGACAAACACTTGAAACACCACTATTAGCAGTGTATGACTAACCAGAAACATGGAGTCGTGCTCTAGGAGCAGATTTTTACAAAAAGGGAGATAAAACTAATATGTGAAAAATATAAGAAGACTGAGAGCAGCACAGCTGCTACAGACAGACCAGCAGAATGAGCGTGTAACAGGAAAAGTACTGCACAGTAGTATAGTATATATGTGTGTGTGTTGATCTTTAAGCAAGACTGGACAAGATTTACTATATCAATAAAGTTTAGCCCATTTGAAGCTTGATTTGATAACTGTTGATCACTAATCATAAACATAACCTGTTCCAGTGCAGGTTAGGTTTGCATCATAGGTTACCATGGTGATGTACTACAGTAATACAGAAAACCCTGGGTTAGTCCTAAAATTGCCTTCTGATTAATCATGAAAGTTCTACATTTTTAACCAGTAATTACGCATTAAAATGTTGGATATGGCGTGTATTTGCAGTCACATAGCCTGGTCACTCTTTATCTCAACATCCTTCTCCCATTTATCTTCTTATCTGTAGTGCATCTCTCTTTCCTGAGTCATCTCCTCATCTCTAAATATCTACTTCCCTCCTCCTGCCAAGAGTTTGACTGATTTCTGCTCGGCTCACCTTTACAAACTGTAGATGCACATGAGATCATGTGTGCTCTAGTAGGTTCTGTATCTGTATCCGCCTCTATGAGTGTTTCTTCCCTCCGTGTGTGTGTGATATATATTCACCACAGTATTTCTCACAGATCAATAAGCTGTTCCCATTTCTCTGTGGTGATGTCTTGTACGGCTTTCGCGATAACAACAGTCATTCATCGCCTTGCCAAAGACTACAAGTCCCATGATTATCCTCCCCCTCTGACACTTGTAACAACTACTGTCTTTAGTTTTATAGACAGCTCTGTAGTTTGTCTCATATCTGTAGTTTGTGTTGTTTTTTTGATGAAGTATTAGAGTTACGGAGGTCTGGAGAGGGATGAAAGTTGTTCCCTTGTTGGTTATAAACTCTGCAGTATTTTCTCTCTCCAATGTGTTATAGACTGTAATATCAGTTTGTAGCTTTGGGAATGAGTTAATTATTTTCACAAATCTAAAACAGAAAATGTCCAACATCATAAAAATAACACACAGCCTCTCTCCCTGCTGCAGAACCCTTTCACAAACCCCCCCACAAACTCATCTGCAGATCAATACAGTACATGGCCTCCATGGATGCCTGGTGTAATATCAGCTCTTTACTGTCGGTTGTGTTATTGTGCTCTAACTCATCCTCCCTCCCTTCCTCTAAGCACTAAACACACTCTGTCTTTCTGTCAGAGCTACAAGCTTTCTGGTTCTCAGATACTTCCCTGTATTCTCCCATCTTTGTCCCTGTATCTTTTAGTTTTATATTTTTTTTAATTCTTTCACCCATCCCATCCTCTCGTTTACATCAGTTTGCCCATCCCCAACAGTAGTGTTTGAGGACAAACAGTGGAGATTCAGGAGGTGCATTAATGTTTCAAAGAGCAAGAAGGAAAGGACAGGAGAGTGAAGGAGAGAGATGGAGATCAAAAACAAGAGACCCAGAGATAGAGATGATGGAGAAAGAGAAGAACAGAGACGGAGGGGGGAGAGCACAAAGCTGGAGAGAAACAAGGAGGAGAAGGGGGGGTCTGTAGTATGTCTCCTCTCTCTGTAATCGTGTTAACTGGCGGCTCCAAGCCTGGCCTCTTCAGCTGTCACGCACATATACACACACACACACACACACACACACACACACACGCACACAGCACCTGTGTACGCCTGACAGACAGCTCATTCATCACAATTAACCAATTACAGCCTCCGCAGGTCTGTACGAACCCGCCTACTGCTGGTGGAAAAGGCAGGAGAACAGGAGAAAGATGTAAGAGGAGTCGCCCTCCTCGACGTAAATATGTTGAAGGAAACAAAGAAAAGTGAAACAAAGGCAGTGATGTTTTGTATTTCTGTGTATTTACTCACTCAGGAGTATCTGTGCGTTTACCTGAAGCCACCGTATTGATGGCCCCCTCCTGTCCAATGATGTGCTCCTTCAGCCTCCTCTCCAAGGGGAACCTCCTCCTTTCCTCTGCCTCTCGCCGAGCCTGTAACTCCAGAAACTAGGTGGAGATAAAGAAAAGGAGAAGAGAGTGAATGAATGAAGGGAGTGAAAATGAATAAGCACCTCTTAAACAAACAAAGGCTGTGCTTCTGTCCCTCTCCTTTCTCTCCATCTCTTTATCATTGCCTCTTAGCCAGTGGGACATGTCACTATTCCTGCTCACGTTGTTATCGTTATTAATTTTCTCCTTTGTGCAAACTTGGGGATCTTCATTAAGAAAACATAAATTAAATATCTTAAACTCCTTAAAACCTTTTTGCGTCTTGTCTGAGAAAACCAGACCAGACATTGTTCTTCTTCTATTGCTGTATCGGTGATCCCGTGTGAAATGTAGCCTCGGTTTCCTGTTCTTAGTGGACACTAGCGGCACACAGGCTGGTATTCTGCTGCTATAGCCCATCGAGGGGTTTCAAGGTTCAACGTATGTGCATTCAGAGATGTTGTTCTGCACGCCTCTCTTGTAAAGAATGGTTATTTCAGGTACTCTTGCATTCCCATCAGCTCAAAGCAGTCTGGCCTTTGGTATTTTCTAACAGAGAGCTGATGCTCACTGGATATTTTCTCTTTTTTGGGCGATTCTCTGTAAAGCCCAGAGATGTCTGTGTGGAAAAAATTCGCAGTAGATCATCAATTCCATCAATCCTCTCTGACACCAACAACCACGCCACATTCACAGTCACCTTTCTTCAGCAGGTTGTCTTGACCATGTCTACATGGCTAAAGGCATTGAGCATCTGCGTTATGATTGGCTGATCAAATAATTATGTTAACAAGAAGTTAAATAAGTGTATCTGCTATTACTGTTATCTGGTATCCCTGACTACAATTCAAAACCTCTAAATAAGAATCTCATATAGATACAACTACATCACAGTTTATTCTTCATTTCTAGGTTGAAGGTTTTTCTTTGTGGAATTATTTCTTATATACAGCAGAAACTGTAAGGCGTGTATGGTTTTAAATTCTTTGTGGGATAATTCTGATTTTAGCCTTTATAAGTTTAATTAAACCCAATCATGAAAAGTTATCATCTATGTCTTTATTTAGATCCCAAATATGAAACAGCCAAGTTTCATATTTAGCTACTCAGTAAATAAACAGAGCTGTTTGCTGATTGTCGAAAACGTGATTATGTAATTAATTATGTAAGAAAATCTGCAAAATAAATACAAGGATTAGGAGCCATACTTCTTAAACTGTGAAATGAAACATTTAAAATGTGTTTCTTTCACCTTAAATATCTCACTACTGTAACGCTACCTTCACCTGACACTTTAGAAACGTATTTTCCACTTCGAAGCAGCTATCTGCTTTCCCGTCTCTCTCCTCTTTATCAGACTACCTCCATTTCTCTGACACCCATTTCCTCTCCTCTGCTGATTTAGCTTGATCTCTCCACCTCTTCTCCTTCTTCTGTCTATTCTTTTAGCGTTCCTCACACCCCCTGGTTTCTCCTCCTTTCTCTCAGCCACCCCACGACTCATTTATCCTCCTCTCTTTGTCTCCTTAGACTCCAGGTTTTCACCCTGCAGTGGAGGAAGGCTGTTTATTCTCTCTCTCCATCTTGCTTAGCTCCAGCCTGCTGTCAAGTCGGTAGATAACTACGGATAACTCGAGTTTTATTTAAGAAAAAGACAGACCTCACGTCTACCGCTACACACCTGTGAAATACCAAGAGCTGAGCAGTGACGGGCAGAAGCCATGAAATCTCAGCACGGCCAAACTTTCCAAACAATATTAAATCACATTTGTCATGTCACAATTATGTCTTAAAGAACAAAACAAACAAACAAACAAAAAAACCCTGAAATGACCAATCCTGAAAGCATTTGGCAAAGGAAAACGGGTTTCTGTAATGGCTTTCATAGAGCTAATAAGCACTTTCTGTGCACCCAACCCCTGATTTAGCTTATAACTCTTTGCCAAAGAGTTTGACTTCATTGTTGGAGTCAGAGTAAAAACATCCCAACGATGAGATGCGTCATAGTTCGAGTAAAGCACATTTCATTATCATGTTTCAGGAGATTAACACATTTGACTGTTTGCACTTATGGAAAGGAAAAAAGACCCCAGTTCCTTGTATGTGTACTCATACTTGGACAATAAAGCCGATTCTGATAATTCAGAGGTGTAAATGATGTGAGCTTCCATTTTACATTATGACACATCCAAGACTTTTTCATACATACACCAGAAAACTCGCTTAAACAAATTTTAGCCAGTCTCCCATGTCATGATATGTGCCAATCAATGACGCAGCTTTGTTGTGGAGCCCGTGTTTTTAACCCCAGTTAACCTCCACCAGCTTTCACAGCTTTAATATTCAAAGCACCTGTCAGTCACAAAGCGGACTGACGCAGACCTCCTGAGGAGCGTCGGCCTGTGTGCAAGAAATGTGCTGAGCTGTTCACACCAGGCCAAAGAAAACAACTACATCTGGAAGCATGGCACTGTTTTTTTTAATTACCTAACTGGCGTTAATCCACATCGGGGAACCAAAAAGGAGTCTTTTTTTTTTTTTGCAGTTATGCAGTTTTGCATATCCTTTATGTGTTATACCTTGCCCTCCCACTCCTGCAGCAAAGTGCTCACTTCTCCCTCCTTAGCATAGGCCCGTGCTGTGTGTCCCACACCATTGGTCTGCAGGGGGTTGGCACCTGTATGACAGGAACACACATATTAATAGTTAGCGAATGACATAAACTAAAACCATATAAGCATAGGTTCAAGGGGGAGAAAAAAATTGAGTACTACAACAATATGCACAGACTTCCCTCAGCAGGAGGGTCTAAACGTCAATCGAAAGTCCTGGGCTAGGGGTGAGAGGTCACAAGGATCAGAGGTCACTGCAGTGAAGCAGGGGGGCGATGCAATGCCCCTGTAGGGGGTGTCATATCTGCAACGCGTGCCAATAACCATACAACTGCACACCAACACCCTGGACTATTATACATGATCTATACATACTCACTGCAGGTTGCTGGAGGTTGGAGCCACTGGGACAAACACACCCACACACAGCAGGATCAAGTGGATGATACATTTCACAGAGGAATGAGGAGATAATATCACAGCACGAGTGAAGTGTGCCAGCCTGGGCTGGACAGTGCTGTGCTTGTCAGTGCGGGTGGTTAGCAGTGCCTTCTGCCCTGACCTGTGCTACCACTCACTAACCAGAGTAAACACAACACACAGTCACTTGTTCACACGGAGGCATGTGTAAGAACACTGTGTAAAAAAAACCCCAAACTAACAATATGTAAGTGAATTGTCCTGGATATGAATAATAAGACTATAACACATCATATTTGAAAAGCGCCCCTAGTGTGTGTGTGTGTGTGTGTGTGTGTGTGTGTGTGTGTGTGTGTGTGTGTGTGTGTGTGTGTGTGTGTGTGAGAGAGTGATGCAAAACATGAGCGAAACCGCTCAATTCAGACAAGAGCGTCAAGGGTTACTCGTAGTAAAACATCACCAAGCTCCAACTATATTTACCAGAAATGAAATAAATTTTTTAAAAATTGAGTTTTTACCCTGAATTAATGAAGTGAAAGATGAATTCAGCTTTCAACAGTAATGAACACAATGCTGCGCTCCTTATGGATTTCTTCTGATTTTCTTTCTGCCACTGAGAGTCAGATGGGTTTGTGATGAGTCACAGTGTTTAACAGTCTCAGTCTTCATAAGAAGCTCGGTCTACACTGACTGACACTCATGAGAGAAAACAACATTAGTAACTTTAGTACTCTGTACTGTGATGCTGTACGTCCCGCTATGAACAAGAAATCCCATCTGAACTTTTTCTTCAGAACACAGACAAAAAAAAAAAAAAAAAGCAAACAAACTATGTAATCAGTACAGGTGATTGTTGCTCTATTGCTCTGAGCACTGGCCGCAGAGACTAATAATCACTGTGATGATTATCGATAAACCCCTAAATTTCGTGACCTGCTCAGAAGCCATCGATCCTGACAATACGCCACAACCTCCCCCCCCCAAAAAAAACATGAGGCCGAAAAGCAATAAAGTACCACACACACGCGCCGACACCGGACATAATAAATAGCATCATTTAGGGCTTTAATATCAGGCCAACCCTCTGGGCCATAGCACTTTATAACAGGATCAACACTAACAACAGTCACACAGACAGACACACAACCCCAACTGAACACACACACACACAGGATCCCTTCATTAGGAGTGCTTTAGTTATGCCTATTAGGAGTGCCCTCCTCTTTCCCATTTCCTCCTCCCTCTCTTTCAGTGCAGCTGGTGGGAGAGAGCCCCTGCTGGTCTTTATGCATGCGTGTGTGTGTCTTTGTGTGCGTCTGCGAGCATGTGTGTCTCCTCTGGCCTCTTACCACCTACAGAGCTGTCCATTACTCAGTGCCCCTGGCCACAGGCCCGATGTGGAGCCCGGGGAGAAGCTAGAGAGCCTCTGCAGGTAGGGTGAGGGACTGTGTGGCGAAGTGAAGCCTGAGGGTGGGCCTGGAGACTGTGATGGATGGAGATGTGAGTGGAGGGCCGGCTAAGGCCAAAAGAGCAAACCCACAGCTAGTAGAGTTACACAGATGAACACAAACACAAGGGAAATAACAAGGTTCAGTGTGTACATACATGAAAGGAAGATGACGTACAATCAGCGAACACACACACGCACACGCACACACACACCAAAATCCACATAGATGTCCTGAAGCTGTGACAGTTCATAAGATTTTTTTTTTGTGACGATGTAAATAGGAAAAAAAAAGATGGATAGGATGCTACAAATGGAAAATGGCTTAAAGGAAAGGAGGATATCGGAAGCTTGCATGAGGAGGAAAAAAAATGAAACATGCACAAGAAACTTCTGTAAAAGTCTGTAAATTACACTCACATTTGCGCGGGATGCACGGCAACATGTGATTGAGGGCGCGTGATGCCACAAATGGGATTGGCGGCGATGGTGGCGCCAACCCTGCACAGGCCAAGCCGGGCGAGCGACAACCAAGCCCGTCTTTAATCAGATTGTCCTAAAACAAATGTCTCTGCTTCGTGAAATTTCTTACCTTTTTAATTCAAAAATGCGTCTGCAGAACATTTGATCGAGTTAGTTGAGGTGATTTGTTTAAGCGTACGGAGTGCTTACAGAGGCAGGGGTGAGACGGGAGAGACAGGCTGACAGAGTTTCAGATGCATCATCCATCATAAACATAAACAAGACATTAATACAAGCTCCTGTGCATCTGCGTGTGTGTGTTTCACTGAGTGTAGAGTGATCCTAAAATGGAGTGTTTTTAGATTAAAAGCCTAATCGACCTAAAAGACGACAACAAACAACAACCTCACGAATGCAGGTTTAAAAAAAGAAAAAGAGGGACAAAAAAGGCATCCACAAACTGAAACAAGAATATCAGATGGGTGAAATCATACTTGAATATATGAATACTTTAATTAATCATATGGGGGCCTGAGTGCACTAACATACATGGTCTCACACACACACACACACACACACACACACATATATATATATATAAAGTCCCACACACAAAGACTCACACTTCCTGTGCTTGTGGAGCTACCCCAAGGGCATGTTCTGTGAGGAGGTCACAGTTCAACGAGGCCTAGCTTGTTTAAGAGCTGCTCGCCTGGAAACTGCGGGGGGATACTCTGCCTCCAGGGTCTGCATGTGTGTAATAGTGGCGCTGAGTCAACGGCAGGTGTGAGCGTAATGGGGGGGGGCAAAGGAAGCGGAGAAGTAATCAATTTCAAATGAGTTTTGTAATGCTGTTTATATCAGTCGCAGGGGATGCATTCAACTGATGATACGTGAAAAGCTGATGCTGAAGCTTTTAGCTTTAAAGATGGAACGAGAACTATTCTGTTTAATAATCAAAGAATTAAGCTGTCAGTAAACAAACTTGCATATATTCAGGGTCTTGCATTATGTATTTTGGGAGAAATTGTGATTAAACTATTTAGATTTATTTACACATATTTAATATTGGATTATCATAATTACATTAACAACAAAAATATTAAAGGCAGCCATCACCACAAATGTTTTGGTCAACATTAAGATCACGATTATCAGACATTATTACTCATTAACCTTTGAAAAAATAGTGCATTTGATGTACATTTCATTTAACTTGACTTACAATTCTAAATAAAACTCAATCTCATTTTCACCTGAACTATGGTGTGTCACAGTTCAGGTAAGAATTTGCAAATTTACATTTAAAAGCCTCTTTAGATCATTAAAGTGCCATTTGACCTGACTTATCAAGATCACTGAAAGATTACAAACATATTTATTCTTTTAGATTCCCATTAGCCACCGCAACAGCAGACGCTAACAAAAGGAAATATTATATTAGAATGTGAATACATTAACTACATAAAGAAATAGGACCAAAATATCTGCCTGGAAACATCACCTCCACAGAAGACGAAACAAGCAAACTGTCAAACTGAGATCAAACAACTCAAACTTCTCCCACCAGTGGACACTATAATCTGTCAGCTGTGTTTGCCGAGGCTGACAGAGTGTAGCCTCAGGAAAGGCAGACTGAGTTCACCTAGGCAAGAGCTACTAAAATCCTCCGCCCACTGTACAGTGGGCGCGCAGGATTGAGGAGTGTATATAAAATGAAGGTGGAGACTGCCACACAGCTTGGCAGTTATTTGACTTTAATAATACCAAAGATATTCACTACTAAAAATTGCACCTGTAAGGCAGACTGCAGAGCAACAACGCAAAACACGTGCAGGCTGCTGCATCTGTCATCACCTTTACTTCTCTTACACTGACACTCTGAGGCCCCCCGTGGACTCAAAGGTGGGCAGTGATGGGACGGTTGTAATGATTCGGGAGTGGTAACATACCAGCCTCAAGCAGCATGCGGACAGCGCGTGGGTCATCGGCCAGCGTGGCGTAGTGAAGCGCTGTGCAGCCACGGAAACCAGCCCTGCTGCTGAGCCTGCTGCTGAACTCGTCCTCTCTGGACACCAAGACTGCAGAGAGCGGACACGAGGAGACAGAGAGGAGGAAGAACAATTAGAACCACAAGCTGCTTTTTCTGTGCAGAACGTGCACAGGTTGGCTCCCAAAATACAATAAAATAAAAACAAAACCAAAACGTCTGCTGGGAAAATCACTCATTTGCTGCTAAATTTTAATTTTAAATACTTCTCTACACCAATATTAAAGTTTGAAAAAAAAGAAAAGACAGTCTTAGTGAATTTAGAGTTAAGAGGAATTTAAGGAAATGCACTAATTCCTCAAAGCTGCAAATAGGATAGTTATTACATGAAGCTGAACACCGTATACTCCCTGGACCTGAAAAAGATATTACAATGAATAACAAACTACTTTGGCTTTAAACGTTACAGCATCGAAATCCGGGGGAGCTTCCTATAATCTAACCACACACAATGGAAGACTCCAGAAAGTGCGACGAAGACAACATTGCTTTTATAAAATTATCTTTCTTGTTTCCAGCTTTGGAAGAGTTGTTCATTTGAGCAGATTTAAGCTTAACTGTCCGACACGATAGCAATAATGCGAGTTGTGTTTTAGGGTCTCTCTTGCTTTGCTCCTTACTAATAATGGAGATACTCTATCATTCTCTCCTTACTTCTTTTTCATAACAGCACTCATCTCGTGCCACTCCTTCATCATCCATTTTTATTTTTTCTTCCCGCCTCCTTCCTCTCCTCCTCGGTGTCCATCAATTCCTTTCATCGCTTGCACCCTCTTTCTCCCTCCCCGCTCTCTCTATCCCAGTAACTTTGTCTCATCCATTTCCTGACTTCCTCTCCCTCCCTCATCATCCTACCCATTTCCTTCAATCCCTCCCTCTCTCCATCACTCCCTCAAACATCCACATCTTCTTCCTTCTCCATCTCTAGACGTCTTTTTTTCAGAGCATCCCTCTTTTCCTTCTCCCTTGCTTCATCAGTCTTTCCCTCCCTCTATCCATCCCACTCTTTTTCTCTAGCTCTCTGCAGTGTGTGTGTGTGTGCGTATGTGTGCGTGTGTGTGTGTGTGTGTGTGTGTGTGTGTGAGAGACAAGGCGGGATAATCATAGCTAACCCAATAAAGCGTCGCACAGGCCCCCCTAGCCCATCCATCAGTGTGCGTCTGGGAAACGCTTCCCCACGCTACGCCGGCCCCACGCGGACCCAAACCTGACAGCCATATAAATGTCTGCAATATACATATCCCATATAAATATGTCTGCAGAAACCCAACACAGACTGGAGGGGTGGAGGGGTGGGGGGGTAAAGAGTGTGTGTGTGCATGTGCACCATTGTTCCTGTTTGTGTGTGTGACTGTACAGCTCAGAAGAAAAGCAAATAAAAAAAATACAAAAGAAAAAAAACACCACTTGTCAGAGGACAAATAAAACAAATAATACGCAAAGAATCAAACATGTACATAAATGCAAATTTTTATGCAAATTATACTCATAATACTTGGTTTACACGCTTTGGGTTCATATGTGTAATATAACAACTCTGCTCTCCGTTTCCCACCCCCCTCCTCACCTTCCAGTGAGTGGATCCCTTTCTCCCGTGATGTGTCGTAAACATTGTTGAAGTGATCACCGGCATTTGGGTCGGCACCAGCTTCGAGTAAGACTTTCACCACGCTGAAAAGCAACAAAAGAGAGAGAGACGTTTAAAAACACGTCCGCACACCCAGAACCTTGTATTAAATAAACGCAGACATGCACACAGATGAGCTTTAACACCATAATATTTCAGTGTTCATGCGGTGGATGCCAGTTTTTCTTGGCTTGTTGTTGTCCGTATAATTATTTCCACATTAGGAGGATGACAGATTTTAAAATAGGTTTTCCTTTCTTTGGAAAGTCTCTCTCTCAAAGAGTAATAATGCGCCTTTGGGTTCAGATGTCTGATCAACACTTTCATAGATTTTATGGATTGTCTTTTTTTTCATAGGAATATCTGGGACAATCTGGCAGCAAAGCAAGTAGTGCCTAAATCAAGATAAAGACTAGGGGGGGTCAGTGATGTGTATAAAATTCAGCTGTCAGAATGTGTTTGTTTTTTTTATTATTGTCACATGTTTTAACTTTATATTTGGTACCAATAAAGGTTGAAGATGGAGCTGTCAGGAAGGAGGGAAAGAGGAGGTGTGTGGATGTAGTGAGGAGGACATGTAGAGGATGGTAGGTGCTACACAAGAGAGCAAGGGACAGGGTGAGATGGAGGCAGACGATATCCTGTGATGACTCCTAAAGTGTGGAGGAGAAGAAGGAGAATGAGGAGGAGGAGGCAGAGGAGGAGGACAAGGAGTTGGGGGAGGAAATGGAGAAGAAGAAGGCTCCGGGAGTACAGGATGAGGAGCGGAAGCCGAAAGGAAGAGAAGAAGAAGAAGGTGGGGGAGAAAAAAGGGGGAGGAAAAGCAGGCGGCAGTAGAGCAGGAGAAGGCCAACGAACAAGGAGCCAGAGGAGAAGAAGAAGGTGAAGGACAAAAAGGAGAAAAAGAAGGCAAAAATAAGGAGGAGGAAAAGAAAAGTAGTTACACATGAACAGAGCTCTGCTTCTGTGGCATCACCAAATATAACCTTGACCTTTACACAAAGTTTCCTCACGGTTCATAAACAAATCGCGCGCAAATATCCAGTTCCTCGACTGCCTGTGACACTTTCGCCTGATTCACACCCGTCTATTCTGTCTCGTTATGGTGGATACACCCCACTAGTCACTTCCTTCTATCTCGCCTTCATTACACATTTGTCGGCCTTGTAACATGTACATATGTGCACACTGAAGAGGGCAGGGGTCGGGCCCCATTTCCGGCACTGCTGGGGGAGTGTGACGGAGTGGGTGTTCGTGTGTAGGCCTTCATTGGAGCGTACTGCCTTATAGAACAAACAGGAGTACCTCGGCAACACCACTCACTGTGACCCGTCAGATGTTTCAGGTCTCCCTGTCTGCAGGACACACTATCACATAAACGCACACTTAGTCCACTGAAGGCAAGCAGTAGCTTTCACATTGAGACACAGATGAGCACAAATGTACAGACAAAAACTAGCCAGCTAGTCGGTGAACAGCGAGACACAGAGAGAGAGGCGGTGGCCGAAACATGAACCCTGCTGGTACGCTGCTGATGCTTCTGCCATTAAACCTGTGACCACGTAATGTGGCCTGGGAGGGAGAGATGGATCGCTTGCAGCTAAATGGTTGTGGCAGTGGCCTGAAAGGGCTTAAATAGAGTAAAATGACCATTCATAGGAGGATGAGGTGGAGCTGACTATGTAACAGGCTGAAGCCCTGCTAGCAGAACCTGTGCTCTTAAAATGAGAATGGACGAGTGAAACTAACTCTTATATAAGATCAGCTGAAATTAAATCTCTTATTCATTGTGGCTTTATAAACAAAAGTACAGGTTTAAAAAAAAAAAGATAATTTTGCTGAAATTTAGAAGCAGATATTGATTAAAATATAAAAAGCTGCATCTCTGACAGACTGAAGTACAGAACGAGTCACTATATTTATCTGACCAGCAGGCTTACTTAACCCACTATTAGATTTAAGTAAGAAGAGCACATCATTTGAGAAGCAGAGGCATGCAAATATTCAGCATGGAATATAAACATTTACAAACCTTTTAGTTAAAAACAGAAAGGTTAAAAGTCTATTTTCCATCATTAGTTTTTATGCATTGCTGTGGGAGAGCGAGGCTGAGAACATTCTGGCCAGGTCTTTGTGTCTGACCTTGCTGACGGGGGTATAAAGGACAATCGGAAGGGTTGGTGGTGGTGGGGGGGGGGCATCCCCTTTTGTTACTGTATCACTGTGGAGCGGGTGGAGGGGTGGGGTATGACCCACGGAGGGTTTCCCCTTCACCCTTGCGAGCACTTCTACAAACACGTCGGTGCTTCCTGTGAGACGCGTACAGAAATGCACAAACTCAAACTGAGGTTGGTCACACGAAGCTGGGCAGGACTGACTGAAGGGATGGGATGGTCTGAAAAGAGTTAATGGCATAAGAAAGGTAAACACGGAGAGATAAAAAAGGAGGAAAACTCCAAAGAAGAGGAGGAGAAAGGAGGAGGAGGACTGGATGAAAGGAGGGAGAGTAGCTAAAAAGATGAAAGAAAGGGAGATTTAATTACACAGGCCGGTACTAAAACTAATGAGCTTTTGAAAACAGTTTATAGTTTTACTAATCAACTGAAGATCAAGTGACTAACTTTATTTGGGAGGAGAGTTGCAGCACTAATTTGAGGCCTAACTGAAGGCATCCAGAGGTGGTTAATTAAGATTAATTAGATTAAACTCCCTTTTCAACAGAAATGGACAAAAAGTTACAGTTTACAGACTTTCTGATACAGTCCAATATGTACAGAAACAAAAATAATACCCACAATTATTACACAATTATTTTAATTGTGTAATAATTGCGGATAAAACAAGCAAAATGTTTTATGCCCCCAAATCTTTCTGTATGACTGAGCCATCTGGTTATATCCTGATTTTTTATTGCTCGTGTTCTTCTCAAACAAATATAAAGGATCATCCAGGTTATCGTTTTATTGTCCACTTGAACAGAGATTCTTGAGCTAATGACTACCTTTTTGCTCCTTAAGCAAACAGGGTGTCAGCATCTTGCTCGGACACTTGAAAATCCATTTATGGCATCATCTCCATGCTACACCATTTTTCTTCCCCATTACTCTCTATGCAACACTCCAGAGCTGACAAATTTATAACTGTAGCCTTGCTTCACCAGCAGGTGATCGGTGTCTCCGCAGAGGGATGGTGTTAGTTTCCAATCCGGCCCTGGAGGGAAGACAGGAAGCAGACACTTCCACCTCCATTGTGCGATAAAAGACACCTGAGCCAAACTGACCATCCATGTCTGCGACCACCTGGCCCAGACATTGGACCTCACTTAACCCCACCTCACCTGGTGTCCACCTCGGGTCAGAAAGATGCTAGAAAGCGAGGTTCACTGTACCTCTAATTTTTTCTTTCCTTTTTTAAATGTGCCCGATTCTTTACGATATGATTATTTAGTCAGGAAATAGTGGACTCTAGAGGCTGGTATCAAAGCATTTACCAAGACTTATTATTCACTTTAAAAACAACTTAAGTGTTATGTTTTCCACTTCAGGTCTAAACACTTAATCATTTCATACTAGAAAACGAGATGGCAATCTTCTTATTTACAGCTATTTTATTATCAAAACTCAAGAGGAGAACGTATGTACACATACTGAAAATAATAACATGAAAATGTTATAGAGTATAGTATGGAGGAATATCCTGAAAACATGCCATTGATTATATTTTAATACTATATTATGATTTTATTTGCGAATATGGTCGTAATATAATGACAGCATAAGGAGAA
Organism: Oreochromis aureus; assembly: GCF_013358895.1. NCBI lineage: Eukaryota > Metazoa > Chordata > Actinopteri > Cichliformes > Cichlidae > Oreochromis > Oreochromis aureus. The sequence goes on along the minus strand of NC_052955.1, from coordinate 29,150,105 downwards.
CTTAATAATAAACCCCGTATATGTTATCTAAACCCGACTACCTACCATTACGATCATGATGGCCAAATGATTATATTTCATTGGGCGCTGCTGAGTCCAGCTAATCTTGGTCTCAAATCTATAATCCCACTTAAATGCCTTCTCTCCCCTGCCAAGTTATTCTCTCCCGTTCCTTCGCCCCTGTTCTTCCCTTCGATTCCGTCGCCCTCCCTCCCATCGAGTCACTCGGCCGACAGGTCGTAACGGTCAACAGGCGTTATACTTGGCTGAGCGCTCATTGTGCACGTGAATGCAGTGAGGGAGGGATGGAGGGAGAGAAAGAGCGATGGAGATGGGCATTGTGTGTTAAAGAGTGCAAACAGAGAGCCAGGCCCTGCGCCTCCCTGATTTAGCCCTACATCAAAGCTAAGCAAACACACGCCCCCTCCACCCACCACCACAAATGTCTCACCCTTAATTCTTACACACCCACACCCCCCCTCTGCTCCACCCCTGATTCCCCTCACGCAGCCGCGCCTTGACCTGCCTGGTGGACACTACATCTAGAAACAGCTCCCACTGAAATGTCCTCTTGAAACACAATTATCACTTTTGGCCCAGGAAAATATAAACACAACTGTTTGAGAGAGACGGGCAGAATAATTCAACAGCGAGAGCCACGGTGACACTCTCGCTACAGGCTACACCGCGTTCATGAGTGATGTTCCCTGTGTTTTCACTTAACGGCTGCAAATAAAGTTGTGTGTGGCTGAGTAATAGGCAGTTGGCCTGTAAGATATTTGGTATGAACTCCCTCGGTCTCCTCGCGCGTGTGTGCATGTGTGTGCGCACGTGTTTCTGCGAGTGGACGGTTGTGTGTTTGTGACTGATGTGTGTGAACTGATGTTCTGTCTTCCCTGCAGCAGTGACTGCTCACTGGGGGGCTGGAAGACGGGATTAAACACAGAGGAGTGTCACTGTCTGGCTGAGTTATAGCACTCATAACACACACACACACACACACACACACACACAGAGGAGTGACACATCCGCAGACAGTGTGTTAAGAGACACACACATACATACTGGCACATTTGTAGCCCCCCCAAAAAAAACCACATGACACACACGCACAGACAGACGCATGTCATTAAAAATAAAAAGGTCCATGGATATGATCACTCGACATACACAATGTTAAAGTCGCAGCTGAAGGATCATGTGACCGTGTTCATCTCTGATCAGCTCCGAGTGATTCATCAAATTCTAATTTCAATTACCATTTTGGCTTCAAACGATTATAAAAAGAAGACAATCAGGATAAAACAATTATAGTGCCCTCGTTTTACTGCCAAATTACTTTTCTGTCGCTCTCGTGATCAATAAATTTCTTCAAGATTTATAAGCGAACATGCTAATATAATGCAAAAGGAAATCAATATAAAACTGAAAGTTGTAACCAATTACACGCGCGCAATTAAGTGTTGCGATCACAGATTTAGTCTTTAAGTTTCAATTTGTTGCGACGCAAGTTCAAACTTGGAGAAAAAAAAAAGGAAAAAAAAAAAGCAAGAATAGGACTGAAAGTAAGCTCATCTGAAACCATTTTAATATTCAGATTTCACATAAAGGGCCTTAAGAGCGAGAAGCATTAACAAAAAAGTGACCACACAGACCGGGTAAAGAGAGAGCGGAAAAAAAAAAATAAAGGCCTGTAAATTGGATTTGGCCCGGCCTCAAGCTCGGCCCCTCTCTGTATTCTGTGTGTTCTGGGGGCCAGGAGGCTAATTTAATTTGTTGGACAGAGAAATGGGGGAACGGGTAAAGACCGTCTGTCAGTCTGAAAGCTGCACTTTGCACTTCTGATGACGTACTGTAACAACCAAAGCAGGGACGAGGATGACATATGCTCGCACTAATGCGGCAGCTGCGTGATACCAAACCTGCTGCTGCATATGTAACGCCTCAGAAGTTTCAAAACACGACTTGTTCGGCGAAGCAGGCGCACACAGACCTGTGCTGTCGATTCATAGCAGCCACCATGAGAGCGGTCCAGCCAAGACGGTGGCGATGATTCGGATCCACCCCCTCTTTTAACAGCCTGATGGGAACAAGAAGCAGAAAGTGGTTTTATTTTTACTTCAGTGTCACCGTTAACAGCCTGTAGCGGAGGCTCCATGTAGTACTGCAATCAATATTGCAGCATTTTCTTTCTTTCTTTCTTTTTTTAAAGCACATACCATGCTGAAGGAGCAGAAGTAAGATTAAGTCATGCACACCTAGGGGAAATTATGCAGATCAAAATGAAATCTACAAAACAGGAAATATGGGAGGCAAGCTGCTGCAAGCATAGTCTCTTTTTTTTGGGCACACCAGAATAAATCCAGCACATATCCTGCTTTTATCTAAAGCCTTCTGCACCACTTAATATATCTGCACGTTAAAGCCAGGTGTGTGTTGAGTTTTCTGCCCGAGGCTATAACATCAGGCACAGTCCTTATAAACGTATGTAAGGGATCCGGCTGTCGTCTCTGGTACTGAGCAGACAGACAGTGTCCCTGTTTACAGTCAACACAGCGGCCTCAGTCTGGTCTGCACTCAGCACTGATGCTCTCAGTCTCCGTTTTCACTGCCTGCTCTGCATGCACAATCAGGGTAAGCCGTAAGAGCTGCATCTGAACTTTTCTTTCCCCATTTTAAATTCGGACAAACCGAGCAGCTCCTTCGACTTTGAAAAAATACAAAAATAACTTTTGATATGAGAATAATGACATGGCAAGAGTGGATGGAAAAAGCAGTGTGGTTTATTTGATATAAGTGATAAGCTACATGGGACTGGGTCTGTTCTTGAAAGTGTTTACTTTCAAGTATAATTTAAGGTTTGTTTGTTTGTTTGTTTTTTTACCAATTTAACAGGCAAATCTGAAGTCATACACTGAAATATTGCTGCCACATTCCTTGAATGCACACCTCACTGGAGTTTTGCCACCTAAAGTTAATTTCTTTCAGCTTCTGAGATTTGCTGCTGTTTTAGTTCTGTTACTGGAAGAAGGGTTGTGTGTCTGCTTCATACCAACCATCAGAGTCTGGTTCCCCCATAGAGTCCAGGGTGTGGCATGGTATTTGTCGTCACTGGTGTGTTAATGAACGACATTTTCCAAAGCACTTTGTATCGCTGGCTTTAAAAATCTAGTTTAAAAGTGCAAACTATTGTAGCCATGTTTAACCACAATAGTCAAACTACAGCTGCACTGCATGCCACACTGCGCGCTCTCTCTCTCTCTCTCCCTCTATAATGTCCTACCCGACAAATGGCTGAACATGCCCTGACATCATTTATATTAAAACAAAAGCACCAAATATAAATATCAGTTTTCGATCATCACAATGTTTTTTGTTGTTCTTGGTTTTTTTTTTTAAAAATAACACTTCATGGTTGCCATATGGTGCCAACTAAGAATGCATGAATATATATCGGCTGAACATAACAACAAGCATTAAGCATTATTTTAAACACTGCTATCATGCCAAACGCTACCAAGTTCTTGACCATCCATTCTGTGAAAATGGACGCTCTTTATTTCTCTGCTGCCTCTCAGCTGACACACCCTGACACTACCACTTCTACAGTCGACCAAAGCACTTAACACATCTGTGACCTGCTAACTGGCCGTCTCGCTGCACTCTCACCTTTGCCATCTGCCACATGTGCACAGGTAACCCGAGCATGCAGATGGGGGCATGCATCGATACACAAAGGTATGCATGTGCTCAAGTACATGGACCTGGATACCAATACTCAACAACAGCCGAAGCACATGAATTACTATGATTAACATAGGCACAATACAACGACACATCTATCTGAACAGCAACAGTATCTAAAAGGTTAAAGACTAAGAATTTGATCTGAAGACGAACAGTTTCTCATAATAATGTTCAGGTTTATCATACTCCTTTCTGTACCCCTTTAATGTAACACCATCGATGAGATGGATGAGAACGAGCCATTATAGAAGTCTAGCTCTAATACATGCACCTTATTTATGGCGCATGTATTTATTTATGTAGCATACCCATTTCTGCCACCTAACCCTCAGTGTGCAGGACACTGCCAGGACTAAGTTTAGTATCAAGTTCAGAGCAAGTGTTTATATTATTCTGATGTTTTGTTTAAAGTAACACAAATCTCAGAGAAACAGGTTTTTAAAGAGCCTAAAAATCCCAGTGAAAAAAAACAAAACAAGCAAGACACACTGGCAGCAGGGAGTCTTAAGTGTCCGAGGGCATTTTTATTACAGTAACTTGCCTCCCCGGTTTCCTTCACTGGCATTTTATGACGTGCCACTGAAGATGCGACGGAGGGAAATATTATAATATAAGTGAGGAAGGAGAAGATTAAGCTTCCAAATGAGTAATTCTTGGGTTTATGAAGCATCAAGCCGTGTGCCACATTGGCGGTGCGTGGCAACACTGAATGAGACTTTCACATCGGATGCATCTGCAGTTCTTTCTTCATGTTTTCTTTCCATGATGGCAAATTGATTTCCGGGTCACAGCAGGAAAGAAGAAGATACGAGGAAGCATAAGTTAGTGCCAAACATCCACACTGCAAACATCCCCTCAAGAGGAAGACTTTCACACAGAGAGGTGGAGCTCTTCTTCCACCTGCTGGTTACTGATGGGACAACAACTACAGGTGTGCTTTCATAACAGGAGTTAACCGTGGATGTTCTGGAAACTGCCCTGTGCACATGATCTGTGACTTACACATGGGTGTAATAATCAAACCAGAGCTCATTTCACGTCATAAGTGATACTTTTTTTATAATTCTTTTGTAGGGAACCACTAATCCATGACAAAAGTATAGTAATTATAGTAAATAATTAATATTTAGTAAATATTTAGTCCCGGCTGTTTTTTTTTTTTTTTAAAGCAATATAGATAAGGTGAAGGCATGGCCTAAGACAAGTAGTTTAACACTTTCAAAAAATAAAAAGATAACACAATTTGACAGCCATGAAATAGTGTCTTTGCACCAAAAAGATGATACTTAAAGAGCTACTGTTCACTGAAGCCTCGTCAGAAATTATTTCAGTGAAAGTGCAGCTGTCAAGAATCCATTCATAAGGAAGGGAAAGATGGAGAAAAGGCTCAGCTATGCAAAATTACACAAGAACTGGACTGAAAAAAAAAAAAATCAGCGTCAACATGTGTGAGTGAGTGATGAATCTAAATATGACATTTTTGGTTCAAATCTTCATCAGTATGTACAGCAGTGAGTGTATACAGCCATCTGTAAAACTTGGTGTAGTAGGCTCTGACATGAGGCTGCATTGGCCTCCCCTGAGCCCGGACCTCAACATTATTGAAGCATCGTGGGATCATGCTGACAGAGAACACAACAAAAAGGCAAAAACATCCAAAGAAGAGCTTTAAGAGTCCTTCAAGAAGCCGGGAGGACTAATCCTGTAGACTACTTAAAGACATTACAAGAAAGCTGCCTAAGAGAGTTCAGGGTGTGTTGAAGAATAAAGGTGGTCGTAACTCCACCTCCATTCTAGCAGGTGTGTGAAATATCTAGAGACAGCATATATTAGCGTACATTTAAAACACAATGCCTACGTTGAACTCAAGACAAAAGAAGACAAGCAAATATGTTTTTTTTAAAGTGTTCATGTTTGGGTATTACCTGGCTACATCCTGAGCGTTATTGGTCCTTGCTGCTTCCAAAAGAGCATCATCTGGTTATTGAAAAAGCAGAGAGAAAACATTAACTACACTAAAGATTTTACTAAATAAAACAAACTGGGTTTAAAACTAACTCTACAGACCAGTTTATATCATATAACATCGTTCAATCAGTATTTACTATATTATAAAAACAATTAATGAACGGCCGGTCTCTAATCAGTGTCAGCTGATTATAATTAATTATAAGCTTACCTTTGTTATCGGGGTCTTTCTTCAGACAGAAGGCCACGGCCGCAGCGGAGAGGACACCGGCAGAGGCTACTCCTGCCCGCATGGGTCCTCCACCTGTTCCCCTGTCCCCGCCGCTTTCCTCCCAGTACTGGTTGTTGTTACGACCTCTGCTGGCCAGAGCCGCCCAGGAACTGCGGCGATTCTCCAGGTTGGACAGCCATCTAGGGGCGAGGTGGTGGTACTGCATCGATGGTTTCAAGCTGTTTCCAGCAGTCTCCTCAGCCAAAATCCCCCTCCTGGAGACCCTGGAAGTGGACACGATGGGGTTGCGCTTGGCCTCCGCCGGAGTCTCGCGGATGCCCTGGCACGCTCCACCGCTGGCGCTGGTCTGAAGCACGCGACTGCACGGTGACAGGCTGCGCGACCTTCGCGCAAATAGCCTGGTGGGAACCGATGATAGCATAGCAATAGACTCACCGAAAACCAAGCTGGTCTGGCTTATGGCGTCACTCTGGGAGTGACTCCGGAGGACAACAAACTAGGGGCAGCTCCTTCACTCAAGTGTAACAGTGGTTAGAGCTCAGGTCAGGGGAACAAGTTCGTTACATCGGGACGTAAATAACCGCTTCTGTTCGTCTTAGCGTGGATGTCACTAGAAGCCGCGGCGCATTCTGGGAAATGTCGTTTACTCGAACGTCTTTGATTATGACGTAGAATGCATCGGTTGCTGCACGTTTGCTTTAAAACATGGGTGCTGTAACAATCAGGGAGACTTTTAAAAGGTAAATGGCCTGTATTTGTATAGCGCTTTACTTAGTCCCTAAGGACCCCAAAGCGCTTTATACTACATTCAGTCATCCACCCATTCACACAGACATTCACACACTGGTGATGGCAAGCTACATTGTAGCCACAGCTGCCCTGGGGCGCAGTGACAGAGGCGAGGCTTTAAAGGGGTTTCCATGGCAGAAAATTAACACGATACTATAAAAATTAGCATCGGAGCTGTCTCGGCTTTATTTTTTTTATAAACTTGGCCGAAAAAGCGATCCGTCCTGATTAACACCTAGAGCAGCGGTCCCCAACCTTTTTTGCGCCACGGACCGGGCCTTTAAGGTTACATGGATGAATACAACGAAATAAAATGCTACGATCAAGACAAAAACTGTGGTATTTTGTAAAAATAATAATGAACGCGAATTCACTGTGTAATTGTGTAACTTTATTAGCAGCGTCCTCCTGAAACTGCACCAACAACATTGAGAGTAATATCCTCCTCGCTGCCACTTAATGCTCTCTGGTCGCTATCGTAACGCGTAAATGTTCATTCAAAATAAGACACACAATTAAAAAAGACCCAGGGAAACCGAGTTAATGATAGAAACCCTTAAAACCATAAACGTGGGCCTCAACTCTCGCGGCCCGGTACCAAACGACTCACGTGCCGGTGTTGTGCCAAAAAGTGATTTCCGGTATTTGCCAAAAACTGATTGCTCATATTTAAACTGCTATAAGTAACTTGTTGGGCAATAATATGTGAAACATATGTCAAATGCATCCCTTATGGATGACATAAAGTCATCTTGAGCCACAAACAACATTCGTGTAACAAGGTAGAAGCCGCAATCAGTTTTTGGCAGTTACTTTTATATAACCTTTATTTATGCAGTTAAAAAATCTCATTAACATTAAAAATGTCTTTTGTGAGAGTAAGCTGACCAACAGGACAGCAGAGATGGCAGCAAATATTACAATAGTTCTGTAAAAATATTTTAAGTGGGGATAATTATCCCCACAAAGGACCGGATTGGTTATAACGTAAGTACAATAACACAGAGTTGTAAAGATACTTAAAGAACAGATAATTTTTTAATTCTTTATGTAACCCCTTTGTAAACCCTGTTCACCGAAGTCTATTTACGAACATACTTAAAGATATTACACATAAAAAATACACAGAAACATTGGAAATGAGTTTTTGGCAGACAATCATTTTTTGGCACAACACCGGTACCGGCCCGGGGCTTGGGGACCGATGGAATACACGAAGGAGTGTGTAAAGAAGAAAGCTGAGGCAAAGAGGAGAAATATCAAACCACACTCTCACCAGACCTAATATCCTGAATTACCACCAAGCATCACCTATCAGCTCAGCCGGTGTACACGTCATGGAAAAAAAAGACAAGAGACTCTGTGATCTGTTTTTTTCCCAACCCATGCTAGAATTGTTTTTCAAGGCTGCGACAGAGAAATATGTGAAATGCTTGCAATAACAGACCCTTTTTTTCATTTTCCAACACCAAATCCTGAGAAACATTTCCAACTCTACGGCACTAAATGTCCTGCACTTAAACATTCATTAAATATTACGTACATATATACACATACTGTCCCTCAAAAAGACACTGAAAACATAATAAAAAAATAAATAAAAATAAAGAATAACATTGAGACTGTAACTTTGCCTTAAGTCATTATTGATTTTGTGTCTTCACCTTGAGTCCATCCCCTCCCAAGCTGTGCCTGTAATTCTGCCGCTTCTCGCTGATGAGCTGACAGATAAGTAAATCTTTTCTTCGATCTTATCCTCTGCATGCTTACCATATCACCTCTGCGTACCACAGGACACCAGCCTGCCCTGTTGAAACACTATTTTTTTAAGTGTTTCAACTGAATAAATAGAATGCCATTGATCAAAAATAGAATGCCATTCATCCTTTGTTATCTTATCATCTTGCTGAGAGAAAAAAAAACATAAATAGGAGCTCTGCTCTCTTAAACTTTACTGCTTAACGGACCTTGACCTGACAGCAACCAAAACCCTTTTGGAAAGTTTTGAGAGACTCTCACGTTTCTAAACAATTCACCGACCAAGCCGACACATTTCACCATGTCAGCTAACCCATCGTTCTGCTCAGATGAGCTTGAAATAGTTGAAGGGAGCATTTTGGGAAACCACTACAAGGTAGAGGCTTTCCTCGGAGAAGGGGGCTTTGGTATTGTAGCCAAATGTCGTGATACCAAAACCAACCAAGCTGTTGCCATTAAAGTCAACAAGAGCCGCCCTGATATTCTGCAACAGGCAAAACTAGAAATTTTCATCCTGGAGCAGCTGCGAAGGTTGGATCCAGATGCCGCCAACATTGTTCAATGGAACGGCTTTTTCCACGACGGAGAGCGGGTTTGCCTAAAGTTTGAACTCCTTGATCAATGCCTGTGGGACTACATACGGGACCCGAATAACCGGCGTCTCCCCATAAGCGAAGTCAGGCCAATTTTAGGTCAACTCACAAATGCTCTGTCCCACCTGGGTTCTGTGGGAATAGTGCATGCTGACCTCAAACCTGGAAACATCATGGTTGTAAACCGCCATGAGTCTCCAGTCAAAGTCAGACTTATAGACTTTGGCCTTGCATGTCCTGTGTCTGCAGTGATGCCTGGTGACCGTGTGGGGACAGTTGGTTATAGTGCACCTGAGGTTATGCTTGGCCTTCCTTACAATGAAGCGATTGACATGTGGTCTCTGGGGCTGGTAGCTGTGGAGCTTGCTACAGGGGTGCCACTCTACCCTGGAAATCAATATTATGATGTTTTGAAATTCATCATAGAGACTCAGGGTCAGCCACCAGATCATGTTCTAGACTCTGGCGTGTACACTGAAGACTTTTTCATTGAAGACAACTACAACTACAACCAACAGCGCTGGACATTTAAGACTGACCAACAATTTAAATACGAGACAGGATATGAGTCCCTGGACACTCGATACATAAAACTTAAACGTCTGGATGACCTCGAACAAGTAATGAAGGTTAGACAAAGACCAGGGGTCCGTTCTTCGTACCTCGCTTACTACATCCAAGATCAAATGACACATCCAAGATCAAATCATCGCGCTAACTTTGAGCTCTCTAATCCGGTTCTCCGAACACACCTGTTGTTGACGATTAGTATAGCTGGATGAAGTAATCTGAGATCACTGGGTGGCTTAAAAGGGGCTACGCATCGATAGTAGAAACATTGATCGGCAACCCTTTGATTGGTCGGCGAAGATGTCGAAGGAGCGCGCTCAGTATTTCACGGCAGCAGACCAAGAACTCTTGATTGAGGGATTTCAGGAGTTTCAGAGTCTAATTAAAACGCAAGGGAACACTGCAAAGGCTGCAAAAGCAAGGAGAGAGGGCTGGCAGAAAGTTGCTGACAAATTAAACTCGTAAGTGATCCATGATATTACATTATATCATGTGATATTATATTATACCACATTATATTATATTACATCATATCCTCTTTCACATTAGAGCCACAACAGGACCCACTAGAACATGGGAACAAGTAAAAGTGAAATATAAGAATATTCCACAGAATGGTAATATCTATCACTTATATTGCTTTTAGTCTCTTGAAAAGAGACCCTGGAATAATCTGTTTGTTTGTTTATAACAGCAACCAAGAAAAGGGCAGAGCAAATAAAGACAGGTGGTGGTCCTGCACCCCTCGTGTGTGTGTGTGTGTGTGTTTGTGTGTGTGTATATATATATATATATATATATATATATATATATATATATATATATATATATATATATATATATATATATATATATATATATATATATATATATATATATATATATATATATATATATATATATATATATATATATATATATATATATATATATATATATATATATATATATATATATATATATATATATATATATATATATATATATATATATATATATATATGTATGAGGAGGAGGAAGGACAGGAAGGATCCTGTCTATCCCGCAATATCCGCTGAATTCTGGAAACTCTCCTTATCAATCTTGCACCTTCCTTGCTCGCGTACAAACGGACAGGACATGGCTGCGACAGACTTCCCAAATCCACCTTCGCTTTTATAGCCGTGGTCTCTCATCTTGATTACACGAAGTAATTTACTATTACTACTCTAAAATATGAATTACATCTGAAATAATCAAATACATGTAATAGAATGATTAATAGTACATTTCCCTTTTTTTAGGAAATGACCTGTATGTATCTGTATGCAATCAATAAAAGAATCAAATACTGCATTATCTTTAGTTACATTGATAATATTTATTTATGGAGAAACAGTGGTGAAATATCGCTGTTGCTTTCGTGTAAATGCAGCGGACATACCTGAGTGGCCGCGATCTAATCCTGTTTACATAAAGGAAGCCTGCTCCCGAGCAGGTTTACGCTTACGGATCTGTTGCTATGACAGCAAGTCCCGGATGGGCTTCGGAGAACCGAACGATCCAAGATCACGCGAAATCGTCAACAATCAAATCCGGCTAACTTACTTAGCGAGGTACGAAGAACGGACCCCAGAAGATGGCCAACGCTTATTTGTCAGCCTAATTAAAGAGATGTTGGCCTTGGATGCACACCAGCGGATAACACCCTCGGAGGTTCTCCGGCATCCCTTTTTCAGCCCTGGCCTCTCTAACAGGTTCCCATGTATCAACATTGAAAGACCATACAGAATCAATCTCCAGCATGGCATCTTCCACCCTGGACAAAAGTGATAAAAACACAAACTGGGGTTGGAAAAGGATATTAACAGCAAATTACACTGGAAAAATTAATTAAGCTGCTCCAATAATGATCACTTTGGCTTTTTGTTTTTTTGTTTTTTAATTTTCACTTCCCCCACCCCAACCAGTCACAGCAGATGACTGTCCCTTCCTGAGCCTGGTTCTGTCGAAGGTTTCTTCCTTTTTAAAGGGAGTTTTTCCTTCCCACTGTCGCTAAATGCTTGCTCATAGGGAATCGTCTGATTGTTGGGGTGGCCAAAACTTTAGGGGAAGTAGCAATTCTTGTGAAAATTAAAAAAAAAAAAAAGAAAGCCTACCAATATTCAAAGCGCAGCAGCGGACACCTTACCATCACATCAGTCCTTCAATCAGACCTAAAACACCATGTTTACAGAAATAAATGTGATACAAATTGGAAATAAATTGCGCGATAATTGTTGTTTTTGATTGTTTATAAATATATAGTGCTACCCTTCAGCCTCCTAGTAGACATACCTGTGTTATAAATGTGAAACTCCTCTGATTTTCAGAAAAGTTGACCTCTGACTTTGAAGTCAAGGTCACTGAGATTTAAGCTTCACAGAGATTTTCAGTAGATGCAACCATGGTATTGACTTGAAAATTCTACACTATCACAGACTTGGGTGTCCACAGCGCCTCAAATATCCCAATGCTATTGTCAATTTTTGACAACACTATTTTGATGTTGTCTAATGTAGTGCAAAAAGCGAAACAAACCCAAAAATGAATAAATAAAGTAAATAAGGTATATACTACATACTATTAAAAATTTTAGAGGTCCACAATGAGGTCAATGAACAGAATGAAGGAAGTAAGTCATTTTTATATGACAATGGTGTAAAAAAGCGTTTTCCTATTTTTTTGTATGTTTGTCACACTTAAACGTTTCAGATCATCAAACAATTATTTTTTTTATGTAAAAAGAAAAATCCTTTAACTGTCCAGTTTTCTTGATGTTATGATGCTTCTACCACTGGTTTGTCATTAATAAATCAGACTTTGGCTGCTGCAGCAGAAAAAGACGAAGAGAAAATTTAATCACACAAATCAGAGGTGCAGATTTACACTTTACCTGAAACAGAGCAAAAGTGCTTTTTAAATAGGTTAATGAATATTACGTAATATAGGCTAGATGTCTGAACATTACTAGTTTCATTTGGGCCTTCTGAGCCATTAGTCCTCTGGCTTATTGCCAGTTACCAGCCAAATAGCTTGTGTACTTTATTATCTTAGTGTGTTAAAGATTCTAGTTCTTATTCTGGTCAAACTGTGCTTCATTATTTGTTTACAGCACAGCTACAGTTCCAGGTGACTTACTGATATGAATCATAGTATTTTATGGAATTCCAAAAATGGCTGCCAGGACAGCTGCAATCACACTGATGTGACACACTACAAATCAACTCTTTGAATTAGGGTACACGATGCTCTGTGCTGAGTCTGCACAATAACGGGAGTGTTTGTCTGATTTCAAAAACTTTAATAAAAAAGCTGCTCTTTTAGCAGTTTGCTTCTTGTCCAGGTGTATGGAGGATGCCCCACCATACACCTGTCTGTATGCTGCTCTAAGTGCTTGATGATTTGGTGGACTGTCACTAAAAATGTGGTTCAGGGACTGAAACAGTGTCTGGTCAACATATCTGCTCAAATCTAAAGGATTTGATTTAAATCCCTGTTGTAGCTGAACATGGTTTGCTTCATCGTATTACTGATGATAAAGACGCTTTGGTTTGGTTTCAGTGCAACTTTCAGTCAATGCTAATGCAGAAAAGCATAATTTGCATTTCATACCATATTATGTGATATGCGACTACTGACACTGTTTCAAAGAACCAGGATGTAAAGTAGTTTGGCTGCTGAACCCAAACGCTACTGAAGCAAGATTACAAGATTATCTGTTCTGAAAGAAATCTTTTAGTGTGTGCTAGGCTGCTGCAAGGGCATTTGAAGTTAAAGGCACTATAACTTGTTTACTCACACAAGAGCTGATTTCTCAGTTATCATTGAAATTAATTCTGAGAAAGGAACAAAGACCACTCCAAAGAATGTTTCCAACGGAAATCCTCACTTTGCATTCTTTTGGCCAGTTTTTATCTTAAACTACTGGATAACAGCTCTTTTCTAATAATATTGAAGATGCTGTTTAACTGCTTTTCAGCAGTAGTGCCCTACTAAATAAAGACTTGTTACGTATAGAGGAACTTTATTAATAAGAATTTTAAAAAAAAAATATACATAAAAAAATACAGCTTAAATCTCTCTTAAGACCTGAGCAACCTGTCAATGATGATCGCTGGTGCATTGCAACCATGATTGCACTGTGACACGAATGGATGGTTATGGGGCCAATTTTGTGAATAAACAACACTTTTTAAAAAAAATGGATGTTTAAACCATCAAATCTTCTAACAATCGTGTGTGACAAATGAACAACAGAGTTGCTCTGATGACAGTAAGCTTTTCCGAAATGCCTGGCAGATCTTTATTGTGAGAAATGCGACACAGAGGCCTCCACGCAGCACACGTGAGAGTCATTAAGGAAGGCAACACACAGGTGTAACAGATGATGGCTCAGGTCCAGTGAGAGTCTGAACACAGCAACTCACCTGACAGGAATCTACTTGTCATTAATACACCTGTGCTTTTCCCAGCAACACGTGTTTTGGTTTTTACCCTGCACAGTTTAAGGTATGATAATGCACAGGGGCCTGTTCTTCGTACCTCGCTAAGTAAGTTAGCCGGATTTGAATGTTGACGATTTCGCGTGATCTTGGATCGTTCGGTTCTCCGAAGCTCATCTGGGACTTGCTGTCATAGCAACAGATCCGTAAGCGTAAACCTGCTCGGGAGCAGGTTTACTTTATGTAAACAGGATTAGATCGCGGCCTCTCAGGTATGTCCGCTGCAGTTATATGAAAGCAACAGCGATATTTCGCCACTGTTTTACCATAAATAAATATTAGCAATGTAACTAAAGATAATGTATTTGATTCTTTTATTGATTTCATACAGATACATACAGGTCATTTCCGAAAAAAAGGGAAATGTACTATTAATCATTCTATTACATGTAGTAGATCATGTCAGATGTAATTCATATTTTAGAGTAGTAATAGTAAATTACTACGTGCAATCAAGATGACAGACCACGGCTAAAAAGCGAAGGTGGATTTGGGAAGTCTGTCGCAGCCATGTCCTGTCCGTTTGTACGCGAGCAAGGAAGGTGCAAGATTGATAAGGAGAGTTTACAGAATTTAGCGTATATTGCGGGATAGACGGGATCCTTTAGCTCGGCGCGACGGTGTGCTCATAGAGAGATATCGATTCTCCCGTGAGGGTATTATTTACTCTCTCTCTCTCTCTCTCTCTCTCTCTCTCTCTCTCTCTCTCTCTCTCTCTCTATATATATATATATATATATATATATATATATATATATATATATATATATATATATATATATACTTACTGTACTGTATATACTTACTCCCGACTTACTGTGCATGCTTCAGTCACCCCTTGCATGGGAACAGGTAAAAGTGATGGAGTGTTATGTCAAACTACACAAAAAACCCACAATGTCAATAAATGTCACAGTACAAAAGGGGTGTGACGAGGGGTGCAGGACCACCACCTGTCTTTATTTGCTCTGCCCTTTTCTTGGTTGCTGTTATAAACAAACAAACAGATTATTTCAGGGTCTCTTGTCATAGACTAAAAGCAATATAAGTGATAAATATTACCATTCTGTGGAATACCTTTATATTTCACTTTTACTTTTTCCCATGTTCTAGTGGGTCCTGTTGTGGCTCTAATGTGAAAGAGGATATGATGTAATATAATATAATGTGGAATAAAATAATATCACATGATATAATGTAATATCATGGATCACTTACGAGTTTAATTTGTCAGCAACTTTCTGCCAGCCCTCTCTCCTTGCTTTTGCAGCCTTTGCAGTGTTCCCCTGCGTTTTAATTAAACTCTGAAACTCCTGATATCCCTCAATCAAGAGTTCTTGGTCTGCTGCCGTGAAATACTGTGCGCACTCCTTCGACATCTTCGCCGACCAATCACAGGGTTGCCGATCAATGTTTCTACTATCGATGCGTAGCCCCTTTTAAGCCACCCAGTGATCTCAGATTACTTCATCCAGCTATACTAATCGTCAACAACAGGTGTGTTCGGAGAACCGGATTAGCGAGCTCAAAGTTAGCGCGATGATTTGATCTTGGATGTGTCATTTGATCTTGGATGTAGTAAGCGAGGTACGAAGAACAGGCCCCTGATCTTATAAATCCTGTCCACCAGATGGCGCAAAATACACATTTTAGCTGGGAGCTGGACATTCACAGGGGAGTGTAGCATCAGTGGAAAGGCCCCATAGTACAACAACAACAACAACAATAATACTAATAATAATACTAATACTAATGATAATAATAATAATAATAATAATAATAATAATAATAATAACAATAATAATAATAATAATAATTTTAGTCAATCAAATATATCATATACCAAACATGCTTCCAAACTAAATTTTTTGCATTCTTTGCATCAGGTCAAAATTTACTTTTTTTCTTTCTTTTTTTTAAAGTCACTGGTACTGCGGAAATGGATCTACAGCACCACTTAAGAAATTTTAATGAACTTCTAACAATTTATTTACAGCTTGAAATATGTATGACATTTATTACACACAGATTCAGTGAATCCAATCCAAAGAGGAAGTCTGGAAGTCCGCCATTTTGAATGTAAAATGACATTTTGGCACAATTTTAGTGTTTCCAGGCATCGCTGGTTTACACATTCGCCTGCAAAGTGAGAGGTCGCTGGTTAAATTCCATTTGGTTACTTCAGGAACTTGTTGGGGTTACTTCAGAAAGGGACATCTTCGTCAAAGCCATGTTTGTGGTGGAATTTTGATCATTTACCACTGGACATAAGATTTAATCTCTAAAAATGTATTTTGTCCAGTCTGTCCCAAACTTCACATGTTTGATGACAGTCTGGCGACGACTACATGCCAATATCTGGTCACACATGGCGCCACAGTTCTCATATAACATTTTAATCAAGACTACCCCACTGTGACTGAAGTATTTCTTGCAAAACAATCATAACCAAACAAAACCTTTCCTGTTCTGTAAATGAACAGTAGGACAGAAAGATTACTAGTCATTGCGGAAAGCACAATGAATGTTTTTGTTTACATCGTTGGAACGAGGAAAAATTCCCCCACCACAAAAACAGAAATACTCATGAAAGCAACCTGTAGTGCAAACACGAGGGCTGAATTTATTACTTCCTGCACTAGAAACCTGCCGATGTTACTGATATGGATAGATCACCAGTCTTCCTTGTCTTTATCTTATTATCTCCTGTTGAGATGTTGCAGCAGAAAATATTTTTAAAAGGATCAGTGTGTCAGAAAGAAAGACCATTACCTCCATGGGAGTGATAAACCTTAGTATTTGTGGTTTAATGCACTGGGTAGTATTTTCATCTACATCTACAGCTCGAAAATGATGACGTCACCACTAAAGGTACAGTGTGTTCTCAGGGGAAGTAATGTAATGACGTTGAAAATGGCATTTGGCTGTGACTGAAACACAAAAAGGAACCAGTCCCATCCCGACATACACAAGTGGGCATCCATAACTGCAATTTATCAGGTGGGTGCAGTGTGTGTTGGCAGTGGACTCACTGTGCCTAAGCAGCCATGAATCATAGAGGACTTCATGCTCCCCCATCGTAAATCCACTGGCACCTACCAGCCAGTCACTGTGGGTTTGCCATTGTAGAAAGCTGAACATACAATCTCTGCATAGAAGCACAGCTGCAGTTAATATGTTAGCTCTGTATTTGTTCTAAAACCTTCTGTCACTGCGTGGTGATGGATACTGGTCGGATATTTTTAGCTGCTTTGAATGTTGAGACAATCAGCTCCATTCCAAAATTGATTTTTTAACACAGGTGAAACCAGTTACTCATTTCTAGTAAATCAGTTGCCTGAGAAATTTTCCCTGGGAGCCAAAATGTTCCAAAGAATGACCCTGAAGCTGGCTGACCTGAACAAAGTGCAGCAAAACTTAATAATTACACAAGCACATGTTAATACGTCTACTGCTCTGTTGCATAATTTTGGTTAGGTTGCAAGGCATGACAATGATGTTAATATCATTTTTACCAACTTGTACGTGAAGTGGGGAAACTAGTCATTAAATTGCACTGAAATAACAACAAAGAAAAGAAAACTAAGCTGCCTTACTGCACTAACAGAGAAACACAGAGCTTCATGAAATTTCCCCTCTTTTGTATTTGACCCTTCACCCTCAGCTTTTCCGGTTCTTCTCTATTAGAAGCTGTCAGTTTTAACCTCCGAGTTGGGTTGAAATGTCCTAGCTCGGCATGTCAAACAGAAGGAGAATCGCAGCTGAAACTATATATCTTTATTTCCTGCAGAGCTCTAGCAATGATTGCACTGTAATGTTGCTTTTAATAAACTTCTATGGCAATTATGACAGAAGATGCTTAAATCATCTTAAAAAGCTCAACTGTTTCTGGAGGTCACACCTCACAATTGAAATGGAAAACATTAAAAGAAAAAAGTACACATTCTCTCATTTCTAAGGTTTGACATATAAGAACATAATAGAAATGATCTGGTTCTTAGTGGGTCTTTACGACCTCAGATGAACCACAAAACACAACATATTACGCCATGCTATTATTTATTAAAAAAAATACCTAAACCAAAACGCAGAAGCAGTGTGTGGAAACTAAAAACACCCCATGATTCAGTAGCTTGTAGAAGCAGCAATAACTTTATCAAGTTCTTACATCACTGTTGATAAGAATGTTGGCCCCTCCGCTTTACAACATTGCTTCACTTCATTGAGGGTTTGCAGACATTGGTTCATGCACAGCTCTCTTAAGGTCCAACCGCAGCATTTCAATCAGGTTGAGGTCTAGATGTCGACTGGGCCTTTGCAACACCTTGGTTATTTTTTTAAATGTATCTCTTCACCTAGCCATTTGGCTGCAGATTTGCAGCAGAATGAGTTTGAGATCATTGTTTAATATGTTATGTTGTTGTTCATCTGAGGTTGTGTGTACCCAATTTGAGCCAAGCCTTATCTGTCAGGCAGATGGCTTCACATTTGATTCAAAAATACTTTGGTACACAGAGGAGTTCATGGTTGTTTCAGTGATTGCAATCTGCCCAGGTCCTGTGGATTTCCTGTGGATGGTTTTTTCTAATTGTACTGTCATGAGCATTAGCATGTAACATGCTAGCGGAGGCCCGAAGAATCTGAGACATAGCCCTTAGGTTTTGTGCAGTTTTACTGAGCATTGCACAGTTTGATCTTTGGACATATTTGGTGGGATGTTCACTACTGAGAAGATTAGCAACTGCACTAAATGTTTTCCACTTGACAATCATCTTTCTCTCTGTAAAATGATGGGCTTCTAAGTGTTCGGCCTCATTATGGCCTCATACCCTTTCCTAGATTGATGGGCAGCAACCATTTCTTCTCAAAGATGATTGTTGATGTCTTTTCTAGTTGGTATTCCGTTAACAAACAGCTGTTTCAGACCTGCAAGGTGACAAAGCTGCTTTTACACAGATGCGCACACTGACTGTTGTGAACACCACTTAATCGAGTGGAATTGATTAGCAGCACCTGGCTGCAACATATCTTCTAAATCCCTATTAAAGCAATAAGGATGTACTTAGTTTTCAACACACTGTAAACTGCATTTTGGCGTAGCTTTGTAAAATAAATAATGACATGCTGTAAGAAAAGAAAACGGCAGACGAATGAAAGAGAAAATCAGAGAGAAAAAGGCTGAAAAAAGTAAGTATACCTCTGAAAACTACACAGGATTGGACGTTTAACCCTGTTATTTCAGTCAGTGTTCGCAAAGACCTTTTTAACGTGCACAGCTGTCAGGTGAAAATTCCCCGCTACGTAACACGTCAGCCAAAACTGCCATGCGCGCTCCCGCTGTTTCGTGAACCGTAGTTTTCAAAAAAAAAAAAAAAAGGGGTGACGCGGTAGCTCTGATTGCATTCAAGTACTGTGGTAATTTAAAAAAGGGGAGAGAAATAACCTCTCTATAGGGGTTTATTCATGAGCTAATAACATTAGGTATTTGAGAGTGTGGGGAGTGAGTGGGAGGGTGGGGTGGGCTGCTTTTAACCATGTAAAGCACTTTGTGCTACAGTTTTTTTTTTGTATGAAAAGTGCTTTATAAATAAAGATTGATTGATTGATTGATTGATTGATTGATTGATTGATTGATTGATTGATTGATTGATTGATTGATTGATTGATTGATTGATTAACTTGGCCCTTTTTATTCCTTGTCGTCCTGTCCAACATCTTGAGGAAATGTCCCACATTTTGACTGGCTTTTAAGTCTGGCTTTTAACTAATACAATATTGCACTCAAGCGACGGTTCGGCTGTCCAGTGCTATGCTGAAAGTTACAAGTTAGCAGAAAGTCACAAGTCAACATGGTGATGAACATGGTAGGAAGTAGATAATTTTTTTTCCATTTCAATGCGGTGTGAAGTGACTGTGTGTGTGTGTGTGTGTGTGTGTGTGTGTGAGTATATAAAGACTAATGCATGAAATCATATAGGGAACAAAATTCAGCTTCCTTTTATTATTCTCATATTTACTTGATTTGGTAACGTTTTATTTAAATATAATATGTCTGACAAGATGACCCCGGACTGTAAAGGGTCACGTTGCCCCACACAGACTCTGTGTTAGTTTGTTGGGGTCTGGTCGCCCTGGTCAGCCTGTACAGTCTGTTTAGTATTTGATATCAAACACAGATGTTTCTAAAAATCAAATACAGTTTCCACAAAGTGCTGTTCACGAAGTTCTGTTTTCCTTCGTTTCCCCATTTTACCAAATCAGCTGGTGTGTTACGGAATATGACATATTTATTACAGATGATAACTTATAGATTAAAAATGACTTCTATGGTCTGATTAAGTGTCCAGCTCTGCTTATAAGACAGACCAGAAAATCAGTAATAAAAATGCATTTATAGTTACTAAATCTCCAGTTAAGCAGAGTTTATTTAATGAAAAATGTCACAAATCAGAGCTTTAGGCTTTGATCGCCGTTTTTCTTTGTTTTAGGTTTTGTTTGTTTCCTGGACCAGCTTAACCGTTATGCAAAAACATTTTAAACCTATCTGTTTGTAATTTATATTCAGAGGTGCAAATATCTTTCTCGCCTTTGCAGTCTTCTCGTTAAAACAATGCAGAGCTGTGAGCTTTACGAGCAGCACCTGAAGGCAACAAAGGGAGGCGCTTTCACGGTGGCTGTGGCTGGTCTCCTGCCTGTGCAGCCCGACTCTCCTCCTCCTCCCACCGTCCAACCTCTCCTCCTCCTCTTCCTCATATTTCTCACCGCATCCCCTTTACCACCTGCCACAGCGGCGACGCAGCGATGGAGATGTTCTGGAAATCAGCTTGTTATAAACCCTTAAAAGACAACAACTGAGAGAGAGGCGTAGAGACGCGCAGAGGGCAAGAGAGGAGAGGTGGAGGCAGAAGGTAAGAGACAGAAACGGGCAGTGACAGGCGGAAACACAGAAACATATGGTTTGCGTGAAGAGCGGCTGTTTGAGAGGGCTGCTGGAGCGGACAGAAACTTATTAAACCGCGGAGACCGGCTCAGAGCTCTGATCTGATCTGATCCGCCCATCTCATTTTACGCACTTCTTTGCCTTTCCCCCCTCCCCAGCTGTTTCCAGCTCACCTGTTCTCTCTGCCTGCACCTCTGCTACATTAGTTTGTGCAGGGTGGATTGCGGTTATTGGACCCTGAAAGCGCGCGGGCACAGACTCACACACACACAAGCACGCGCGCAGACCATCACAAGACGCGCTGCAGCTACAAAAGCTTGTTGCAAGGAGGAAATTGAATTAGACAAGTTATTCCCACAGGAGAAGAAGAAGAGGAGGGAAACTCGACTCCCGGCTTCCCCAGCTCATCGTGTCTCCACTGTAGTCCTCACCCCCACGCATCCCACCACATCCCTCGCTCTCCTATCAACTCCTCGCGGTAGCAAGAAGCCATGTCTGGACAGACTGTGACAATCCCGGACGACCAGGCGTTTGCCAGCTTCAAGGCCGAGTGTGTGTGCGAAGAGGGCTGGAATATGACCTACAACAAAGGGGTCGTCACTGTGTGGACCCAGTCTCTGGAGGAGGGGAAGTCCATCCACAAAATTAAGGTGAGACAATTTAACCATACAGGTATGAATAGAACTTTTTGTGCGCTTCTATTGGGCATCGGGTACTGGTGGGAAATAATGGAAAGTGGTGTGGATGTGGTCATGTGGCAACAGTACAAAGACAAAGGGGAAGGGGAGCGATATAAAACCCTGCTGCATAATCCAGCTGGCAGGGAAGTGCTCCCTTCTAAATTCCCATATGATTTAAGTTGCTGACAGCCTTTAAGCATTGCTCTCTCTCATTGCTCTTATTGCAGCTGCGCTCTCCAAACATCCCAAAAACACATTTGAAATGAGAAAGCACTCTCTGTGTTGTTCCTTGTAAAGCCAGTAAGCAAATCAGTTTTAATAAATGACCCAATATGACTGTAGCAGTCCAAGTATAGGGCTTGGAGGTAAAGACAAGAACTTTTAAAAAAATGCATTGTAGTGACCACATCCTGTTTTAGATAATGGTGCGTATTTGAATTGATGCCTGATGCCCACAGTAAAAAAAAAAAAAAAATGTCCCGCACTAAAGAGAAGTGAGAGCTGGCTGAAATCTCAGGAGGCAGGCTTAATTCTCTGGAGACATGTCGCCTTTTGCCAGTGAAACTATTTTCAAGCCTCTGTGCAAAAGCGTATTATGTAGAGTGCTGAGTACTACACAGTTTGTCATCCATTCAAAACAAATGGAAGTCTGCAAAAGCACACGCTCAAATAGGGCTGCTGACAATAGTGGGAGAGCAGTCGGTTAGGTCATGAGCAAATAGACAGGATCGATCAGTTTGTTCGGCCATCGGTTCAGTAATTACCTTCAGTGTGAGCGCTTGCTGCTTCTAAATCCATTGTCAGTGATTGTCAGTCATTGTCAGAGTTTAATGACTACATTCTTTTTTGATCACCTTTTGTGTGTTTTGTGTGTGTATAATTCTCATTTAACTAAATCGCACCCCAGTCCTCTGAAGAGCATCAGTTTACATTAATAGGACACTGTGCCCTATTAGGTGGAAAAGTCTAGTAGTTCCTGGTTAGTTGTTTAGGTAAGGTAACGTGAGCGCCATGTGAAACTGTGAGCAAACTCTGTTATCTGCTCAAACAGCAGTCGTGGCAGTTTTCGTCAAGTGTGAGCGTTTGTCCTGGGAGTTGACGTGGAGGCATTATTAGGACGGCGGCGCTGCTTGTAGCCTGTGAGAATCTGCCGTGTACCCGAGTCTAACAATGACTGACCGCAGTCGTTAATAATGCTTTGTTTATGTTGTGGGAATCAGAGAAGGGGGGGAATTAATTTAAACAGTGTTCTCACAGCACACTTGTGGCAAAACACCCAGTTCTCTCTTCAGCACATGATTGTATTTCCACACATTCAAGCTCGAAAGTAGAAGTTTAGTAGAAGCTAGCAGGGAGCATTTTGATTGAGACCTGCACCCAAGGGTAAACTGTAAATAAAGAAATTGAAAATTCACACTTTCACTTGGAGCCAACAGCTTTGCCAGTGTTACTTCATCTTAGAGCTGCAGATGCTGTCAGGAGACCTGACTGACTGTTAATTTAGTGCTTATCAGGCTTAAAAACCTCTTTTAGCATTTTCACTGTCTCACACACACACACACACAGAAATGTTTGGCCTCACGGCCCGAAATCTCAGGAGGGTCCTTTCCACTTTTTAACCCTTCCAGCTTACTAATCTGACCAGAACTGACTACATATCCAAAGATACAAATGAAACCCATCGTCCGCTTTATGTGTGTGTGTCCTGCTATTGTATCCAGGTCTGAAGAGAGTCAGCGAGCCACCCGGTGTTTACTTTGTTAAATAAAGTCTTGTTAGCTTGTGTGCATATGTGCGTGTGTACATAGAGGTGTTATCAACATGTGCAGGAGCTGCAAAAGCACAGGGCTTTTCCCAGCCCCCTCTATCCGTCTTCTTACCTATTAGCAAGCTTCTTTGTGTTTGTGTTTGTGTGTGTGTGTAGTGTACAGGCCAATCAAGAGCCTATAAAGCCGCCTCATTCTCCTGCGTAATTCCTCAGGGTATATCCTGTGTGCAGAGGGTAGGGATCTGCTTATTCAGGCGTTTCTCCCTGACATCGGACAGGTGTGTTTTATCTTGACAGTTGCAGACTGCAAACAGTGAGAAGTGGAAAGTGCACGCACGCATGTTTGAAGTTTGGGTGGGGCTTCTATCTGTAGCTGGCACTTTATCTTTATGTAAATATGACAAAAACTGGGGGTTTTGCATTGTGCACCGCTGTCTCATCTCCCCTTTTGTTTCACTCTCACATACCAATCTTCCACGCTGCAAATGTACTGTATATACAATTATGTCATTACAAATGTAGTTGTGAGTCAGTGTGGTACTTACAGCTGTTCTGTTTATAGACGGAATAAAGCCGTGCATCTCTAACGTAACCTCTCTGCCTGTCTTGTGCGTAGCTTTAAAAAGCAACAAAGATAGATATATGTCCCCACATTTGAGTGAGAGAAGTGGAACAGGCTGGCAATCATCATTATCATTAGCCTCATCATCATCGTCATCATTGCCCCTACCATATTAATCAGTGATCACCTCACAGTTCAGTCATGACTGTGCTCATTCTAACCAGAAATTTAATATCATCGATCAGCACACGACTTCACATGCAACACTCAGTGTGTGTGCATTAAAATGTGGGTAGTTTTTATTTACTGTAAATGGGCCATCCTCCTGCCCACATCAACACACACTCACAGAGACACGCAAACATACTCCCAGGGTTTGCCTTCTCTCATGCTGACGAAGAGGGAAGCCCAGCTCTGAGTCACTCCCCTTCTGTTTTTCTTTTTTTTTTCAAATTTACTGTCATGTATCAGCACCCAGAGGAACAAATGATGGGAGCTGACAGATTGGAAGAGGAGAGGGAGAGGGCGGCAAGAAGAGAAGAAGAGTGGGTGGAACAGGGAATAAGAGAGAGAATGAAAAGTAGAGGGAGTGGGCTGGATGTGCAGGGATCGCAGGTCACTGGGTGTTATGAGTAGGCAGAGAGTGGCCCTGTGGACAAACATATTGAAAAGACTGCCGTCTACACACACCTATTGTTTGTCCACCTATGCCTGCTTGTCTCCGCCATCTCTATTTTATCTTTCTGAACTCTGTTTCACCCCCTCTATCCTGCCCTCTTTGCTTCATCTGTCGAGTTTATTCAATTAGTTTGTAATAGAATTACACACACGTGTACGTAGCTGGCTGTATGTCTTCATTCTGGGCTGAATGTCTTGCTCCCTGCAGCTTTCCCCCTTCGACTTTTCATTTTGTTTTTCCTTCTTCCTGCTACTCCTGTTTCAGTTTGCCTGTGGACACAAGACATCCATTATTCTCTCTGGTCTTTTGTGACCTGCACAGACTTTGCTAATCTCTTTACACGCACTTTTGGAGTCCACCCATCACAGTTCTAGTGCAGAACCATTATTCTGAAAAATCCAGTCATACTGTATTCTCTCTTTTTTTACTCTGTTACAACTTTTTCAGCAATGTGGTTCCAGTGGTGATGCAAAGCTGGTTGGGTGTTGGTACCATTTGAGACCCAACCCACATTTCAATTGGTTTACGAACCAAAACTGTTCTAATATTCCCTGGAAGAAAATCATTGAAGAATCTCTGAACTGGATCTGTGAATTTTTCTGTAAAAGTGCCACAACCTTTTCAGTAGAAATCCATGGAACTGGATCTAGATTTGGTTCCAGCACCAAATTGGTTTAAAAGAGGCGTTTGTCTTTTGTCTAGTTTTTATTTTGGTAATAAATGTGTAATGCCTCCTTGACTACACTGATAAAATAAATCATAATTGCATTGTGCCTACATAATCTATCTCACTAATCTTTAATACAACAACAGAATACTCATAAGGGTTTTAACTATTGTCTTTTAGACAGCGATAACAGATGACTTTACAGTCCCTAATTACGTTTACAGACATTAAGATGTGCCTTGTAATGTGACAGACTTCCCTCTTGGAAAATTAGTTTATATCCTTGTGATTAGTGATGCAGTGTAAAGATTCTCACTCACTAGTTGATTTAATGCATTTAAAATAAAAATCGTCCGAACAACAACACACATAAATAGGACATTATCTTTCAGAGTGTCATGCTGTGATATATGGAGGATTATTGCTGTGGTTATAAGCAGGATTTTAATGTCAGAGCTTGTTTTTTGATACACAAAATGTTTTTAGTAATTTTTTTTAAAACCTTTTTTACCCTCTAGTTCAGGGGTCTCAAACTCCAGTCCTCAGGGGCCGCTGTCCTAAAACTTTCACGTGTCCCGTTGCAACACACCTGAATACAATTAGTAGGTCATTAGCAATACTCTATAGAACCTGACTGCACGCTGAGGTGGGAATCCAGCCATTTGATTCATGCTACAGCAGCTCATGAGTGAATGAACATGGTGCAATAAAAGTACTTTTAGAAGCACATTTTTCCAAACATTTACTTCAATTTACTTGAGTAGGGTTAGGGGTTGCCATCTCAGCATGCAGTCAAGTTCTGTACTCTTGCTAATGACCTACTAATTTTGTTCAGGTGTGTTGCAACAGGGACACATGGGAAAGTTTCAGGTTAGCGGCCATCGAGGACTGGAGTTTGAGACCCCTGCTCTAGTTGATCCAACAAGGAAGTTGCAGAGTGCCCTCTGGTGGACAAACCAGTGGCTAAATACCGATACTGATAGCTAATATCGACCTATAGATTGGTTGGGATCTACCTGTCCAAGTCCAGTGACACACCCACTACTTTAGCTGAAGAGCTCTTTTTGTGCTCTTTGCGAAACAGCTAGCTACACATTTTTGCTCAGTTCTTCTGAACTTTGCTTGCCGTTTGTTGCTTAAGTGGCCTAGCAATCTGCTACTCATGTGAAGTATGAAATCACTTCTTTCTTGATTAGGCTAACGATAAGGTTACAATAGGTAACACTAATGTGCTTGCACCACATTCCCGTTTAGTTTTTTTCTGTTTTATCAGCTTTCAGTCTGTATTGACCTGTTCTCTGCACTCAGCCTGCATTTCCTCGATCTTACCGAGGGTTCTGTTTCTGGGAATGTCATTACAATTTAGCATTTACAGTTTCCTTTGTTGCACAGTGTGACTGTTGTGGAGTCGTGTGAGACTGTGTTCCTGTGTGAGAGCTACAGCTAAAGCTGATGGCCTCGGCTCCGATCTGGAGTTGGTAAACGAACATTTTCGAACAAGTGGGTTGCGTGCCAAAATAAGACACTGGGAAGGCAGTGATATCTGGTCTCAGGACAATTAACGTTTTTTGGGATCTTGTCTGAAAACGTTTGGTGTCCTCATTTTTATGCTCCAACCTGTTTTTTTTCTTTCTTTTCATTGTCATTTATCATTTCATCTTCAGTAGAACTCCCAACATGATATTGTTATATGTTCGGGTGAGTATTTGATGGTAACTTTCCAAAAGTGTGTCTTAATTTGCTGACTTGTCCTCTAGGAGTAAAAATTGCAACTCACCAATATTTTAGTTGATGGAAAAACTCTAATGATTTACATCTGTCAGGTTGTGTGCACATGTAATTAAAAGATGTCATCATGATGCTTCCAACAGAGCAATAAGCATCATTGCCTCTCAATAAAGACGCTCTGGGTTTCTGTGTGGCATTTGCATGTTCTTCCTGTGCCTGTGTGGTTTGTCTCTGAGTACTATGGCTGAGATGGGTTCCTCCCACAGTCAAAAATGCATGCATGTTTGGTTAATTAGTGATTCTAACCTGGCTTTACGTATGAATGTCTGTTTTTCTTTGTTGGCCCTGGTGACTTTTCCATGTATCAGACCAATGCGGACCATTTTGAATTTCAAATAGTTATTGTTATTAAAGACTAAGAGGAGACCTCGAGTTTAAAACAGGTTTACAGACAAATGTGGGATACAGTCTATGATAATTTTCCTAAATGAAGCCTGAAGGGAAGCAGTGATGGAAGATAGGCTGGGCGGAGTTTTAAACTGTCTGGACTGATTTATAACAGGAGTTAAAATTTATCTGGGGCAGACAACTTCCCTTGGTCCATTTCTTTCTAATTTGCTCTTGATCAAGTGCTGGGTTCTTTTTTCCGTCATTGCCTTTGTGTCTCCTGTGCTTTATAACTCTACATGCCTCTACCCCTTGCCTTTCACCTTGTTATTATTGAGACTAATTCCTCCTGGCAATTGTAACTGTGGCAACACTGTTACTCAAGGGCTTACCTGGGGTGTATTGCCGTCTATGCCAGACATAGCCAGGAGTCTCTATGGTTTCATTAATAAGCTGTGACATGCTATGCAAACAATCAACCGGCTGTGGTATTAATGGAAGCACCACTCCTAGTTTTTTGCCTATAACTTGTACGAGGCTCCATCCATCCATCCATCCATCCATCCGTCCATCCATCATCCATCCATCCATCCATCCATCCGTCCATCCATCCATTATCTTCTGCTTATCTAACTGAGGGTCAGAGTGGGACTAGAGCCTATCCCAAACCTTGAACAGGTTGCCAGTCTGTTGCAGGGCTAACACATAGAAACTGACAATCAGTCACTTCTACAGCTAGTTTAGAATCATGTAAGAACCTAACATTGATGTCTTTGGACTGCTGGAGAAAGCTGGGGTACCAGGAGAGAACCCACACAGACACGGGGAGAACATATAAACTCTTGTGTGGAGTTTGCATGTTATCCTGTGGATTTTAACCTATGATTTTCTTTCTCACAGAGGAACAATGTTCTTTGTTTCAGACAAAGAAACACATTGAACCATTGAACCAATGCCTCACCACAATATATTATTTAATAGGGTTGTGGACTGGTACTA
Source organism: Oreochromis aureus (assembly GCF_013358895.1). Taxonomy (NCBI): domain Eukaryota; kingdom Metazoa; phylum Chordata; class Actinopteri; order Cichliformes; family Cichlidae; genus Oreochromis; species Oreochromis aureus. Next base: position 29,121,515 of record NC_052955.1, on the reverse strand, counting down.
TATATATATATAACTCTCAAAACACATTCGTACTATAAACCCATTCATACAAGCACTGTTTTTAATACCTAAGTGCTTTTAATCATTCACACACAATGGATGCATTGGAGACAACCCGTCGTTCAGTATCTTGCCCGTGGATACCCGGGCATGCAAACTAGAGAAGCTGGGGATCAAACTACTGACGTTCTGATTAGTAGATGACCAACTCTACCTCCTGAGCCGAAGCCATGCATTTATGTGCAGTTGTTTCATTTCAGCTAGACTCTCTACTGCTGTTTTCCTGCTCATTAACTCACTGTGTGTCTCCCCTCTGGGGTAGACATGAAGTGAAGCAAAGAAGCAAACAGACTCCACTAGCCACCAGCAGCCTCCTCGAGGTGACAGCAATGTGTTATGTTGCTTTAAGTGCAATGAAAACTTCCTAGTAATTGTAAGTCAGTCTTAGATGTCAACATGAAATGTCTGAAAGGAATATGCAAAATGTTAAACTTACAACAGAAAACGAGAGAAACTGTCAGGAAAAAGCAGCTCTACCTGCAGATGGTCTTTCTGTAGCATAACGTGGCCACGCAGTACATTTTACACTTCTTTTCTGGTCTAATGGCTGCTGCTGAGTATATCTCATCTACACAGCATAACTGATATGAGGAAGGTTGTTTTAGTCTAAAAAGCTGGTGCTCTAGTGCAGAAGAGACTCTTCGCACGTCGTTTGTTTCGGACAGAACCACAAAAAGATTAAAAAAAAGGTGACATTCAGAGCTCCTGCTACTGCTGCACTCTTGAAAAAAAAAGCAACAACCCTTTGACATAAGTCTCTCCATCTCTGTCTTGTGGTGAATGTGTTTTCCATTTAAGAGCTTGGGTCTCGGTAATGACTCATCTATGGTCAGTGGCCTGTCTGTCCTGATTGTCTCTGTGCCACACACACACACACACACACACACACACACACACACACACACACACACACACACACACACACACACACAGTCCCCATTTCTGCTCTCCGATACTGACGCTCTCCAACCATCTGATGTCTAATCATTTACACATCGTTTGCCATTTGTGTTTCTTTCATGTGTGGGATCCACATGGGTGCAGTGAGTGTGTACATATGTTTATTTCCAGGTATTTGAGTCTGTGATGTGTTCATCGGGCTTTGTTTTTGTGTCTCACTTACCTTTCTTGGCATCACTAGGCCTGAGCTCTCCTCAACAGTGGTATACTACTTCACTTTGAATTTATGCTGAGCAGCTTCATTAAACTCTAATGGATTTTCCTACCTCATAGTTTGCATTAGACACAGAGCGATGAATTCGAACAAGTGCAATACTGGTGCCATAGAATTATGTATTTTAAATACAGTTTGAATAAGCTGTGTGCGACTCAAATTTGTAAAATCATTGTGGATTTCCCTTTGTTGCCTAAAAATGAAGCCTCTGTTTCTCTTTCTGTCCTTCTTCCTCTCTCAGTGTCGGATGGTGTGCAAGGATGTGTCAGCTGAGACCATGTATGACGTTCTCCATGACATTGAATACAGAAAGAAGTGGGACACAAATGTCATTGAGACCTTCGATATTGGGAAGCTTACGGTCAATGCGGATGTTGGTTACTACTCATGTATGTTGCACACTCGCATGTAAGCGCATGTAAATATCGTTTAGGTACAGATTGTTCTGTGATGCTTTGTTCACATGACTTCTCTTGTTTGTTAACAGGGAAGTGCCCAAAGCCACTTCGGAACCGTGACGTCATCACGCTCCGCTCCTGGCTGCCAATAGGAAAAGATTACATCATCATGAACTACTCTGTCAAACATGTCGTAAGTAAACATGAAAATGCTGTACATGGCAACATTTATGTCATATAACCTTAATCTGTGATCGAAGGAGCGCAGGAATGCTAGTGCAATGGGAACAAAATAATGTCTCAGTATGAACTGGGTGAATAGTGCTGTGCAAAAGTCTTAAGTCATCTCGCGTTTCTTGATATTTTGCTAGGAAAATGGGAAAAAGGAGCAATGATTTACGAAACGTGCGCAAACATGAATAGAAATAAAGTATATAAGGCAAAAGCAGAGTTAGTACCGCTCTAATGAGCGTGAACATCAATATTTAGAACCGCTTTAATTCTTCCACATAGCCTGAACTCTTGTATGCAAGCTTTCTTTCAATTTCTGTAAGCAGCTCTAAGGAATAGGTCCTCAGGCTTTCTTTAAGGAAGTTCAAAGCTCTTCTTTTTTCAAAGTTTCTTCTTGTTATGAGTACACACAACACAGGGTCACCCCTTTAGTTAGGTGCCTATTTTATGCTTGAATCATTTATAGGTCAGTGTTAAGTATATAAATAAACAACAATAAACAACAACAAAAAGAAACATTCCCCCAAAAATGGTCAAGTACAAGGATTGAACTGATAATGAGTGAAAAAGCAGCCAAAAACAACCTCTGAAAGAACTTCAGAAATGAGGAGTGGCTCGAGACTTTTGCACAATAATGTATACTGGCGAGCTGAAATGAAGTGGTCCTCTTTAGCAAGTTGAACAGGCCCCGTTTTTTCTAAGGGAACATTTCACCGCTCTGTCTGTGTACGGGTGTACGGGTGATTTAAAGTAGCAATAGACAAGTTTTCTGCATTTAAATTGGTTCCTTATGAGCTTCGCTTTCACAGCGTAGCTTTGTCTGCCACTGAGTGTGAAATCTACCCGGGAAAATGGAGGCTTAATTTATGGCACAAAATAATCTGACTGCAGTCGGTCCCAGAGAGGTTGATAACATGCGCCTCCTGCTGATTTTCACATGAACAAGTACCTGCAACAACCATCATATTTCATTTTTGTTTTCAAAAAAAACAAAAACATGATACCTACTTTCCTAAAAGCCTTTCTGTCTGCTTGCAGACTCCATAAAATGCAACCCAGTGCAATGTTGCTAGAAGTTGCTCAGCTCAGAAAACAGGAACGTGATCCAGTCTCCAGAAGTACTTCCCCTACCACACGCTCTATTGCTCTCTTTACTTACACAGCAACAGTTTAGCTTAGCACCTTTCCAAAGACCATGCTCTATCATATTGTCTGCCCCTGATGCTTCCACCTGAAACAATGATAGATGATAGAAGAACATATTGTGTTTTAAGCTCAGCGTCCGAGCATGCCTTTTCAAGAACTTGAATAATCTAGATACTATAAAGCTGTAAAAACAATCAGTTGATTAAAGCACATTAAGAGGATGTGAGTAACTTTCAGTTTGGCCTGAAACCTCAGCTTTTCGGTTGGCTTTATGTCTGTTTGTACTCATCACCTGTTGCTAGTTGTGTCCTGCATTCATTAACCTGCCACTTGTTTTCTGGGTTGTCTGATTGACTGGCTTTTAAAATGTGTAGAAAACTTAAAAAGACTAAGAAAAAGAAGCAAATCCTCAGATATGAGAAGGTGAAACAAAGTAAAACAACAATTCCACACTTTCAGCGATGTCTCTCTCACTGTCTTCGTGTCTGTCAGCCTTTTGTGTGCATCATGGGTTCCCATGTCTTTTGTCTTTATTCCTTTTGTCTGTCACCTAGTGTCCTTTTTCACTCTTTTGTCTCCTCTCTGCTTTTCATTCTAACTTTTGCTCACCAGTACAATGTTTGCAGAAGGATAAGGCCTCTCATATGACCGTGAGCTGTTGACTTCCGCCCTGCCTTCCGCATTCCTGCATCAATTTGAACTTCTGAACACAACAAATTGTGTGTCTGTTTATGTGTGTGGTTAGCCAAGGCTAATCTGATAATCAGAAAAACTCGAGAGCTCGACTTCCTGGAGTTTGGCTTCAGGGGAAACTTATAAGTGGCGGGTTGGCGCATCCATCAGCGGGACATGGTTCACTTATGCTGTTTTGTTATCCTACAATCGCTGTTCAGCTTTTCCACCAATCATAACAGGAGCCATGAATTATTTTCAGTTCTTTAATCATACATTTCCGAAGCTTTTGCAATCCATCTGTCATGTAACTATGGTTAGTGCTGCTGTTAAGCGTACCATTGTGTTGAGTGCTATAGAGTCCGATATGTATTTGCATGAAAACCCTATGCAAATATTTATAATGGCAAAGGCTTAATAACTTCTAATGGCTTCTAATGACCACTTTGTTTGCTGAGCCATAGTTTTTCTTTTTTCCCACAGTGGAGTCACAGATCCAGACACAACAGTGCTGATCCACTGACTCATTTGTTTGGATTTATCAAGTAACAGAGGCATTGTAACTATATCCTTTGTGCCCAGCAGCTAATTAAAGACTCATGTGATCCCTGTCATCTATCTCCATCACGAGGACATAATATTTTGCCTAATAGTTCACTTTGGCCAAATAATATTTAGTTTGAATTGAACCAGAATTGATTTACCGTGTAAATATTGACATACAGATTAATTATACACTCACTGGCCACTACATTAGTTACACTTTGCTACTCTAGGGGAACCACTTTTGCTTGCAGAACTGCCATAATTCTTCATTTGAGTACAGTGAACTCATTGTCATGTTCAAGAAACCTGTTTGACATGATTTGAGCTTTGTGACGTATTTGTATTTTATCCTGCTGCAAGCAGCCATCAGAAGATTAGTACACTGTGGTCATACAGTGCTCTAGACTAACTTTTTTGCCACGGTTGCACTAGTGCACCTAAATTTTTTTCTTAGGTGCACCAGCACAAAAATTAGGTGCATCCAAATTTTTCAACCACGTTGCTTAGCACCACAGTTTTACATGTTCACTTTTTTTTTTAAATTGCTGTCCATGCAGACAATATTGATTTGTAAATGATTAACTAACAATCTTGTCAACACAAAGTTCTTTGTTTGGAGCACATTTGTACAAGAAAGATGAGCTGCTGAAAAAGTGCTTGTGCTTAAAGTGCTGAGCTGAAATGTAAATTTAAAACATCTCAAGATATATTGAATGAAAGAAAATCTAAATTAAAAGTGCCTGAAAGGCTTCAAACTGAACATCTCAATATCTGAACATCCGAACAGCTTGATATCTTATGCACTATCCTCCATTGCAGTCACATGCCTCTCAGATGACCAACTCCTGTAACTTGTCCTTTTTCATTTTTTCACTTTTTTTCTTTTTTTTTTTCAGTGTGTCTGGGATGACACCTATAAACTGGGCGCACATGACATCATTACTGTACGTGGGGTTTACGTTCAAGCCATTTTTCTTGTGAAGAATTATTTCGGACTTGAACTTAGTGAACGGAACTTGTTCTTTGGCAATATTGTAGGCGATGTTAAACTTAATCATCATCTTGGCCTCTGATGACCTGTTTGCTGCTGCCTGCACACAAGTCATCAGAGCGGCAGTCCCCTCTCCTCACTCCCACTGAAAGGCAGTGGGGAGAGGGGACACTTGGGCAGTGCATTTATTGCCGCATATAATGTGTTTTCTATATACACTGTGCTTTTTCAGCGTTTCAATTCGAAATGTATTAGCACCAGTCACAAAGCAGTACTGCCGGCCATGGTCTTTCCCCACTCACGACAGTAAATGCAGTGCATCATGTTGTCAGCTTTACTGTATCTTAGCCAGGGAAACTGGTCAAGCCACTCTCTTCGAAATGTATACACTTTCCCCCTTTTACTTTCAGTGGGCTCTGGCTCGGAGTCGATCGTATGTGGCTCATTACCTGATGCCGTCTCCGGACCGGTGTTAGACATAACCTGAGAGGTTGATGGCTCCGTCAGAGAACTGGCTATGAATTTTGGACGATTCAGGCCTTAACTTAACGAAAAAGTTATCAATTGTTCTACTCGAACGGCTGGTCGCACCTAGGACCGAGGAATTTTTTTTTTAGTCGCACCATTGAGAAATTAGGTCGCATGTGCAACCAAATCGGTCGCACTCTAGATCCCTGTCACAAAGGAATAGTCCCTGGTGTGGTCTTCTGCAGCTGTATCCCATTTACTTTAAGGTTTGACGTGTTATCCTCTCCTGCATACCTTGGTTGTACCCAGTGCTTATTTGATTGATCATTTCAAAGCAGTCTGACCACTTTACTGTGACCTCTGACGTCAACATGGCATTTTTGCTCAGCGTTATCTGTAAACCAGAGGGATTTTTTTTTTTCGATAAAAATCTCAGCAGATCAGCAGTTTCTGAATACTCAGACCAGCCTGTCTGGCATCAATACTCTCATTCTGATGCTCAGTTTTGGCTTCAGCTAGTCGTCTTGATTATGTCTACATGACTAATTGCACTGATTTGATGCCATGTGATTGGCTGATTTGATATTTGTATTAACGAAGAGTTGAAGAAGTGTACCACATAAAGTGGTTGGTGAGCGTATATTCGAGTGCACATAGTGATATATTAAAAATGATTAATTTTGTCCAAAGTTTAATTATCGTGTTGTCATTCAGCTGATTGCTCATCAAGTGCTCGAGTCCTGAGATGATCAGTTTCCTGGTGTTCTGGGTGTTTTCAAACACATGGCTTAGTCATGATTAATGTTTCAGATTTAATGAAGTCTAAAAAAAATCAACAAGATTACATTAGCTCGGAGCATGAGAATTCTGTATCCCGGAAACCCGCAGATGATTTACAAAAGTTCACATTGCAGAGATTTCTCCTGCCAATACAAGGTAGTGTGCTAATTGTAGAAGCCAAAAATATGAGTTAAATAGCAGAGAAAAGATAAAGCAGATGTCTTAGCTGACTGCTGCTCTCTGTTCTTCTTGAGTGCTCTGCAGTGTCCCTCTCCTAATTAGTGCAGACTAACCAGTAGTGGACTCCCTAATCATTAATAATAACCTTGGATATACTGTTAGAGTCTAAGAAGCTAAAAGGGAAATAGTGGGCTGCATGCAGCTTTGCTTTTTTTATTTACAGAGTGGTGTGCACTGGATTTGCATCAGAAGTCTGACTATGAAGCTGAAAATCAGTTTGACTGGCAGCTTAAAAGCACAAAGCTCTTGATGTCTACTCTGCCTTATACAGATCTCACAAAGAGCAAGTTTGTATACATAAAGCAGATACTGGATTTCTGCTTGCAATCGCTGATGCAGGTGTACCTTTAAAGGAGCGTGTCAAAGACATTTATGTTGATGCATAAGTTTGATGCTTTTTTTTCTTAGTCTTTCATTCACCTTGTGAAAAAGAATCTAGTGGGCTCCTCATCCTTTTTGTTTACGCTTTGGCCTCTCTGTGCTTTTTCCACAGAAATACCCACCTAAAAAGGACATGGTACGTGCAGTTTCCATTCAGACTGGCTACATGATCCAGAGCCAGGGACCTAATAACTGTACCCTCACTTACATGGCCCAGGTGGATCCTCGAGGTAACTATCACTCACAGTCACACACACACACACACACACACACACACACACACACACACACACACACACACACACACACACACACACACACACACACACACACACACACACACAGACAGAGAGAGAAAGGTATTCAGCACACAAGGACAAAATCAAACAGAGCACACACAGGAAGAGCAAAACACACTCACCTAGGTACTTAACTCTGTGTTCTATGAATTATTCATTGCCCTGCCTTTATGTCAAAATATGTCACCATAGCAACTATATGAAGGACAGTCTATCTCACCTCTCTCGCGCGCTCTTCTTCACTTTACTTTTTCAGTTGATGTTCTCCTCTTATTCTCCATTTACTTCACTTTCTAACTGCTGATCACATGCAAGCAAATGCAGATTGTGTAACTCTTTTTAATTATCCGTTGCTAATGCCTGTGTGCGTGTGTGTGTGTTTGTGTGCATGTATGAGAGAGAGCCATATGGGCGCAGTGAGTAGTTACTAAGTTACTAAGCCTTGCTTTGATCCTGGTAATGTGAAATAAAACAGACTCTGTCACACTCCAACTTTTACCCATGATACTTTGCTCACCCCGACTCTCTTTACAGGTTCACTACCCAAGTGGGTTGTCAACAAGTCTTCCCACTTCCTTGCTCCATGCGTAAGTAATATGTGCAGATTAACAAAGATCCTGTAAGTGTGTTGTATGTTTGACTGTGTGATAATCCGCACTTCCTCACAGCACAGTGCCTGTCACCATGAGAAAATACGCAGACCTAATAGTTTACTGCTTGTCTGAGGGCGGCTGCTGTATATGTTTATTAAAATAGGGCAATGAGTCTCTAGAGAGCATGCTGTGATGGAGGACTCCTTAGAGATGATATCAGGGAAAGAAGGCATCTAGTGAAGACTGTGCCTAAACACAATAGGATTTTTAGAGTTTTTGGAGATTTGCTTTCCATTCATATCTCAAAAAAAGCATTTTACATTGTTACTAATAAATAGTATCAAAGCTTTTAAAAATATGTATCTAATTATTCATATTAGGAGAGGGTCAGAATATCAATATGGGATGTGGACAGTGACACATTTCTTTTAATTTTTTTTTTGCAATTTTCCTTTGATACAACAACACGGTGGCTTTTAAATCCAACAATCAAGACATGATTGAAGTGCAGTTTTTTTTTATTATTTCATACAGAAGATTCCATTTTCATAGGCTCAAAAATAATCAGACAATGACTGAAGAGCAGATTTTCCATCAGGTGAGGGCTGTTCTCTCATTATTCCATGACAAATTAAGCAAATAAAAGACCTCTATTTATTTCCAAGTGTTGGCTGGTTGCTATACACTGAGGCTCTCAAAATAAAGTCCAAAGAGATAACCGTGCCAGTGGCTGAATCAACAATCTGTTTCATTCTTAAAAAGAAGGAATGCACTGAGCAGCTCAGCAACACCAAAAGACCTGAAAAACTATAACAGAGTGCATGAGGACAAAATTATTTCCATGGTTAAGAAAAACAGCTTCACAACGTCTAACTAAGTCAAGGACAATGTAAATACAGAGAGTTTACAACAAGGTGCAAACCACTGATAACACTCAAGAACAAGAAGGTCAGATTAGACTAAAAACACCAAAACAAGCCTGCACAGCTTTGGAAAAAAATTATTCAGACAGAACTTGTATCAGAATAATGGGAATAGAAAAGTACAGAGGAGAGAAACAGGTAATGACACTACATTAACATTACATTAACATTAAACATGGTGGAGGTAGTGCTATGGCATGGGCGTGCTTTACTGCTGACAGAAGCAGTAGCATGGATTGTGAAGTGTACAGGACAGAAGTGGGATATTCTTCAGTTCCAACAAGCAGCAACCGAATGTGGTGGCAGTAAAGGAAACAGTTAATGCAATACTTTTGCTAACCTTGAATTAAAGCTGAAAGTCTGGAAGTCTGCACTTTTTTCACATACCGCTGAAGTGCAGACCGATTCATCATTTTTGATTTGAAATCCACCGAGATGGTGCACAGAGACATAATCAATTCATTGTCAAAATACCGCAGGCCTAACAGTATATAGTATTGCTTTGCTTTTTGGTAGATATATTTTTATTAAAACATGCGGCTGCTCTTAAAGCGAGAGTGGTTGCAGTGAAGAAGATGTATGCGAATCATAGGATTAACTAATAGTTGAAAGAAAAATTGCTTTTTATTTTTTGGGCTCTGCAGTTACAAAGATATCCAGATATATTCTAGATGATTGTCTTGCCATGCACTGAGTGCTGCTGTAACTTGCCGGATCATTGTTTTTCTATGAGACGCGTTGCTCTGTGATTTTTACCCTTTAAAAAAGCATACAGGCATGTTGTTTCTGACATTAAGTACTATCAGACATGTGTGAAGCTCCCTTGTTTGGCTCTGATATTTGGAAAAAAGAAATTCTCTGTTCTTGTGGCTCTGAACAAGATCTCCCCCCTCTTTTTATCCTTGCCCATGTTTTATCTCTATAGATTCCTCCATCTCTCACAGCTTCCCTTCTGTCTCCCTTTATCCTGTCACTCATCCATCTTCATCTCTATTTTTGTATGGGTGCTATTTCTGTCCTCTGTATTTTTCATCTCTGTTGAGTTCAGCCTGTTCTTCCTTATAGAGTATTGATCAAGCATACGTGTCGGCCAACCTGTTTGCTGGAAATTCTTTCTATCACTGCCATCATTTCTCATAAATCACATGTTGTTGTTGTTTCTTTTGTTGTTGTTTGTTCTTTCCAGGCCATGAAGAAGATCTGCAAAGCCTGTGTGAAGTATCCAGAGTGGAAGCAGAGACATAACCCTGCCTTCAAGCCGTGGCTTTACCCAGAACAGACTACATTGCCCAGCATCCCGCTCTCTGAACTCAGCATCCAGCGGGCAGAGAGCCTGGAGAATATTGATGAGAGCTCCTTGGCTGAGGCCCATGAAAGAGAAGACAGCGACTGACACACACACATTCACAAGCAGCACACACACTCATACGTTCAAGCAGGGATGCAGAAATGCCCGTAACATGCACCATGACATGTATGTGTATGTGATTCTATTTGTAAGTATGTGTAAACATACACACATAGATGCACGTACTTGTATCCATATTGTACATGCAAAGTGCACATGCAGGCATATCAGTAGGCACATATAGGTAAGCATTCATGTAGACAGACAGTCACACGTTAACATGCGCAATGTGGGAACAAACTCACAACATACAACAGCTTCACTCAAACTAAATTTCGAGAACTTTTAGCCTAGTCAGTTTTCTAACTGCGACCTATGCAGGTCATTGCAGCTGAATATGTTTTCAGTAAGATTTCATGTCAGAAGGTTTACAGACTAACCTGACAGTGCACCTTCTGCTGTCATTCAAAATATGACTGAATTATTAGAATTAAACTGCCCTCTTTAAGCCACCAGTCACACACTTCAGCGCAAAATTACACACACACACACACACACACACACACACTATTCATTTATGCTACACTAATGCCTTCACATGTGTACACCCTCTCCCCCTATCATCGTCTCTCAGTCCAATGTTATGTGCCTCCATCACATTTTGTAAGCACATGATAAATATGCAGGTGTGCAGAAGGCAGCTGGAAAACCCACCCCAACCTGCATCCACGTGTGTCTCACATACACGCACACACTCATGCACGCATTCAACACTCACACGTACTGTCTGATCCTCTGTTCCAGAGATGGATGAATGTATGTAGAAATTCAAGATTAAATACAGATTCCTACAGAGGTTTTCAAATTTCACTGGTGATCCGAGTATTTTTTTCTCTGTGTTTGTTTGTCTGTTTTACTCGCTTTGGGTTGGCGGCTGATGTCGCCTGCAGGTTTGCATGGTTGGAGTGATGCTGAAAGGGGTTTAAAGAATCACCAACCCAATGGGTTGCTCTGCTCCCATTCACACAATCTGCCGTGAAACGTGCACGCAAAACTGTTGTGACGCGATTAAAACGGGGGAAACACTATGTCACGCAGCCTGCACGCGCCCTATCCAACGTTTGCACATGTGAAGAGTATGTCCGCGCTCACTGGCCTAGATCAGGATTAGGAATCCCCTCAATCTGTTGGCATGGCAACTCTGAGATCGACTCAGCACTAAAAAAGAGACCCAGAGTGATTTTATTTATTGAAGGGTGTCCGCCCCCAATCTTCAGTTGTATGATTGAAGTAAAAGCATGTGCAAGAACACTGAAAATGCACTGTGGGTCCTTGTGATGAGCTAATTAAATGGCAGAAGAAGGAGCTTGATATTACTCTTAGCACAGCAGCTGAGCAAACCATAGTGCCGCAGTGAGAGGAGCGAAGCGGTGAACTTTTCATGTAACACCGTGGCCGTGTTTCTTGTGCATCTTCCTCTTTATCTGTTCCTTTTTTTTTTAAATACAACATCCGCCTCTGCATATGCGTTGCCTAATAAAGTATGAATGATGGAGGAAGGTGTATGTGAGAGATAGACAGAGACACACAATGTGTAAACAGCGCTTGTGCTCCTACTTTCTTTCCTCTTTTTTGTTTTGTTCTTGTGTTATTTTTCATACAGCTGTATTGACTGTTTGCCCTTATAACCATCCATCCATCCTCGGAGTCTTAATGAGGCCTCTGGCCCAGCCAGCAACATTATGTGCATGTGTGTGTCAGAGGAAAGGGCTGCATGTGCACAACTGCACGTCTCAGTGGCATCCCTGTATTGTCTTCCACCCGCCTCCGCAGCAGGAGGAGACGTATAAGCAGCATGACGGCCGGCAACCTCCCCCTGTGTGTGTGTTTTCTGCATATGTGTCACACTGCCACCCCCACAGCAACCCGGCCCACCGGGGCTGATAGCCTGGCGATGACTCATCACCACCCCACCCCCTCTTCGACTCCTCGCCATCGCTCGCTGTCTCTTCTATCCTCCCCTTACTCTCCTCCTCAATTTCTGCTCTTCTCTGCCCTGTTTCTCCTCTTTCCTTACCCCCCTCTGTTCTCCCTGTCATCTATCCTTTGATCTTCTCCTCATCCAGACTTCTTTTTTTTTTCTTTGAGCCTCCTCTGTGCGTCACTCTTTTCCCCATCCTCCTTCCCCTCTTCTCCATCTCTGCTCTTCTTCCTTTGCTGCTCTTACCTCCACTCTTCTCATTTTCTCCTTCTTCTTAATCTCACCCATTTGTTCTCCTTCATTTGTTCCCATCCTGTCCTGGTCTGCTCCCAGCTCACTCATTTATCACTTGTTTTTGCTTTTTTCTTCTCTTAACGACACTTACTATCTTTTTCTCCCTTTTCTGTCGCTGTTTCTTTCCATGTCCTATCCTCTGGCTAACCTTTCCAGTTAAGTCCCCCCCGCTGTATCCTTACCGTAGATCCTAATTGAAATGAGTAACAGGCTCCCACATCAGTGACTTGTTGGCTCAGTCTGGCTCCTGAAGGCTAAGATGTATTATCCTTTTTGCTCATCCACCCCCTGAGTGATGGGGCCTCTCCTATGACTCTCCCAGCACACTGAAACAACAAGTGACACACAGGCACAGAGAGATGTACACACACCTAGATAACATTAGTATTAAAGGTTTGACAGAGCATAATATGTGACTTTTTTGTTCATGTAACCTCCCAGCGTGATGTGTTTTGCTCATGGAGCCAACTGGGGCGTCATGATTTATGATGAGAATGTGATGCTTCCTTTTTCTTTCTTTCTTTCCCCCCGTTATCTCGTGAATCTTGCTGAAAATGCAACCACCGGGATCATCTTTAATAATTTAAGCCTGATTTAGATTCTTTTCCTGCTTTAAACATGGTTTCCTCTTTTCTATTTATAAGAAAATAAATGTTTAAGTTCAATATCTTGATGTTGACTGGTTGCCCCCTGCTGGTTTTTCTGAGTTCTACAACTGTAGTTAAAAAAAAATTAAAATCAAATCTTCCCGTCTTATTTAATCACCGCCACCTCCACAAATCTGTTCAAATATATTTCTGTTTATGAACACAGTAACCTATTTATAATATTAAACCTAGAAACACAACCTAGTGGAGCCGTCCACTGGACAGAAACCTGTACAAATAAATATTACTTAAATATTACTGGCTATATTACTTGACATTTCTTTTGTTTGGCATTTATTCATTTTGTTTGTTTATTGATGCACTACCCCCGCCCCAAAAAAAGTATAATAAAAATAAAGTTTAAAATTTGATTAGCAGTCCCATTGAGGGTTATGGGAATGGGTTTAGTTCTCCAAAACACTCCAACTGCAAGTAGAGTATGTGCAATAGCAGAAGATTAAAAAATAGCACTGCTCAGTCTTTTTTCTTTCTTTCTTGGTATTGTATGTAAAAAGTAAGCGGTGCAATAATAGGGAACGTGGATGAAAACTAACTGGGTTGTCCAGTCTTTCTCGACGGTCACATGACGGTCTTACGGAAATTCTTCGACAGTCAAAATATCCGCATTAAGGCAGAAAGGACAAAGGTGTAGCCTTCAAAGTAAAACAAAAAGTCGACTAAACTCCCCGCGGGTGTGTTTATTTTGAAAGGAAAGCATTTCCTTCACTTGCATGTAACCGCGGATGCATGCGCGTAGCCGCTGCTGCGCTTCAACAGTGAGAAAAAAATAAAGTGTTATTCGCTCTTCGGCGTCGCAGTTGTGTCTTCTAATCCCACCTCGAAGGCAAACCCACTCCCAGCGTGTCTCAGTGACACGGACGCTGAAGACTGGAAAGGGTGAGTGGATAACAGGAATTTAAAAACTATTTTTTTTCCCTCCAGCACAAGAGAAACTTTCCCCGAGCCGCTGGTGAGAGGAGAAACGTGAACTCAGCGCTTTTAAACGCACTCACTGTGAGGGGGTCCGCACTAAAAAAATGTTGCTGAGGTTATTTTTAGGCGCAGACTGTTAGCTCTGAATTTATTACTCAGCGACGCATGAAACTATTCTTTTTTCCAATGTGCTTCAACGACTGTGTCCACTTCTGCTTTTAGCAGTAGACTAATTGATGAAGAAGAGTTTGATTGGATTAATGTGAACTCTTTAGCGGTTTTCCCAGACTGCTCTATTTTTTCTCTGGTAAAAGCGGACTTGCCTACGATGGGACTGTTTATCCCCAGTGGAATTCATTATTTCTAATCTGGGCTCCATTACATGGATGGTTTTAAGATTAAATCAGTTGTTTATAGATGGAGTAACTGGTTCCTAGCTTGAGAAGAAGGAAGCATCTATAGAAATTCTCAGAGCTGTGTATCTAATGGAGCAGGTGGATTTTTGTGACAGGTGATCATGCAGGCTTTAGTACAGCAGACCCCCCCCACACGCCAAAAAACAAAAAAGCAGCGAGGTAGTTGCGGAAGATTTCTTAAACAGCTTATTTCTGCTTTTTTTTTTTTCTCCCACAAACGGACAAGAGTCACCTTATGAACAGAAGTTCATGAGGTGTGATCAATAGTGAAACTGTAAACGTGTTGGCAAATAAGTTATTAAGAACTACGACGTATGCTTTTCCTGTTCCTTTGAAATAATTTCCCTTTTGATACAAATGTGCTCCGTGTGATTTACAGTGAAAGGTTAATAGCATTTGCCTGTGGGTTTATGGCTTTAAAATAGATTGCATTTTTGCATGACTGATTTGATCAGTAGACCCTTAAAGTTGGTGAATACAAATTTGTAAGTAGTTTTTTTTTCTTTCTTCTTTTTGTTTTGCTTTTTTCTCGCTGAGGAAGAAGTTCTTCAGCCATGAAAAACGATGTTCCCCTTCGTTGTGGTTCACTAGATATGATTATGCTGCAGAAGCCTCCTAATTGCAAAACTCTGTCAAGTAAATAAAAGTCAGTCGTTTTTATCGCTGCCATATCAAAGATTGAGCAAGGCACTTCGTCTTACCATGGAAAGCGGATACCGATTTATCGCTCTGAAGGGCAAGCCAAAAAAATCCACCCATTAAATGTCATTTTTTGCAGACTGGCAAAAATCGCTATCACACAGTATTATGGCCCTACTGACCTTATTTGTCCTGCAGTGAAATGGAAATGGGAAATGACTAAGTATGTGGCTGTCTGCCTTTGGTTTTCATGTGCATGCTGAGAGTCACATACTGTAATATTAAAAGATGCATATCAAGTTGCAAATACACATCTGTCTGTCACTATAAAATGTGCGTTCTATCATACGACGGGCAGTCTGGAATAAGCCAAGGCTTGCAAATCATAGTCAGAAGTTTTAACTTAGAAAGATTTCTAAAGAAATCTTTCTAAGTTATCTTTGGCACTGATGTCATGTTTGAGATGCAGTCTCGCTTAATATCCGTCATCGTCTTTCTTTATCCCACTTGTGTCATCGACTTTTGTGTCTTTTTTTTCTCCTCTCTGTCTCACTCGCACACATGATTGTTTGCTTCTGAATAAGCCTGAAACGAGGTGAGAGGACACTGACCTTAGCAGACAACTGAGCGCTTCATATTTTAAGGTTTTAATGAAGTTTGAAAGTGTACAACAAACAGCTGTCTACACCGGACTGAAATTAGAAATCTGCAGTGCTAAAAGAATCCCATCCCTCTAATTTCAGTCAAATTTTGGCACTGAAAACGGCGCTGGGAGTCTGCTTTAGTCGAAGGAGCTGCTTGAATAAATGAGGTAGGCGGGCAAATTCCCATTGACTGACTTGCTGTGAATTACCTGCACTTTCCTCACATGGACACAAACAGCCATCATGCAGTGTTTTTTTTGTTTGTTTGTTTTTTTTATCAGAAGGCTGCTTAAAAATTATGGATTCATGTGTGGTTTGATTTAAACGAAGGTTAGCCTAATAGCATCAGGAGACTCCTCTTCTTTTTAACTAAAAATAAATCCTATCAGCTTAACTTTGTTTCACTTTTTATTTTTCATCCGATCATCTGAGATCTTTATAAACCTTAACAGTGAACACTGGGTTGGGTTGTTGGGTTATTTTGCTCTGAGATGCATCATTATGTTGTCCATAGTGTAGTGACTGCCTGACGAGCAAAAGTTCCCCAGTCCTTGACTGGGAGGAGGCGCAAATCCCTGGGAGGGGAGCTTCAACTGTGCCAGTTCAAATATGTAGATCCCTCTGCTGTAATGACCCCTTGTAAACAAGGGAGCAGTCGAAAGAAGGTTTAGTTTAGTCTTTTTACATCTCAGTTGTACGACCCATTGTGAAAGAAATAAAGTCAAGGCCACAACTAATGCAAGAAATTCTGAGTCCATCAGGGCCTCCAATTATAGAGCCGTAAGATGAGATGTTTCCGGAAATCTTTCACATTTCAAAGGTTTTTTTTGGGGTGGGGTGGGCGGTTGCACCTCATGAGGTAGAGCAGGTCCTCTATTAATCCAAAGGTTGGTGGTTCAAGTCCTGGCTGTCTTCAGCCTAGGTATCCTTATACTTAAGATATGCTGAACCTCAGGTTGCTCACCGATGTATTTAGTCCTAGAGGAAATTTTTCAGATAATTTCCTCAGGGATTAATAACGTGTTCCGATTCTGATGATTGATTCTGATTCATCAGAGTACAAATGTGTGTGAATGTTAGATAGAAAGCACTTAGATATAGAAAAACGTGCTTGTGTAAAGAGGTGTAATTGGGTGTTTGAACCATGTTGTATAAAGTGCTCTGAGTGCTCAAGCAGAAAATCGCTATATAAGAACCAGTCCATTTACTATTTACCATTTTGGACAGGCCTTAAGCATTTGGCTAAACGTGGCTGGGTCGAGTCTACACATTGTGCAGTTATCATCTTTTCCTGTTGTCAAACAGTGCGTGTGATTTTTACATAGTGGCAGCCCGTGTCTGACACACACTGATGATTTAATTTTGATTGTGTTTTACTTCAGATATCCCTCCCCAGTTGTCTATAGGGTTTACATTACTTCATATGAAATGACATTAAAATATAGTTATTTATCAGAGGTTTGTGACTTTGGTGCAATTCTTAGGTTAAATGTAATAGTTTGGTTAGGTTGGGTTGCCGTGGGAAACCTTCTGAAATGTTGCAGCCCTGGGAGTAAGGGGTAAGTGTGTGTGTGCACACATAAGGTTATTCACTAGAGGACATTGTTAAGATGCATTGCTGTGCTGGCTGCACTGAGTCACTATTCAGTCCTAATTGAAAGTGGGCTGAAAGCAGCAGTGTGTCTGGTGATGGGTATCTGACTCATGTCTCTTGTATATGCTGTGTTTTTCAGCAGCTCCTATAAGGACGATATCCGTCTAAAACTCTGGAGATTAAATGAAGAGTTAATTCAGTGCAAATCGTTAAAAGCTGGTATATTGAGCAGCAGCAGTTACATCTGAGTTACATCTCAGTGTAGATCGTAGGGACTTTAAAAAAAGTAATCTTGGCCTGTTCTCCACAGACTTGCTTTTCAGTCCTAATTTAGGAAACAAGGGAAGAGGGAGAGAGAGAAGGAAACTATGAGCCCCAAAGGACATCGACCAGCATCTAATGGATGATGTTGCAGTTACTCTTGTATAATATGTTTCTTATTAGTTTTTGTTTTTAGTACACCAAATTGGACACATGTTCTAAATTTGTCAAACACATCATGAACATTTCTGTACTGATGTACATGGATACTGTGGATAACAGTAATTATACTTTGCATTAAGACCTTTTTCCATACACAGTATCAGTAGAAGGGAATAGAAGTTCTTAAGTTGTACTGATTGTACTGGTTTTGTAGACAAAGGAATATGATATTTGGATTGTATGTCGATCTGATCTTGACTAGTGCGATGATGACAACAGCTGATCTATTCAACAATCTATTTAATTCAGTCCTCTGCTGGCTAAGCCAAAAGTCATCAGTAGTTATTAACAGGTAATCTGATCTTGCATTGAGAAAACTAACAGTAACAGGCCATTGGTCTGGAGGTATTTCAGAGTAACAGCACCAGCACCTTTATTTTAATCTTTGCGCTACTGTAGTTTGTGGCTTTACTGTGGTCAACTGGCTCAACTGAAGCGTTCAGATGACTTTTTTTTTTTTTTGACAGCTCTGTGGCACTGTCTCATAGGTTCTAACAGTTGTATCGCTTATTGGGAGTTTTCATTGCACTCACTGTGGCATAACGTCTGTTGATCAACTCCATTGATAGAATTTCACTTCACCTCTTTCTTGTCAGTTTCAGTCCACATGCGATACAAATGTGTGTGTTTGTGTGTGTGTGGAGTTGTATTAACAGTAAGACCGAAAGCAGAAAAAGGAGAAACTGGGAGAACTTTAGTAGTGATTTTAAGCTGAAATGAGACTAGAGCAAAAAAAATATGATAAGCTGAAAATATTTGATGTTGACCTGTATGCCTCGGTGAGGAATGTAGCTCATTCATTAAATGCTGGTATCAGATCTGTGCTCAACCTCTGCTGGCACCCTAAGACAAGGCACTGCTAACTTAACAAAAGTAGGAATAATTGGATTGGTGCATTCCTACTAGTTGTATCAACTGATGTTATCCATTTGGAGGGATAGCTCCTCCCTACCATGTAATCCCCACATGTGCCTTTGAAATAAAGTGACGGTTAAATGCTGTTAAGGTATGCGTTGGTTGGGCTGTTTGGCTGTAAGTCAGCAGAGTTGCTAATGCTCCTGCCAGGACCAGCTGTCCCGCTACCAGATGTTTGGGGTTGGCCTGTATCTTTGGGTTTAGAAGAATTTCCACTTGCTGGAAAGCTTTTGTTGTTGGCAGGTTTAGGAAGTGTCAGCTTGACCCCGTCGTCTCTTCTCTCTGTTCCTCCTATGCTACTCCGCCCACCCCTTCAGGATAACACCAACAGTTACACAGGAGAGGGACTTTTGGTAAATTCAGGATTTTTTTAAATGTATTTTTTGGTAAGTTCTTCAAATGCCAACTCTGTTAATAGTCTACAGCATTATTAGAAAACATTTCCTTTTCACCCCTGAGAGAAATGGCATAAAAGAAATTGTGACTTGTGTAACACCAAGTAGTGGTTTAAGAGTGATAATTTAGATTGTAATACATCCCTAATTTGTAAACAACCACCAGTGGGTAGAAATAACATTACTTCATAGTATGCCACATATCAGGTCATCATAATCTGGCATCTTTTCCACCTTAAAAAACTGCTTAACATTATTCATAACACAACCATTGCCTGTATGTCAGATATACATTTATGTATATGTTTGCATAGAGTTTTTCTTCCAAATTATGGGGATATAATCTGTTGTGTTTGCATATGTCCACGTAAATAGTTGAAAATTTACAACATGGCCATATTGCATATTGTGTTAATGTGATGGTATTGCTGATTACATCATTGTTTGCTTTTGACCAGCAGTCATTTTGAATATCTGCCAAATATACTGATATTTATCAGTGTCACTATTTAAAATATTGAGTTTGTTCAAAAAGTCTGTGTCAAGTCCAAGTTTATTTCTATAGCACATTTTAAAAAGCCTCAAAGTGCCGTACAAGTTATACAAAATATACACCTAAATGTAACAACGCTGAATCAACAATAAATGCACACAAAACTGAAAAGAAGCAAATAAGACTGCGTTTGCATGATAAAAGTTAGAATCTCTGCTCAACTAGACCTGAAAGCAAGAGAGCGGGCAGCTCTTATGTAAAGAGGTAAGTTGTTCCAAAAATTAGAGCCTTTTCAGGGATGGCTCCTATCGCCTCTGCTTTTAAGCCTGGATCTTGTCCAAGGGGAGCTGGTTCATAGACATCAGTTCTCTGGTAGAATTGTAGGGTTTCAAAAGTTCTGTAAAGTAAGTGGGTGCCAAACCACTGAGATGCTTAAAAACAAGCAATAGAATTTTAAACTGGATCCTGAAATTGACTGAAAGCCAGTGCAAGAAGGCCAATATAGGTGTAAGGTCATCACAACGTTTCTTTCCGGTCAAATCTCAAGCTGCTGCTCCGAAACTTGCAAGTAGGCCTCAAAGGCATGCTGGGTTATGCTTCTCAAGTAATGTCTTCTGTACAGGCAGCAGGGCTGGAGTAAAGCTGTAAAAAAGCTATGTGTTTCTGTGGTTTAACCAAGCCTATAGATTACACTCGCAGTAGCAAGTGGCAAAAATATGTGTGGCAGTTCATTTGAATTGTAATTGTAAGCAGGTGTTTGTGTTCATCATCACTTAAATGCAGATTTAACACGTAGACATTTCAGTGTAAAACTCACTTCTTGTTCTTTTCTAATGGGGTGAGGTCACGTGTTGCACTGTGGAACTGTACAACTTTGCAAGTGCAGTTATCAGCCGGTCAAATGTTGCTCTTTTAAATGCTTTAGCACTGCCACTCGCTGATCAAAATTGATTATGAAAAGAGCTCCTTCTGTTGTTCTACATCAAACTGAAGGAGAAGACGATTGTAAGTAATCGTCCCTATTGTTTATGAATAAAGTTAAATACATTCAGCAAGCCTGGACGGTACTAATGGCTAATCGAGCTTGATTAGCTTGCTTTGTGATTTATTAGTTGCTCTTGGTTTGATGATCACACCAGCAAAGATCACGCATGTAAAATGTTGAAGCAAACTGTAAAGTCAAAAAAAGCTGAGCTGTGATGAAGCAGGCAATGAGAAGACAAGTTTAGACTATATTTATTTTGAATACATTTGCAATGAAATGAAAAATGTGGCCCCAGGCTAGAAATGTGGACGACTAGTCAACTAAACATCTAACGGTTGCTGTCCCATGCTAATCAAATCTTGAAATAATAGTGGGTTAAACATCTTATTCTTATTTTAGTGATGCATGGTTTAGAGATATTACAACATCCCCAGTCACTGTCTGTGGCTGCAGCCCCGACAGACGTCAGCAACATTTAAAACACGATCTGAGTAATGAGGATTAATTAAGCTCCTAGGATCACGTGTAGTATTTGGGAGATTTCTGTCTTTTAGACTAGGTCTCTGGTCTAACTTTATTTTCTCTTATTTAAATGACTAGCAGATTAGTCTCCAGGCACAGTGAATGCATTTCTAGTCCATTTCTAGCTGGTGAATGTAGTGGTGGATACAGCATGGTTTATGCTATATCTAGACTGTGTTCTTACACATTCAGCAGTATGAGCATGTAAGTGAAATATTTAGTCTTCGAATTAGAACAAAGACTGTCTTCGCTTTTTAAAACTAGCAGAAGACGTGCAATATAAACAGCTTGTTTCTTAGTTTAGGACCAGTGAAGTGTTAAGAGACAACACAGCAGTTGTTGTGGCTTTTTAAAAACCACATGACTCAGTGTGACAACTGGCCATACAATGGTAGTCTTTGCATTTTCTTTTTTAAACTGTGTGGCATACTGTACGCAGCCCTGCCACACTGTTTATGCGGTGTGTGTACAAGTACAGGAGAGGGGTGGTAATGTGTTTTGTATCGACAACATTATTGCTGAGAGGCATTTAAATTCTTTTAATAAGCGATCGAGTTTAGTAGACATGGCTTTGTCTCATAAATCACTATTATATATTTAAAAAGTGCAGATTCAGACAGTAGATGAGGGTAAATTTGATGCCACCCAGCACTGTGATGAGTGCAGACAGTGGAGCACCCTGGGTATCTCTGTGTGTTGGATTAAGGGTGAAATTGAGGTGCCCCTCACACACAGACGCCAACCTACACACAATATCATTAGGTGAGCACTCGTTTTAGAGTGTGTGAACAGGCTCAAACAGTGGGCCTTGACCATGCTTTTCCTTCCTGCTTGTCAGTATGTGCGTGTACTCGCCTAGGCAACAAAATGCCCCATTGTGGAGAGTACAGAGACCCTGTTATTGGCAGCTCTCTGAGTGGGAGGGAGGGGGAGATGAACGGAGAGACAGATGAATTGAATTCAAATTGCTGACTGGAAACTGGAAAAAAAAGAGATAAATAAAAAGGAGAGGCACAGAGCATAGGAAAAAGGAAGTCGGGGGTGATAATCAACCTGAATTTGCAGAATTAAGGAGGAACCTGATATTTTCTGCATTCACGCACACTCTTTGTCAGTCTTTTCAGCAGTTAAAATGACACATTAGCAGTTTTGTGAATATTCTGTTTTAGTGTCAAATTAAAAGCTCACAGTCAGGTTCATCTTTCTGAATCTAATACAGCATTAGGTTCAGGTTTTGTTTAGACTAGTGAATTAATGAGCATTTGAACAGTTGTACCCAATAAAGTGACAGGTGAGTGTAAGTTGAATAGCAATCTAATTGAAGAGGCAGACAGGTTTAGAAGAGCTGACAAAGTAATGCTTTTTATGTTGAGATGCACAAACTGATATCAGCTGACGTAAGCTAAGTGTTTCATGATGTGGTGCATGGGCACAATACTCAAGATGACATATTTAAACAGTAATGTTTCACTTATCTTCTTTAAATCTGCTGTTACCTTTTTCACGTCTTGATTAGTGCAACAGAGCCACTGTTGAGGGGCAACAAATGTTTATCGAGTTAAACAGGCACAGCTGTGAATGATAGTGTTAAGCTTAACTGCAGTGTTCATGTTTACCGCTTATTGTGGTTTTCCCCGCAGACACCCATGCAGACGCCCAAACGCAGCCAATCATGGGCTTCTCTGCAACAAAGTGCTGATTTAAGATGGTGAAAGATGCTAACACTTGCTGCTCACTGTTAGACACTTTTCGCTCAGTTTGCTGAGTGACGCCTCAGTGAAGGGGCTGAAGACCAATCAGACTGTATTTCATTGGGCTGTTACTGAGTTCCTCAATTCAAAAATGGGAAGCATTTTGATTGGAGAGAAGAGAGCAAGATTCACACCGTCTGTACGCTGTGCTCGGAGTTGTTAGAGGAAACTTTGGACAGGAAATGAAATGCATCACATTGGCAGCTGGTACACTGTCTTTTATCATACTGAGCTTGTGACTATGACTACACTCAACCTTAACAGCTCTCATGTCTAATCATCAAACCGAATCAGGTTTATGAAATGCTTTAAATATTTTCTCTTTTGCATGTTCTGTTGCTAGTCAGTGAGCTAAAGTGTCCGTGTGATAATGAAGATTTCGCTTAGGTGTGTATCTTTAAATTTTAAACTTATCAGTAAAAAAACCCAAAAAACTAAACTGTTTCTATCAAAGGAAAACTCATAACCATCTTGACATGATGTTACATCTTCTGATGGCCTTCACTAATTATTGATGGATTAGATGTTAATGAGCGAACCCTCCCTTTAGTTTAAACTCAATTACACATCTGTTAAGTTTTGCAACTGGACGTTGCACAACTGTGAAAAAAAATCTGTCCACAGTTTGACTGCCCACTAATATACCCACAACAGCCCATGTGGTCATGTAGGTAATAGAAATTCTAGTTTGGTGTAGTCCTACTCTGTTTGTTTTCTGATATCCACCGTGTGATACTTACATGCAAACTTGTGACGAGGAAAAGTTCTTACCATAAATATATAATTTGCGCAAGACAAATGTTTTTAGTCTTATTAAACACATTTTCTTGTTTTGTGAGATTTGGAGAATAAAGTATTAACAGTTGTTTTTTTTGTGTTTTTTCTTTTTGAATAGTATATTTTCAGTCAGGCATGGTTATGTTTTTTTGTTTTTGAGCTGAACAGAAAAGAGGTTAAACTCATCCACGCATATTTTATTTTCTCTTGTGATTGTATCAAGTGAAATATAGTTTTGTGTGTAACGGTGTGTGGAGGAAAGACTGTGTTTGCGGCTCTTAATGGGAAACCGACAGCTTCCCCTGTGGTCACAAGTAAGAGGCAGAAAGATAAAAGGCAGAGCGACTGCAGAAGGTTTTTGACTATTGATTTAGAAAAGCTTGTACCTTCCCACGTTATAGAACAGTCAAGAATAACTATTGGAAATATTTTTACGCTCACTGAAGTTGTGCATCGGTGTAGTCTTTATCGAGCTATTGATTGTGGTTGTTATGTGTTTGCCCCATGTGAGTGCTGCTAGCTGACACCTACTGTTATTTGAGGCCTGACATTTTTAACCGATTTGCGTAGGAGCTGTTCTTGGACATTTTGAATACAGACACAAAGTTCCATATCTCTATTATCATAAAAATCATCCTCAAAACTAGTTAATTTATTTCAAGATAAGTGAGTTTTACTTTACTCCAAAACATTAGGGTTAGTGTTTAGGCCTCGGGTCATCACCGGTGATAAACTTACGGTAATACCTTGATGACGGTGCTGTGAGGAATTTTAGTGGTTTGCAGGAAGCTGAACATGACTGAAAGGCTTGCGGAGAATTTAGAGACATGATTTCTGTGCCAATACTCGTTGTGCCACTTACACTTCCTCCCATAGTAGTCTGTTGCGATAGTGCAACAAAACTAGTGTAGAAACTTACAAAAACAAATGTTTAGGCAGAGGAATGCAGACTTAAACGGCAGTTTCTTCTACTTTGTGTTCAACCTTTTTATATACACACACATGTCAATGGACTAATGTGACACCACTTATCAGAATGACTGAACTACTATTGAATTTTACTGTTGTGGCGACTCAACTTCCTCTTCTACCTGGGAAAGAAACATCCACCACATGTTGCATATAACTTTGCTACAGTTGTTTAGACACTTAATAAAAATAGCAACTTCTTGAATTATGGTTATGATTGCACTATTCATTACTGATCATGATTTATCTTTAGAAGCACACATATTAATGCAGGCTGACATATTTCTCGAGACAGGATTTGCAAAGGAAGAGAATGTGTTTTGTGGGGGGGTGTTGTTTTGTTTTGTTTTGTTTTGTTGTTTTCTTAAATTGGACCGTGTTCATACTTGCATGACACACACAGACAAACTAAAATAACACAGACCACAAACTAAAACAGGAAATCATTAAAAAAGTCATTGCTTTGGAGAGTTTTTCTTTTATTTTTGCTTGTTCCTTGATGGGATGCATTGACACGTCTCCTTGTTCTGTCTCTTCTGCAGGTTGTGTAACCATGATCTGACGCATTAAGGTCTGCATTTTCTCCGTGGACTCTCATGAGCAGCACATACAAACACATCAGCCATGTCTCAGTCTGAATCCTGTGCCAATGTGGGGGAGTGGCTGGGCGTACTTCGCCTGGAGCAGTATTGCGATGCATTTCAGAGTGCCGGATATGCAACATTACAACAGTGTCGCAGCCTCACACCAGAGCAACTGGAATGCATTGGCATCACCCTGCCAGGTCACCAGAGGCGCATCTTGGCTAGTCTGAACAAAACACATGGGAATCGCGACGCTCACGCTGTCGGACCATGTGAGAGATCAGAGGAAAAGGGACGAGCTGAATTTCTGGGGGCAGATAGACCACTGCCTGCCACACCACACGAAAAATCTCTCCTTCAGGACAATGTGAAGCAAGATGGAGAGACTTTGAGACCTATACCTAGGAAACGAGAGAAACCAGTCCCCAGAGAAAGACAAGTATCCAGATTGCAGGAGAGCAGCGGTGAAGGAGAGAAGCCGGTTCCTGGGAAAAGACAGATGGTACCTAGAAACACCGAGGAGAAGGAGAAGGATGGAGGGCTAGATGGAGAGAGGAAGAAGCCTGTGCCAAAAGAAAGGACTAAGTTTCGCTCTACTACTCCAGACAACTTGGACCCTAGCCCCCCTCCAGCTTTGGACACCTCTTTGCCTCCTGTTCCCCCCCGAAGCACACCAAACTGCCCTCCACAGCGCTTCACCTTACCCCCTGTTCAAACCTCTGGCTCCCCTAAGCTGGAAAGACTAGAGGTCAGGGCTCCAGCTTTACAATGCCGATCTGTGTCCCCGAGTTCCACATCTACACCTCCACAACCACCATCCCACCCTCCAGACCTCCCTTCTACCGCAAATAGGCCTCAGACATTAGCCATTCAGCCGAATGCCCAACATCTAACTATCGATGGAGGAAGAAAATCTTCACCTGTTTCTCCCATCCACTCCCCGTGCAGTAGAAATATTCCACCTCTTCCTCCAAAGGCAGGAATAGCATCTAAAGGCCCTCCACCAATCCCTCAACGGTTTCCTGTTCAGTCTCCCAGAACTCACAGGTAAGGCTCTTTGAATGCAGATGCCTCATTTTGCAAAAAGAGTTTATTACAGGTAAAAAAAGATGAGCCTAAAAATATGATAAATCCCACAGGCTAGCACTTGCTAGCTGTCTCCCTCACAAACATACACACACATGCTCTCTCTCACCACCATTATCTGTATTACCACTGTTAACTATGTGTTTTGATAAATGATCAAAAACCCTCTCAAATGTTACCAGTGGATTGTGGCGCCATCTACAGGCCAAGCTTGAAAAGTGCATCTCGTGTACTTCACCATGATGACACGCAAAATGTTACTGGGGACTTTTGAGCACTTCCTGAAAGTATAATTAGACACTTCCTGAAACTGAAGGGTCGCAGCATACTTGACTGGACATAAAGCTCTGTGGCCTTCTGAATACGGAAATACGTCGACAAGGCTTCATCTGCGCAAACTGCAACCCCTGTGTGAAACTGTAGTTTATTTTAAAGTTGCTCTTAACTTACTACTGAGCCCTTTCTGGTTAGTGTTTGTTTTTTTCAAAGGTTCTGTGGTGAGCTTTTCTGCACTTATGAGTTAAAGTTTTGCGCAGGGAGTGTTGCTTTGGCAGTTTCTTCATAGTCATGTTTGCAAAAGTGTGAATTTCCAATTAATACACTGAAGGCCACACATTTTCCCTAAGCAGCAGAATTTTCAGCTGCTTTCACTGATGATACTTTGGCAGTAATATATTATGTCTCAGTTTGTGTAAATCCTTCTGAAATCACACCGGCTGAACAGCTTTTTTCTCCCTTTTTGCTGTATTGCTTTAATGAAAGGAAACCAAAGCTTTGCCTCCAGTACATTTAATAGTATATTTTTTTATGAGCAATACAAGCATGTTTAAAAAGGAAACTGGCTTTTACAGGGAGGGAGGAAGCCACGATTGAGGGCACATAAGCAGTAAAAAAAACTGTGACAGACACGGAGGGGAAAGACAGAGTGAGGATTAAAGGCAGAGAGCACAGCTACACTGTGATGCATTACCAGGAACTACTGTCTGAGTGTTTTTAGCCTTGAATATTCACACACACTCTTGTTGCTGCATTGCCTCCTCCCCTTTTGGTTAACTAGTTTCCTCCTGCTTTGTGAAGAGTTTGTGTTTGTATCATCATGGAAGAGGAATCCTTTTGAGCATGTCAGGACAGGTAACGCTTATATAAATCATATCTGTACACGGCTCTTCTGTCTATACTTATTTTTAGCATTCACTCTCTCTTTCCCCCGTCGACACTCTTCTTGCTGTGGGTTTCAAAGCAAGCAAGCCTTCCTTTTTCTTTTCTTTATTTTGCTTCATCTTTTCTGCTTTTTTTTTTTCTTTTTTCTCTGCTGTGTTGGTGATGTTAGTGACACTTCTGTTGCACCTACTCCATGAATTTGTTTTACCTTCACCAGAATAAGGCAGGTTACAATTGCAGTGATACTGGATGAGACCCAATAACTTCTCTTGTCCTGGGGCGATAGATATGCTTTGGAAATTAATACTAGTGTTATGTTATCTGTATGTCTTTCAAGAAATCAAGTAAAGCAAGTTTAAGCTGGTATTCTGGAGAGGCATTCATGGCATGTTTAGCTGACATGCAGGTTAGGTGTATTTTTAAGACAAAAACTATGTTCTTAGCTTTGCTGTTTTCCACTTTGAAAAGTGGCATAGTGACTGTTTTCTTCAGACATAAGCTATGAAGTATCTGAAATGCTAAGTTTAGCTTGCATTAAAGACCACCGTAACTCTACTGTTAACACATATGTTAGCTTAGTGTGCTTTTCACAGGTCAGCACCACGACTTAAACTGCACTGTAGTCATTTTTGTCACAAGAATAATTCTGCCACGACTAAATAATTGAATAGATATGCAGCGTGGGAGGACAAAGAAGCAGTCATTGTTTCTTCAGCCGACTGTCATATGTGAACTAGCCGAGTCGTTAAATATAGAATCCAAGCTAGCAAAACCCCTCTCAGCACTCTTCCTCTGAGAAAAAGGAGGAACTGTGTCAATAAGGCAGTTTCCCGTCATTGTGAGGCTTTTGCATGTTTGTTTTTTTTTTCCCTTTTTTAGGAGTGGGGGTATTTTAATAACTTCAAAGATAGTTCTTGTATACAGTCTTTAAAGTTTAATGTTTAGTATGAGTTTAGTTACTTGATAAAATTCTACTTTGAACCTGCTGCCAAGTGCATGAAGTGTATACTAATTTGTCCACAGGCACTGCTTCCAACATTAATGATACATGAATGGTATTTTTTTTAAGTCAACAGCTCAGCTAATGCAGACCTGTTAGGAGAGTCATCATACCTAATAAGCACTTGATTCCTGTGTTCATTCAGCCTAAGGGCAATTTGACTTGGTGGTTTTTCACAACATATCAGCGTTGAATGCTCAACTGTCTGACTTTAAATTGTGCCTATGAAGTGCATTTAACGGGAGCCAGTAAACAGTAATATTAGTAATATTAGGGAGTGTTAGTGTTATTAGGGAGAGCTAATATTTGTGAGCTAATAATCTGAAGATTTGTTTTGCGGTCTTCATGTTTTATCTCAGTGATTGTTTTTATGAGAACGAAATCCAAACACATAAAAAAATATGAGGAATAAAGAGGAACTTTCACAATACTGGATAGACAGAAACCAGATGTACATGTTCACTCCTGACTTACCATCAGCACAAAGTGACGTACATGCACTGTTGGGGTAATGTGTTCGTTTTGCAATCTTTGGCTTCGTGTGCATTCATGACTAACTCTTAAGGCCGCATAACTGACATAATTGTTAGGAATGTGTATGTTTGGCATTTAAAAAACTATTGCATGAGTAAATCAAACATGATCTGCGACAGTGTTTGATGAATCAGTGTGTATAAATTCCCGTAACATTAGGTCTCAGCATGCGTGTATCTTGTGCATCTTTGGTGCAGAACAAGATAATATTTCAGCCAATATCAGTTATCATATGTATGCAGTTGAAAGGGCTGACTGGGGGAAGTGAAGTACTGCTTGGTAGTGTTCACAATAAGGGTGAGTTTGTGTTAGATCTAGATATAACGTGATGTGGCATTAGTGGTAATGGGGCTGTCTTTCAAGTGAGGTTGTCGATACAAAAGGGCAAGACTATAATGGTGTCGGTGTTCACGCTTATCGATGGCGTTTGCAATCTTTCACTGTCTTTGAGAGATATTTCTCGGGTTTCTTTATCGAAATATTTTGCCTTTGTGCAATTAGTAAGTGAGTCTGTGGTAGAACCATATATGATGTAAAAGATGGACCTAGCCACCATGACATTAACCACTAGTTTTGGACTCTACATTTTGAAGCTTTTTCAAATCAGACTCTGGCTTAAGTCGTGGTTGTCAAACTCCAGTCCTTGAGGGGCGGTGTCCGAAAACTTTTACATGTGTCCCTGTTGTAACACACCTAAATAAAATTAGTAGGTCATTAGCAACACTTGACTGCATGCTGTGGTGGCAGTTCAGCCATTTGATTCATGTTACAGCAGAGAGAATGACCATGGTGCAATAAAAGTACTTTTAGAAGTACATTTTTCCCCAAATCTTACATTTAAATTTACTTGAGTAGGGTTGGGGTTTGCCACCTCAGCATGCAGTCAAGTTCCATCCACCCATGGTTTAAGTGGATGAGAGAGAGGAAGGGCGGCTCTGACAGTGAAAGGACTTGTGATTGACAGTTTGGTGTCAGCATGAATTTTCGTTCTACTGATATTCCCCCATTTTGAAGCATGGTGCCACCAAGTTTTTTAAAACTGACTTGATATTATAGTCAGTATGACCCAAAATGACGGCCTGAGCCCATAAACGCAGTAGGATAGTGTTTAAAGAGTTAAAGCCAGAAAGCTGTTTTCCCATAGACTTCTATAGGAATGGAGTGTCTTTGCAAACAGCTATCACGGTCTGTCAGGGGAACAGCAAAGGTGGTCTTTAGATAGACTCCAGGTTTTAGGAACTCCTGCTTCATTCTTCCGACCTGAAACCCATTTCCAAGTTTTATATGGTTTGGAGCCAGCCTCAAGTAGCACCTAGAGGACGATTTTTAACACTTCCATGTCGGCTTCATTTGTCAGCTCTGGAGGTCGACCTCTTTTATAGATAGATTATACATCCTGTTGGGATTAAGAGTGAGAAATCCAAAATATATGTCAGACATTCAGCCTGACCTCATAACTTTAACACACCCCAACCCACCCCAACTGTATTATAAGCATCACTATATGCACATATGACAGTGCATTTTACATATGTATATGATCATCAGAGTTATTATAATTTTGTATTTTCTAATTTGATTTTATTTTTGCTTTTAATTCAGTTTAGTTTCTATTTATTAATTCTATTAATTCTATTAGGTGACCCAATTATATTATCTATAACAAGCAGTGGGCTGCAGTCCTTAGGAAAATGTTGGACTTTGCATTTGAACATTCAGAACATAATGGCAGATATTACAAGCACGTGTATCTGCATTTTTACTAACAAATTCCACATTTGGGGGTGAAACAGCCCACCCATTAAGAAGACATCTGTGGTCTTGACGTAGGGAATTTCCTTTTTGTCATTCGCTTAAAAATTCATGCTTGCTCTCATTGAATGTTTTGACTCAGCTCACATAACCACACTTCAGTGGGATTACCAAACAATTGATTGCTAAAGTTGATGGGGAGGGAAAGAAGATGAGCCTGTTTTTCTCTTCCTGGTGTGCCACTTACTGGCAAAAAGGTCCTACCTTGTGTTTTATCAAAACAAAACTGTTAATAAGGGCAGTGAGCTGTGCCAGGTGCACAGTGCATTCTGAAAATGACAAAAACAGATATGATGAGCAGTGTTAACACCAGATTTTATGACCTCAGCATATGTGTGGCACACGTAAGATATATTTGTCTGTGAGTATACACAGGCAGCGTGGGTTTACAATAAGGTGGCATCACTTACGTGAGGCAGGCTTAGGCTTGCTCTTTAAACCAGAGGTGAGAGTAAAAAAACTAGACTTGTCAAGAGGAGAGCAAAGGAACACATGTTTCTGTCTCTGGGATTAGTTTTACTACAGCTGTGGAATACTTGGGTTTCAGAGCAGCAGTCCTTAATTTGTACTAAATGGTGTTACCAGATGGATCCCTATTTTTCATTTTTTATTTTTTAAATGTTACTTTATGGAGTTCTTTGGCAGTTATAACTTTAGGAAAAAAAGCTCTGCACAGCTTTGTCGCCAGCAAATCTTTGTGCCTGGAGTCAGATCTCACAAGGACACTTCAGTTTTTGCTGTGGAGTGAGAAAAGAATTAGAGAGGAAGGGGTGTCGAACTATATAAACCACAACAACTCTGCCTTCCCAAAAGAAGATGAATAAAATCCGCCGCCTGCTTGGAATTTTTACCCAATCTGAGAATACCATGGTTTCCAAGGACTCATCCCCACCCCTCCAAACCTCTGTTGACCTGCCCTATTTTTCTCTATCCTCCAGCCCATCTCCCACCAAGACAGGCACGGATGACACGCTCAGAGAACAAACTCCAGAGATCCCACCTCGCATCAGGCCACCTAAAATTCAAGAAAGCCCACAACAGTTGACTCAGCCTGATATACAGCCAGCTCTGCCTGCTAGAAGAATTCCCCAACCTCCCAGCGAGTATAGTAAGTAATATAATCAGCTTATGTTCCATTTTTTTATTTGAATTTTTGTGCATTTCATCCCTTAATTACAACAATGGCTGTGGTAGATTTAAAAATACAGAACCTACAGTACTGCCCTAGTCTTGCATCGTCCTCACTTCCTTATATTTTTTTTTCACAAAAATGGGAAATAGGTGCAGTGATTTAATAAAAAATGTGCAAACATACCTTCAAAATAAGCCAAAACAGAGTTTATAGAGTTCTAACAAGCTTGAAAGTCATTGTTTGGTATGATCACCTTTATTCTTCAGCACAGCCTGAACTCTCTTGGGTGAAATTTCTTGTCATTTCTTTAAGTAGTCTTCAGGAATAGTTCTTTAGGCTTGTTGAAGGACATTGAAAGCTCTTCTTTGGATGTTGACAGTCCTCCTGTTTTTGTTCCATCCTCTGTCAACATGATCCCACACTGCTTCAATAATGTTAGGGCCAGGCTCTGGGGAGACCAGTCCATGACTGATAGTGTTCCAGTGTGTGTTTTTTCTTATCCATGTGTGCTTTTACTGCATCGCCAGTGTGTTTGGGAGCATTGTGATGCTGAAAAATTAAGCTGCTGCTAATCAGACAGTTTCCAGATGGTATTCCATTAATATCTTGTTTATGATTGAAGATGCTCAGCAGCACATGACAGATCCTCCTCTGTCTTTTACCAATGGCTGTAGACATTCACGGTTGTACCTCTCTACAACCCAACCTCCTCTATATATCCATTTATGATAATTCCAGCAAAAAATTCAAAATTAGATTCATCGCTCTATTTCTTAGAAACAAAATGTAAATAAATAAGAGGTGGCTCAAGATTTTTATACAGACAGTACATTTTTTAATATATAGAAAGTCAGAAAACCATTTATAAAGAATTTTTTTTACTTTCGTTTTATGAAGATGAATTTGAAGTCCTTCAGTATTCTTCCATGCGAGACTACTTCCTGTTTTTTGAAAATTAACTCTGCTGTGGGGTTAACTAATTATACAGTCTGCTCGCCACAGTTCTTCCTCCTTTCTCCTGCTTCTGTGCTGTGAACTGTGTAGTGAGTTAGACAAAGC
This sequence comes from Oreochromis aureus, assembly GCF_013358895.1. Classification (NCBI taxonomy): domain Eukaryota; kingdom Metazoa; phylum Chordata; class Actinopteri; order Cichliformes; family Cichlidae; genus Oreochromis; species Oreochromis aureus. The sequence goes on along the minus strand of NC_052955.1, from coordinate 29,088,459 downwards.
AGCAGCTTCATCCCAGTGTGACCGTCAGGCTTCAGTGTTTTGTTTTGTTTTTATATTAAAATGCCAATCTCAGGCCTGAATCTGCATATCAGTTAGCATGTGTCTTTGTAATCTCATCTCCTTGCTGTAAGATGCTCATACTGGAGAACAGTCTTGACCTATGTAGCAGAAATTAAATGGACACAAGTGAATACTTGGAAAAGCATTGAAAGGTTATTTGAATTCAGAAGATGGGCAGACAGCGAGACAAAATATTTTTATAATATGTGCATGCTATCATGGCTATTTGGTTTCGGAAATGGGTTCTTTAATTTCATGCATACAGAGTTATTGAATATCATTGACAAGCATGTATATTGTCACATGATACCTGATAGATTAAAATTACAGGGCTTGCTTATCAAAGCACTTTTTGTGATAGCAAACATGTCAAAAACCTTCAAATAGCTTCCTTTAATTGTGTGAGGGCCCTCCAAAACAGGTGAGTTTATGGAAAACTCTTCTATAAATCATCCCAAAGCTATTTCAATATGACACTATCATAACATACATTTGTATGTAAAGGTTTTCAACCTTTACATACCTACCTGCTCCTCCCTTTTGCCTAGAGTGCTTTAAAACGAGATTTGTTGATTGGCAACAAGTTGGTAGACCAGTTGTTGCACATACTGTTAACTTATTATGAATCTATGTTCAGTTTTTACATTAAATGTTCTCAAAAGTTTGAATCTAGAGTCATTTTGCCAAAAATATTTTTTCCCATTTTAAGAAAAAGACTTTTTCTTGTAGTCCTGTCAATGTTGTCTGTGCCATCGTGGACAAGTGAATGTGTTCGACCCTTTGCCAAAAGTACTTATCGCCTGTGTTAAATGGATACAGCTTTTTATACATGTAGTCAAGTTGGCTGTATGTTTAATCATTTAAACCCAGTGTCCACAAAACAAGAAATATACAGTTATATGGAAATCACAGTAGGGTTAGATTTGATTCAAAATCATACAAAGACAACATGTCATTGTATTTAATTTGGAACTTAATGCCAGCAACTGATTAAAAAAAAGTTTGGCAAAGTGCAACAAATTAATTGATTAATTAAAAAAGTACTTTGTGTAACATCTCACACATAATTGGTACTAATATTGATCTAAGAGATTACGTTATAGAGGTTGAGTCTTGTCTAAGCAAAGGTAGAGTGGTTTTCATCAAACGGAGCATGTGGAGAAATATTTCAGAATAACAGCCTCATCTTAGGGACCAGGTGTCAGTTCATTAACAAAGTGAACACAGTTTGTCACTGCATTCACAAAAGCAATTCAAAAATTTTACCACACAAAGAAAAAGAGTATTTAAGGCAGAAACTAGCCCACTGACTTCATTATTAAAGCACACAGCATTTGTAGCTTACACGTCTGTGAACCATTTCTGTTACATGATATCTAAACCCTTTGCAGCAACATCACCTGTCAAACAGGGAATGTCATTTTCGTGAAAGGTCTTGTTGATTTTGGCAAGAGAGTGCCACATTTTCCAAGTATCATCATTACATGGTTTTGTAGGGGAGGAGCCTAGGTGTTAAACTGGACTGGTTTCAGGCCTCTGAAAATATTTGATCAAGTATAAACAAACAATACAAGAAAAGAGGCCTCGCAGTACTGAAGGTGACAGCAGCATGAACATGGTTGAGAGTTCCAGTTCACTGATTTGAATTTGCAGAGGTGAACCGCAAAGAGTGTTCGGCTATAGCTATCTGTTTTCCAGACTAACTTTAAGGCTAAACTGTGTCTTGTTTATGATTGCCATTGGCTTTGTTTTTCAGTTGCAAAAAATGCCCATTGGGTCTGGTATGAACAATCAAAATGAGAAGAGAGATCCGGGTGGCAGGTTATGCCTCGAAGTATTGAGGGCTTGAAATCTGTCAAACAAAGACATTTCCCTTTTAAAACTGCAGCAGTTGTTCACTTCACACTTTACAGTGTGTGGTTTAAAAAAAAGAAAAAAAAAAGAGGTACTGCAACACAGTGTTTAGCATGGGCCTGTCCTGACTTTTTCTAAACATGTCACTGGCCTCAAATTCAAAGCAAGCATATCATTAAAAAAATCTTAGTTTTAACATTTGATTGGTTGTATTGTTTTATTTTTAAGTACATGTGGTGTGTTAAGGATTTGCAAACCACTGCTTCAGTTTTAATGTACCACAGAATTTCAACTTCTGCAACAGTTTCACCTCAATATTGTATAACGTTTCAGCGGTAACACGGCTCCGCTTAATAGTAGATGCTCACCCTGAAAAACGAGTCTTAAGGGGAGAGAAAGAGACGACACAAACTAGTGCATGTGCATTAAAACTCACTCACTCTTAGTTAGGTTTGTTTGCGCTTACAAACATTGACACAGCCAAAATTACTACTAATTCCTATCCACATAATCCAGTTTTACTAGTGTGACTGATTGTTTGCCTTGGAAGTATTCTCTGAGCTTCCTGGATCGGCTTGTAGTGTAACAGCCAGTGAGTAAGCATGCAAATTTGCCTCACTGAAACTGTCCCCTGGCAATTATATCATGTTTCCAGAGTTTCTCAGGTTCTGCAAAACCTGCTCCAGACTTTAGCTTAACCTTGATTTGTTTTCCTTTTCTCTGTTCTCGCTCAGTGTTGGCTACGGTCAATGAAAATTCGAATGACTACGAGGAGCCAGACTTGTTTGGTCCCGCTGGTCATCGAATGAACCTACCAGAGAGGGTAAGAAACTGTTAATGGAAGCACTCCCAGACCCCTCCCATTAAGAGTTAATGGGAGTGGTCTTTTAGGCTCTTTCTTCTTTCCTATTGCCATATCCTGTGAATCATTCCCGTTTCCTCCAATAGGATATGTCCCTGCAAGTGCCAGATTACACAAAGAAGCGGCCGAGTTCTCTTTGCAGTGACGATGGAGTGCTCGACGATTATGAGTGAGTCATAAAACAACACAAATGCAAACCACGTACAGAAGCTGAAATACAAACACACTGTTTGCAGGGTTTTGTTTCCATTTGGTTGTTGATTATTCTGAATGGCTGTGACTTGGGAGGTAGAGTATCGATCCACCGATCTACCAATCGGTCAGTGATCGATTCCACAGCTACTCCAGTCTGCATGTTGAAATATCCTTATGACTGAACCCTGAGAGTGTTTGTGTGAATGTTATACAAGGCGCTTTGGGTGTTGAGTTAGAATAGAAACGCACTATATAAGTACCAGTCCATTTATTGCAGTGTTTGTGTAGGTTAATTTAAGACATGCTGCTGTATTTACTTTCATTTTAATACACAACATATTCTCAAACTGTCAGTGTTGCCGACACTAATCTTTGATCTTCACCTCTTTTATGTAATCTGTTAAAATTATATTTTTACACATGTTAGCTTGTGTCAAAACTTAGAAATATTCTTTGGATTTTGAAAACATTTGCACAATTTGTCTGACTTAAACTTTGATGAAAAATATAAATGTCAGTAATAGCTTTTGATAGTTAATATTGCTTATAGGGTTTGTGTGATGTTTCTTTCTTTTTCCTTTTTTGTTTGTGTGTGTCTGTGTGTGCGCGCACGTATAGGTATGAAGGGACTCTCCACAGCCAGCAAGGCAGTTTTTACCTACCAAACACTGGTGTTTTGGCTTCCACCATGAAGGAAGACACCTCTCAGCTTTCTGCTGTCATTAAGATGGGTTGGCTGGACAAGAATCCACCTCAGGGGTAAAATAATGATGATGCTAAAAAAAAAAAGATAATCTGAAAAAAAAATTACAAAACACACACAGGGCAGCGGTATTTGCTTTTTTATTGGGTGTTCTGTCTTTCCTCATACACAGGGCTATTTACTACCAGAGACGATGGGTAAAATTAGATGCTGACTACCTGAGATACTTTGACACTGACAAGGTAACAAAACACATGCATCCAAAAACTCAGTGATGTGTTCAGACACAAGCACAGAATGGAAGCGTTGTGTCGTGTGTGTGTGACTCTGTCCAGGAGATACTGTTGACATACTAAATAGGCATTGATCATTTTTAGGGCTACAATGATTCTTCGAGTAATGTGAACAGCTTGATTATAAAAATCTTCAGCGCACATTTTGCTTTGATGTTTTGTTTAATCCACCATCTAGCACTCAGCTGTTACTATGTAAATGTGACCTTTTCACCCACATTTACCACTAAAAATAGGCCTGCAGTAGAAACGTGTCTAGAAGCACTCATGTAAATAAAAAGTATGACAATATTAAGGCCAAGCAGCTTCCAGTTTTCAACAAAAAGACTCGTAACAGAACAGCAGTAGTGAGAGTCCTTCATCAAACCACCTGGACAAAAATTCCAACCTGAAGAAAAACAAACTTTGGAAATGCTCCCATGCACCGCTGTTTGTTTTATACAGTGAAAATCGATAGTAAAGTTACAGGAGTTAAAGTAAAAAATGCAGATGAGCTATTATTCAGGCTGATGGGCAGGGGTGAGTCTAAAGAGGAGCATGGGGTGTGAGTGAGTTATTAACATTATTTTGTAGATTTGGATTAATATAAAATCTTAATTTGATTTTAATTTTATTCTGTAATTAAAACTATGTCACTGACTCAGTGCTGTTAAGTTTCACATTATTAACATTAATTATTTACAGTGCACCATCAGAACATGTGTCTTCTGCAGCAGGAAATGTTACATCAAAGCAAAGGACAAGTCTCAGTTCTGAGAATGTTGATGTCCTCGCTTTTTTCATTGCAGCCACCACAAACTCTTTTAAAGGGTCACACATGCGCACACATTAACTCGCTACACTCCTCTTAATGCCAGAGAAGCTTCCACAAATGCAGAGCAAAGGCATCTTTTTTTATACCTTAGTTTAGTGCTCATGTATATCTTATTTTATTTGACACCAATGTACTTGTTTTTAGTTGTTGTTGTTGTTTTGGTTTTTTTGCATTTATGAAAATGTTTTATTTAATAAATATGACTTTGAATGGTACGTAAATACAATGAAGGTGTTTTTTCATAGTTGTATGCATTTAAATTACTTGAAATACTGCAATTAAAATGGAAACCAATGAGCAGTTAATTTTAAATCACCTTGTTTTTTTTTTATATTTACTGTTGCTCATTCACAAGACAAGTATTATCTGATTACTTGATTAATTGATGACATAACCGATCATTAAAGTAATCGATAGCTGCAGCAGTAATCTGAGATGCTAAGTATGTGTTGTGCTGTCCTGTGTTGTAGGACGTGTATTCTAAGGGGATCATCTCAACAGCTTTCATCACTAATGTGACCACTGTGGGGGAGCTGAAGTTTGAAGTTGTTACAAACAACCGAACCTTCATCTTTAGGGCTGAAAGTGAAGGTATGTCTGTTCACCTCAGCTCTGTATGTGCTTAGACTTGTACAGACATTATTTCACATGTTTCAAAATATGCACTTACCTCAGTTCATATATATTTGTGGGTGCAGATTTTACTACATACATGTCTGTTCTGACATGCATATGCTCTCTCATTGCAGCTGAACGAAACGAATGGGTGACTGTACTGCAGGATTGCACCAGTGGGCGCCAAAGGCACACTGTCATGAACCCCGGCTCACCTTTAGCCCCGGACTATCAGGGCTACTTGGAGCTAAAAGGGTTACGCTCCAAACTTTACACAGTTGTTGCCTCAGATAAAGTTTTCCTCTACAAAAATATTGATGTAAGAACTCTGGGTGGAGCAGTGTGTACAGATTTGTACTTAAGATAACTGCATTTTGTTTTCTTTGCTTTTCTGATTGTTGGAATTAGAAGAAATGTTTTTCTTGTTTTGTTTTTGTTGTTGTTGTTGTTGAAACCATGTAATTTAAATTTGATGTTCCATTTCTTACAGGACTATCGTATTGGATTGGGTATCACATCTATTGAGATGAATGTAGGAAACATTAAGGTCTCAGATCGTCGAAGCTTTGATCTCACCACACCTTATCGCATATTTAGGTATTGCATGCACACAGAAACTAAATCTGCTCTCACACCTTTCCCATGTTTGTGTGACTATCACTCTTCTTATTGCAGTAATTAAGCAGTTGGGTTTATATTTACTCAAAACTGTTTATGTGAGATAAACTGTGAGATATACTAATTAGACAGTTTGGAGACGATGATCATTCCTCATTATCAGCAGCTGAGTTGCTCTCGAGTTGAGTTGCTGGGTTACTTACAGAAATTAGGTCATATTGTTTTAGTGAGAACTCTCCCACTGTCCCTCAATCCTCAGCTGGTCGTCTTTCAAGAATGTGAAAAGCCTTTTGTGTGACTGTGCGTGTTTTTGTGCAAAGAAGTGCAGGGGATATGTTTGTGCATGAGTGCATGTGGTGTGTGGTCTTTTGGCTGACAGTTCACAGCCTGCGCCTGTAGTGCAGGGTCTCAGCATGACAGGATGGGGAAATGTGTGTTTCTGTGGACTAGTGTACTGGCTCTGAGTCTCTTCACTGTAAACATATGTGAAAGTGTTTCATTTTCATTCAGACCTGGTAATAATAAGAAAGGTAAAGATTTAGAAATGTTTAAATATAAAAGGAGGAGGGTTTTTTTTTTCTTTCATTATGTCTACATCAGCAATGTAAATGAAACAAATTAGTAATAATAAAAGACAATGATTCAGATCTAGACAGAAATGTAATGGGTTTTTTCTTTGCCAGTGCTCAGATTTTCCATTACATTTCCAAAACCCAAACAAATGGCAGTCATCAGTATTTTTGTTGATTTAACTCAGGTTTATTTAGTTGTATACTAATACTAATAATGCTGATACTGATTTATTCTGAAATTCATGATTCAACTTTTTATTTAAATTGTTAAGCTAATGTTATGAATTGTAATTTAAAGTACTGTATTTAGTGTTTTTACTGTATTTAAAGTACTGTATCTGTGGTTTTGTGCTTTTGTTCCCATGCAACATCCAGAAATATTTCAGGGCAGGAAATAATTACTCAATTTATTTCTGTAAAGCATATTTATATGTATTACTAATTTAAGGGAAGATAAACCGAGCATGCAGCTGACAGGATGAAAAGAGGAAGCTTGTCTGCCTCTGTGAGTTTATGTGGTTTCCAGGTCTTGAGTATATTTAGCGTAACAACAGCAAACTAAGCGTCATTTCTCACCTTCATGTCAACGGTAACACTCGTCCATATGCTTGCCTCTCTCCGCAGCTTCATCGCAGAGTCAGAGCAGATGAGAGAGCAGTGGGTGAATGCTATGCGAGACGCGATAGGTGAGGCATTGTCTAACAGCGAAGTGGCTGAGCGGATCTGGGCGGAGTCTAGCAACAGTCTGTGTGCCGACTGTGAAGCATCGAAGCCGGAGTGGGCCGCCATCAATTTGTGTGTGGTGGTGTGCAAACAATGTGCAGGTTTGTGTGTTCTGATTTTGTTTTTGTGCGGTGCTTTGGGTTCTCAGTGTGAATACTTTGTGTTTAACAGCATTTTGACTTTTTGTTGCTGGTTGCTGAGTATCAGAATTAACATGTGGCTTCCAGCACAAGAGGCATTGTGACTTTGTTTTGTCGTGGCCATCAGTTGTCTGGACGTGATATTTCAGGAAGTTCTTTAGGAAAACACTCCAGTTTAGGACAAATGTTCAGTTGTTCTCTGGGACTATTTAGATGTTAGTGGTCAGAGCTCACTTCTGTTTTTCACTGATACCATTTCCTAAAAAATACTTTTTTGGGCCATTATTAAAGGCCATGTTTTTCTGTATCATAGGAAATATTCATATTATAATTTAATGAATCATGATATAAATGTGAGGCTATGTCACCCACTTCTACTACCCACCTTGAAACTCTTGGCCGAATTATGTGTGCTTCTGGTAATCGTGTGTGAGGCAGCCATTCTTTAGAACTTGTAGCTTCTCTGCGGTAACCTCCGTTTTTGTTGCACCTCCATTTTTCAGTTATGCAGACACTTAATAGATTTTTCTAGTGAATAAAGTCTTTTTCTACTAAGGTGAAATAAGCCTGGACACACATTGATATTAGTGTGTGGTTGGTTGGTTGTGCTGTTTGGCAGAAGCGTAAAACCACAGGGCAGTAATTGTACAGTGCTATGAAAATGTATTTGACCCTTTGCTAAAACACAACGCTGTTTTTAGGTGACGCTTTCATTTATTAAAGGAAAAAGGCATCCAGCCCTGTGAGAAAGTAATTACCTCCTAAACCTAATGACTAGTTGTAGCCTGTGTGTTCTCTTTGGTCAGCTGTGATTTTTGCCTTGAAATATAAAAAAAATCAATCATTTCACTGTACTTGTTTGTTTTTTTTGTCTGTTTGTAAAGAATTATTTGGTTGTGCGTACAGAGCTTATAATATGGTCAAGATTGAATGTGGCTTTAATATGTGTATGTGTGTTATTCCAGGGGAGCACAGAGGACTAGGCCCTAGCATTTCAAAAGTTCGAAGTCTGAAGATGGATAAGAAAGTTTGGACAGAAGAGCTTATTCAGGTACACATAGAGATTTCTATGAAAGAATTTCTTTCTTGAGATTAATTAACTAGTATGTTCAAATATAATGTTTCCGTAATTAATCATTTTGGAGCTGAGACAGCTTAGTTTTAGTTTCATCGCTGTGGAAGTTTCCGGGGCAGTAGTTACCGGTGGTTTTTTGTGGGTTTCATTATGTTGTTTGTAAACCTGCAGATCAGAAGTGTCAGTAATCTGATCTAGTAAGTGCTACAGAAGAATAATAGAGAAAGATAGGAAGAAACACATACAGATTCTATCCTAATGTGGAAGCACTTCTATTCATTTTTTATTTATTTATTTATTTTCCTCTTCACCCTGCCCGTGTCGCAGTTATTCCTGGTGATAGGCAACGAGCGGGCTAACAGTTTTTGGGCAGCTAATGTCCCACCAAGTGAAGCTCTGTCGCCTTCGAGCTGCAGCGAAGAAAGAAGACGCTTCATCAGCAACAAATACCGCCAGGGCAAATACAGGAGGTACCACGCTCTGTATGGAAACCAGATGGAGCTCAATCACGTAAGTCAAAGTCACAGTTTGCTTTTGTCTTTGTGATACAGTTGTGTTTAATTCTGAATCTGCGCACTGCATTGCCAGAAATGTCTGCTAGTGAGCAGCTGCAAAGTGTAAAGGGATGAGTGACAAGCGAATAGCTGAGTGTGTGGATGGGGCCTTAAAACATGTCCACATTGGAAGCGATGTGCCAACCGGAAACCACAGAAAGTGAATGACTTTCTATAATCTTTCCAGGAGGGAAATAACCGCTTGCTATGAGTAGTGGGCGGGGCCCTAAATAAACTTTTCCTGTTTCCGTGTGATTGAAACTACCAGACTGAAGAATACTGTTGATTAACATATAACCTGATAATAAAGTCACTCGAGGGTTACCTAGGCAACCAGAGCCTGGAATGTCCACAAACGGCCGCTCTCGGCTACACGGCTTCAGGATCAGTTTTGCCATTATCCTGTTGGTAGATGAACCTTGATACTAGTCTGAGATCCTGCCCTGGTGCATTATTGCCTTCATTAAGGTCATCGGTGTACTTGGCATCATTCGGTGTCCATAAGCCCAGATGAGTCATCCTGTCCCTGCTTAAAAAAAAATCCCCCCACAGCATGATGCTGCCACCACCACACTTCCTGGCTGGGATATTATTGAATAGTGTCTAGTTTCTTTCAGACCCGACTGCTGTTATCATGCTAGAGAATCTCGTTTCTCACAGTATCAGGATCCTTGAGGTTGTTTTTTTTTTTTCTGAATCCCATGCATGTTTTGTATGCCTTTCATTGAGGAAAAACTACAGCACTGACAGGAGTAACTTCCAGAAAGGCAGCTATCTCCACACAGGATCTTCTTTTTGTTCACCCCTCCTTCCAAGCCCTTGGTTCCCTGATTGCTTAGTTTGGCAGGCAGCCAGCATTACAAAATGATCCCATTTGTTCCTAATGTCTTCTGTTTAAGAAATATGGGGGTTTAGTGAGAATCTTCAGTGCAGCAGGAATGTTTTTGTAGTCTTCGTCAGATCGGTGCCTCAGCGGTCTCTACATGCAGTTTATTTGGACTGGTACTGTGAAAAAATGTGCATTTCTTGTTATAGTGTCCTGGGGTTGATTGGTGAGTGGAAAAAATATATTAACAGTTTTGGCATATGCAAAAGCATGCAAAAATGCCTCCTAGATCAGGTTTGTCAAATATAAGGCCTGGGGGCCAGAGTTGGCCCAGTGAATACTCAAATCCAGCCCACTAAACAGCTTTAAAAGTATGAAGGTGTGCATCGATTTTGAGTTTTTAACTGTAGTTGTAAAACAAGTTTTACAACTTATCCTGCTGATTGGTTCCTACATATGGAATCAAAGTAATTAACTAACAAACAATTAAATGACGGGAAAGTTTCTGTATTTTCACTATAACAGCCCATAGTTAGAAAAAACAGAAAAAGGACATTTTCTGGGAATTAATGCAAACTTCATATTTTATAAGTACTGGATAGTCTGGGCAATACAGATTTGTCATATAGTTTTACTTTGATCTTTACCCTTTAAGATCAAAGTGGGCTGCATTTGTCCCACTGTGTGTAATGAGTTTGACGTCCTTTACACCTCGAAGCTGACGATTCTGTTCAGAGTTCTTGTTGTGAGCAGTAACTTCAAATAAAATGCAGAATTTCCCTTGAAGCCAATAGAGCATAAAAATAAGCAAGTTCCTTTGTGTAAATACATGATTAAGATCCTGTGACTGTGGCAAAAGTGTTATTTAACACTTAAATACTTACAGTAAAGCAGCCAGTATGCTTCTGCTTCAGCAGCTGGTTGATCCAGTGTTGCAACATTTGACACTTTTCTTGTTTGTGAGGCATTTGTGGGACTTTGTTTGATCGCACTCCAGCTGCAATGGAGTGCAAGTCGGGTTTATAGACTAAAAAATACTGATTAAACTTGTGAAACACGCTCTGCCACTTGAAGTAATTTTGCGAACTCACTTTTAGAGTTGAAGAGTTAAAGACTGGTTAATGCAGGTTCAGGACTCAACCCTGTGAAATCCCTGCTTCTGAGTCATTTTTTCAAACTTGCAACTCTGCAAGGTCCTAGAACCGACTCTTAGCAACGACTCTTTTAAATGTGACAACTGCGGTGTCTTTGTGTACTTGTGGTGGGTGAAGCTTAGCTTGAAGATGACACATTATTTGGTTAGTATTGTTTAGAATCAGGAAATGTAAATGGCCATGGAATGGCCATAGCTTTTATACTGTGCTCCATCATGTGTGGTTAATGACTGAGTGTTTCAGACCCAGCTGGGTCACTTCTTAGGAGCTTAACCCAGCTACCGCTAACAATGTGTACAGGTCACAGATAAACTTGGTGTGTAAATGAGTCACATGTAGCACCTGACTGTGAGCTATGTTTTTCCCCCTCAAGCCGTTAAGCTTTTACATTTGTGTGAGTGAGTGTGAGTAACTGTGTTTGGGATGTGCAGAATGAGATAAAGGAAGTTGTTTAGTTTGTAGTTTTAAAAGCAGCTGCTGGTCCTCCTCCCTGATGGCTCCATTTTCTGCTCTTTTCTTATCTCTCTCTTGGGTCTTTGGGACCTATAGAGGACGTGATCTGTTGGACTTTCCTACAGCTTTCATTCACCCCCACAAACCCACACACATACCACCCCACCCCCATTTCAGAGGTGATTACTTAAATGGCTGCTCTACTTGGTTTTTTTTTTTTCCTGTTCATGAGAAAAATACAGATGAGCATTGCTTCTGCTTCTGCTTGGGTGTGCCTTTCAGAAATCGTACACGCTGCACATGTGTCAGCTATACACTTATCTGTCAAGTGGGTGACAAAAAAGGCAACGTAAGTGTGCAAGAGTGTGAAAGCAAGAGAAAAACATGTTTGTATACTCAGTGAGTGCAGCAGCAGAATTAGCTAATTCAGGGTCATTTATCTACTCCTGGCTTTTTAACCCCACTTCTCTTGCTAGCTTTCTTCTTTGTTTTTACTTTTTTCCTTAATGTGACATCATTACTTACTGATTTAACTGGAATGTGCTGTAACTCCACCCCTCCCTTCTGTTTTCCTCCTCCTCCTTCTCCTCCTGTCCTACACATTGTTTGGCTCTGACTGCTGAAGAAATTTGATCACTTTAGTCCTTGCTCTTTTTTCTTATCTTTAAGTTGTTAATATTTTTACATTTTCTTTTCGACTTGAGCTTCAGACTTTTGCATTTGCAACTTTTCCGGGCTGTCTTTGTTGACTGACATTCAAATAGCGGACTGACTGAAGGGAACTGAGAACTTCCAGGTAGGGCTATGTGTAAGAGGGGAGCTGTAGGACAGGGTAGTGAAAATATGCCTTGTTTTTGCAGCTCTCTGAGTCCTTTTAGGCTAGCTCTGTTAAGAAAAAGAGCACAACCTTGCATTTCAGTGGTGGTTAGTTTATAGCGATGTGTGGAAGTGGATTTTAGATCTCTGACAGTATGTGTGTGCAGTCATGTGCTTGAATGTGTCTGTGGGAAACATTTTTGTGTTGACACTATGGGGACTGCAGCCCTGCAGCTCTGTGTTAGTGAGACATTAGAGCTATTGTGTGTCTGTGTGTGTATGTTTTTTTTTTTTTTCTCTGGAGTGAGCAGCAACACATTGAAATGCACATGAATTTGCCTGCGTAGGCATGGTTGTGTGCTTTTTCTGTATTTGGTCTGTACTGCTCTTTCTTTTTGTGTGCTTGTATGTTTCCATCTGTAAATCATGGTCGTCGTCTCCTGTTTTGTCTCTATTGGTTCCCCCTCTGTCTTTACTGTGGCTTCCTAATTTTTCTCAATTGCATCAAGTAGTGAACTCTAGCTGTGACCACAGTTTTACACTGGGTTTCTTATTCCCTGGAAAAACCATACTCTGCATTTTCTTCTTACAGAAACAAAACAAAACCGATACAGTTGTGCCTACAACTGTATCTGTTTTTAGAAGACATCTACTGAATGTTAGTCACCTGCGTGTTAAGAATAAAGTAACACTCATCCATGAGTCGTTCTTCCTCTGTGGTGTTACCATCTTCCTGTTAAACAGTTTGAAGCTTTTTATGGCCTTTAGGTTGACATAAAATACATTAAAGGCTTTGTTAGCGCGTGGTTTCCTTGAAAGGGAAGAAGTGACACAGCATAGATGACGTTTCATAATGAAGTGCACAATGTGACGTAGAGTTTAATGCAGACAGGTTTTGGCAGTTTGATAGTCCCTCTGTATTTGTGCCAAGTTTGAGTTGGGGATAGTTGTCATAGTTTAACTTTTTTTCATAACTTTGTGGCTATTTTAGTGACATTTGAGAAAATAAAGCAATCGGTTATTGAAAAGTGGACGGCCACTCTACTTTCCCAGGTCTCCTTGACTGTGCTGGTGGCTATCAGCATGTTGTTGGTGTTTTATCATAGCAAACTAACAGCTAAGGTACAGGATTAAAAAAATCTCTTTATGGCCTTGTTTTATGCTTTTAAAGTTTTATAATTGGCTTCCATATAAGAAGAGCTCTTCATCATTTACCCCTCTCCTTTTGTTTATTTTCTGCTTTTCCTCATTCTTCCTATTTATTTCTTCTGTTTTCTGACCATTCCCATCATGTCCTCATTCACACTGTAGGATTTCGGGTTATAAATCCTTTCGATTTCTACAGGGAGATTGGCTCAACATGTGATCTCCTTTCTTGTTTATTTTGCAGTGCTTTTTTCCCTCCCTCCTTTTTTGTCTGTAACTCTGTTTTTTCCTTCGAATCTTTTTTTTCTTTTTCTCTGCCCTCCTTTTTCTGTCTGGATTTTCACCTCCCTGACCATCTCCCTTTCTCTGTAAGCTATCCACGGTGAGGTAATGATGGAACATATGCGAATAGCTCTTTCTCATCTGGATTTAATATATGCACATACATACACATCTGTAAGTGTGGGTGTAGTTTGGGGTATTTTGTGCTAAAGTCTACACAGCAAAGCCTGCATGTGTTAGTATCGCTGTCTGTACATAGGTTGAGTTTCTAGCCAAAAACAATCTGTGTCTGATTAATGTGGCTGCCTGAAATGCTTTCATCTTCTTTTCACAATATTTTTCTTTCTTCCTTTCCCTCCCTCATCTTCCTTTTCCTCCAGTTCAGTCCCATACAAATGCAGAGGCCAGATGGAGGCCTACGTTTTTTGTTGGCTTTTCTTTTTTTTCTTTTCTTTTTTTTTGACACGCCCAGATAAAAATCTCTCTGCCCCTGTCTCTGTCTCTCTAGGGAAATTCGGCAAGATTCTTGAATTCCCTTCTCTCTGTGTGCGTTATTACATTACTGCCTGTTTCATCGGCAGCAGATGTTGAAGGGTGAGGTTTCTTAACACTCAAACAGCCCATTTCCTCGTTGTACTTCATTCTGATAGGTTCACTTTTCCTGGACAGGAGAAAAAGCTGCTGTCATATTACTGTACACTGGCTCTTTGCACGGCGTAGCTGTCCACATGTATGTCCACATGGGATGAAGCCGAGCACTGATTTTTCCTCTGTTCTCTTTGTGTATTGTTGTGTACGGACCACACACATACACATGCAAATATATTACCACAGAGCATAACACACTTATTTGTTGATGGCAGAGTATTGTCTGTGAACTGCTTTGTGCTTGTGGTCAAAAAACAGTTCGGATGATTGGGTTTGTTGGGCTGCAGTGGCGTCTTCATTGCAGGCCGGCACAGCTAAACAGTGTGGTCATTTTGATGTTGTTGACCAAAAGTGGAAAAATTTGGTTGCCATCAGTGATAAAGAGCAGGTTACACCCATCTTTTTATTTGTTGTGTATAGTTTTAGAACATTTTCAAGTTGGCTTAAATCTTTTTAAAGATTTAAAGACCAAAAACTTCATCTACTTGGCATGAAAACCAGATCATGGATGGATTTTTAAGGAAAAATAGGTTTTGTTTTACTGATTCTGGGCCTCGCCCTGGACAAAAAAATTACTAGTGATATTTTAAGCAGCTCTTTACAGCGCCCTGAATTTTGTTTGCCAAATCTTTCAGTGCTTGACCCGGTCTGCAGCTGCACTTCGACTCATTGGCCTGAAACAAAGCCAGACTGCGTAATGTCTCAGGATCTGTGGCTTTGGGAATGGGAAGTGCTGTCACTCTGGCAAACAACCCCATTTATAATTCTTGATGTTTTAAATTCTCTCAACTCATCAGTGCTTTGGCAGTTTGTCTTTGTGTTTTTGGGTGTGTGTGTATCTTTTGCAATTCTGATCTTTGCTAATTGCCTTGTTTGTCTGTCTGTGTGTGTGTGTGTGTGTGTGTGTGTGTGTGTGTGTGTGTGTGTGTGTGTGTGTGTGTGTGTGTGTGAAGCTCAGTAATGCTTAAATAGAGGAGGGGCTCTGTCTGTGTGTGTGCACTGGGGAATTTCTCAATCAGACTCAAAAGAGCTTATTGAGTTTAACTGAAGACAGACGTGTGTGTGTGTGTGTGTGTGTGTGTGTGTGTGTGTGTGTGTGTGTGTGTGTGTGTGTGTGTGTGTGTGTGTGTGTGTGTGTGTGTGTGTGTGTGTGTGTGTGTGTGTGTGTGTGTGTGTGTGTGTGTGTGTGTGTGTGTGTGTGTGTGTGTGTGTGTGTGTGTGTGTGTGTGTGTATTCTCTCTTCTTCTTTCCTTGTACTCCGGGTTAGTTTGCTTGTTGTTTACAGTCTAAAGCAGTGTTGTGGAACTTATTTATATGAATGAACACCACTTATATTCATCATCGTTCCAGCGAGTTAGCACAATGCTGATTACGTCTTTCTCAACTTGTGCTGCATTCCACCTGCCTGAGTTTTAAATTCCTGCACTGGTTTACCAGTAATGGCATATCAGTCATTGCTCATGGTCTATTAATAAGGAGAGATGATGGCAACAGAAATATGACAGAAAAGCTTCTCTGTAAGCACGCTAAAAATGTTTGTGTGATCACTGCCAGGAAAGTTCCCTACTGCAGGTAAAGACATCTGGACCTGTCACGATAGTTCTGTCCTTGGTGGTGTTGTCAGGGGTTAAATGAGACAGGGTGTAATATCAGGGTGCATGTAGATTTTAGGGTTGCCATAGCGGTACATTTGCCTAAATTGCAAGGCAGACTTTTCTTTTTAAAGATTATTTTTGGGGCATATTTAGTCTTTATTTGACAGTTGAGCAGTGAAGACAGACAGGAAAGCCAGATGAGAGAGAGAGAGAGAAAGCGAGGACACGCAGCACGGGGCCACAGGTCAGACTCAAACCCAGACCACTGCACTTTAGCCATTTGGCATATAGTTACCTTCTCACCCACTGAGCTAAACAGGCTCCCGAAAGTCTGAGCCTTCCTATGAGATTCAAGAGTGAATGCTCAGGTTACCAAAATATATTGTAAAAAAATAAATATTTGTCTTTTTTTTTTTTTTTTTAGATTTCCGTTCAGATCAGGTTTTTGACACTAGTCCTTTGTGTCTCCAACTTAACCTTTTGCTGCGCAGCTTCCATTACATCCAATACAAAGATGTAATAAAATTACTGAAGATTCCTTCAAGTTATATCAGTGACGAGGAAACGACTGCAAACAATTGTGCAGTCATGCACAAAGAGTACAAAGCGCTTAATACATAAACTAGGACTTATAATCTAATCTCTCCAAAATGGCTCGAGGACACCTGAGAATACTTTGTATACAGTTTAACCAGAGTTATCTACAGTTGCGGTAAATCCCAAAATAATTAGTGACAATTGCTCTTGACACTGTAACATGTTTGTTTTTGAATAAAAGCACGGAGTATACTTTAATGGTATTTAAATCTATTTGGAAGGAGAAGTATTTGAGCAGTGTTGACAGTAAAGCATGAGGGTTATTGGGCAAAAGGCCGTGCAGGTTTTAAAGCCCGCATACACTGACAGACAAGTGCGCACTAAGGTTGTTTGGCGTGCAGAAGTTCAATTCATTCTGAAAACTGAAAGAACTTAACACAACATGATTTAAACCTTTTCAGCTGCAGCAGGATCACAGTATTAAAACCCTTTATTAGTTTTTTATTGTAGATTTTTTCTTAAAAACCCCCAAAAGCACCTTCTTTTTCTTTATTACTTAAATGCTTTCCAAGTCGACGCTCTCATCCTGTTCTCCATATTTCCTTCCTTATTTGTCTTAATTTCATCTCACACCCTCATTTCCTTCCCTGCTTTGCTTTAATTGTTGCCCATCTTATTTGTTTTTACAGTTGTGTAGCTCTCACTGTGTTAATGTTGATCCAACCTTTTTGGTCTCCTACTTTCTGAGCAATGCAGTTCTAGTAAATGATACGTCTCTATTTGGAGGTAAAATGAATTTCAGTTCAGTACTTGCACTGAAAAGCTTGAAGTCATTGCCAAGAAACGGTACACAGTTGTTTCCGCTTGTTTTTTTTTTTGTACATGAGCGTTTACTCATGTGTCTCCTTGTCTGTTGCTCTCCCCTTTTCTCCAGGCTCTCTGTATTAACGTGCAGTGCAGCGATGTGCTGGAGACGCTGAGCCTGATTTTCTGCGGTGCAGATGTGAATTGTTCAACTGGGCTGGATAGTCAACCAACCCCCCTCTCCTTGGCCACCGCACACTCGCAACCCCTACAGGCCGAGTTATTGAACCATAATCTAAACACAGGTACAGTATGCGTGCATGCTCAGGGTCTCAAGCACACATTTGTTTTTAATGGACTGAGTAGAGCTCTCATGAAAGAATTTGTTAAAGTATTGATTTAAAAAAATAACACGTTTTTTCACACAGCACTTGTTGAAACACAGCGTGCTTTGTAGGCAGATTCTGGAAAAGAGCCCGGACTGCAGGGATACAATGAAAAAGATGTTATACAAAGAAACTGGCTTTGTAATTCTGATTTTCTCATTCAGGTCATTCATAAATTGTGTTTCCATGACATTAAAATATTTTTTGCTTCAGTGATCAACTGGATCTTGAACCATGCTTTGAAATAATGAGTCGACTCTTAATATCAGTTCTGCCTATCCAAGAAGTTTGAATGCTTATTAAACTCTAAGTGAAGCATAATGCAGCGATTTACTCAAACTGTAATCAGTTGAACAGTGTTTCCCCATTCTTGCTGCACATAGGAGGTGCTCCTTGTCGCCCACTGTTGTGTCTTTCGTTTTCTAAATGTGTAAAATGTTTTCAGTGGGTCACAGGGCTGGATTGCAGGCAGGCTAGTTTAGAGGCATGTTGATGGTGTATAAAGCATGGTCCTGCTGTAGAACTGGCAGCGAGTATGAGGGCTCTTTTGTTTCCCTCTGTGTGACTGCTGAGTTTCAATAGATTTTTGAATAATTTTTTTACAGGGCCGTTGGAGCAGTCGTAATCTGTGTTACTGAAACTTTGCTTTTGGATTTTCTTATTTCAGTTGGTTTTTATTGTTTGAAAATGGTTGGCTTTAGTTTAAGAGCCCCCTGATTCTAGTTAACAGAACTTTAAAAGTCATTGACTCACAGTCTTGTAAACATCCAAAGTCTCAATAAACACTCCCATCAAAGCCTCATCAGGCAAGTTGTAATACTTTGTATCATTTGTTAGTTTACATGTTTTCTAAAGTCTACTTTTTATTTTATAGTGAACTAAGATGTGGTTTAGGTTAGTTTTTAGTTAACTATAAGAATCTTGGTATTAGCAATTACATAATTTAGAAATTGGTTGATATTTGGTGACGTCAGATGGATCAAGGCAATGACATTTTAGGAGTAGCTGAATACAGTCATAGCAAAATCTATAGAGTTCAACTATGAGGGTAAGAACTCAAAGCACAGTCTTGAGAAACTAGGGAGGGACCATTTCAACAGGGTTTAAAAGTTTAAGAGACCGTACAATCAAATTCTTTACATTGTTTTTCTGTAGAGTTACCACGGTTAGAGGAGGTGGATGCTATGGACCCAGAACCTTACCCACTACCTCCTTCCGTGTCTCACAATGGCTTCCTATTCAAAACTGGATCCATGGCTCGGCCAGTCACAGAGCGCAAGGCCAAAGAGGGTAAGCACAAACACTCTACAACAGCAACACTTACCACAGTAAGAAAGAATAGTTAAAGTGATTTTCACTATTATGCTTGGCAAATATTTATTTGTCTATCAATATAGAGTTCAGTCGTCGCTGGTGCACGCTAAATGATGGCGTTTTCAGCTACTACGAAAGTGACAAGAACTCAAACCCAAATGGAGCTCTCAAGGCGTCAGAGATCGTGTGTTTGGCTGTCGACAACGATGACAAACATGGGTACGCAAACACCCACACTCTGTCCGTTGTAAATGCACATTTACAGCAAAAATGCAATGACACCTTGTAATGTTAAGTGAGATGAATCGTATGTCTCCCCCTTCTCTTTCTTAAATTTCCCAGTGTCTGCTCTTCTAACCTCCTGGGTTTTTTTTTTTTTTCCCAACCCCCAGGTATGACTGTACCTTTGAAATTTATTCAGAGTCTGAGCGTCTCTACCTGTTTGGCACCGATGACTCAGAAGTCAGATCCCAATGGGTCAAGTCTATCGCCAAGGTAACAATCAAATACATATATTCAGCTTAACGGAGAGATTTGTGATTTTTCTTTATTTCTAGTCAAATAAGAAAACTCTTCTAAGTGGTGTTAGCAGATTAAGCTTGGTGTCAGTGATCAGGACAGTGCTTGCTGTTGTTTATTTTATCAAAGCACAACTTTCTTTACCACTGACGTGATCATGTGAAATGAAACAACAGTCATTTTATCTCAACTGCTGAAAGCTGAAATGGCAAAGTGTGTGCACTCAAATTTCAGTAGTTATTGTGAAACCAGTCAGATGTCTCAGAGTTATGCACAAGGTCATGAACAACCTGTGACACAATCAGTTTTGTGGAGGATTGTCTCTTTCCACTGCTCTTGAGGATAAGGCAGAGATAGTAACTGGACAGAATGTAACCAGAATCGAGGCTGAATTTGTTGCCGCCCACACTGCATTCTTCAAGCAGTGACAAATAGTATTAGTTTTTAAAAGCTTGATTTTAAATTAGATAAAATGGGTTAAAATAAAATGTAACTCATAATAAAAAAGAAGGGTAAGGATGATTTGGTACAAACCCTGGTTTGAGAGCAGGAGGAGGCACAGATCCCTTGGGGATTGCGTCAGGAAGATCATTAGGAGTAAAAATCTGCAAGATCAAAATACGTGGAGCTTTTTCCCCCTGTTGAAAAGGGAGCAGCCTAAAGAAGCTTCAGTACAAACGCTGTATGTCCTCTTTCCTTGTAGACCTTTATTCCAGTCTCTGCAGAACCTTTGCTGAGATTGAGTTTTGAGAGGATTGGGAAGCTGATGTGCAAAGATGGCTTGAACCTACAAAGGTCCAAAGTTGGGTGGTTTGCTCTGGAGGGGTCTGTACTTCACGTTTACCTGGAGGGCAGTCAGGTGGAGGAGATCCACCTCCGCAAACTGAACGAACTATGTGAGTAAGACATGCAAACACAGGTACATGGATTTAACCACTGTCCGAGTGCTCAGCGATTAGAGTACAACAGTTCTTACCCTGTATTTGTGTTTTACAGCAATTCAGCAAGACAATGAAGTCATGGTTCTGGTGGGGAAAGGCAGGTGAGAACGAATAATTTGCGCACTGATTGATTTTTTTATTTTTTTTATTTACAGTTTGAAACCCCTTTAAAAACTACCCTATTTATTTTTTATAGATATTCCTAATTGTGAAACAGTTTTCCCTCACATACTCATCATTCATTCTTCTTTCTCTGCTTTGTTTGTTTCTTCTTCTCTTGTTTTAGAACTCTCTACATAGAAGGAAAGAGAAAGCTGGATTTTTCTTGCTGGTGTACAGCTATCCAGGCAGCTGCAGGGAGTGGAGGAGACACGCTGCACGAGCAGCAGCTCACAGAGACGGACATACCAGTGATCGTAGATAGCTGCATTAACTACATCACACAGTGTGGTAAGAAACACACACACACACACACACACACACACACACACACACACACACACACACACACACACACACACACACACACACACAAGAAACCATTTTTTTCAAGTAACTATGCGCTTCATGCATCTTTAGTTTTGTTTATTGTCTTACATTTTAACAGTGCACTATAAAACATTCACACGTATATGCAACATTACATCATAACAACCCAAACAAAGGCGGCTCCTTACAACACAAGTTATACCTCATATCATGGTAAGCATTGATAATATATTTGCATAACATACAATTTAATTAACCATCATAGTTCAGCACACAAACAAAAATCCAGGTTCTTGGTTCAGCATGAACTGTAACTTTTTCTGTCTTTCTCTGAACTCATGTGGCTGCAATAGTTGGATCTTGAGTTTACTGTGTTAAATTCCACTGGATCTATCCAGGGCAGAACCATCTTCCTCATCTTTTATATAGCTGTACAGCTTAAACATTGGTTAACTGTTAAAAACAGAGTTGCAGAGTTGCTTGTGTTACATCTCTTGCAGTAGTTCAGAGCTTGGAAAGCTTGACACACACAACAGTTCAAAGTAGACGAAGATAAAATAGAGGAAATAACATGACTCTTATTTCCTCGAGTGGACATGGGCCTAACTTGCTCTCGGTGTGGTGTGTGAGGTCCATTGTTTTAATTATCTGCACTCATTGTAGAGAAGTGCAGCTGCATCACACTTCTCTCTTTGTGGGTTGACACCGTTTGACATATTGGCCTTCTGGCCTCACCGCTAGCTGCTCTGCTCATGTGATTTTTTTTTTTTTTTTTTTTTTTTTTCCCCTCGTTGTTGTTTGCGCTTTGCCTTCAGATGTCAGTCAGCTCGATGTTTTCAAGCCCTCAGAGGCCAATTGTGGCAGTGTTGAGGCGAAACACTTGATGCATTAAATGTTCTTAATGTTGGAAGATTGAATATATGATGATCAAGTCTGAGGAACATGTTTTCTTTTGTCAGTGGTGAAAGAGCTGCTTCTTCTTGTTTAAGTCTCTGTTTGTGTAACATTACACCCTGTGTGTTTGTGTGTGTGCTTGTTAATGTTCCATCTCTAGGTATGGTGTCAGAGGGAATTTATCGCAAGAGCGGTGTGAACTCTCGTGTGGCAGCTCTGTGCGAGAGGTTTCGTCGCGATGCTCGCAGCCTTTGTCTAAGGGAAGGAGAGCATCAGGTGGACGACGTCTCTAACACACTCAAACGCTTTTTCAGGGAGTTGGATGAGGGAGTGTTCACAAAACAGGAATTCCAGTCCTGGCTCAGCACTGCAAGTAAGAGTCATATGATTTTGTTTCTTCATGATTCCTATGTTTATTTTTATTTTACGAGCTTTGAGTATCCTGTAAAACATGTATAGATCAGACATCGGTGACTCTCCTTAAAGGGGGCAAATTTGTTTTGTCTGATGTTTTGATATCGTGATACTGCATCTGCTGAGAGACACACTGACAGGCCAGTTTGGAGCCATGCTGTTCTAAAATCTGAGCTGGTTTAGTGTTGCCATGCCAAAACAAGCAAGGCCTTCCTGGATAAAGAAGTCAGGTGTATGGCAGATGAGCTATAACAGTCCCTTTAGCATGTGAATACATTACAAAATTGTTAGCCGAAAATTAATGTCACTGTGCTTTTTTAACAGGGCAGCAAATTTCAACATAGCAATTCTATTTTCACATTTCTGTTTGCACACAATAACAAAAATATTTTGGAGGAAAACGATAATAAACAGGGTCATATTATGACCCCCCTCAAAAACGGACTTTTTTATTAAGGACGAACCATTGCTGTGAAATAATGTGCTTTAACTTTAGAGGGTTTGAGCTGTAACTTGAGAGAAAGCATCATGGCAAAAACACAAGAAAGCAGTTTAGACTTGTGAAAAAGAGCGTTGGCTGCTTATAAAGCAGAGATGGATATACATCGTTATTACAGTGTTTCCAAGTGTCAAGAACTGGAGGTGAAGTATCATTAAGAAAGAGACACACAGCACAGAACAAGCCTGACACAGGTAGGAAGTGAAAGATTTCAAAGATTCATGAAAGAATACCTGTGAGAGATGTGTCCAAAGACCACAGAACAACTGTCAAGACACTCATGAATAACTTAGCCGAGTTGGATTTTCTACTCTCAAAGAAGACAGTCACTAGAAACCTGCACACGAATGGACTGTGAGGTTGCAGATGAAGAAAAAGTCCACTTCTGCAGAAGACGCACCTTCAAGCCAGACTAAAGTGTGCATAGGACAACCTGAAGAAAGATTATGCATATGGAAGTGTGTCCTTTTGTCAGATGAGATGAGACGAAACAAAGGCTCTTTAGCCACAGGGACTTGTGTTTGGAGAAAGAATGGAGAGGTGTACAGCCCAAAGAAAACCATCCCCACAGTGAAGCATGGTAGTGGGAGTGTTATGCTGTGGGGAGGCTTCATAACGTCTGGAAGTGGGAATCTTGTCAAAATGGAAGGAATCGTGAAGGATATGTGAAGAATTTGAAAGAAAACCTCAAGCAGTCGGCAGCAAAACTGGATCTGAGTCATCACTTTGTCTTCCGACACGTGACAGTGACTAAAAACATACGTCGCACCTGGTGAAGAACAACCTCCAGCCTGTGTAAAGCTTAAGAAAGTCTCCCAAAAAAAATAGGGTTGGGATCGCTCAGGAGACGAGTGTGGGGCTTGTTGAAAACTCATGCTCTTTAATCTAGTTCACAAGGAAGGAAAGGACCACAACCCTTTTGTGTTTTATCTTGGATTTGGGTGTTTAGTGTTGATGTTGGGCGTCATTGTTTAGGGATTTTTCAACAATCTCTGAATCTCGAAATGATTGCAGTACATAACTGCCTCTTACTATTTGTAGTCTTACACTGAAAACAGTTTTTAGCACAACTTTTCCAATCTTTTTTGCCCCAGTCACATAAGCTTTTGAAAATGTACCCGTTTCAAATTGAAAATGAGTATATAATGCTAGTATTGCAGGGATTTAATGATATGTTTGTCATTGTAATTCTCGTGTTTTTAGCACTGAAGCTAAATTGAGCATACAGTGCAAAGAGAGAGTTTAAAGATATGCTGCAGCTGTGTGTCTGGTGCCATCATCTTGTTATTGTTTTGAACGAAAGACCTACACACTGCTGGCCATTTTTCATACATACATGCCAGTTTAAACAAAAATGCTCTTTGTTTTAGAAGTCGACAGTCCTTTTTCATCAGGCATCTCTTCAACCTTTCTCCCTGTTTTGATCTTTTCTGCTCTCGTCCTCTGGTTTTTTTTGTTTTTTTTTTCTTTTTCGTTCCATCTTACACTCCCAGCTCTTTCTTTGATCCTGACCCTCTGTACTATAAATATCCTCTGTGGTCATAATTTTATGTAATAATTTTACTTTTCTCATCATCTTCTTCTCTCTTCCCCAGCCATTCAGGATGAAAGTATGAAAATCTCCGAGTACAAGCACTTATTGAACAAACTGCCTCATGTCAACAAGGCAACACTACAAGCCCTTATCAACCATCTCTACTGGTGAGAACAGATACACAGTGACTGATACCATCTTATCACCTCTCCCTGAGTATGTATTTGTGCACAGACTTGTGTTTTTTTTACCGCTTGTGTTTCAGCGTGCAGCACTTTTCGGATGAAAACCAGATGAACAACCATAATCTGGCCATCGTGTTCGGTCCCACACTGTTCCAGACTGACGGGAAGGACTATGCTGCTGGCCGCGCCATTGAAGACCTCATCGAGCACTACAAACTCATCTTTGAGGTCAGTGCTCACTGATAACAGAGGTGGTAATGCTTCTATGCTAACACATCTGGGATTTAAAAACACTTTTCACAGTGTAGAATGTTTGTCTTATCTTTTTATCTTAAAGATCAGGCTTCACTGTGATTACAACACAATGTTCTCCTTGCATGCAGTGATTCTGCACTTTGAAGTATCAGTGCAGATTTTAAATGTTGATACATTTTTATTTGTGGTTGAATTACTCTGTTTATGCTGTCTTGCAGGTGGATGAGCAGCAGCTGAACAAACAGATAAAAGTGATCGAAGCTATCCGCCAAATGCGGGAATTGAAAAACGTGAGCAACATACAATAAACTTTAAACAAATTCAATTCAATTCAGTTCAATTCAATTTTATTTTATTTATATAGCGCCAAATCACAACAAAGGTCGCCTCAAGGCGCTTTATATTGTACAGTAGATAGCACAATAATAAATACAGAAAAAACCCAACAATCATATGACCCCCTATGAGCAAGCACTTTGGCGACAGTGGGAAGGAAAAACTCCCTTTTAACAGGAAGAAACCTCCGGCAGAACCAGGCTCAGGGAGGGGCGGGGCCATCTGCTGCGACCGGTTGGGGTGAGAGAAGGAAAACAGGATAAAGACATGCTGTGGAAGAGAGACAGAGATTAATAACAGATATGATTCGATGCAGAGAGGTCTGTTAGCACATAGTGAGTGAGAAAGGTAACTGGAAAGGAAAAACTCAATGCATCATGGGAATCCCCGGCAGCCTACGTCTATTGCAGCATAACTAAGGGAGGATTCAGGGTCACCTGGTCCAGCCCTAACTATATGCTTTAGCAAAAAGGAAAGTTTTAAGCCTAATCTTGAAAGTAGAGATAGTGTCTGTCTCCCGAATCCAAACTGGAAGCTGGTTCCACAGAAGAGGGGCCTGAAAACTGAAGGCTCTGCCTCCCATTCTACTTTTAAATACTGTAGGAACAACAAGTAGGCCTGCAGAGCGAGAGCGAAGTGCTCTAATAGGGTGATATGGTACTACAAGGTCATTAAGATAAGATGGGGCCTGATTATTTAAGACCTTGTATGTGAGGAGCAGGATTTTGAATTCAATTCTGGACAAAGAATGGTTCAGTGACCTGACATATTTCAGAGGCAAGATTTAGGAAAATCATTGACAATATATTTTACAATATAAACGCAGAACTGAAACTAAATTAAAGTAAATTAATTACTAAACTTTAGTTTTTCAAATTGTGTCAGTTTGAATTTTTTTCAGAAGTCCAGCTTTTGTAAAAATGTGAATTTTTTCACATCCAGTTTCAGTTTTTAGTTTAGTTTTAGTTAATTATAATAAACTTGGTGGATTTTTTGGGGGGCCAAGGGTTAAACAGTCATTCCCGCTGCCATCATCAAAACATATTATCAGCAAATGAGGGAAATTCTTCTGGATCAGTTGTTTTCTGTCCCTCTGGGATATATCATATTTCCAAAAGTATTCGCTCACCTGCCATCACACACACATGAACTTGATTGACATCCCATTCTTAATCTATAGGGTTTAATATGATGCATCCCACAGCATTTAGGGGAGTGTTTATGGGAATTTTTGACCAGAATCACATTTGTGAGGTCAGATACTAATGTTGGATGTGAAGCGGCTCGCAGTGAAAAACAACCCCACAGCATAATCCCCCCTCCACCAAACTTTACACTTAACACATTATGCTGATTTCTAGTTTATCACCTGTCTGTGTGGTTAACCTTTATTATTGTTCAGTTCATCTTAGTAAAATGTGTTGTGTGAAGTGTTTAAACTTGTGTTTGAACACTCCATTTGGTTATCTGTGTATACTTCTATTTATCATCGCTGTTTTTCTGTGTGATCATTTGTGTTTGCTTGTGTGCCTGACGCTTCAGCCTCCTTCTGAACGAGGAGGTGACTTCATTTGTACTGTGTACCTGGAGGAAAAGGCGCCCAGCGCAGAGAAACATGTGAAGGTGAGTTGGAATTCACCAAATAACACTTTTATTTATTTGTTTACCAACCCAGTTCTTTCATCTGGCAAAAACGAAGTTCCACAGTAACGAACAGGCTGGTGTTTATATAAAACAAATATTTCCACTCTTCCCACAGATTCCTGGTTCTATGACAGCATTAGAGCTCACATTGGAAATTCTGGACCAGCGTAACATCCCAATTAAAGACAAAGATTACTGGAGCTGCTGGGAGATCTGTTGCAAGGAAGAAATGGGTAAGACTGATAAAAAGATGAAGGGAGGCAGGACAAATGCCAAACACAGCATTTTTTTTTTTATGCTGATGCAGATTTAGAATTTTTAGGTTTTTGGTTTATATCCATGTCTTAATTATTCTGGTTTTTCATTATCGTAGTACAGGACTATTTTGCTTTGGAAAATGTGAGTTTACTAGGACTAAATGCAAGTGCAAAAAACAATAGCCTGCAGCGGCGCGGCTGCGAACTGCAGTTTGTCTTGCATCTGGTATGTGACCTGTCTGGTTACAACAAGGAAGTGACAGTATGAAAATGACAGTAGGAGTAATCTGCAGATTACAGAGGAAATGGAGCAGTAATGATGAGAAATGGAAGGAAATTTAGTGTCGCTGATGGGAAGAGAAGGAAGGAATTTACCACTACAGATTGGTATGTAGATTTACAAAAAAAAAAATTCTTCCAGGATGTAAGATGAGATTTACGGAAAGATGTATTTATAGCATCCAAAAATATGAAGCTGTGCCAGTTATGTCATCAAGCGCTCAGCATGTTTATCTGACACTTTGCAAATCTTTATTCCTCAATAGGGTCAAAGTTCTTTGCTTTCCAGAAATGACCCAAGTTTGCATCATGTTTTTACACATGCTCTCTTTCTGTCTGCTCTGTTCTTCAGAGCGCCCGCTGCACTATCAGGAGCGAGTCTTGCCCATCGTTCACTCCGTCGGCACAGAGTCTCATCTGCTTATCAAGAAACATCCTGCAATGGAGGCCATCACTCTTTACCTGTGTAAATACAAAACAACAGAATCATTGCTGCACTGTTTTGTCTGCCACGTTGTGGCGTGCTTGCATCAATTTCAATTATCTGGCCTTCTGCCCTGCAGCCAGTAAACCGGACGCGTCCAAACACGGGATGATAAAATTCAGAGAGGAGCGAAGCATCTTGGGTTTGGGCCTCACCAGCTTTCATGATCGTTATTTCATCCTCAATTATAACTCGCTCAGAATGTACAAGGATGTCAGAGTAA
Organism: Oreochromis aureus; assembly: GCF_013358895.1. Taxonomy (NCBI): domain Eukaryota; kingdom Metazoa; phylum Chordata; class Actinopteri; order Cichliformes; family Cichlidae; genus Oreochromis; species Oreochromis aureus. Next base: position 29,060,467 of record NC_052955.1, on the reverse strand, counting down.
GATCTACAGACATACTTTTATCTTTTTATTTGTTAAATCTTTCATGGACTTGTTAAATCATTTTCCTTTTTTTCCCACCGTCTGTCAGAGTAATCGTCCAGAACGTGAATGGCCAGTGAAAAACTTGAAGGTTTACCTAGGTATCAAGAAGAAACTCCGTCCTCCCACATGGTGAGCACCTGTGCTGCATTACCAGTGTCACGCTATTCTCAAGAGTGCTGAGTGGCAAAGCAGCAGGTGGCTGCCGTAATTGGAAACTGCTGTCACACCAGGAGGAAGACTGGCCATGCAAATTATCGCTTCAGTGGGCACAATAAATGTATTTACTGGGAATAACATGATATATAAGAATTATGCAATTTTCTGGGATTATCTGATCATGAATAATTAGCTATCTGGCCACTCGTTCTCCAGCTTTATACAAGTGTAACACCTCTGCACCAAATTGCTGTTGGCGGGAGCAGCTAGTGCTACCCCTACTGATCAAAATGCATCTTTTTGATCTCAAATTACCTCAGTTTAGTTAGCTTGAACCAAATTGGTCGATGCCCTTGAGCTTCCTAGTTTTATAAGTGTAAAAGTTTACACAGAGCAACTTCTGCAGCTCAGCTTGTGCTTAAAGGGATAATTAATGACTAAACGTAAATTATTAATATACGAACTCTGGATACAGTTTCTTTATCTGAAATAGTTGTTTGGGTCTTGTAAGCAGAGTGACCACTAGGGGGCAGGCTGACACTGTGAATCCTTAGAAGCTGGATTGCTGCTAAAGTGATTTTTATGTTTATTTTTAGTTGGGGACTGACAGTTCTGTATGAGAGCAAGAAACAAGAGAAGCCCGAGAGACAGCAGTGGTGAGTACTTATTCAGTGCTCTCTTTTTTTATAATACACAACTTTCAGGCTCTGATTACGTCACCAGCAATGTTGGTTTATCGGCTGGAAAAATAAGTAATACCGAAAACAAACAGCCGGAGGAGCATTTTTGCAGCTAATTGGCTTGATTTACAACAGGTCAGTAACATGATTGGGTGTAAAAAGAGCATCTTAGGCAGAGATTCTCCGTTATGTAAAAAACTGTCTACAAATTGTGTAACAATTTCAGAAAAATGTTCCTCCATCTAAAAATGGAAAGCCTGTGAATATCCCATCATCTACATAATCTACGGCCCAAAATATCCTCAGAAGATTTAGGAAATCTGCAGAAATCTCTGTGTGTAAGGGACAAGGTCAAAAATCAGTATTGGATGCCTGTAAGCTGCTTGCTTGGGCTCAGGAAGACTTCCAGAAATCATTATCTGTGAGCACAGTCCACTGTGCTGCTCACAAATGCAAGTTAAAGCTGTATCATGCGAAGAACCAGACACACGTGAAGATGTGAATGGACTGAGACAAAGTGGAAAACTGTTCTGCTGTCAGAATGATTGGCATTGTGCAAAACATGGACACTGCAGTCTCTAGATTAACCTCCTAGGACCTGCCGTCCACATATGTGGACAACACATTTTTGGTTACTTTGACCAAAATACTCAATTTTGCTCTACATGGGCCTGATATCCACTTACGAGGACATTATACTGCTACTGTTCTATCAAAATTTTAAATTAATATCCTCATTTGTGGCTCTCATTTTTCTTAAAAACAAAAATAAGGTAAAAAAAAAAAAATCTGGAAATTCTTTGTTTTTACATTCATTGGGCGCCAATATGCCCAAATATCAAAGAGAAATTAAAAATGCATGTCGTGGAAGAGTTCGGGTCTTAGGAGGTTAAAGAGGAGAGGGATCTCCGTGCTCATGTCTGATGGTACCTGCGTGCATTTATACCTAGATACATACAATACATACATACATACACACATAATACATAGAACTGGCAGCTGGCACATCTGAAAAGACACAATTAATGATGAACGATGTATAGAGGTTTTAGATTATCATATGCTCCCATCCAGAAAGCCTTTCAGGGAATGCCTTACATATTTTCAGCAAGATGATACTAAACTGCATGCTGCATCTATTATAACAGCGTCCAGGTGCTGAACTGGTCTGCCTGCAGAAAACATTAGTAAAGTGGAGTAAGTAAGCCGTGAGGTTCAGCAGCTATAATCTGATATCTGATACCAGACGAGAATGGGAATACATTTCTCTCACAGAAGTCGGCAGCTCAAATTTTTAGAGACGTGTTGCTGGCGTCAATTTCAGGTTTCACTGTTCTATTATGAATAAATCCAAGTTAATGAGATTTGCATTGTGCTTTTATTTATAATTTAAACAGTTGTAAACACTTGTTTTAATACATGGAATATAAGTAAAGTCTGTCATTATATTAGATTACAGCACTAATAAAGTGTCTGCAGGAGCTCAGCCTTTGCTCTTCCTGTGTGTCATTTTATTATGTTTTTTACTTTATGGCAGCATGGTGATATATGCATATAAACACAACCAACTTTGGAGAAAGCTGCTAGATTTTCTGTAGGCTGAGAAAACGGGTCAGATCCCTGCATGAGAGTCTCGAGAAGGAGGCATATAAAAGGTTGACTCCACCTAGGGGGTGAACACACATGAATACACCTATAAACAGGGCTCTATACTAATCTAGGCCTGTTCAGGTATTCACCCTTCTGTTATGTGTGTGTGTGTGCGCGTGCGTGCATGTTACATTGGGTATGCATTGTTAGCATCTGTAGTCATCTTTGCAGTTGTGATGGGACTGCTGTTCCCGTCATGCTGTAAGCAGTATAATTTCTTGGTCAGGCTCCATCGCTGTGTCCCTCGCAGCAACAAAGACATGAGAGGGAGCAAGGGAGATGCAGACGAAGGTGGAAGGTAGAGGGGCAAAGAGTCATGCTGAAGGGATATACTACGTAAGAAATGTTGAATTTAGTGCTGTTAAAAGACAACTTTGAGTGGAGAAAGATAAGAAAGTGGAAAAAATGAAAAGAGCTAGATGAGGAGGTGCCCGTGTGACTGTCTCGTCCCAATCTTCACTAAATGTCCCTTAATTTTCTCAAAACTCTTAGCAAATTAATTTTCCCTTTTTTTTTGCAGCACTATTTTATCAGCACATTCTTTCACTCCTTGTACTTAAGCTTATAGGGATGCTGATAAATTTTAGGAATATTATGTAAATTTTATTCTGTGGCTTTTTGGTAATCCATAATGATAGATGAGCAGCTTTCAGTCTTCTGCAGCTGATAATGGCACAGAGTGGCAGGCAGTTAATTGCAAGCAAAAACGAAAAAGTCACATGAAGGAGATACTGTGCTGCAGGTATGTGCACTGGAATAGAGTGGCTGTCTCCTTTTGAATGCCAGCAAACAATAATGAGCTCTGTTAGGCATTAGGGGGGGTTATTCTATCAAATTCTATGACTGCACCTAATTTTGTGTCAGTTGCATGCTGCATTGCTGTTTTGTTTTTAAAGTCTCTTTGTATCAGTGTTTTGTTGTGTCTCAGAGGACTTCACTCGAATAATTGTTGGAGTCTAAATTTGTGCTCATAACAGTAATAATCGTATAAATACAGCCTGTTTATTCAGCACAGCAGCATGACTGATGACTCAGAGGGCTATGTGACGGCAACCTGAGTGGCATGAAATTTGCACGTACACGCGTGCGGACACTACAGAGGCACGAATTCGCACTTTTCAGGGACACAGGCGCACACACACACAGGCACACACGCTGGATGCTGAAGGTTATAATCAGTGTTTGTTTTGGGCAGAAGTTTAAATTAGTAGTCATGCTCACTGTTTACGCTTGTGGCGTCACTGTCAGGCGTCATAGGAGAGAACATGTCAATTTCAGTTAACAGTTCTCACTACCTCCCTTTGTTCTTGTTCTTTTTTTTTTTTCTTCCAAATTTCCCCTGGTCCTTGAATTCATCTCTGCCTCGCTGTTTGCTTGTCTCCCAAGACCACACACACACACACACACACACACACACACACACACACACACACACACACACACTCACACTCACACTCACACTCACACTCATCCCACAGTTAGATTTTTATCGCACTGTCTGCTTCACTTATCTGCCTCTATTTATTTGCAGGTATCTCTGTTGTGAGACCCAGTCAGAAATGAGGGAGTGGTATGCTACATTTCTCAGTATTCAGGTATGTCCCTCCCTGAACACCTGCTGAGAGGCGGAAAATTTGTAATAAATAATTTAAATGTGTTACGATTTGTTTTATTTCTTTTGATGTTATTCGTGAAAACTGTGAATTTCTTGTAAAAATCAAGCAGTGATCCAGAAGTTTTAGAAACTGTAATAAAGAAAGTAAATAAAACAGCACTACTGAAATCAGTAATCCTCACCAGGACCATGTTAAATGATTTAAATAGTTTCCTCACAGTGTAGTAGTATTGTATTATATTGTAGTATGGTAACATGTCTGTCTTCTCTCCTCTCCGTTTCTCCTCCTCGGTGAAGTACGACGGTAATGTGTGGCCTCAGGATGGACTCCAGCACAAGCGTGTGAGTCGTGAGTTGCCAGATACACGTCATGGTAACGTGTCACTGATACCGCTGCGTGGCAGTGAGAATGAGATGCGGAACAGTGTTGCAGCTTTCAGCCAAGACCAGCTTGCTGTGAGTCAATCTACCAATCACTGGGAGTAATCTAGGACGAACCAGGCAGCTCACTGCAAAGCTGCCTGGTTAATCAGAGACTTTCATACTGCGCAGGTGGTCCAGACCCCTCAACCATGAGCTGAATCAAAGAGCAGTGCAAATTTGTGCACATCCTATACCAATTTTGCACTTTCCGAGTCTGATTTCTATTCAGAACAGAATACATCGGATTGTGCATGAAATCAAGCGTTCTGCTTCAGTCTCCTGAGGCAGAACTTCTCATGCATGCTTACCTCAATTTTTCTGTTTGTTAACCCGTCAGTGAAGTTTGAGGGTTTCACCTGTGCAGGATCAATAATCTCTGTTTCATGATTTGTCTGTGATTTAACAATGGCAGGATCTGGGCTCTTAAAATATTAAACTAAGCAATTAAATATATTATGAAATGCAATGGCATGTGGTTTCATGAGCTGCGAAGATAAGTCATTTGTGTTCAACCAAAACAAAAAAATGTTTTAAGAATCCAGACTGTGTGCAGAGGCTTAGACGATGTGCATCTTCATATTCCCTTTTTTTTTTTTTTTTGATTGAGTCAGACTTATTCTGGTGAAGCTCTGCCAAAGCCTGCTTCAGAGCACTAAAGACACAAACAATAACACATTCAGAGAGAGCTCATGCTTGCAGGCAAACTATGCTCTCACAGCACTGGTGTCTTATCGGCTCACAGAATTGTATTCTTGGCATGAACAAACATCACCTTACTTTGCCGGACTATATTTTTAAGCTCTCTGACACTGAACCAGATCTGCTTAGCAGCATCAATATTGTGTTCATGCAGCCATCCTAAACCCCTCCGCCCTGTGCTCAGTCATCAGTGCAGAACAGAATGTCGACAATCTGATGATGCAGTTGTCTCCTCCTGCTCTTTTCTTGTTATCACAAACCGCTCAATATTTTGCTGCAGATTGCAGCAGCACATAAAAATTCATCTCAGCCTGCTGTAACTTCCACCGGCAATAGCCTGATTTCAGGGTTGGTGTGTTGTTGCCTGCCACATATTTTCTATTGATTCCTGCCTGTTCAGTGTATCGACATGATGTTGGAGTGTGAGAAGAGGCGTGATTGCTGTGGTGATAGGACCACAGAGGATGAGAGAGAGAGTGCGAGTGTGTTAGTTGAGAGGAGATTCACTGCATGTCGACATGTCCAATTTTTGATGTGAAGTGAAAGAGTAAATCTGGTACACAGATTGTGTGTCTGTGCGTGTGTTTGTGTCTGTTTGTCTGTAAAATGGGCTTTTCTGGCAGTCCGTTAACTCTTTCTACACAGTTTTTCCATTTGTATTATTGTAGGGTCTATACCTTACAATATAAAGCGCCTTGGGGCAATTGTTGTTGTGATTTGGCACTATTTGAATTCAGGTTAATAAATTTTTGTCTGTTTTGTTGTTCATCAAAAATATGCTTATCTTTCAGTTCCTTAAAGATTTTCGATAATGGTCTCAGTAAGGAAGGTAGGACCATTTTATACACATGAGTTTTTTGGGTTTTTTTTTTTTTTTAATCACACACAAATTCTGTTTCAGTAGCATATTAATTTTGGTCACCGTGTACTGTGTCTCCTGTGCATTCAATAGTCTCTGTGCATTTGATCAATCTCACTTGTTGTTGTTTGTGCTCGAGTCTCTCAGTACTCAAAGTATTCTGATTAGTTTTACTAGTGCATGGGATGCTACATTACCGTCAGTTGGCAATTTGGGTTGCTAGGCAATGTGATGGTGTTTGTCATAATTTGTCATGCATAATTCAGTTTTTGAGGAGATAAAGTAGATGGCACCTATCTCACCTTATTAAAGCTAAAGTGCTTTAATATGGTGTGATAGGTGCAACCACTAAAGATGGGCCTAAAGATGTAGTCCATCGCTAGGTGGTTTGATTATGCTATAATGTCAGATATTATAGCATAATCAGCATAATGTTATAGCATATATATATGTTATGATATATATGTTATAGCTTGTGTAAAGTCTGGTCGGTCTGGTTGTTGAACTCCTGAGGATCGTATAAGGAGACGATCTTGAAGGGAAGAGCAGCCAAATTTAAATCAGGCTCAGCTTTGAGCTGTGGAATTTGTCATTTTGATAACACATCATTGTTTAAGCTTCTTATGAGTATTTTCTGTGCCAAGTTTCTAAGATACAGCATGTTTCTGTTTCTTATATTTGGACTTTTCTGACTCTGAGAATCGAGACATCATAAAGTGTGAGTGAACGTTAAAGCGTTGTCTCTCAGTTTAAGCCCATCCCTCGGTTCATCTGTCAGGCTGCATATCCGTGTTTATATGTACTCTTGACCAGAGCTTATTGAGTCCACATCTCATGAGCAGCCTCATATCTGGTTGCCATGGCTCCGAGAAGTCCGTGTTCTGAATGAGAATTTTAAGCTTGACCTCCTGGGGGACTTTTAAAAATGTTGTGAAACTAATTTTAGGTTTAGGGAGAACAGTTAAAGTGAGTGCAAGTTAGTTTCACTAAGTGAAGCTACAAGTCTTACCAGATGTTTATGAATGAGAAGATATGCTTGTGATATTTTTTTTTCTTTTATTTTGATGAAACGCTGACTGTCTGAATGTTTTCTTTCAAGGCTAGATCATCGGCCTCATCAGATGTCCCCTAGACATTCCAGTGACTTCATCATTCCCGAGTGGCAGACACTGAGAAAAACACTTATAATGTATGTGGCTAATGGCCTTGCACCTCCTTTTGCTCCTTTGAATACGTGCTGGAATGAAAAAAATTCAACGGACAACAGGATCACACCGCTTTCCATGCACAGATGAACTGAATGAAGAGAAACAGTTTGTCGGACCACAGTTTCCCTAAAGAGGGCCTGAATCGATTCCAACCTGATTTGCACCTAATGTTTCCACTGGACTCATAAGAGACAAACCTTTATTTCTTTATATTTTTTTTTTTTTTGGGGGCGGCACAAAAGACCAGTAATCCTAGGCACCGGCACAGCGTGCTCAGCAGGGTTGACATTCATTTTGCAGCCGAGTCATATTTTTAAACTTCTCTGTACTCTTTGCTCAACAAATCATCAGATCAGTGTAAAGTTTAAATTAAGTAATTGTAGCTTTTGTGACGTTGATATCAGAGGACACTGTGACCTGATTTTCTCTGGAGTTTGTTCCAAGGGGACCAAACTGGACTGAAAAATGACAGGTGATGGATGATGTTAGTCCACGGGACATTGGCCGGTGCTGTGGAAAACCTTAGTCTGAGGTTTTTTTTTTGTGCTTTTTGCATATGTGCAGTACTGTGCATAGAGTGCGTTTACATGGGGATATGAAGATATGAAGACCTTCGGGGAGTAAAGCAAGGAAAAAAGGCTGAAAAAAGGCATTATTTTTTTTCTCTTCTTCCTTTATCTTTTCCTCCCATCCTCACTGCACTGCATCCTCTTTGTAGATAATTTTTTTTTTTTAAATCCTGAGCTACAGAATACAGCGCATTAACCAGCAGTATTTATAAAGTTTTAGATTGTGTGTTAGTCGCTTTTTTGTTATCTTCTTTATGCACAGCTTAGAATCTTTGCGGGATCGTGTTTTTTTTTTTTTTTTTATAGTAAGGAGCACAAAAGTGGTGCTGAAAAATCTGTAGGTACAAGAAACGAAGTGCTTTACGATGCTCCGTCATTCCTTCTACATGAATCCAAGCTTGTATATATTTAATGTAAAGAATTAATCTGCCAACAGTTGCCTTACCAGCTTCGCTGAGCAATTCCTCGTCGTCGCTTCCTTTTAATGTTCTCACCTGTGGGATTCCCGTAATGTAAAGATTTATTTATTTTGACAGCAGAGGACGCTCTGATCCTGTTTTCTCAACCTGAGTTGGTGATGATCTTCATCAACATGTGTAAACAGCTTGAAGTACCTGTGAAGAATGTGTATTTACAGTAGTGTGCCATTAACTGCCTTCTGACCTCAGCAGGAGTCCTGAAGACTCAACTGTGTAATAGCACGTTGTATACAAAGTATTCACTCTGTACTTCTTAGTGGTTTATTGTTTTACAACATTGACTTAGAGTGGGTGTACTTACTTTTACAAAGGTTCTTGGCGCTGATCGTCAGATTTTAGTTTTCAGGTTTAAATGTAGCCTGTATATAAGCTGTAGCTTTCAGGTACAGGTGTGATCTAACCATAAATTATCGCTCACACCTGGGTTGCACAAAAATAATCCCTTTTATGTGATTTCTGGAACACTTAGCTGAAGTATTGATGGGTTACAAAATATGCAGGTGATTATTTTAAATGTTTCACATAATGTGGATACTTTTTTTTTTTTTTAATCTTATCACTCTCATCCTTCTACATCATTACAATTCAAAGTTGTAAAACAAAAGTCCAACAGAGGCTGTTAGATACTGTTTATAGATGGTGTGTTTCTTTGTCCCTGCCTTTTGTATTCTGTTACTGTGCATTTTACAAATTATTGCATCTCTAAAACTCTAATAAACACATTCTGCTAGTTGTTTGTTTCCTGTGGAACGTGCATAGGCCTTTTACTCTTGGAAGAAAGATTTCTTCCAGAAGGTTGATGTCCTCCAGCTCTGCTTTGCCCTCATGGTAATCTACTTGCTATTCTTCTGTGCCTTTATACACAGTCCAGCACTTCACGGAGTAGCTGTGAAAACATGGGCTTGGATGCAGATGCACCGATCTTTACATGTGCACATACACTTTGGAGAGAAACTTTGGCGAGCCCTGCAGGTTTTATAACGGTGTCATGCTACACTCATAAAACAGAAATCTATTGATGAGCTCTGAGGGAAAAATGTCAGCGGTGTGGGTGTGTGGGGTACAGTGATCATACTGAGGGCCCTGGGGAAGTTTCAGCGTGTGTGAGAGAGAGGGACTGAGTCACAGTGGTCCACCAGCACTCCAGTGCGCTCTTTTAAGCAGATCTGACACATCAGGGTCACCCTGTACCTCGAGACACACACCGGAGAGCCCTGCGAGGGATGTACACACAGGAGATCTTCAGCAAACCATTCTCAAACACGCACATAAGGGCCTACCGGGCAAGAACACACACACGCACAGTGGCATGGCCTTTACTATATAGGTCATGGCAGCAGTTGCATAAAGCAGAAGGATGGAGACAGATGTTTAGGGAAAAAAAGGCCATGAATGGGAAACGAGGGTAAGGATAATGGTACTTTGTGTACAAATGAGTGCTTTACAGTTTGAACAAACAGCTGTTGTGCCTTTATGTGGAAAAACATCATTTCATGGTGAATAGATATCAGCTGAAATTGAACTAGAGCCTGCCTGTACTTTTGTATAATCCCAGTTTGCATCACAAGATGGTGCAGTGAGTCAGTGTGACCTGTATTTAACCACATGAGTCATTAAGAGCAGTTCTACCTACATTGGCGGACTGGGGCGAAAGCACACGGCTTGGTGAAAGTTCGACTTGAATTCAGCAGTGAAAAAGACGCCTCTAAGCCTTACACGTCCTGCCAGCCCCCCCGCCACAAAAAAATAGAAATTCTCACTTGACAAACAATAGAAGGGACAAAAGCCTCCCACAGAAATCTGGACATCCACCTGCGTTTCCTTTATTTCCACTCAGGGCACACAACAACAAGAACAGCGTGAGTGAGTGGAGCCTGAATTGGTTTTCACTGCGTGCTCCACTGCATCGGAAGACAAGTGGTGGGTTCGAGTCTACAATGACAGAATGAATGATTGCTCACAGGTACATTATCTGATTGTTGATCAGAATATATCTCCAAGCTCAAAACTGATTCAGACAACCACGCAGACATAAATCAAGAATCGTCATGTTTTGGATGAAGGTATGCACCATTTTCAGTATTTATGATCAGCAGAATCACAACTGATGCATTTGGCTTGCCATTGACTACTGATAGATTTCTCACGCTCCCTCCATATTAACCACAATTATTTGCGATTGTCATTTAAAACGTGTTCCCAGTGTTTCGAAAAGTGACCTGTGGAATCCGTTTGCCCATAAACTGCAATCTGGGTTTGAGTTTGACTAGAAATGAAAATGCAAAACTCAGTTTCTCGTGAATTCTCTGCCGTACAGTCAGGTCCTCTGCATTCAACCACAGTGGATTTTCACTCATACAATCAAAATGTGATTGAAGTGCAGATTTTGATCTCTAATTTCAGGATTTTAACAAAAGGCTTACATGAGCTATTTAGGAATTGCAGCCATTTTAACACATGGTCTCACATTTTCCGAGGCTTAAACATTCATGAACATCTACAGTAATGCTATATTTCCTGCCTTCAGATGTTCTGCAGCCTCCATCAGTTGCTGTTTGTGGTCTTTTTGCCTTCAGTAACTGAAAAGCATGCTCTGCTGGGCTGAGAGCAGGTGACCTTTTGCACTGTTTTAATCACTATCCAAATCTTGCACAGAAGAGTATCTGCATAAATGTTTCACTTGATTTTCTTCTTTCTGTCCCCTTCAGAAGCAACCAGCAGGATAGTCAGCCATTAATTATATAATCAAGCTATCTGTGGTCCGCCTTCAATTTTAACCTACAATTTATTTGTCAGTCTTTGTGTCCTTCATTTCACTTTCTGTACAGTCACCTGCAGTGTTTGGCTGCACGCTGCATCAGCGCAGATTCTGGTAATTACACGGCCCCCTGCTCTCACTCATTCACTCACTGTGCCAGAGCCGGCTGCTTACCCCTGTGAAACTTTACCGCTTAAGACGAGTTTTGTGGATGTAATAAATCAGCTCATATTCTTTATACAGTTTGATCTTTGTGCTTCCACACAGAAATCATTTCAGCCTCAAATATACTGATTCTTCTGCTTTGTTGTCAAGAGCAGCAAGAGCTGACGGTGTTAAAACCGTCGATCTCCGCTGCACTGCAACCATAAAAAGGTTTGGGGGGTTTTTGCTATACTTATCACCAGGCCGTGCTCGTGTCTTTCTGAAGCAGCATGTGTCTCCTCTTGTTAGTGCTGAAGTTCAGTAGCACACATTAATATAAGCAGCTGTCAGGGAGACTGAAGAGGTGTGAATAAATGTGCACAGGTGAGAGGGGATGAACGTCAACCTCCTGAGATAAGAAAATCTGCCATCCACTCAGAACTTGATTTGGATTTATGAGGAAAATTTGACTGAGTCACGTGTAATATCACCTCTAAAGACAGTCATTTAACAACAACTGTTACGACTCCCCTCTGCCGTGTTTTTAATCGTCTAAATTGTGGCTTAACTTGCCACGGTGAAGAGATAACAGCCGGGGAGATGAGAAAGAATGGGGCAAATTATATTTAGATAAGAGCTGAATGGATCAAATAAGTAACGCAGGAAATCGCTGATCATATTCTTTAGGTCAGAGGCCAGATGCATAATTCTGATTTGGATTGAACTATGAGACTCTATTAGAAGTTACTCCAGTTTTAATAATAATGCAACAAGATTTCTAGTTAAGGGAACCTTCAATAGCTGTGATGACAAGTAAACAGAAATCGACAGGGTGAAAAAAACCAAAACCAAAAAACAACCACACTGATAAACATGCAACAAAAACCCCCTGTGTGGGTGTGAGTCAGTGCGACAACAATAAGAACCATATGCATCGCAGGCTAAGGTCAGGCTGATTTACAGCCTGCATCATGTCATAGAATAAACAGACATAAACACAAAGCATTAGTAAGGTTACACGTGGACTACATGATAAAACGGATATGTGAACGACCCATCACTCAGCTGACACTTTATTAGGTACACATTGCTTGTGCTTTTGCCTTCAGAACCTCCTTAACTCTTCAACAAGGTGCCGGAAACATTCCTTAGAGATTCTGGTCCATGTTGACATGACAGCATCACACCGCTGCTGCAGATTTGTCAGCTGCTCATCCATGATGTGACTCTATTGGATTGAGACTATGGAGACCATCTGAGAACAGTTAACTCATTATAATGTTCAAGAAACCAGTCTGATGATGATTTGAGCTTTGTTACGTGGGTGCACTGTGGTCATAAAGTTATGGATGTGGTCAACAACAATTAGTGGGCTGTTGGGTAAAATGATGCTTAGTTGGTACAAGGGCCCAAAGTGTGCCAAGAAAATATCCCAGACACGTTTGGCCTGAACGCACTAGCCCGATCTGTTGACATAGAATGGATGGACCCACACTTTCATGTTTTTTACCTTCTCATCAGACCAGGAAATGTTTTCTGATCTTTTATTGTCTATATCTGATGAACACTGACAAACTGTGGCCTCATGGTGTGTAAGGTCAGTATCTACACTGCTGTTATTCTTGTTTTTTGTTCCTTTCTGTGTTTTTCCCTCCCTTTTTTTTGCACTGACCAGGTCAGATACAGTAAAGTGAACTTTCAGCGAGCCCTCAAAACAAACTTTGAACAATTTGTCAGCACTTTTTGACTGTCAGAAGGAAACCCAGCAGAGAAGAAGGCTGAGATCGACCAAGTGTGAAAACACATTAACAGGACTGACTTTGGTTTAATCAAAAGGGGCCTATGTGTGAAAAATAAAAACCCTAGAGTTTTTTACCTGAAAGTCTTATAATGGCTTCTCTGTTTGAGACCCATTCACATTGCTTTCAAATTACCATTTCACATTGGTATAAAATGTAGCTACTCTAAAGGAAAACATAAAGTATAGCCATAAAGCACGAGGTGGTATGCGCTGTTATTTCCTACTTCTGACATAAAGACAAAGTAATATGTGCAGTTCTCCCCATCTCACTTTAAACCTTCACTTGATGTTTTTAGCTCCAGGTGTGTGTGTGTGTGTGTGTGTGTGTGTGTGTGTGTGTGTGTGTGTGTGTGTGTGTGTGTGCTGTTTTCCTCCTGCCGACTGCAAATGAAAATGGAGTTGGAGTGAACTCGTGTGCTCGATGGTCTGCAGTGCCTCATGGAGTATCTCTCAGCTGGATGCAACAGTTTCCTTTTATACATTTCATTAACACCTTGTCTCCAGTCGCCTCCACCCGACTGAAAAACACACAAACTCCCATGAATACAAACACGCACGCTCACTCAATCTTCTTTTTCTGGTTTTTTTTTTGCGAGCTCGTGTTGACTTTTATCACACAAACACACGCTTCCTGAGTCCTGCTGCACTTCTTCAAACTGGCGAAAGCTGTTGTGCCTCGCTGCGTCTGATTTCTGCCCCTCCCTTCAAGTTTATCACCAATTACTGGTAGTCCGAGAAGACAAAAAAAAAGGACCCCTTCTCCTTGTCCCCATGGCAACCACTCTCTTCTTCTTCTCTCTTTTTCTTCGCAATCAATCAGACAACGACTGTCTAGCTGTCCTGCCCCAGCCTGGCTAAAGAGGTTATGTCGGGCAACCAAATATTACTTAGAGAGATTTGGAACAGAGGCTATTTTGGGTTATTTTCACCTTCAGTGTCGACCTGTCAGCCAGCTTTTCCTGTGACTGCTGACTTTCTGCTTGTTCCTTAGGCACCTGTAGCCTGTAAAATAAATTTAAGAGAGCCTAAACACAACTATGACATTAAAAAAAAAGAATGAGGGAGACAAGCAATTCACCATAGCAACCTGATTTTTGATCATGTCAAAGCACAGCAGTACAGAAATGTGCCACTAAAGCTCCTGCTTAATTTTGGCTAACTTCATAAACGGGTCTGGAGTCCTTCTGGTGCCGTTCATCCCAAAAAATGGAAATGGCAAGCACAACTACCCACTGACAAAAATGAAGCTTCAAAGTTAGTGTTTAGCAGCGGTCTTTATTTTTATTTATTACTAATTTTTACTTTATACTTCTTTATTTGTAAGGGGTATTTCAACAAGAGTGAGAAGTACTAAGTTATCAGGCTGAAGCTTGGTTTGAGCTGCATCCTTGAACTGCACAGGTGCCACAAACGCATGCTCAAAGACATGAAAGCACAGACGTGCCACAGGTCTGCACCCAAACGCACCATCACAAAAACACATTGGACAGGTTCGCCTTTAGTGTGAAGGTGAGGGCCTCGCCTCCCCCAGCATCCACCTGTCAATCAAAGAAGCCACACCCCTAACTTTTCACCTTAAAATCTAAATTTATGAATCTATTGTTAGCATGAATGAGAAATGAGACCAAACTTTTTTTTTTTTTAAAAACTGATGTTTTTGGGGGACTGACGTGGCTCAAGTGGCTAATACAGGAACTTCTACTGTTTTTGGCACTGCTTCCATTTAGCGCTCCATCTCTCCATTTTCTTCTGTTTATCAAATTACTTGCTGCTTTTTAAAAAGCAAAACAAAAAATAAAATAAAATAAAAATACAGACAAATGCATTAAATTTCTTCTTTGCAATAATCTGATCTATATTTCTCATTTTGTAAGAGACTGGCGCTGAAGCGACCTCTGCATACCGGGAAACAATGTCAATATGTTTGCTGGGATGAGCCCAGATTGTATAAAATGTGGGCCTGAATGCAGAACACAAGCGATGAACGGACAAATACCAAAAAAACCCCAAAACGAAATAAAATAAAATAAAAGTGGAAGGTGATTCAGAAACTTAGCTAACTGAGACATTAAAACTCACGGGACAAGGAAAGACGTCATGAAGGCCGAGAGAAAAACAAAACTCGTGCATAGAGCCAGTCCCAGTCCACCCTTGTTACTGAGCTCTCACAGACTTAAACTATATTACCTGTGTGTGCTGCTGGAGTGTTCGAGTGTGTGAGTACACGAGGGCTCAAACTGGTAGGCGCAGGAATGCAACAGCACTTTGTGACACATCCAGTGATGTTACCGTGTGAGTACCAAACCGTGTTGTTTACTGCTGTGGTTTGGGACATTTTTACATCTACATGTTTTACTTTCTTCACAGCCAAAGAAGCTGAAGGATGACTGAGTTGAACATCTTCCATGATTGTATCTTACAGGGAGGACCAGCTGTAACTGCCTAATAATCATCACTTCACTTGATTTTGTTAGAACATCAGAATTAGGCAAGAAAAATATGAATGAATGAATCACTAGGTATGTAATAAAGCATATGCTCTGATTTCATGTAAATATTGCAGTTGGTTGCTTCTTGTGTGCTTGCGTGTTTACCTTCTTTCTCTAAGCTTCCCTGCAACCACTTGTTTGACACCAGAGTGCTATGAATTGTGGGTACTTCCCTCAGGCAAACTCTGCAGAAACATGGACTTGTGGAAAAGTGTGCATAAATGGTTCAAAGTATCTTCCAGATAGCTCTGATGCACTTGACAATTTGACAATAGGACAGCTCTAATCCCTCACGAACTTGGTGGGAACTCACCTCAAAGTCTGTGAGTCTGTGAGTGTGGCCCATCGAGGGTACATACACTAACACAGGGAGGAAACACCTGAACTTAAAAAGTAAAATAAATCAGAAACTGTATCAAAAACCATAAACCGTGATGTGATATAGGAGTCATGGGGTTGTTAAAAATCCAAGCCTAAAAAATGTTTTAATGCATTTATCACATCACAACATTTGCTTCAAGTAACTTTATATTCAAAGTAAAGACCCTCAAATAATACAGAGAAAACCTCAACAATCAAACAACCCCCTTTGAGCAAGGACTTGGCAACAGTGGGAAGAAAAAACCGTACAACAGGAAGGAACCAACAGCAGAACCAGGCTCAGGGAGGGGCAGC
This sequence comes from Oreochromis aureus, assembly GCF_013358895.1. Taxonomy (NCBI): domain Eukaryota; kingdom Metazoa; phylum Chordata; class Actinopteri; order Cichliformes; family Cichlidae; genus Oreochromis; species Oreochromis aureus. The sequence continues at coordinate 29,044,220 of NC_052955.1, read as the reverse complement.
CATGTGTTTAAGGATGACAGATATGTTTGGACACACTCCTCGATTTTCAGAGGCTCAAAAGTAATTGGACATGCTGACATAAGTTTAAAAATAAACAGTGTATTTAATGCTTGGATGCAAATCCTTTGCATGCCTGCCTGCAGTCTAAGACCCATGGACATCAGCAGATGCTGTTTCCTCCTTCGAGATGCTCTGAGAGTTTTGTATTTAATAACTAAAAAGCGACTTACTTGGCCATTGAAGAATATCCTATTTCTGCCCCGTATACGTCATCCTGGTGCTTCTATCAGCAGTCACCATCAATAAACACTCGTGACCTGGTTTCGCTGGCAGCCACACGTGCTCGTGTTATAATACTAACAATGTGGTCATAACAAAAAATGTGGTATGCTTTGAGCAAAGAGCTGTTTCTCTCTTTCTCCATGTTTTCTTTGCCATCATTCTAATTTCTCAAGAACTTTCCTCAGACCTGTGCAGGCTCTTTTAGCTGCTTTCTGGTTTTTCCTTTTCTAAAGTGTAACAAGTGGTTTGCATCTTATTGTAAACTCGCTGTATTTCCATTCATCAAGGCGTCTCTTTATTGTAGACTTTGGCAGTGATTTCCTTGAGTTTGTTCTTGACTTGGTTAGATGTTGTGAAGCTATTTTGCTTAACCATGGAAATAATTCTGACACGATGCACTTCAGTTGTCCTCTGTGGTCTTTCTGGTGTCTCGGTGTGCACCAGATTGACTGTACCAGAAGGTTTTGCTGTCTCTCTGATAGCTTTGTTTTGTGTTTTCAGCTTAATGATGGCCTCCCTCTCTTGCGCTGACATCTCTTTGGGCCTCATCTCTCAAATTATAGTGGAAAAATACAAATAAAACACTTCTGCAGTCTGCTCCATTTGTCACAAAATAACGAGGGACCAGAACTCGCCATGGCCAAACTGCTTGTCAGTGTCTAATTAATTCCGAGCTGCTCAAAATGAGGAGCTGTGTATAAAAACAGTTCATGTGAAATTGCTGTTAAATCCCTGTAGGTCTGTTTTTCAGTCACATCTTTATTGCTGGATTTAAAATCTATTGTGGTGTGGTACAAAGGCAAAACTACAAAAAAATGTGTCTTTGCCCAACAAATTATGGACTGAATTGTAAGTCTACATTGTACATGGTCTTGTAATGAACATTTCAATGATTGGCACCTTTTGGCGGGTTTTTTCATGAACAATCGGGTGGTCCATTGCTCTCCTTGCCTTTATATACAGAAAGCTTTCTGCTAAAGTAAGCGATAAAAGATGAACAGAAGCACCTTTTCTCAATATTTATAGAATCCAACGAGATCTCGCTTTGTTGACCTCAGTTAAGAATTTGTCAATTTGACGCGCTTTTTCATTTCCGTTTTACAGCTTTATGGAGGCTGTTGTGGAGTCCACTGGAGTCAAGCTCATTCAAGAAAGAAAAGCCTGAAGGGAAGAACAAAGAAATATCACACCAATAAAACATTGTGTGTCTGTGCATCTCACTGATGATACATCAATACCCAGCAAACATTTCCTACGTGACAGATGTCCTGACATCTGTACGGCTCACTGCGATGGTCCAGGGGACCTGAAGCTCTAAATGCAGCACACATCACTACAGTAGTCTATCCTGCATTCATAATCATTTCACAACCCAATAAGGTGTCAGTCATATCCAGCTGTATATAAAAGCAAGGATACACATTGATGACAGTAATATGATGAGTCTGGATCATCGGTGGATCATGTGTGTTTGCTGGGTATTTGTGAGCCAGGCAGTGAGGCTCTTTCTTCATATGGATATTGAGCCGTATCTGATTTCACGAAAACGTGAAACATTTTTCGACAGGCCTCAAATTTTTATCTTCTTTACTAAAACAGGCACAAACGGCCACCAGCTCAAACCTAATTAAAGTTGACATATGTATAACAAATGATGGATTAACCTTTAATTAATGTGGTTTATCGTATTTTAACAATACAGTCAGGTCAAATCTCACATCTGTCTTCCTCTTCCACCTGTCTGTTCCTACAGGCACATCATCCGTCTTTGACTTTATCTTTCACTCTGCCCATTTCACACCAGTAGCAGACACAGAGAAATTGGAGAACATTTCGTGTCTGACACTCAGCTTATCTCACAGATACAATCACCATGGAAGGACTCAGGAGGTGCTGGAGGTGGTGATGGGGAAGGAGGCAGGCTGGAGGGAAGAAGAGACTAAATTAAAGTTGAAAGAAAAGGAGAATAGCGCAGAGATATAGAGCCAAAAAAAAGATAGTAGATGATGCAATGTAGAGAGGCGGATGAGAACGATTCAAAAGAAACTGCAACAAGAGAAAAGAAAGGGGGAAATGATAGAGTGAAATGGCACAATGGAAGTCCTAAAAGTCCAAGAAAAAAAAAATGGCACGGAATAAAAGAAGACAGATGGAGGACGGGATAAAAGTGCCAGATGCTGTGTAGAAAAGAAACAAAGCAAAATACTCAGTGATTTTCTTATTTTCTTATCACCAGTGCTATTGAAAAAAAAACCTGAACACACTGACATCCAAGAAACCCCTTGAGGTGACATGGATCAAGGAGGCAAAGGAGCAGAGTAACAGTGAGGGAGCGGTGAGACGGATGGAAGGACTACAGGAGGAAGGGGGGGAGGAGGCAGTGGAGGGGAGGGCCTGGGAGACAAGTACTAATAGTAGATTAGTCACTCTAAAGATGCTCTTGGCTAGTACACTACTTGTCATTGCATGTGTGTGTGCGTGTGTGTTTGAATTCATGAGGGTGAAACAGGATGTGCACGGGCCGACAGACTGAGGAATTTGCCCGTTAATCACTGTACAGTTTAATTAAGCCTGATTGACTTGATGAAAACACACACGCATGCACACACACACACACACACACACACACACACACACACACACGCAGAGCACTACAGGGCAGATGATGTCACTGTAATTTAGTGTAAAGGCAGCTGTGGCAGTAGTGGCGTCATCTGTATGCCAGCAAACACATTTCTCTGGTGATACAGTGGCAGAAATAAAGCGTATCCCTTTAAACATACGTCTTCTTTTCCTCCTCTTGTTATTTCCCCTTTATTTTCCCTTCCTTTTCTGCTTCCCCGAGCACAAAAACGACACAGCACAGCATTGTGTTTGTTTACTGATGGCTTCATCCCCTCTTTGGCCTTCGCCACCACAAGACAGCAACTGTCTTGTGACAGCAACAAACACATATTGTGAGCAAAAACTGCGTTCAAATGTTGCATTTTAATATCAAACGTTCTGTTTTTGCTTGTTTTTTTCAAGATAATTACCACTTAAAGCTGAATTTTCTTTCAGACAGACATGAAAAAAATACATTACTTATTCTGTTTGTAATAAAATCACAACTACAATAAGTAGTCTCAATATAAAATAATTGTGCTGCCTTTGGACCCTTATCAAAACATATAAATCATATTAAATTTGCCTGCAGACTAATGTTTGCATTTGGAAGCACGACTTCACACAGCATTCTGTGATATTAGATCCATCCATTTTCTTCTGCTTATACAATTCAGGCCCGGGGCGGGGGGAGGGGGGCTATCCCAGTTGTGAGACTGGAGGTACATCCTGGACAGGTCACCAGTCTGTCACAGGACTAACATAGAAAGTCAGACAACTATTCACCAGCCTCACATTCACACCTACGGCTAATTTAGAATCACTAACTACATGTCTTTGTGGGAGGAAGCCAGAGCACCCAGAGTCACCCACGGATAGAACATGCAAAGACCACAAACAAGGTGACAAATATGTATATAAATGTTCCCAATATGAGACGAATAAAGTCTTACCTTATCTAATCTCATCCTATCAGCTGTAGCATCATAAATCAATATTGTGATTCAACAATTCTTCTTGAATTTAAGGGGTTTTATGCATGTGGAACATCTGGATAAAAATAATTGTGTTATGCAATTTAAGCTGTGCAACTTACACGCAGAGGAAAGCACAGTGATTGCTCTTCGTGGTTCAGGATGTCACCGTCAACTTCAAAGCGGTTTGGCAAATGAGAATGTGACCCAGGCGTAGGAAAAACTGATTACAACAAAACTGTAATTTAGAAACTCCTGCCCATTCATACATTTTCTGCCTTAGAAAATGACGCACGCAGAGTGTAAAAGCAGGTAGCTCTGTCCGTTTCCATCTTTCTCAATCTGTATGGCCGTTCATGGACACCCGCTTATACTTACTGACAACACTCTAACACTGGCTGTGCTGAAAAATAAAACACAGACAGCACACATACGAGGGCAGCCTTCATGCATCATATGTCTGCAGTTAGAATCACCCCGCTGAGCACAAAGCAGCATGGGCGCTGTTCAGGGAACCAAAGAAAAAATAGAGAGAGTGTGCTGATGATGTAGCCACGGGGCCTTCTCCTGCGTGCATGTGTGTGTGTGTACGTGTGTGTGTCCGTATGTGTGTGTGCGTACTCCTGGGTTATGCTGTCTGAATTATGTAAGCTCTTTGGGAAAAGGGATAAACTCTGGACACAGTAAAAGGGAGTGGGGGTGGGGGTGCCATCAAAAATACAATTTATAGAGACTGAAAATGACACAGATTGATTGATTACACACACACACACACTCAGAAACACACACGTACACACACACACACATTAACACAGCCACACTCCATTTCATTATGAATTTCCAAACTTCCCAGCCAGTGTTTTTTTTTAATGTGCACAGAACTTTTAATGTTATAGCATAATCCTCTTTTCTTTCCTCATTTCGCTCCCTTTTGCAAATCACTACCCTCACCCCGCTCTCTTCCAACTCTATTATTCGTTTCACTCTGCCTGTTTTGGCTGCGTGTGCATGCACATATGCACCACTGCTGTATGTTGCTGTGTGACACAGCAACATATGCACCACTGCTGTATGTTGCTGTGTGACACAGCGAGCTGCTTCTAAGCTGTAGAAAAACACATCAGACTTTTACAAAAAATTCCACCATCTGTGTGAGTCTAGTGCCTGACTGTTTGTGTTGTGTGCTTATGCATGTCACTTTACACAGAAGGAAAAAAATCCCCACTTTTATTATTTGACACTGATGATACTTGAGATTAAATGTAAAGTACAGATGACACTGAATACCTTGTCTTTTTTTCCTAGTGTTTATGTGGTATTTATGATTCAGCAACAGAGTGACTGAGCTGTCAGGTTAATATGCACCGCTCCTTAGAGATGTTTCTCTTGTGACATCATTCAGTCACTGACACATCCGCTTGTTAAGTGGTGACGTATGAACCCTGCTTCCGGGTCCAAACTATTCTGCGTTTATTAAAGCTGTTGTGTTTTTAACACGTTTTAATGCTTTGTATATTGTTTTATTTAATCTGAACAAGCCTGTAAAAAAAGTGATCACTGTCGGCCTCTCTGGGCTTTTACTACCGCTATTCTTCGGCAGCACGTTTTAAAGCACCGTTTTTAAAACCCTGCGATGTAGCTACAGCCCAGCTCATGCAGCAGTATATTAATGACTAACCTTGTATTGTGGATGGATTATCTCTGGTCTTCTGACTGAAGTTTGGTCCGCATCTTTTTCCTGCCACACGATTGCATCTGTCTCTAACCATCCAGAACCGTCATCTTAACTTTTATCGAGTGGAAAAAAGTTAGTGTTTATCCTCCAGCTTCACTGTGCTAATGTGTTTATATTATGCTAACCATAGCTGTGTAGCTTGCCACCATGTAGCACAATATTATATACCAGCTAGCCCAGTTTTCTGTCTTCATTTATGTCAGAAGTGATAGCAGAGCTGTACGTTTTAATTTTTCAGAAATCCCTCAGTCAGAACATGGTATATCATCTTTATATGGAAACTAGTAAAAAACAAATCTTTAGATGGAAACTTGCAAGCTAACTCCCTGCTAACTTCGAACTTGTTAAACTTTATAAAGTCTGTTTTTGTGGATGCATGGATGTTAAACTTAATTGTTACACCTGGTAGAGCAGCCACACATCATTTTATTAAAATAAAAGAATTTAGACAGTTTGTAACTCTCATGATGCTGCAGTGTTTGTTTGACTTTGGCACCTGAAGCAGAGTTTGGACCCGGAAATGGCTAATGACGTCAGACTTAATGACCAGATAGTCATCATGGAAGTGGTACAATCTCTGGTTGCGAGGGAAAAATGTGTATTTCCCAATTAGTTGGTGAGTGGTTGCTGGCTGTTGCTAGGTGAAATAGGTTACAGAGGGCACCATAAACCTCTATGTGATTACTTTGTTTGCTAGCACATTACCTTTAGTCTGTGTGGAAAATAATGACTTTTTGCAAATACTTGCAGAAAAGTCATTATTTTCTCAAATCTTAGTTGAGCTCTAGCAAGTTAAAGTAAAAGTTGTGCCAAACTAACAAGTTCCAAAGGGTGCAGCTTTTACTTTTAACAGTTTACATTTCCAGTTTGTGTTACAGTCTTCACAGTTTTAGTACAGCTCGGAGAGCAGCTGGCGAGTGTTTGCAGACAAATCAACCTCCAACAAGTGCTTGGCCATCGCTGTGGGAATACTTCTTTTTTCCTCACAACCAGTGTATGTCAGATAGTCGTGGATTGCTCTCTAGGCCTGTGTGACTGGGGCCTTATTCACTTTCTCGACTGTCACACGTACATAATGACCATTTGTGCAAGTTTGAGTAAATATTGGGAATGATTTTTGAAAAACTATGGTTAGATCACATATGTAGACATGAGGTGTGGGCTTTGTGACCTCTGACCATACTACCTGACATTTCTTTTATTTGCAGTAAACACATCAACAATTAAATGTCATAAAAATATTACAGAGTTAATAAAATATGACCCCACTTCCTGTTTGGAAGCTCTGCAGTTGCTTTTATTGGCAAATGATTTTAACTATCAAAGTAAAAAAAATCCATATCATAACTTTTATGAAGCTTGGTCTCAATGTCAACACACTATGATCTAATATGGTCGAGATGATGTCCAGTTTGCATTGAAGTCATATTTGAAAACTGGACATATAGTTTGAAAGTTACCCGCACCAATACACCTCCACTTTTGACCCACTGGTGGTAGCAGAGTGCTTGACGTGCAGGGATAAAGCTCAGTGAAACTTACTGAAACTGACTGTTTATGTTCTAAGGTAAAGGAAGATAATGGTGATTACGAGCAGTCGTGAGCTCTGAGCCTTTTCCTGGTGGCCAGAGGGTTGTTTTGACCTGCACTGAGCAGCAACTTGACCAGCGATAATATAGCGAGCAAGATGAGTTCAGAATCCACACATCTACTGCAACTCTCCCCAGGGCGTGGGTGCACTCGCTTACTGTAAGTGCATCTTTTGGCAAGGCATGCAAGTCTGTGAGCCACTCCACCTTTAACCACATTTACAGAGCTAACAGTATTTCCTGCTAGCTTATTTTGTTAGGTGGATATTTCCTACCTGTCTTTGAAACCATATTTATCAGTTGACATCGACTTAGCAGAGACGAAACGACGAGCTTGAAAAGCTCACAAAGCCTGCATGAATGCAGTTTAAAGGGATTATGAATGAACCCACCAGTCAAAAATCATTGTACTTATTAGTAAATTGATTTTCTTTATTTCTTTGTTTTCTTTTCTTTGCTTATTAGTTTAATTTAGTTTCAGTCTGAAGTAATGTCCCTTAATCTCTGGTCTGATAAACATATGAGGTCTGTTAATTATTCATAAAGTATCATAATAGGTATATAATATTAACAAATACATTTAAACAAGTAGACAGGTTGAAAACTCCTGCTGTTGCTACTGAGATGTTGTCGGGCACTTAGATGCTTAGTTAAGTCTCAGTCCTCAGTAGATGGTAGCAGGTGTTCTGGATAAAGTGCTAATTTAGAAAAGCATTAAATGTGCATGCAAATTGAAGACCATCATGACCGCATGGGGTGAATATAATGTGTACCGTTTGAATGATTTCTAATCAGATTAATTAGGATTCATTATATTTACAGCAGCAATAAACACAAATTAATAAATTAGCATGAAATTAGCAGACATACATCTGGGGGAAACACAAGACATTACCACTGGTTTTCCCTTCCTGCTCAGGGATGTTACCACTTCTGGCTGCACTGACAAAGTTATTGACAGCGAATCTCATTATGCCAAGGACCAGCCGAGAATCAGCCAAGGCTCCACCAAGGTCCTGTCATAGTCCAGCCAGCCATCTTAAGTGGCTATAGCTGTCTCATGCCACTTTTCTGCAGTGATTGTTAAAGCATTTTACAGTTTGGCTCTCTTTTTACATGTTGTTGTGCTCGACTCCTTCAGGACATAAGAAGGAAGAGAGAGCCAAACAGTTTATTAATGATAATCTAAAAAAGATTAATTAAAGAAAACTAGGTGCTAACCTTTAAACTACATGTGATTTAAACATGAAATAACTACAACAAAATCATACCAAAGTAAATAAAAATCAAGTTGGAAGCCATGAAATGCGCCCGCCTTCTGGGAGGGTAGAGAGCCATCCTGGAAGAAAAACAGTTTGCAGTAAATAGGCTCCCAAGCAAGTGAAGTAATTTCCTTTACAGTGGTTGAAATGAACTTTCTCCAATTCTTATGATAACTTAATTGTAATAACGAGAGACAGAATATCAAGAAAAAATCCAGGAAAAAAACACATTACATAAAGGTTATAAATGTATTTACATGTCAGTGAGTGAAATAAGTATTTAGACTCCAAGCAAAACATGACTTAGTGCTTGGTGGAGAAACCCGTGTTGGCAAACACAACAGTAAGATGTTTCCTGTAGCTAGTCACTAGTTTTGCACACTCAGGCGGGATTTTTCTCACTCCTCTTTACAGAAACTCTCTAAATCCTTTTGTAGTTTTTTTTTGCAAGGGATCAAATAAGTATTTCCTCCACTGTATCAGATGTGGGGACCCGTCAATTAGGACCTGAAAATGAGGAAGCAAAAGGCAGAAAACAAACACAAAAGCCTGGGTCATCACACTGGTCATCACACACAGTCATCCACAGTGAGTTTTGCAAAGAGAATGAAATGTGGAAAAGAAGAGCCGGGAATAAGTGGACAGCGAGCTCTTCTTCCTGCTCCACATCCACTCCTGGTTTTAGAGCACTATTATTCATATTCATATCCATTATCCATTAAGGGATCAAACCCCAAAAGCTCCGAAAACGCTGATGTAAATGCAACATGTGTTTTATGTGTGCAGATGTGCATGTGTGTAAATGGAAAGGGGAATTATTCGTATCAGGCACTCTCCGTTAGTGCCTGATAATCAGTGACGTATATTAATGGAAAGATAAGCACAACTGTCGCATATGATTTCCTTTCGTTCTTGCTGCTAAGTCAGCCGGCAGCCATCTGGCTCCCTCTGAAACGCACACACACGCAGATACACAAAGTCTCCATTGCACACTGTCACAGATAGGAACACACATACTCTTACACACACAACCCGAGGGCAGGTCGTCAGAGAGAGGGTATCATGGAAGGCCAGGATGACCGTAACTCCTCGCTAATGGAGTGTTCAGACAATCATACACTCTCCTTCTTTTACACACAAATCTACACCTTTTTCTTCTTCCAGGTATTTGTAAAACAGCTTGAAGCTCTTGAAAACACTGAGTAGTTCTGAGTACACCAAACCTGGCCAAACCACTCAGGACAATAGAGGCAATCAGCTCCCGGTGTTTGCCGGTGGTAGCCGCTGAGTTTTCGCCCTCCCCCTGCGCGTTTCAAAAGATTTTGCTGATATGTTAAAGTCCACGCACAGTATGTGGCACTGTGCCTCTGGCTGGGCCTAAAAAAATGATGTTGATGTTATTCATGTGATATGAGCAGAGAGAATAAAAGGATAAGCCCTTGTGCTGTGAGCATTAATATTAACACCCACAAGTCAGCGCGTGACTAACCGTGGTCAGCTGGCTTTGCGCTGACATAAAGCTTAAACACTACTGGTTTTGTTGAATTTTGGATTTTCTCCCGTTGCACAGTCCCAGAAAAGTTTCCATTTCAAATGAAGGACTGCAAGACATTGCAAGGCTTTGCACCGCCTACAGTTTCTGTCTGCAAGCAAAAGCAGTCAGTAAACAGTTTACATTTATTGGACTCTTTAATCCACGATGACTGATTGTCTTAACCATGTAGGACTTTCAGTGTCTCACTACTGAAACAAATCTGTCATCTTGCTGTGTCATTTTGAAAATCTCATCCACATATATGACAAGCTTAACTGTTCCGGTAACTAGTAATCTGTAAAGTGTAAAACATAGGTTTTATTCTAAATGTGGTAATGAGAGCTGAAAACAGGCCACTCATCTGTGTTTAAAAAAAGGAGCCACTCAGCAGTTGTGCTCCCATTGGCCTCATCTGTGCTTTATAAATTAAATTAAAACACTTTGCAAGTTCTCCAGTTGGATTTGCAGTGAAACTTTTCAAGGACCTTTCTGGCACCCTGATATTTTATGCATCTAAAGCAGCCTGACTGGTGAGATCATTAAAATATGCACACAGCAATCTGTTCGTTTAAAGGAGCTGTAACATTGCAATGAGCATCACTCTTCTCTGTGTACTTTTTCTTCTATATGTCTTTCCTCTATATTACTTGTAATAAAGTTAATAACTTAGTGTTTTCCACTGTAGTGGGGCAGCCAAGTAACGTCAGCGTGTTTATTAAATAAAGATTAATAAGTCATTTTTTCACGTGACATGTTCATTTGACCTAAAATATACATTTCAGTATACAAGCCATTGTTAGTGGGTTAAAATGGGGTCAACACCCCAGCCAGTCTAACCAGCCAATCACATGGAGCAACTGAATGCATTTTGGCAAGTAGACATGGGCAAGACAGCCTGCTGATGTTGAAATTGAGCATCAGAATGCGGAAGAAAGGTGATTTAAGTGACTTTGAGCGCTGTCGATGGCAGATGGGCTGGTCTAACTCAAACTTGAGCTGGGTTTGGGCAAGTTCTGAGGATTCACTTGTAAAGAATTTCCAATAAAGGCTTTGGATGAAGACTGAAGTTCTCCCTGTTTGATTTGTGCTGAGCTGATGAGGCTGACATCACAGCTGTCTGTAAACCTTGTGATAAAAATGGGCTCGCCTTGACAAGCAAGTTACAGTATTTTTAATAAAATACCAAATTTTCTTACACTGTGGTGTTGGTTCATTTATGAGAACATCTGAATCTTTGTGTGGAAGACAAATGATCTGCAAACACAGGATGCTGAAGCCAAAGCCGGCACAACGGAGGATAAATGGTTTCAATATTCACAGAAGGATGGGCGAATTGGATTCAAAGCGTTCCTTAAAAATGCTGCAGAAAAAGTGAAACTGTCTTTTTGGCTCCAGATGTTCACAACGCAGAACTGAGAACTTAAATATCTAATCAGCTAATTACACGGCAGCAATTTAGTGCAGTTGCTGTAGGCATGCAGACATGCAGACTGAACGTGGCATGGTTGTTGGCATCGGCGGAACTTTGTGCTGAACATTGGGGGGGTCAAGATCTCTGTCTAAATAAATAAATAAATCTGGGTAAATTCCCAGATGATTAAACATGCAACTATTTTGCTGGTGATACCTGAAATGAGTAAAGAAAATCAACAGCCTATTTATGCAAGATAATTAATAATTTTATTGGGGACGTTATATTGGTTGGATCTGATTATAGGGGGGGTCATAACCCCCCTAACCCCCCTGGAAACTACGCCCCTGGTTGCTGGTGTAATACCAGCTGTTTGAGTATTTCAGAAAGTACTGATTTACTTGCCCACACAACCATCTCTAGAATTAACAGTGAACGGTCAGAAAAAGAGAAAATGTCCAGTGAGGGCCACTTCTCTGGGTCAAAATGTGTGGTGGGGCAAGATAACCACTATTTACAACTAAGGTGTGCAGACCAGGATCTCTAAACATACCCTGAAGCAGATGGGTTACAGTACCAAGAGAGAACAATGGGTGTCACTGCTACCAGCTAAGAACGGGAAACCAAAGTTACAATTCACACAGGCTAGAAGATTGGAATTTGTAATAAAGACTGCATGAATCCATCATGTTTTTATCAACTGTTCAGGCTGCTGCCAGTTTGTAATGGTGTGGGAGATATTCTCTTGGCACACTTTCAGTTCAGTTCAGTTCAATTCAATACTTTATTGTCCCACAAGGGGAAATTAGTTTAGCAGCAAGGGCAACAATAAAAATAAACAAAACAATAGTAAAAAAAAATTGAAAAAAAGAATAATAAAAAGAATAAAAAATAAAAAGCCACAAGACAGTTATTAAGGAAACGGGTTGAAGTAGGGATAAAAGAAACCTGGAGTCTTATGGTCTTCCTCACAGGTACTCTAAAACGACGGCCGGGGGAAACAAGTCAAACTCACTGTGAAGTGGATGGTTAAAACAATTAACAATAAAATCAGCCTTCCTCAGCACATGCCTGGCCTAAAGCCCATCTTGCCAACACCCTGAGATTTTGCTGGCAAGTCCCAACCAATTCTTGTTCTTGAGAGTCATGTTACCAAACCAAGCAGCGATACAGAAAAAAATAACAGATTCAATAAAACTTCTGTAAAACAGGGACAACATTTCAGATGAGATAATAAAACATCTAATTTTCCTTAAAAAGAACAGTCTTTGTTGAACCTTTTTGGTAGTGGCATCAACATGAGGCTCAAAACACAGTTTGTGGTCCAGAGCAACCCCTAAATACTTGTAATTCTCAACAATCTCAATATCAGCAGCTTTAGTGATAGTAGGTGATGAGCTATAAGAAGACCTCCTAAAATCAATAATCATGTCTCTTGTTTTTCACACATTTAATGAAAGGATGGACTCATCATGCCACGCCACAGAATCTTCTACAACCTGCCCATGGCCTGTCTCGTCTCCCACGAGAAGACTAACGATCACTGTGTCATCAGCAAACTGTTTGTCAGTGAAATTACTGCGACACTCATTCATATACAGAATGAACAGAAGGGGCGAGAGACAGCAACCCTGGGGAGATCCAGTAGAAGAGGAGAGCACATCAGAAAGTACACTGTTCACCTTCGTGCACTGTGTCAAAAAGTCTAGCACCCAACTGATCAGATTAGGATCAAGCTTAAAGTGATCATAAAGCCTCTCAGCAAGTAAGAAGGGCTGAACTGTGTTTTATGCAGATGAAAAGTCAACAAATGATAATCTTTCATGAGCGTTGGGGCATTTAAAATCTCCTTTTTAATTATCTTCTCAAAGGACTTCAACACTAAAGAAGTCAGAGCCACAGGCCTAAAATCATTCAGTACCTTAGGGGAACTGCCCTGCAGCTGGGTTCCTTAGTACCACCTGAGCATCATTTAAACACACAGCCTACCCTAGTATTATTGTTGAGTATGTCCATCCCTTTAAGACCACAATGTGCCAATCTTCTGATGGCCTGGTCCAGCAGCATAACAGTCCATGTCACAAAGCTCAGATATTCACGAAGTGGCTTCTTGAACATGACATTGAGTTCAAAATCACAGTCAGAATCTCAGTCAAAGAGAGCACCTCTGAGATGTTGAGATTCACATCATGGATGTGCAGGCAACATATTTGCAGTGTCTCTGTCATGTTATCATGTCAATGTGGGCCAAAATCTCAGAGGAATGTTTCTAGTAGAATAGAATAGAATTCAACTTTATTGTCATTGCACATGCACAGGTACAGGGCAACGAAATGCAGTTTGCATCCATCCAGAAAGTGCTTTAGCCGTGATATAGATATATTACAATATATATTAGCAATAATATAGATATGTAAGTATATTACAGAAATGGGTCTATTATGGTATGTTATCATGTACACGGTGTTAAGGTTCAAAAATATAGGGAAGGAAACACAGGAGGAATGCAAGTAACCACACTGGTCCAAAGGGTAAAGACGATGATTTTAATGAAATGACACGCGTGGGAGAATGAGCGGACTCTGTAAGCAGACAGCCCCACAATCTCATCCTCCTAACATCAAAATACAGTTTTATATGCATCAGAGTATATTTAGTGGCGCCCCCTCATTGCGTCATCACATACATCAGCTTCAAAACCACAAATGTTCTATTTGACAACTTAAGGCACAATTAAAAGTACACTGGCTTCCATCTTCTCCCGGTGGTTTCCGTAAGCCAGCTCAGCTCTCGCATCGTGCATCTACTGCTTCATCAGTCAACTCTCACCTACACCCCTAACAGTGTGTGTGTGTATGTCTCTGCGCGTGCACAGAGTGTGCATCTGCTTTCTGAACCTTAGTTGACCTCACGTGAGGCAACCAGGCTAAGGCCATCCTGTGTTGTGATGATCTTAACTTCTATGTAAAATGTATAAAACAAATATTTCAATCTACTACAACTACTTAAAACTTAATCAAAGCTTAATCAGACGTATAAATGCATAAAAGATGATAATAGCATCATCAAAACTCTGGTTTTGGTTTCACTTTTGCAAAAGCACACCGTTTCCTGTCAGCCTGCAATCAGCTTCTCCCCACTGAAGACTATGTGTAAGAATATAAAACATTCAGAAACCTTTAAATTATAGATTCAACTGATTATAACTGAACCTGTAATAAAGACTAATATAATACCAATATATTTTGAACATCTGAGTGCATCTGAATGCAACATCCCTATTAACATGAAATGTTAATGATGATTATAAAATAGCAGCAACTAATAGCAGGACAATATTTCTATTCCTGACACTCCCTCTCTTGACCTCTTGACCACAAGAGGTCACCATACTGTGTGTTGGGTCACTCCTTGGCCCATTCAACTGCTCCCCTGTCCATCCCAGACATCATGGACATTTAGGATCACTGTTCTTAGCTCTGACCCTCTCTTGGCATCCTGTGACTTAACAAATCAGACAACCTCATGTCATCTAGGTGGTCTTAATAATAAAATGCCAGCTCCCACTTGAGAACACTCATGCTTAAGGTTAATCACACCAAAGTATCAGCGAGCCTAAAGTTGATCAGGGCATGAGAGAATAAGAGTGCGAGCAGAGCTCAATCAGCACTCCTCCCTCACCCCAGAACCCACTCATACCCGGTGAAAGACCCTTACACTTGTGAATCTCTAGTGGTCTGTCCCTTTTCTGGGTCCCACTCTAGTGGAAATCTGGCCACCTGCAAAGGAAACAGAACCCTTCCTCCCTAGTACGGCTTCCCTGCCTTATGTCCCTCAATTGTCTTCTTTATTCAAACCTAATGTTACTCAAAACATGAACCTAATTTTGTATTTGGTTTTGACTTTTATTCCTATATAATCTTAAACATCACTCATCTCAATCTACAGCTTTCTAACAGTCTTACAGCACTGCTGTCATACGTTTCCTGTTTTTCCTTATCTGATCATCAACATCCTGTGCACAAAACTGTCCCTGCTGCTGCAAGTGCCTCTCATCTAAAGTCACCTCTCACCAGCAAAATCATCATAAAATCATTATAACGGCTTATTCTACTAAAAGGATCAAAGAAAAAACAACCACTTTAATCACTAAGTGTAAGCACCTAGTTAATTGCTTCTAGATAAACTTCATCATAGCTAAAAACTGAACTCTAACAGTATTTTGAACTCCCATTTTCTGGGTAATAACCTGTTTGAATATATCATTTTATTTCATTTTGCTGCTTTTAATGTAATGCCTCCCTCTAACTTAAACTTTATCAGACTTAACCAACATATATAAGCTTTCTCCCTTTGCTTCTGTTTTCTGTATTTCTGTATTCTGTAACTGCTTTTTATATAAGAGGACTAAGTTAGAGCTGCATCTGTTATCTCAATATTTTATATGTCACTCAGTTTAGTTACAAGCAAAACTCCTATTCAGTTCCTCTTTCTGTCATTTGTTATTGGGCCAACTCAAATTCAGTTAAAAGCTAAAGGAATTTCAGGCCCTAGGCCTCAAATCAATACTGTCCTGTGTGTTGATGAACTCTGTATGTCTGTAAGCGTGTGCAATCCTTCAAAACTCAGGTCATTCTCACAGTAGATTGGCTAATCATAACGTTAACCAAAAGTTTATGACCCTCAAGAGACGACTCTCTGAGCCACAACTCCGTTAAAGGCCCCAAAATGCAATGTGTATGAAAAATCATTTCTACATATATAATCTCCAATATTATTCATTTGAGTCAGCGAGACTTTTAACATCCTCATAAAAAGCTCTCCACTACCCTAAAAATAACAACATTCTAACATTATGTCACTGTTACCACTTATCCTAAAAATCAAAAGAAAAATCCCACATTTTCTACTCATAAAATGTTCACTATTTTTCCCAAAGCATATCCTTTATTCCCACAATTTCCCCTTTAATTTGGTGTACAACTTCTTTTTAACCCCAGCAATTTATCTTCTAAACAGAATTCAGTTCATTTTACTCCTTTCTTTAGAATTAACAATCTCTGCCTCAGTTTTACCATATCTAAATTATCAAACAACCCCAATCGTTATAAAATCCTAGTAAAACCCTTTCACATTAAACAAATTAAATCTTAAACCCCTCTCTTTTTTGACACATCTCATGTGGCAAAAACTCAACATCTTCACCCAAGCTTAACAAATCAAAAGGAAAAAAGGTTAGTCATTTCATTTCTCAGAACAGCTCAGCAATTCTCCTCTCCGGTGTTTTGCTCCAGCCCTGAAAACCTGTGTTTAAGGAACAAAATCAATTTAATCATCATGTCAAATCTTCTCCAACTCGTTGCTCCATGCAAGGTCTGGATCCTTGGAATTTCCTGAAAACAAAACCTGTAGTTTACATTTCATACTCAACTCTCCCCTTATGATCCCGTCTATGTCATAACAAAAAATAAACTTGAACAGAACAGTTATTAATCCTGAGTTACCTCAGTTAATGGTAACTTGAATCTCATCAAACAATGTTTCCCTTTTAGCATTTAGCATTCTCCCAACAATATAATGTAATCCCATAATCTAACCCCCGTAAAAAGAAATTTTCTCAAAGCAAACATCAGCATCCCAAAATCAGCCTCCCCAGATTTAAGTCTCCCACTTGTCCTGCCTATGGCAAAAGCAAAACAAAGCATCCCCTTTCTTTTCCTCACATGATAAATCTGTCCACATTTATTCATTCCCACCTTAGTCCAGTCACTCACATTCACTCACATGCATTCACTCATGATATTTTTTTGCTGATCTGCAGCCTTCCGCGCACGTCATCAGATGCTCCACATCAGCAAAATGAGCTCAATCATTTGTTTTATTTCGTTTTCTTTTTTTTAGGAAAATAGTTCTCTATACTTTTGACTGGATTGAATCGATACAATCCATTTTTAGACAGAGACTCGCCGCCGATCAGTCTCTGATTGTAATCAATTATAATTCTGTAAAGCCCACCTGATTTTCGTACTTGGTAATTTTGTCAGCGCCGTCCGTTCACTCTCTTCCAGGCCTGCTTAGAACAAAAATGAAAAAAGAGAGCTGATTATTAGCTCATCAAAGTACCAAACAAAATCACCTGACAGGTTTTTTCCTGAGTGCACTTACTACTACAAAAAATTTTGGGGCCCCTCTCAGACCTATCCCTGCCTTAATGAAACACCCTCTCTGGAAATAAAACAACAGCCTCAAAAATCTGAAACAATCTTAAATTTCACCCGTTCAACACACGAAAACCTCGTCAAAGATCAAAGACGTTTTCATTCAGCACAAGATAAAAACCAATTTCAACCACATATCATCCTTAAATTATAAATTTCCTGTCCAAATCTGCCCCTCTGAACAGACCTGACCACCGTAATCAAATATCCTGATACTTTACCATTATATATTTCTCCCAATACTCTTCAACAGCCACTGCTCTCTCTTGAACTGAACCGAAAGCCTCCGCCACACACGCACACAGGAAGTGTCTTTGTCACTCACTCACTCCAGCTAATTTGCATAAACCCACAGCTCAACAGCCAACTTAACAAGAGGAATACATGTTTAAACTTTATCACGTTATTGAATTATTTTCATTTTCTTTCTATACTAATCACTTACTTTGATAAATCAGTGCAAGAGCACTCCTGAGTCACTCTTATAGACACTTTTCTTTTGTTTTTTCCATCTATTTTAAATCTTTCCATCAATTGTATTAACCATTCACACCATTCTCTCACTCATACAAGCAGCAAGCAGATCTTCATTGCATATGCTTATGTTCTTAGCCAGGTTTTAAATCAATACCTGTTCATTAAGCTTCAAGAGCTTGTCTTTATAAGGTTAATGCATTTTCTGTTTGTGTGTGTATGGGTATATGTTATTTTGCATCTATGGCTTCACAGTCTCCCAGACTTCTTCCCCACTCTCCAGTTAAGCAGTCAGTTTTCTTTTTCCCCAATTACTAACCCACATTTTGATTTCCCACCTTAAATAAAGCACTCCTAGTCTTCAGCCAGGAGCTGGGGCTTGCTTTTCAGGTTCCTGGACACATCATGCTGTGAACAATTCAACCAGAAACTTGCCTTAACATATCCATTCATGTTAACCTGTAATTTCTTCAGACTCCTGCATCTGGAGAATTGGCCTGGGTCTGCTTTACCCTGAAAATAACAAACTAAGACATTTTCATTATTATCACCAGTGGTTAAATAACCCATTTCTCTATCTCTGATCAGAAACACCAATTATGCCATGCATGTAAGCGTGTTCTTCCCTGCATTTTATGTTAATTGGGTGTAAACTGCTTCTTCATTAAATTAACTCATTGAGTTCTTCGTTGCCTTGCGATGTATTCATGTTAATGTACACTACGTGTAAGCTGTTTCTTCATTGCATCCGATATATTCATATTTAATTTATGCATTTCACCACTGAGCTTTAGACTCAAACTATCTCACTTCTGATTCATTTCAAAAATAATCTCACATGTAACAATTTGTATGTGTGTTTTCTATTCATTAAGGTAATGACAATTATTTTCGTTCATTATTCCTACCTTTTCTAATGTTTACCTCTTTGTTATGCTGTAGTGGACATCCCTAAACAATTCATGAGTTCAGGTTTCAATTTTCAATCCAATTATATCCTATATTCTCGCAGTCAAACTCGTCCAGCTTCATCTCTCACTGGTCCTCTCTGCACAATGTCCTGTTCGGGCTTCAAAGCTCCAGCAAACACAGTCTCAACTCAGCTGTTGTCTTCTTCTCTGTTTCTTTACAGTCTTTCTTTCAGATTTAAGTCCCAGCATGGCAAAATATCACTCAATGTCCAGTGCTCTTCCACAATTCTTTATCCCACTGTTCAACTGCCCAGCCTGTATTTTCACAGTACATGTTACATTACTCTTACATGCTGCTGCTGGTCGTCAGTCGTCATCAGGGTTAATGGATCAGTGGCACTGCCGTTTGCCTGCTGTATTCAAGTTCACGATGTTCTATCGGTCTTCATCAGGCGATTGACTGTCCTTTGAACTTCTTCTCCGCTTCAGGGACAAAGTGAGAGATCCAGCCGCACAATTTCGAGCCAAAAACTGGCTTATTCTCCCAATTCTTTTAATCTACTTTTCTGCTGCTGAACTCAAGGTTGCAAAGTTGAAAGACGCCCACCTGTATTGACCATATAATTAGTATTATATTCATTTTTTTCTTAAAGGCTTCATTTGCTCCCATTTCCTCGTCTGTCTCTCTGTGTTCTTTCTGCACACACTCAGTTCCCATATATGGGCATGCACAGTTCCTGTTCACTATTTCCTGTTGCTGCAGCCCCGATACACAGAGCAATATTTCCTGTTCCTCAAACTAATCTAACTCCTTTGTTTTTGTTTTCTAATTAAAAACACTTTCAAACTTTAGCACATCCTACTTTTTCATCACCCAAGAAATATATTTCACACTCCTTTATTCCATACACACCTTTAAAAGTTCTCACCTCTTTCAGACGCCATAAATCGTCTCACACGCACTGCCTTTCTCTCACTCAGAGAACTCACGCAGAGTCACTCAAATCAAATACTGACAGCACTCACACAGTTAAAATCACTCGAAATACGCTTTCATACGAGTATTTTGGACATGCCTTCCATGATCAGAAAGAGCAAGTCAAAAGAAAAGAAAAGAAAACTGAAACCTCTCATCATCCTCACGGCTTCTCCCCACACACATAACTGAAAAATAAAACACACCAACATTTATGGCTCACGAAATATACATCTATCAAAATTCAGTCATTTACTATGCATCCACACTAATATATTCACACTGTATTTACACTCTCATAATAAGCAAAACCAACCTCTTATATACAGGCATTTAGCAAAAGCTCAATTCTGTCGAAGCTGAAACCACCCTCTCTGCGCGTCCCCGCTGCTCATTTGCATTTACACACACCATCAGTGCACATCCGGTAGTGCACTGGTGGTGCAGAGACGGATCTCCACATAGATCTCATATTATTATATTTACACAAGACGTCTTTATATTTACACTGCACAGATTTTTAGGCCTTTACAACTCCTACAAATTTCGACAAATTTATCCATAACGGTCCAACCGATAAAAGTCCCTGACTTTTTGCGACCAATTTTAGCCAGTATTCCGTCCCTGACGGTGGCCCGATTGCTAATGCCCTAACCAAATTTATCGTAGCCAAAAAAAGCGCAAATAGGAGACTCTAACTCCTAGCAATTTCAGAGGTTCCCAAGTTCTCTCCCGCTGTCGACGGTACTATCCCTACTGTCCTAGTAGGTCTAAGATCAGCGTCCTGTCTTAGCGCAAGCGTTACCAGGAGAAAATGCGCTTCTTAAGGGTCCCAGACTCCTCGTCCTCAAGTAATTTTAGAATAATTTGAAACAACAATCTACACCCAAAACAGGATTAAGATTAAGGACAACCCTCAACAGTTTTGGAGATTCCGAGTCCTCCTCGAATGTTGCCCGAAACTATCCCT
Organism: Oreochromis aureus; assembly: GCF_013358895.1. Classification (NCBI taxonomy): domain Eukaryota; kingdom Metazoa; phylum Chordata; class Actinopteri; order Cichliformes; family Cichlidae; genus Oreochromis; species Oreochromis aureus. The sequence goes on along the minus strand of NC_052955.1, from coordinate 29,023,280 downwards.
AGTCATCGCTAGGTGAAGGATAAATTTCTCTATCCAGCAGGGGCGTCACCTCCGAGAAAGTTCTTAAGGGTTGCATAACCAATGGGACTTGAACCCACACAATGACCAAATTCCCTATCATTCTAAAGTTCACTTCGCAGTCCAACTGCTTTAATTCTCTTTTCATTCCTTTATTCTCATTACTCAGTACTGTCACTTATACTTCCTTATCATTATCATTACTTCAACCTTCAACTTTTCACCAAAATCAAAGCAGACATCTACCAGTAGTTTCAGTGAGTAGACTTTCAATTTACACAGCCCAATTTGACACACTTTGGTTCATCAGATCAACAGGTGGTGCCTACCTTTTGTTATATGCCGGCTTGTCACTCACTTTGACCACTGACCAATGCCTGAGCGCCTGGCGCCTCGGACCTTTCTCCGTCCTGTCTCACTTCCCCCCTCGGACGAGCCCCAAATGTTAAGGTTCAAAAATATAGGGAAGGAAACACAGGAGGAATGCAAGTAACCACACTGGTCCAAAGGGTAAAGACGATGATTTTAATGAAATGACACGCGTGGGAGAATGAGCGGACTCTGTAAGCAGACAGCCCCACAATCTCATCCTCCTAACATCAAAATACAGTTTTATATGCATCAGAGTATATTTAGTGGCGCCCCCTCATTGCGTCATCACATACATCAGCTTCAAAACCACAAATGTTCTATTTGACAACTTAAGGCACAATTAAAAGTACACTGGCTTCCATCTTCTCCCGGTGGTTTCCGTAAGCCAGCTCAGCTCTCGCATCGTGCATCTACTGCTTCATCAGTCAACTCTCACCTACACCCTAACAGTGTGTGTGTGTATGTCTGCGCGCGTGCACAGAGTGTGCATCTGCTTTCTGAACCTTAGTTGACCTCACGTGAGGCAACCAGGCTAAGGCCATCCTGTGTTGTGATGATCTTAACTTCTATGTAAAATGTATAAAACAAATATTTCAATCTACTACAACTACTTAAAACTTAATCAAAGCTTAATCAGACGTATAAATGCATAAAAGATGATAATAGCATCATCAAAACTCTGGTTTTGGTTTCACTTTTGCAAAAAGCACACCGTTTCCTGTCAGCCTGCAATCAGCTTCTCCCCACTGAAGACTATGTGTAAGAATATAAAACATTCAGAAACCTTTAAATTATAGATTCAACTGATTATAACTGAACCTGTAATAAAGACTAATATAATACCAATATATTTTGAACATCTGAGTGCATCTGAATGCAACATCCCTATTAACATGAAATGTTAATGATGATTATAAAATAGCAGCAACTAATAGCAGGACAATATTTCTATTCCTGACAACGGTGTGAAGTATGTTATGAATATTCTATAACTATAAGTATGTACAGGCTGTAGTGAGTACAAGCTATGTACAGGCTATGAACAGGATATAAATATGAAATAAAAACTATACAGAAATCTGAGATATACAGTTATACAGAAATGTGAACTATGCAAGTTATAAACAGTTGTAGGATTAAAAATTATCGTATGTACAGAATGATATTTACACAGAACTATACAGTAGTGCAGTTAAGATAAGTGAGATATGTGGATAATTGTGATAGTGATAAAGTGCTAGTGGTTGTGGGTGTGTGTATGTTCAGTCCATGTGTTTAACGTGGGTCAGATGTCAGGAGGCAGAGTTCAGGAGTCTGACAGCTGTGGGGAAGAAGCTGTTCCGGTACCTGGTGGTCTTAGTCCGGAGGCTCCTGTAGCGCCTCCCAGAGGGCAGGAGGGTGAAGAGTCTATGTGATGGGTGACTGGGGTCTTTACCTTGTTGAATTATGGCAGCTCTAAAGGCAAAAATGGTTCCAACTAGATATTAGCAAGGTGTAACTAATGAAGTGGATGGTGAATTTCAGTGCCAACCTAGAGGTCTGTAAAATTAAGCAAACGAGTAATTGCTGAAAGGCTTTCAGAGGTTTGCTCCAAAACAGAGTCAATCTCTGTAGACTCCCATGGTAAAATATCCAGCTTCAAAGCTGAAATTAACAAGTTACCAGCCTGCTATAAAATCTGGCTTTAGTTTCTACAGCTAATCTACCTCATCAAGCAATGTTAATGTGATTCTGGTGTTTTATTTGTGCACTTTACTTGTTAGCAGATCTGTGCGATACACCCATGAAGTCTATGGATTCTACTTGCTAACCAACCACACTATAGCATTAGCTGTTAACTTTGCACTTCAGCCCCGTTAAATAAGTATGATCACTTTGGGTCCAAAAAAACAATTGTTATTTATGTTGGTCTTTGATTAAAGTCACACTGGAACTCTGACCCAGGGTAGCTGTATGAACTATTTACAGAGCTACATTCAAGGGCACTAAATGTGCTTTAGCCCTGAGCTAGCTTGCCCTCAATTGGATCAAGATAACACAGATATGGAAGGCAAACACGTTAAGAAAGGGTTTAATTAGTTTTGGGAAAACTCAGCTCTGGGCTGAGGATAACACTGGGTTATAACTTGCTGCAATAAAAATGCAAAAGATCAAGTGAGGATGGCAGCACCCACAGGGTTTCTAGTTAGTGTCATATTTGGATAGCAGCGAGAAAAGGTGCTCGTATGGTAGGAACGGAGGACAGAGAACGAGCAAGTTATGGAGGGAGAAGAGGGAAAGAAGAGGGGAATATGTGTTACAGGAACTTAATAGAGCAAGTGCAGCAGGGACGACAGGAGGAAGTATGGAGGGGAAGAGCAAGGGGAGCACAGAGAGAGAAAGGTGGGGATTAAGATAAGGAAGGATAGATTGGAGGTGTGAGAAATGTCTGAAAAGCGTGTGAAGTCAACAGGAGCTCATTTTCTTTGCTAGCAGTTGATTTATTTCCTCACATATAAAGGGCAAGGCAGGTTTGTCAGAAACATCAAAGGCTACCAGAAGACTTTGAATAAAATGATTTATCTTATCAGTGATACTTGGGACAGAGAAATGGTTTAGTTACATCTGAAGCTGTTTAGTTAATCATTATCTTTATAATGACTACTTGTAAAAAGGTGAAAGTTTGCCTGTATTAAAGTTTGCAGCTCCCTTCAGATCTGCAGCGTGTTTAGCATCTTTACAGCCTCTAAGTATTCCATCAAAGACACTCTCAAAAGCCATTATGTGCCAAAGATGAAAAGCTAGACAGAGATTTGTAAGATAGTTAAACATTCAGCATCCAACAGGTCAGATTTTTCCTTTAGGAGTCTGCAAGAACAAAAAAGGAAGCTGAAAGATAAGAGAGTGAAGCTACTTGTAGGTTTGTCTAATATGCTGTGCAGGTTAGAAAGAAGGATTGTATGACTTCCTTGGTTAATATTAATTATTCGATAGAGTTATTTAAATTGGTTGGTTTCCTTACAAAGACCCTGCTTTTAAGCATAGTCCTCAAATTTTCAATAGGGTTGAGGTTGGAGCTTTGTGAAGACCATCCCAGAAGCTTTATGTTAGTCTTCTTTATCCATGTCAAAAACAGTTTTAATGTGTGTTTGGGATCATTGTCATTTTGGAACACTGTGTCCCAAGTCTAGCTGTTGGTTAGAGGTGAAGTTGAAGATTTTGGAGGTAGTCCTCCTCCTTCATTATTACAGTCACAGTGTACAGTGTACCAGTTACACTGGAGGCGAAACAGCCTTGTAACATGATGGTACCACCACCATGCTTGACAGCTGGTAGTTTTCTTAGGTTTGAAAGCCTCACCTTTACTCCTCCAAACATACCGCTTGTCATTGGGGGCAAATAGCTCAATATTGGTCCCGCATGATCAAAAGATTTTTTCTCCAGAAGGCACTGATTTTGTCCATGTGGGCAGCTGCAAATTTAATTCAAGCTTGAAGGGGTTGATTTTGGAGCAGAGGCTTCTTTCTTAGTCTACACACGCATGGTTTACTCGCTTCATTGTTGACAATGATGCTGGTGTTCTAGCAGTTTCCAGTTCATGGCAGGCTTGAGCCTTGGTGGTTCCTGGGTTGTTTCCGAACAACCTAACCAATTTTGTCTTATTAGAGGGTGGTCCAGACTTTTGCAAAGTGGTGACACATCTGAATAACTTGTACTTATGCACAGTCTGTTGAACTGATGATCTTGGAATCTTCAGTTGTTTAGAAATGGATCACAAAGACCTTCCCAACTATTATTAATTTCCTTTGTAGATCTTCACTGAATTCCTTGGACTTTTGCATTATTGTTAGTACTGACTGATCCAATGAGTGCTGTCAAAAAAAAAAATCATTTTTATGCTAGCAAAGAGAAACTACCAGTTGTAGTCAATCACGATGACTAATGATAGGTTAATAGCCTTTTTCCTTGTCAGTTAAATGATGTTGTAGAACCTTCACTGCTTAAATAAATCCAAACCTGTGCAACCAGCTCTTGTTTTTTAAAGTCATTAAAGATGTTTGCTGTACAATAATTCCATCCTAGAAACAGAACAGTTCAAAGAAATCATTAATAGCCCAAATGATATCCATGCCCTTGATGAGCGTTTGTAAACTTCTGACCACAACTGTACATGAGGCAGGATACAAACTCGAGTTTCAACCAGCCATCCTCAAACACGCACCACATCCTGTTAGGTATCTACTTCTGATTTTTCTACTGAGACGGGACGGCCATTAATTGCATGACTCCAAGTTGTTGTTTGGTGGTAATAGTACATTCAGTGACTTTACTTCCCTACTCCATATGTCCTTACAATGTATCTCCTGAATGCTGAACTCAGATTGTGTTGCTGCTGCTTGTTATGTGTTGCTTGTTAGTCTGGCATCATGTGAGCAGAACAAATGAGTGAAGATGTGAAAAAACAGGGCTGCAGTGTTGGGACAAGGTGCTGCAGCCTGCCAGGTAAGATGCCAAAATCAAATACTCACACTGTCAGTGAGATGGGGAGGGAGATGTTGGCAGATTCATCAAATATTTGTAAAGAAAGGGAAGCAAAGTCAAGCAGGACAAGGTGAAACAGCCAATAAGCAAACCAAAAAAACACATCCACTGCTTTTCTCCAGCCTGGCCCAGGTTTGTGCTCTGGAGCAGCTTCAGCTGAGAGAGAGTAGATAAATCTTTCAGTGTACAGGACAGTTAATAACAGGAGATATACAGGCTTCATTTTGCCAACAGCTTTCTAAACTACATCTTTTTGCCCCGTTATCTTATTTCCAACCATATTGTCACTCCATATGTTTGCTGCAGGCTCTATAGCTCAGCCGCCATGTCTGAACACACTCTATTACAGCCCCTCGGAGTACCATATCATCACAGATATCATGGCTCAACAGAGAACTGTTTACCAGTCAGACCACGGGCACAGAAAGGATCATAAATAATTAAGTGTTCAGTCGGCACTTTCAAATTCCAGGAAGCATTAATGACTGCTAGATCAGACTGCCTATAAATGTCAGTAAACACTCCAAGTTGAGGACAGTGGGTCTAATCACGTTCTGATGTAATCAACTCAAGGAGCTGATATGGGAGCAACACTCTGGGGAACCAATCAAGTGAAGCGTGACATGCTTTCTTCTCGCTGCACAGCTTTGTTGAATCACAACAAGAGGATTTTAGTTTCATGGTCACTAAACTTTTAAATTGATGGCAGGGGAATTTTCTTGTCTCGCTGTTTTCTTGACCTTATCCGATTCACGGGGTTTGATTAGACCTCTCTACAGGATGCTCAAAACAGCCATCGACTGTGGTAGTGATATTGATCCCACTGAGCCATAAAGTAAAGCACATCTGACACGCTGTGTGGCCTTTTATTGCTAGATTAAAACATAATTAATTTCACTGCTTTGCACTTTCAACACATCGGACTTGGACACATGGGATGAAATGTCTCTAATTCTCATCTTATGTAACAATCAAATGAGTTTTTAATGAGGGAAAGCGTGTTTGGGGTCACATTAATGGGTTGCTTCAATCACATATTAAAGGAGTTTTAAAATGAACGGAGCCATGCTTAGCTGCTCTGCTCATCAGTCTCGCCTTATTTACAGCAGCAGCTCCACTTTGCGTGTTTGAGAGCAAGCGGGAACAAACAGGAATTTCCCCCCTCATAAAAACAAGCTTCAGTGCACTTTATTGCAGAGCACCAGTTAGAGCTTCGCACCGGACACTGCTGTCACATTACAGCTGCACTATTTTTATTGTTCCTCTTGGGTGGAAACCTTTTAGTTTTTCTGAGTATAAGATCCCTTTACTATGGGATGTTGAAAGAGATTTTAGGAACTCGGAATGCTTTTCATTGAAATCAAGAATCTTCTTTGTACGGTGGCTCTCAGAGGTCAAATGCACTGAGACTTAAGAAAACACCAGGAAATAGAAAAGAAGCATTTTGGGGGAGATAATAACATGACAGACCAGGTGTGGAAGTGACAAGCGAAAAGTAAAAAGCTAACACCAAACCTATATCTACAGTACTATACTGATTTATGCAAAAAAAACCCAAAAAACCCATATTACCTGCATCTGAATCCACTGCTTCTTGTCTTCTCTGTCACTTCTTCTTCTGTCACATTATTGTCTCCAAGAAAAACACTTCTGTTGTACTTTTGAGATTTAATTTTTTTTTTTTTTTATTGCATTTTATTAAACGTCTGTTGTGTTTTGTGTGCTTTCGCAGCGTGTTTGTTATTTTTGGCCACTTTAGCTTTATCTTTTATTGAATGCTTACTTCAAAGGTCACCACATCTGCCTCCATCTCACCCTGTCCCATCCTCCTCTGTCACACCAAACTCTGCATTTCCTCCTTCATTACATCCATGAATCATTTCTGTCGTCTTCCTCTTTTCCTCCTCTCTGACAGCTCCATACTTAACATCCTTTCCAGATACATCCACTATCCCTCTGCACCGAACTATCTCAGCCTTGCCTTTCTAACTTTGTCTCCAAACTGCTCCACCTGAGCTGGACATCTGATGTACTCATCTCTAATCCTGTCCATCCTGGCCACTCCCAGTAAAAATCTATCTATCTTTATCTATGTCACCTCTAGCTGCTATCACTCTGTTACACATCACCGCTGACACTCATCTCCACCCCAACTGCACGTTCCTCTTCACCTCTCTTCTGCAACGTTGCTTTGGATGGTTGAGCCCAGGTATTTAAACTACTTAAATTTACCTTCACTACCCCAACCCCTTGCAGCTTCACCTCTCCAAGTGTTTCCCTCCCATTCACACATGTATTCAGTCTTGCTTCTTGATGGCTTCATTTCTCTTCTCTCCAGTGCATACCTCCACCTCTCAGACTCAATTGCTGACGTAACCCCATCACCACCTTGAATGCTTACTACCCCGACTGAATCATACTGCACACCTCACCACTGTTTTGATTCTGAGCGTCTCTATACTTCTCCTCTATCAACACTCTCAAAGCAACATCTGTAGCAATCTTTCACAGCATGCAGCCACACACCTGATTACTGACCTTTTTTAGTGCTTCTGATAATCTGGAATAGCTGTGAAACACGATGTGCTTATTAAGGATCTATTAACACCTTTAACTTTACTTGTTCTCTAATTTTATAGTGGTTGTTGCTCTGAATCTTAAATGGTGTGCAGAGGGAAACGGGTGTGCCTTGAGACAAGTGCAGGAGTCAACAAAACATTATAACTGTAACATTATAATAAATAAAATTTGAGTTTACTGTTTAATTGCACAGTCGCCTGATTGATAGTGATGATTCATGTTGAGTTAAAACAGGTCATTGCTGTGTGGAGAAAACTGCACAAAACCACTTAAAGAAAAACTCTGTTTTGAAAAAACTCCTGCGACAGCTCCCCGTCTCATGACTTCAGCTGGACCGCAGAATTCAGCAGCCTTCTGTCCGAGTGCGTCATTTCTTGGGAGGAGTCAACCAAAGCAAGCATGGTGCCAAGTAAGCAAGGAAAGAGGAATTTGGAAAGCAAAAATCCCTTTAGAGAAACTTTGCCTACTAGCTCTGGATCCGAACCAGAGGCAGCAAGAGCTCGGTTGGATTGTGTGATGAATGTCTGATGAGGACTGGAAGCAATCTGATAAAACGATCAAAAGAAGAACTGACGATATTCCAGATGACATAAAGGCTGCTGTCTGCAGATATGAATACCTCCAAACTTTGGCTTTTCTTGGACATGAAAAGTTTGAAAAACCACTGCTCGATATCACAAACAAGGCTTTGGACATTGGAAAGATTTCTATGTGGATTTAAATGTACTCTAGGACTTTTGCTGCTATGTTTGGTTTGTTACTTAAGTTTGAAATATAACAGGAGTGTGTTTTGAGCTCTTGGTAAGATTTCACATCTTCCTAAAGTAAGTAGAGTAAGCTTTTATCTTCCAAAATGCATCTTCACATTTCTACACCTGTGTTTAAATGTTAAACACAACAACTAATAAATTATTACATGCACTGAAAGGTAAACCCTCTCCCCCCAAAAACAGGCCTTTGTTTCTTTGAACATTCATTGCGTCTCATTTCTTTCTCTTCAGTCATTAAAAAGCTGCAGCCTTTTGTTGAGGCTCGATGAGTAAACAATTTAAACAAAAATGACTAGCATAAATGCTTTCTCCAGCTGGTCATGAGTATCTTTTGCAGACATTTCTTTGACACAAGTCCCAGGAGGTGATGTTTTACTTCCCAAAATGACTGATGTGAATCTGGAAGCCTCAGGCACAGAAGACCTTCTGGACAAACGCACACAAATACATGTTGAGACACAGCTGAGCACCGTAAGTCTCTATGCCAAAACACCAGATGTGACATGTACACACACACACACACACACACACACACACACACACACACACACACACAGACAAATCCGATGGTGGTAATAACATCAACAGTCTCCCTCATTCTGCTGCACCTCTTTTCCTTCACCCTCACCTCTGCATTATTATTTCTATCCCACCTCTCATATCTACTGTCACAATCTCTTGTTCGCTGTCTTCCTCCCCCTACACGTTCCTGTCTCACTCACTATGTCTTATGATTGACAGGTCCTGCTGGGTCTCCAGAGATGCCTCTCTTGAAATTGCAGGGCTTATCAGACACATTGCATTTTCTAAATTACAGTTTCGTGAAATTGCCATCCATATGGTTACAGCTATATATATATATATATACATAGTGGCTAGTTTAAAAAAGGACTGTTAGATGGACGGGGATACTAGGATAAATTTGCACAGGCACAACAGATCTGATTTTTGGATCCCTTCTGGTTTTCCTCTAATACAGTGAGACAGTCTGGCTTGAATCAGATTGTATCTGTTTAGACAGTGATATGGAGATGATCCACATGTCATAAATTATAAATAAACACACTTTCTGTTGGGGTCTAAATAAAGCCAAAGCAGGTCTGTTACTACCATAGATGACAGTGAGGTCATGTCCTCATACTGTGGCTTTTATGTTTCACATGTAAAAGATCCAATTCATCAAATGAAGGAGGATGGATATAATCAAATAAGATAATATAAACTCAAAGCATACCACATGCATAGTCCAGAATACAGCCATAACTTAACAGCCAAATTATAAGAAATAAAACATATCCCAGTGACAGTTGTGCATGTGTCAGCATCATCAGGACCTCACTCTTCATCACAGGATGTATTATGGAATGGAAAAAAAAAAGATAAATATTTTTTTTTTCACTTATACACAATATTTTTCTTATTCAATCTGCACTTTAATCGATGATTTTTGTGAAGTATAGCAGATCTTAAACAACTGAGTCACTGACATTCTCTCATTACCATTAAACTTTCCTTTCATCTCAGCATGCTATGAAACAGAGGTCTTGAATCTTAAGATAAACAGCGCATTAGGAAGGCTTTTAGAGCCTTTCAAATTTCCAATTTTTCTTATTTTTCAGTCTCACAGATCTCGTCTTTTCCTCGTCAATCAGGATAAATTACTTACTTTTAGTTTTAAAAAAAAAATAAATGTATTAAAAATAAATGACTGGCTGAAATATTTCATATATGTATTCAGACCATTCACTTACTACTTTGTTAAAGCACCTTTGGCAGCAATGATAGCCTCAAGCCTTAATAGGATTAAATCTAGAATCTTTTAGAAGATTGGCTTAATTACAGGGTTGGATGGGAAACACTGATGCAGGGCCACGCTACTCATTAGGTACAGTAGGTGCACATCTGTTGGGTTCAGGTTCAGACTCCACTTGGTCCGCTTCAGCACCTTCACAGAGTTTAACTGAAGGTCATTATCTGTTGAAATTAAACTTTTGCCCAGCTTTAGATGCTGAGCACTTTGGAAAAACAACTCTTTTATATCTTACTGCCTCTACACTTCCTCCTGTCCTGACTACACTCCCACTGCCTGTTACAGAAACAAACATCCGCACACCATGATGCTGTTCCTGCCCTATTTTACTGTACTGATGGTATTAATGAAAGATGCACAATAGCTCTTTTGGTCCTTGCACAGTGTTGGGAATTGTGATCAAATACTTTAATCTTTATTTTATCAGACTGAATAAAGATGACAATGCCTCTCATAGTCATGTGTTATCTGGCAAAATCCCAGTGCAGCTGTCATGTGTCTTGAGGTTTTGCAGATGTGTGACTGTTTTTTGGGCGTGCGACAATCATGGTGGTACATAGGCTTAGAGACTGGTCTGCCATCATCTGGCAAACACCGCTTGTGTGGTAAAAATGAGTATTCCTCAATCACGTGTGAGACAAATTGCTGGAGGTTGATGCCACGTACTGGGAAAATGATTGCTAAAGCCTCGGTCATGCAGGGCTACAGACTGGTCAGTGAGTCACCTGTCGCTATGGGAAAATGTGTATTCTGCAACCAGTTGGCAACAGCCTGCTTGTCATTACTTTGATAATGACAAGTGCAACTGGTTGCTAGTCATCTGTCGTTTGCATGGAAGTAACAGACTGGTCTGCAAACACAGTCCAGCTACTTTTTGCGCTGTACTGAAATACTTTTGGGACACAAAATGGAAACCATTTATCTTCAAAATAAAAGTTGCACTTTTGAACACACTGGCTGTAGCGGTGAGGCACAACTTTTACTTTGAAGGTAAAGCATCTCCACTTTCTAGTCTCCACTTTTTTAAGTTTCATCAAATCTTGCCTATTTGCAGACAGACATGAAAAACTACAGGCAAGTGTGGCAATCTGCTAGCAACCAAAGCAATCACTGTCAGGTTTTTGGAGCAGCAGCTTCTTTGCATTTGGTATACCCAGTTCTTTACAAAGTGCTTATACTCATCTGAGGCTGTATTTAACTTTTTTTTGTTATATCCTGATATGTAAAACCTTAGAACTGACAGAGGGTATCCTTATATTTTTACCATAACTGTATCATTAATGGTGACCGTACTGTATTCAAGTTCAGAGGTCCTCACATTGTACATATTTGCATACCAGTGTAGTATAACTGACAAATTATTAATATTAATAGTTACAGATTTTATTTATTCACTGTTTTATTGTAGTAACAATGTTTGATCTAGAGTATCTTTACTCATACAAACAGACTGCGGTTATGCCAATTTTATATTGAGTTCTCGTGACTAGAGCAAAAATAATAAAACAGGAGCAAACACAATCCAGATGTAAACACAGAAATAGCCCCACGCACCAAAACTCAAAGAAAGCCCTACTACTATGTAGATCGATGCTAGGCCCTGTAGCTGATATGATATCCTGGTCATTCACACAGATGTTTGATTGGTCGTTCTGATCATGACGATGACGAAGATGCACATATGCAACTGAGCAAACACAGGCGACAAATGTGTCAATCAGTCACGGTCTCTTCGTGCTCACACAGCCTCCGGTAGAAGACCAATCAGACAAAATGACTGCAAACACATGCGGACATGTGGTTTTAGGCGAAGGGCGGTGTATTATTATACAAACTACTTACTCCCTTTAACATATGAGGCAACAATAACTGAGCACTGAGATGTTAAACTGCTGACACCTGACACCACATTTACAGGCTTTGGACGTAAACAAACAATCCCGGCGCTCCTGTCAAGCTCTGCACCGCTCCTGAATTGAATCTCTGCCGCTTCCGTGAGTGTACTGGAAGGGCCATATATGGCAGGAGAAGATCTGGACCTTGAGACCTGTCCCCTGTCACACACATGCACACGAGTGTTTTCCAATAAAACCGTGAGGTCTTCTGTTTGAGAAGTGCAGAGAAAACATTTCCAAGTGTGTCCGGAGGAGCCCGTGCGAAGGACGATTTGGTGTTTAAAAGGAGGATGAGCGCGCGCAGTGGGAGCAGCGAGGTGTGAGGACACGCCGTGAAAAGTTAAATATTCACAACAACGCAACTTTCATTTTCACGGATAAATCGCCCGGCGCTCGCGGAGGGAGCGGGCATGGCCTAAAAGGAAGGATTGTTTTTCAGCGCACGCGGACGAGTGACGTGCCTCAGCCACACGCGTCTTTCTCGTGGACGCTTCCATGTGTTAGCCCTCTCTCTCTCTCTCTCTCTCTCTCTCTCTGCTCAGCTGTTATATCCCAGCTCGCCACAGCTCAAATATCAGTTACCGGGTCCCGACCAATCCCCGCGCGCTGTCAGAGCTCGAGAGAGGAGGCAGCAGCGGAGAGCGGAATCGCAGAGAGGCGTACCGCACTGGGGGGTAAGGAGAGAGAAGCACACACCCAGCCGTCCACCCATCCGTCGGTCCGTCCTCCTTCACCCCTCCCGGCCTAAGAGACTCGCGCACGGGCTGCTCCCCGCTTCCAACTGCAGCTGTTCGGGCAAACCGGAGAGGCGCGAGGCAGGATGCGCGATGGGACAAGCGTGCGGACACGCGCTCCTCTGCCGTAGCCAGCCGCCGTCCTCTGAGATGTAAGTGCGAGTGTTTCTGATAAGTATGTGCATCTCGAAGCTGCCTGCCACTCTTCCGCTGTGGAAACACATGGCGTCTAGCAGCGAGCCAAATACTGAGTGGTGTGTGTGTGTGTGTGTGTGTGTGTGTGTAGTAGTAGTAGCAGCAGTGTGAGTGCGACCTGCAGGGTGTCAATCTCCGCACTGATAGCGGCGTTAATAGACCCCACGTGAACCATGCATGCAGCTGTCAGTGCAAAACCCGCACACAAAATCACCGTAACGTCACCAAAATGTTCTCTCACTGCTCCCGCAGGGAATTTAGTGACCTTATCGCCCCTTTGTATCTTCCAGGAAATCATGACATTACACTGATGGGCTACTCTTCCTCTAATATTCCTACAGGGAGAAATACACCGCCACCCGTGATCTGCCTCCTAACTGGATTCTCTCCATGAAAACTATGATATTAAAAACATATTTTAAGGGCAGACTAGATCTAGAATTAATGATAGTCTTACTCTGTCTTTCTAATAAGGCACCCTTCGTAAATGGTTTATAAGCTGTTGCTAATAGCTTTATTAATGTTTTAGAAGTAATTCAGCCACGTTTTAAAGATGAATTAAAATAAGTACAACTGTGGGTCGCCAAGTTGGGGAAAAAGTGAGTGACTGGAGCCAGCCTTTGACCTGGAAAAAGGCTCTCTGGCAACTGCACAGATATCTGTTTCTGACTTTTTCTGCATGCCTTTATGTCTTGCTGACATGTTAAGCCTACTCAAAAGGAAGAATGAACACGCACACACACACATCTGATGCGGTTTATAACTCATCTATAAAGCTATTATCTGCCACTTTAAAATCCATTATAGAGAATGCCTTATAAGGGAAATTATGTTTGAAATCCCCCGACCTTTTTGAGATAAATTCTTCTGTTGTACAGATTTTTGTCTGCTGAAACCCTGAAATACATCACCACAGAGCTTAAACCAGGGCTCTTTTTCAGAGTTAATGTTCATTCCCGTTCCCGAGGCTGTTTTTCTTACTTTCTAAAAAAGATAGATGTTTTTTTTTTCTTTCACAGGAAGGCAACGATGAGCCCTGGATCAAAGGAGGCTGACATGATCATTATAATAATTGGCTGCTCTATTTGATCCAGTGTAGCAGCCCAGTATCGCATCCTAATTTTGTCTGGCTTACAGTGTTTGTCGTGTCAGAGGGCTGTTTATAAAATGCTGCATTAATCATTGCTTCGGCTGGATGTGTTGCTGTGCCGGAGTTCATTGTGTTGCGTGCTGTAGCTGTTTGCCCTCTGTGTGTTTGACGTGAGTCTTCACACTGACACCTGCCTGAACATTGATGAACTTTTAAATGTCAGGGCTCAATGATTATCTAAATGTTAGTTAATAAAGCAGCGCCGTCCTCACGTAGAACCAGCTTTCTGCCGTCTGAAATTAAAGTTTACTGTGTAAGCTCACAAAGCCTGCTCTCAAATTAAAGTGACACTGCATGAGCAAACCGATCAGATAGCAAGCACATCTCCCCAAGGAAGGCATCCGTAGCACACTGTGTGTTTTATAAAACTCCCCACCCCCTCGCCTCCTGTGTAACTGAATAAGATCATTTGTGGATAATAACCCAGTGATGTCATTTTACACTGACTGCACATATATTAGTAAAATCTCCCTCATAACAATTTCAGCTCTGTCTGAAAGTTGGAAAAAAAATCCTCTAATGGCTTTTATTCCCTCCTTCATTATTGGTTTAAACTCAATAAAGGAAATCACTGGAGGATAATGACTTTCATTCACCTCACCGCAGAGAAGACTAAGCTTCTTACTTTGAGCGTTTGTTGGCCATTCCTGGAAAAAAAAAGATTATAGCCAGAAGTTTGGGGAAATAATGAATGTGCCACATGGATGTCAGTGATTTCTGATATACAATTAGATTCGGTAGCTGGTCTCACCTGCTTCCCTCACGCTCGAGCAGGTTTGACAGCGCACACCGGTGATCTGAGGGGGTCATTAAGTGTGGCACTTTGACAAAATACAGAAAAGCAGATGTCATGCCTGTACCCGTTGGGATGTGAGCCTCCTGTGACTGAGTGCTGAGATCAAATGCAGCGCTTTTGGCTGAAAATTCTGAGAGAGACATCTGCAGGCTTTTGCATTTTTGTCATTGTGATGGGTTTTCAGAGGTATGGATTCCTGGATCGTTGCTTTGAGAGCCAGTTATTCATCATCTGACACAGTGACAGCGCTCTACAGTATCAGATGCACGCTGCCTCCGAATCGTTCACCGCTCTGTGTTTAATGTTTGTGCCATGCGCCGTTTCGTTACTTGAAGTGTTTTGCGGGTTCTAAACATCCTTTTAGGAAGCCACCTTCGCATTCGGCGCGCTTTGCTTATTCGCTGTTATCATTTTAACAGCTGACACACATCGCGCCTGTGTGTGTATCTGTGCGCCAGCTGGTGTGCACGTGAATGGTATCCAGCCTGAAAAATAGTGCAGTTTGTTGGAGCGACGCCAGGAAGTCAGATTCCCCCGGCCTCCCGCTGAACACACACACTCACAGCGAAATGCACAGAAGTACACAGCAGAGGCAGAGTTGTAACCCGACTCCTGATGAGTGAGCATGTGTGTGTGTGTGTTAGAGAGAGGGAGACAGGGAGAGGGAGAAAGGATGCTGATGTTGCACTGTGTTATCATCAGTAATGGGCTCATCAATACTAAAATATTCAGAGAGAGAGAGACAGAGAAAAGAGACAGAGCGGGAACAGGCAGATAAAGTGAAGGCAAAGAGAAAGTGGCACAAACCTTTATGTGCACTGTTTGCTTGCTTTTGCACGTTTGTGTGGTTTTGTGTAGCTACTAAATATGTGCGCTTCAGCAAAAAAACACACAAACAAACATTTGGCTTAAAAACTCTCTATTCTGACTTTTATCCATATTTTGATTCCCTCCCCGTCTCCAGGATTTCATGCAGCAGCATTTATCCAAAAAGTACAATGTAGTCTGTGCACGAGCTGCTGATATACAATTTTATTTGCTTAACAAATGAAACCATTACCTGCGCCGCCCAAAAATAAACATCAGAACAAAATTATGTCCTTTAACTAGGGTGTAAATTTAATGAGTTAAGTTTGCTTGAAATATTAAAGTGAATGAATAATTGGTTGCTCTCATTATCTGCATGACAAAGCCTATTACGAGGCAGCTGCTAAAGCTTCGGTGCAGCGTTGAGTTATGAGAGGTCAAAGGTTAGAAAGAAAGAAGAATCATGAGCAGATTGCAGGGAGTGTGTAGCACATTGCACTTCCTACATTCATCATCACATTATTGCATATCACAGAGTTGCAATCCAAACGATTACGTGATTACTCGAATTGCATAAGTTCTTTAATTATCTGCATTATGGGTGAACAGAGAAAAACATCATAACAGGGGTTTTGCATATGTGATGTCACAGTAGTATTCTCGACAGTGTAACCACTTTCAAATGAAGAGATGTGCACATTATTTATAATTTATTGCACCAAAGGAAACTGCGCAACAGCCGTAAAAAACTAGCATATCTATAGTTGCTAACACCACCTCAGACCTCTCCTATCACCTCTAAAGGCAATCAGATCCTCAGATCCAGAGATGTTTAAACTGAGTAAGCACAGGCCCCAGACATGCAGCCAAATCTTGAACCCCAACATAAAATAGAAGCAGAGACATTTCCAATCACTGTCAGCACAACATTTTCTGTGACGTGCCGCTAAGGCTGCTTCTGTGCTGATACAGAATTTGTTAGGATAAGGATTTGTGCCTATACAATGTGGCCGTATGCAAGGCTTAGCAGCATAGTATTAACTGCCAACCATGTGACGCTGTGTTACAGAGAAAGGCAGGAAAAAAATGTGTAATTAATTGCTTTCCACAGGAAATATAAGAACGGCAATACTGGCTAAAAATCATTGTCTCATCATCATGAGTGGCAGGTTTTTCATAAATGTTAAGTTACATAATCTTGCATCTGCATATTTGTATAATTAACTTTGTGATTTGGGGTTTGGATCTTCAGTAAATTCAATAACTGCTAAAGTGTTTTGTTCCTAATTGCAGAGACATGTGTCAGCTTTGCGCCTCTGGCCATAACAAACTCAGGCATCAAACTAAATCAACATAAACTTAATTAAAGAAGAGTTTAAACACATAAACCCAAACTGTAAGGAAACCTGTCTTAATATTATCAAGGGGATACTCTCTGACTTGAGATTATCATTGAAATATATATCATGGGAAGCACTGCTCTCATATCTTGCCAACCCTGGTTCACTTACTGCACTTCTCTAATGATGTCGAGTTTACTGAACACAGCGTAAACTGAACCGGTTCCATTCACATTTATACACGATTTCCTCCTGTAAACACAGCTGGTTTTCATTATTAAAGTCTTTAATTTGCTAAATAGACAGGGTAAGATTTCTCTGCTCTGTGCAGCTTCTGTTTAAAACGAATTCCTTGCTTTGAATAAAACTGAAATTACTTTTGTAAACTGGCACAAAACAATCATAACGACTGTAGTGCAGTTATTATCCATCTGTTCATCCAGTCATTTTCTGCACGCATGGAGATGAACCCTGTCTTAACCCACATTAGATAAGAGGCTTCAAACACCTTGTTTTATCACAGAAATTACACATATATATTACATTAAAGTCTTCATTATATCCAGGTAGGCTGAGGAAGAAAAGTCAACATCCTGGCTTTGATATTCAGTTAAATTAAATTTTATTTATATAGCACCAAATCACAACATCAGTTGCCTTAGCACCCGTAGGTAAAGATCCTACAAAAATAGAGAAAACCCCAACAATCAGATGACCTTGAGCAAGCACTTGGCGACAGTGGGAAGGAAAAACTGCCCTTTAACAGGAAGAAACGTCCAGCAGAACCAGGCTTGGGATCACTTGGGGATGAGATGAGGAAGACATTACAAAAGACACGCTGTGGAAGAGCCCTAGAGATGAATAATAACTAATGATAATATCCTTTGTCAAAAAGGAAAGTTGTAAGCCTAACATTGAAAGTAGAGAGGGTGTCTGTCTCCGAATCCAAACTGGGAGCTGATTTCAGAGTGATTTTAAATTCAGTTCTGGATTTAACAGGAAGCCACTGAAGAAGAGTTTCACAGAAGCATGTCTATATGCCTCTGTGAATGGGAATATGAGCTACTTCATTATTCTGAATGGATTCAAATCAATGCCCTCAATAATCACAATAACAAGGCATGTATTTTAATTTGTGTGTGTATTTAAGCTTGAAAGAATGAGATGGGATGCATTAATTTAGTTACAAGCCATTCAACATTAATGTTAAACAGCGTAATCTGTGTAATTAGATGTCATACAACTGTCACTGTAACAGAGTGGAAGTCTATTTCATATCAGCCAATAGAAAACCCTGCAGTCCCTCACTGCCTTCACTAAGTTTTATATAAACTGATAGACCGCAAAATCGCCATTTATCGTAAAAATGGATCTGTGAATATGATTAACCAAGTGGAGCCGGTAAATGAGCCGAGATACTGTTAATATTTGTTTAGTCCTGCTAACATTTTGCAGTCAACTGAGACCATTTTATCTCAGTTTATGTTTATGTTTATTTAAAAGGGACAATGGATATTAATTAATACGAGCACTTCAATTCATCGAGTAAATATGGGTTTAGCCACATAGATTCATTTTCATCTGTAGTCCTTGGCAGGTTGATGGTACATTCAATAAGTCAACAAAAACAAAGCTTCAGAGGCATGTGAGCATGAATAAAATACATAAATAAAAACATAATCATATACCTTTTTAAAAATCGAAGACCAAAATCACTTATAAAAACACATTAGAATCAAGGACCGTTTGAATCAGCATCCTGCAAAAGTTTTGCAGACTTTTCATGTAAATAAAGAGGGTTGCAGACATTTGAACGTCATGTAGTTTAGTTAGATTAGAGAAATAACCGTTAACTTTTCACACCCTAGTTGCACACAGAGTAATTTTGATTAGGTTTTAGGGAGTGGGCACGTTTGTGAAGCTGAAAGAAAGTAATGATTTTCACTACAGTTTTGTAGCACAAAGCAATGTGAATTAGCAATATCTTAAAAGATTTGATAGCCCTCTATATAATTTTGTTAGAACTTTGCATTCATTATTATATGGACAAAGGTACTTGAAGGTCCATTGCATAGTACGTATTAGTTTGCAGTAGAACATTATTTATCTAGAACTTTTCTTGGTTCGTGTGTCATCCTTGTTTTTTTTCTATTGTGGGGTCTGCACAGGAATAGAAAACCTTTCCATCTGGTCTCTTATGGTGACTGTTTCTCACACCTTATTAGGAGGAGTTATTTTAAAGGTGGAGGGTAGAATTACAGCTGGGTTATGGTGTCATTTTTCATGCCGATTAAAGCAAAAGCAGGTTTGCTGTTGCGTCGACTTAAGAGGAGGGTTTTCATTAGGTGCATTATGTGCCAGTTATGGAAAGAATACAGACAGGAAATGAATATAAGTCGATACAATATCATCAAGTGTGTGGTGTGTATTTGTGTGTGTGTGAGCCTGGAGGTGACACAGGAAAATGACGCTGACAGCCCCCATGGTTCCCAGCTTTGGCTCCAGCAGCTCTTGTCAGCCTCCTTATCTCTATGTACTGTTGCCACAGACAGGTGTGTGTGTGTGGAGGTGTCTACGACAGCGAGTGTGTTTACAACTCTGTGTGTATACAAGTTAGAAGTGTGTGTGTGTGCATGAATGGTTACAGCTGTCTCACTGTCAGTAATCAAATGGACAACCACAGCTGTGTGCATGAGTGTTTTTGTCAGCGGCTACAATCGTGGTGTGTTTGTGTGTATGTGTCCTCCCCAGGGAGATGAAGGCGGGAGGTGAGGCAGCTGTGTTTGTGGCACAGAGGTTTGGTTTAATTAGAAAACGCTATCATGTCTCCTCTGTCGTCGTGGCAAGAAACTAAAGGGGTATTGACAGATGGCTTTAACACTTGCAGTTTTTGTCAAGTTTGTGTTTGAGGCTTTGTGTTCCCGTGCAACACTTCAGTGCCTGAATGCACTGAGATTACTTTAGGTTATTTGAGTTTAAAGGGTAACTTATAGCCCTGCAAATGTGTCCGTCGGGTTTCTGTTCAGACAGAGAGGAGAGGAGTTTTCAACCACTGCAAACGTGCCCCTGTGCAAAATCCCAACTCCACTTCGGTGAATGTGGATGACCTATGCATACGCATAACCGGAATAAGGAAGGGAGTGACAGTAAAGTTCACCAGGAATGGGAGAAGCATGAAAAAGAGCTAATCTGAAGGCCACATGACGTTTGTATGTCTGTGGCGATTGACTCTTTAGAAAGTTGTTGATCCATTATGTGCCTCAGCATTCGTCGACTCTGCGCTGGGATTTTATGTGGCCACAACTTCATGGCTGAGTGCTGTCGTTCCCAATCACTTCCACTTTGTTATAATACAGTTGACTGTAGAATATTTAGTAGCGAGGAAATTTCACAACTGGACTTGTTGCACAGGTGCCATCCTATCATGGAATCACACTGGAATTCATGGCTGCTGAGAGCGAGCCATTCTTTCATAAATGTTTGTAGAACTATTTTTCATTTCTATGTGCTTGATTTGATACACTTGTGGCCATGGAAGTGATTGGAACAGCTGAATTCAGGGATTTAGATGGATGAGTGAATCCTTTTGGCAATGTAGTGTATTTTTGACACTGTCACTATCAGACAGCAGATGTTCTCTGTAGGTCTAGGTACAGAGAACTCTAAACATCTACATGCTTGCTTTTGTTTTCACAGTCACCACATCTTGACTTCTGGACAAACATGTTAGGTCGTACTCTCTGCTATGGACAATCCTCTGTAATACTTCCATAGATATGGGGAATTAATTCCAAGGAGAGCTGAAGCTTTTCTGGGTAGTGGTGCAATTCTGCTGCCTTAGACCTGAGGCAAACAGGCCCACAAACCAGTCAGTAACCCTCAGGCAACCTCCAGTTGCTTGAAAAAACTCTGCATTCCCCGACTTAGTTGATAACTAGTTGCTGGAGGTTCCTGTCATCGCCAAGTGAAATCAGTGGCTGCACCAAAAAACTCATTCTGATTGCTTTTACATGTGACTACTGCTTGGCAAGTAGTTAGCAAGTGTTTACAGACAAGCCAGCATCTTTCATGCAAGGAGTGTTTTTGTGCAGCACCATATACCTCTTTGCAACAGCAACCACTTGGCAACTGATTAAGGAATCGGTGTCAGTGAGCGGTCTCCTGGCCTGTGTGACTGGGCCTTTCATCTCTGGTGTTAACAGCCAAGTTTTTAAGGGTCTGTCTGATCACTGTTAAAGATTGCAGATACATTTAAAAAAGAAAAATCATAATCAGATGATAGCAAATATTTTTAACATGCGATTCCTCGTTTGGTCTCCAAACAGACTGTTTACCTGCATACAACCTAGTCTAATGCATGACTCGTTTACAGGAATACTGTAGTGGACTGTAAACTAAATCCAGAAGGTTTCTTGCCCTTGCATTACAGATTCTGCATGTTGCAGATGTTGTTCATAGAGATCAGTGGTGGCTGACACTTTATCTTGGTTCATCTTTTAGTTTGTCACTCTTTTGTAGTTTGAGGAAGTACAGGTTTGCTCTTTGAAGGTGTTGTTACAATAAAAGGACTTTGTCATACGTCACAGTCATGCACTGGAGTTTATTCATGGACCTCCCTTAAATGTTTTGTACTCCCAAACATGGTATTAGTAAGGATCGTCTCGTGTGGAATCAAAGTGACTATTCAAAGCTGCTGCTGAAAAGAAGTAGGAGGTTTAAAATTGCACAAGATGACCAAAGTAAATAATATATGAATCTCAAACCAGTGGACACAAAAAACATTTCACAAAGCTCAAAAATTCAGAAGTTCACAGAGTAGCCAGGAGACATCAGCCCTCCCACATTCTGGTGTTCCTCCATGTGCAGGTAAAACAGCACCGTGGTTAATCTTGTCACAGCGTTTTGGTGAACTGATTTGATTTGCTCGTTGTTTGCTGTGTGCATCATCAGTTTACTTGCTGTTGGAAGCGTTATTATCGTTGCTAATGCTTTATTGCTGATATTCATCATGATGTAAATCCACACTTGTTTCTGTTGCGTCTGCTGATTTAGAAAATGTTTTAGAAGTTGGTTTTATGTTGCTCTTTAAACATGCATATTCCCCTGTTAGTAGTGTTTTCTTTATATATTTGTTCGGTGCAGTGTGTTGAAAGTCGGATTGATGCTGATGTCATTTCAGCGGTTGTTACCGTGCCTATCGGTGTTGTTGTGTCGTGCCGAGTCTAGAGTGGCATGTGTTACTGTGCCGCTTTCTCTGACTGCTTTTCTTACTGATCAGCTCTATTGAATGACTGACGCATACATGAATCCACAGTCTTTGCTGCACAGATACACACCTGGAGAAACACACTAAAGATGAACGCACACAGTACTTTGTATCCTGCAATAATTTGTAATAAAACCTGGCAAGAGTTCACACACATTTCAGCAGGAGTCGTGCTGCTATTTTATGGCGATTGTCCAGTGGAAACAGTGATTATTCTCATGAACTCTTAACTGTTAATTGTCTTACTCTTACTGCAGTGTATATAGTAGTGTATGATTATTTGTCACGATTGTTCGCTGATTTTAGTGCATCATTACGTAAACAAAACACTGTTTTCAGTGCATTTCCTTAAAGCAAAGTATAAAATCTTTCATGTAGCTGTGAAATCCCTCTTTATTTCTCCTGTGATGCTCTGTGTTCAGTGCAGGTTTTGTCACTTTGGAGCAATAATTGCATGTGGGGATGAAATATCTTTTATCCAGTAGGTTCACCATTTTCCTGAAACTACTGTTAGTCTCTCAGGTTTTAGTGCACACAAGGGTTGTGATGATATTAGAATTCCATACTAGAATCCAATACCCAGGAAAATACTCAGTGCCGTTTTTGATATCATGGGGGAAAAATGATAAAATCAAGAGGAATAGTTGTTTTTAATCAGGAAAAATACTGGCCTGTGCAAATGTGTTTATTTCCTGTTATTTTGGTGATTTTTTAAGTCTAGGTGATGACAAATTTTTTCTAAAATCTTGGACTTTAAGAAACACAACTTTAAGAAGTTTTAAATATTTGTGTTTCCCCTTTAAATTAACACGATCCATTATAGTGTTACAGATGGGCAGGACTAACCTAACTCCCACATTAAGGTTAGTGTTTTATTGTTTGTCATAGCTGCTAGCCAGTATCTTCAAGATAACATGCGGCTAAGGTTGCTATCAGATAAAGATACCTTTGGCTGCTCCCGTATTTCCACATGGGCTGCCAGAGCAGATGGGTCACCATATTTGATTGGATTTGACGCTTCCTGGCATGGCCCTCCCAATTATCTGGGCTTGGGACTGACACTAGCTTGTTATCCCCTGAGGCTAGGTTTGTGGTTATCAGCTTATTCCTAAGTGTTAACTGTGCCGATCAGTTTAACATTTACTGTTCAAACGGCAGTATTGTTGACCTCCTTACTGACCTCTTTAAGTTCCTCCTAAAGTGTTGTAAATGTCAAATACTTCTAATAAGGGGCTGTGTGAAGTCGAGTGTCCACTGGAGGACTGACGGCATCAATACTGTTGCAAACGAGTGTCTAATCTAATAATAATTTTTAGTATCGATTAGTATCTCAGATTATTTTGTGGACTCGTATCAGCGTTGGATATGTACTGGTTAGTCGAATTCATTTTCCATTCTTTTCATTACTTCTTTTTTTCAGCAACTGTCTTGCCATCTTTCAACCCTTATCATGCCACCTGCCATACAGAGACAAAGACAGGGAGACAGGTGTGTCAGAGAGAAGAAGGGGCTGCTCAGATGGCTTGATAGATGAACGGCAGGTGTTTCATCCAAAGGGTAGCCCAGGTTGCTTGGCAACTAATGGTGTCACAGGTTACCCCACATATAGGGGTATTATCTTCAGCATTGTTGTCCTAGATGTGGTGTTTTCCTCCTTTGATCTGTCTTGCACGATGTGAATTAATGCGTTTGTTCATTAGAACATGGTTGTTACTGAGCCTGTGTGCGTCTCATCAAAGGCTCCGTGACAAGTGTGTGACAGATGTGGCAAAGCTGCACAGCAATTTTCTGGAGGTTTGTATTTCTTTCTCTCTTTTTAATTCATTCATTTCTTTTATTTACAAGCGGCAGCTACACTGATAGCTAACGGTTTAGTTGTCAGACAGATTAAACCATATGGCTGTCATACTTTGGGACACATCAAGTGTTTCCCTCAAACTGCTTTTTAAAAATCTGGGTACTCTTTGTAAGGGCACAATCTTTGATCCAAATGGAAACAAAAAGATCAGACCACATACATTATCAAAGAGAGACATGACACTCGAGTAACTCCTGAATTTAAATGTATGGGGCAGTTCTAGCTCGACAGAGATTCTAAAACCTTGTTTTCGAGCAAAGGCAGCAGAATTTTTTTTGTCTGTTTTATCAGGTATGAGCAATGAGTATGTTGAACTTTATGGTAATCTAGGTAACGTCCAAATAAAAGCCCAGAGGCACTGCATGAAGGTTCTGGGTTCAGACTGTGGCCTCTCTGTGTGGAGTTTGCATGTTCTCCTTGTGGCTGCGTGGGTTTGCTCCCACAGTCCAAAGACATGCTTGTTAGGTTAATTTGTGACGCTAAATTGGCTGTAGGTGTGGTTGTGAGAGTGAATGGTTGTCTTTGTCTTAGTGATGGACTGGAGACTTGCCCAGAGTGTACCCTGCATTTCACCCAAAATCAGCTGGGACAGTTTCCAGCTGGACGTCCTTAATGGTTTCTTTTTAATTCTTACAGTAGGTAGTCCAACTAAAAGGATTTGATTATGTGTATACTGTACTTCTTCTGCTACTACTTCTACTAGTAATCATTTTTTTGACTTTTTGAGCACTTTTCCAGACATAATAAAGTGATTTACAGCTGTGTTGGATCCCTCAGTAGTGTCACTGCATGCCTTCCATAACACAGAGTGCCAAAAATGAAAAGAAAAGTCAGCCAAGACAATAAAATTAAAAAAAGTTCAAACAGGATAAAAAAAGCTTAAACTTGAGACAATAAACAAGCTGTTAAATATGAAAGACTCAAAAAAAGATCATAAAAATCCTGTCGCATTAAAATATGCTTTGAGGAAGGATTTAAAAGAGAAGACAGACTAAGATCCTCCAGCTGGGATATCCACAGTGTGATTACTTAAGCTGTGTAAGGCTTTCAGTGTGAGAATGAGCTCTTCAAATCTTTCCAGCCACTGTAGTCAAACTAGTGTGGCATTAGTTTGCAGTCAGCTGTGTTTTAGTACAAGCTGAAGGAGGGAGGTAGAGTTTGTCTTTTTGATTAGGATGAAAACATGATGATTTTCACTCATTCAATTCAATTCAATTTCAATTCAATTTTATTTATATAGCGCCAAATCACAACAAAAGTCGCCTCAAGGCGCTTTATATTGTACAGTAGATAGCACAATAATAAATACAGAGAAAAACCCAACAATCATATGACCCCTATGAGCAAGCACTTTGGCGACAGTGGGAAGGAAAAACTCCCTTTAACAGGAAGAAACCTCCGGCAGAACCAGGCTCAGGGAGGCGGCCATCTGCTGCGACGGTTGGGGTGAAAGAAGGAAAACAGGATGAAAGACATGCTGTGGAAGAGAGACAGAGATTAATAACAGATATGATTCGATGCAGAGAGGTCTATTAACACATAGTGAGTGAGAAAGGTGACTGGAAGGAAAAACTCAATGCATCATGGGAATCCCGGCAGTCTCACGTCTATTGCAGCATAACTAAGGGAGGATTCAGGGTCACCTGGTCCAGCCCTAACTATATGCTTTAGCAAAAAGGAAAGTTTTAAGCCTAATCTTGAAAGTAGAGATAGTGTCTGTCTCCCGAATCCAAACTGGAAGTTGGTTCCACAGAAGAGGGGCCTGAAAACTGAAGGCTCTGCCTCCCATTCTACTTTTAAATACTCTAGGAACAACAAGTAAGCCTGCAGAGCGAGAGCGAAGTGCTCTAATAGGGTGATATGGTACTACAAGGTCATTAAGATAAGATGGGGCCTGATTATTTAAGACCTTGTATGTGAGGAGCAGGATTTTGAATTCCATTCTGGATTTAACAGGATCAAAAGAATCAAAGAATCAAAAGTTTGGAAAAAAGTTTGGCTGTTTTAGTGATTTGATTGATGAAGGAGAGATGAAAGTCAACCTATGAGGAACTTTTTTTAAGTAGTTTAAGTAAGTTTAAGTAGTTTTGAGTGTTGAGTCTGTTGAAAAATGGCTAAAAGGCAGCATGGAGATAACAGGATGTAAGGGCAGTATTGATCCCTCAAGTAAAAAAGTGTATAAAGAAGATTGTGGTGCACATGCTGAATGAACCCTTATACTAGAGTAATGCATAATTCAACTACTAAAACATAAATCAAAAGAAAAGAAACAGCGAGAAGCATCATATAAATAGATAAGACCAAAGATGATCCTGATTTAACTGAGAGATAAAAATCCAATTTTTCAGGTAAAAAGAAAAACTTTATAGTGTTGATGAGCTGCAGACAGAGCTGGGATTATGCAATGAGTGAGTCACACACCATCAGGAGACTAAGGACATGAGGGTGTCCTCTTAGAGAAAACCGGAGGTTTTAAAAACACGGGAAGGACATTATGTAAACTGTTAGCCGGCTATGTATATCGCACTGTCGCTAAGTGCTCTTAAAGTTCAGTTATTCCCACAACAGAGGCCACATAAAGACAGACATAAATGTTAAGTGTTTACATTGCAAGCTTTTAAAGAGAAGTGTAAATCAAGTGACATTCTTTGAACTGTGGCACAGATCCGATGCATTTATGTTGAATAAATGCATAAATGAACAACGTAGCACAAATAATTTATTTTACAAGGGAACGCTAAACATGAAGTTATAAAAAACAGAACAAAGCATTAGCAACCTTATGGAGTAAAGCATGGATCATTTTAATAAACATGAAGTGAACAAAGCAGCCCAAACTCTTTACAATTTGTGAAATAAACAATCTTTTTTTGGTATTCATTTCCACAACTTGTTGCACTTTTTGTTTCAGTGATCATGAATTTGTAAGTAACATGATTCAATACGAAGTCTGTTTCGTGTCAGAAACACATATTTGTTTCGAGAAAGCGGGAGGCATCACCACGGCAACCAAGAAAACAAACCTTTAAAGCATGTGGCAACTGTATTTCAACCGAAACCTGATCTTTCACTAGACTAGGCTCAGTAGTTTTTAGTTCTGAAACCCAACAAACTCTTTTTTTAGCATCCAAACTCGACAAAGTGGCAGATTTATTTATGGATTTAGATTTAGTTGATACAAACTGTGAAACTCTGTGTTGTGCATGACTTGAATTTGGATTCAAACCTCCCCTCCATCCACCAAATATGGGGTTTGTCTATGCATTCTCAAATGATAGTATATTGACTTTGTGTGCATGGGCATGAGTCAGTACATGTGGGAACGAAGTGGATGGTAAAAAACAGAAAAAAACTAAATAATGTAGAAAAAATAAATACAAATTCATATCCAGCAACTTGTATCAATAGATGGATGCATCACATGACAAGTCTTGGCAGGGTGTCTTTCAAAGAGTATTTGACCAATACAGAGCGCTCCACATTTTTTTATGGATGAGTTTAATCCAGATGGGCCTGCTACGAGGAATAAAATCCTGAATCTTTCTATGCTCGGAAAGTGACATTGTGTGTTGGACCGTTTAGTAAACATGTGAATCTAAAACACTAGTTTAAAAAAAAAATCATGAACTGCTTCCAGACAAAGGTCGTCCTTGACCTCTGCTTGTTGCTTGTTTTCTAGTAGGAAGACAATCTGCCCTGGGCAAAAACATGGTTAAAGACGAGATTACACACATACATACAGGGTTATGCGCTCTTTATTTTAATATTAATTAGAAGTGTGTGTGTGTACATGTTTAGACATCTTTGTGAGGACAGAAAATTGGCATGCTACTATACTTATGGGGACAAAATGCCCGTCCCCACGAGTTTGAAAGCATTTTTGAGGCTCAAAATGTGTTTTTTGTGTCAGGATTACAATTAGGTTATGGTTCGGTTTAGGCTGAGGGTTAGGATTAGGCAATCATTTTTGATGGTTACAGTTTGGGTAAGCAGCTAGGGAAAGCATTATGTCAATGAGATGTCCTCACTAAGATATGACAACGAGTGTGTGTGTGTGTGTGTGTGTGTGTGTGTGTGTGAGAGAGAGAGAGAGACAGTTTGGTAGGCTTGTGATTATATTCCTTTGCATTCAGACAGTGTTTGCTCAGTCTGATTGGCTGTTAAAGCAGCAGCATTATGATATGCTTGTTACATGATAAGGAGACGGCGGATAGATTTCCATATCTGAATCTCTCATACCCTCTTATAGAAGACACACACACACACACACACACACACACACACAGATTCAAACACTGCGGTGTGATTGTGAAGTTCTTAATTAGACTTTAAGTTGTGCCGTCAAGACACATAACTTTCTCGGTTTGTGTACTCTTGTCAGTTTAGGTGTTTGTGTGTTTATTGTGTGATTCCCTGTAGTTCTAAATACTTCTGTCAGTATGTCTTTTTCCATTTTCTTCTTTCTGTCATCAGTGACCCCAACTGGTTACCTTTCACACTTGTCCCACATCACGCCTCTAGCCAGCACACACAAACAGACAGACAGACACGCACTTTGTACACACACTTGCAAACAAGCACACAAAGACAGATAGTCATAATTGCCCAGAGGCTCCATTTTCTGTCTCTCTCATTCTCTCCTGTTTCCGCCTTGTATCTTTTTTTCTCTTTGCTTCTTAACAATTTCCTTTTCAAGTCAACTCAAGCAAAAAATGAACAATTTTTGCTGCCAATAGGGGGTCTTAAAGGGAACCGCGTTCCCTCTTTGTGCTTATAGTTATGCATGTGAATGTACAGTGCTTTACAGACAGCCTGAACACATTAAAAAACATTTTATGAAAAAAGCGTGCAGTTCAGCAGGGTAGTGGTTAGAACTGTTGCCTCACACCAAGAATTACTTGGGTTTGAATCCATCATCTGGCGGAGGTCTTTCTGGCAGGGATAGAAGTGTGGAGTTCATTTTGTTGTTGTCTTTTAGCATTTGTGTGATTTTAGAGTGTTAAGACCGGCGCTGTTACATGTTTCCCAATGTGTCCCAGTGTGCATCGGTGTGAACTCTGCTCTCAGGAGAAGGGAGACTTTAAGTCAGGGGTCTCCAACTCCAGGCCTCGAGGGCCGGTGTCCTGCAGATTTTAGATATCACCCTGTGTTAACACTGCTGAATCAAATGATTAGTTCATTCCCAGGCCTCTGGAGAACTTCAGGACATGTTGAGGAGGTCATTTAGCCATTTAAATCAGCTGTGTTGGATCAAGGACACATGTAAAACCTGCAGGACACCGGCCCTCGAGGCCTGGAGTTGGAGACCCCTGACTTAAGTCTTTGATTGGCTCATTGTCCCTTTTTTAAAGTTTTCTCTGGGCAGTTTCCTCATGGTGGAGTGGCTTGATGTGTATGGGAGGGCAAGCTTGCTTTCATCGCTTTTGTCTTTTTTTTCCATGTCTCTTAAAAACTGCCTTTGCTGTAATTTGTTTATGTCTGTTTTCTCTGTGTTGAGACTAAATCGGGCAAAGCTCGCTTGGTCCCTAACTAGGCACTGTGAGAAGCTACTTTGATGCCATCAACAATCTGAGGTCGGTAATGAGGAGGTGGATGTTTCTGATTAGCTCCGTCTCATTTTTGTTGATCGTGGTGTGCTGTGTTGACTTCATGTTTCCCACCATAGAGGAATGGTGGAAAACACGCTTGCTTGTTCCGACTGAAATTCTGTCTGTCAGACAGGGTTGATTTTACAGGCTGGAGTTTGCAAGAGACATTCACTTCAATAAACCGTCATTCGTCCAGCTGTTGATTTTGGAAATTGGATTTTCCAGTTTCCGCCTATCAAACTCTTCTTTTTTGTTATTTCAAGGGCAATCCAATCAGACTGCATCCCTCATTACATCTGATTTGTGAAACACTTACGAAAATTGAGTTGACACATTTTTATCAATTGAGAATTACCCCAAGATCTGCTGACCACTGGGCAGTTTATTTAAAAAAAAATCACCATAATTGCCATTACAATGAACAGATTCAAACCACGCCCTTCAAAAATGAAGTTAAAACCATTTCTTGTGCATAAATAGCTTCAGTGTATGCCCCTGTTTTACCTTGATCCTGTAGTTGAGAGGGCGTAATGATTCCTTATTGGTCTGCGGTTGTACCCTGTAAATGGTTACAAGGTTTAGAGTCACACTGACTCTTCCTCCCTCTGAAATATTATCTCCAAAGTCCTCATATCTGTCTAATTCAACATAACTATCTTTTGAATTGATCAGCTGGCCGTATAGAAAACACACTTGAGGAAGAAAGAATAAGGATGGTGGGAGCAGATTATAGTGTAACATCTCTTTTATCTTTGACTCGACTGTTGTTTTAACAAAACAGTACATAACATGATAGCTGTCTGGTTTACTGTCATCCTGTTTCTCATTTCACCTCTGATATCCCTTTGTTCTGAATTTCAGTGCTTGTCAGTAGGATTTACGCATCATTTTTTAGCCTCTGTTATGACAGGAAAGCTGGGAGAGAGGGAACAGGAGGAAGGCAAGCAGCAAATGGCCTGGGGGGGAATTTGAACCCATGTCTTATATGATATATGGGTTGCTGTTCAACCTAAACCACCAGTTTAGCTCACTGGGTTGAGGTTTGTTTTTTCTTGGCATCTTCTTATTTTGGCAAAGATTTACTAGATACTATTGAAGTGCAGACTTTCACTTTTAATTAAAGCAGTTCAACAACATGGACAGGTTAGGATGAATGAAGCAGACATAAAGCCTGAAGCTGATTCAAGGTGCTGAATTTGGATTTCATATCTTTTCAATGTAACTTTAAATGTAAGGTACAAAGAGATAACAGTGCAAGTGAGAGGACTGCCTTTTCTCAATCATTGTCAAAGACGCCTTCATGAATGGAAATACAGTGGATTTACAACAAGGTGCAAACCACTGGTTACACTCAAGAACAAGAACATCAGATTACATTTTGCCAGGAAATATCTAAATAAGCCTGTGCGGGTCTGGGAAACATTCTTTGGACAGGTGAAACCAAGCTGAACTTGTACCTGAATGACAGGGAGAGAAAAGTATGGAGAAGGAAGGCACAGCTCGTGATTTGAAGCATATCACATCATCTGTCAAACATGGTGGAGGCAGTGTTATTGCATGCGCATCTACGGCTGCTAAAGGAACCAGTTCACTAGTGTTTATTGATGATGTGGCTGCTGATAGAAGTAGCAGGATGAAATGTGAAGTGCACATACTCTCTGCTCAGATTCAATCAAATGCCGCAAAACCCACAGGACACCGCTTAATGGTTCAAATGAATAATGACCCAAAGCAAACTGCAAAAGCAACCTAAGAGTTTCTCAAGGCAAAGAAACTGGATATGAGAGTATAACAGAGCATGCTTTTCCGTTACTGTAGACAAAACTGAATGTCCGTACGTTTTAAGTAATGCTAGTTTGTCCAATTATTTTTGAGATTACATGTTTGTCCAACAGAGTGTGGCCCTAGTAGCTGTATTTCTCTGTTTTTGTCTACAGTGGTTTGGGGATGTGATTTGATTGAGAAATACTGGGATTATTTTGAAAGAAACTAATTAGATTAAACCTTCACTACAATTAAATGTATAGTTTTCTGCTGGCAGAAGATACATAGGTGACAGCTGATGCAAAGCTTTGCTAAATGCATCATATAAATTTCCACTTTGCTCTTATTTTACACCCATACATACATCCGTTTGCATAAGGTATTCCTTTTCTAAGCCTAACCTTAACTTCACTCTAAAACACATCTTAACGTTTGTGAAGCCCTTTGGTGTACGTCTCAAAGTGCCTCCTCATTCCCAAGATTTAAATCTCAAATTTGTCTTCACAAACACTGACGTACAAGTGCACACAGACATGCACACTCACAAGCTAGACCATGTGAGAATAGACTACCTCATATGCTTTTTCCTGCTGGTCTGCCCATTTCTGATACATAATGCATTACAACTGAGACCAAAAAGGCCCCCCACTCGTTTTCTCTCTTTCCCATCCTCTCTCTCACACTTACTCCTCTTGCTCCTCTCATCTCATGTTTTCACATCCCTTCTTCATCTCCTACCACTCCCAGCACCGATATTGTGTCTCCATCCTCCATCCTGACTGTCTCCATCTTTCCCTTTCCACCTTGTTATGTGTTACTGTTGTTATGTGCTGTTAGGATCCAATTTATTCACAGATGTACACTGGCTGGCCTTTCCCAAAATGGGAGGACAGATGGTGGGCAACAGGACTCTAATAAGAAATGTGAGAAAGTAGATATAAAAAATAAGGAACATAAGGTGACGGTTATTTCAGATGAGGTGTGGATCTGTGTGCAGAAAGTAATCACACCTATTAATAATTGCTGTTATCCTGGTACACCAAAACTCAGAGGACCAGTGGAAGTTACATTTTTCTTCAATTCTCAGAACTTGGAAAGTGCAATATATGAAACATATGAGTTCAGGGGATCGTATGTTCTGGTTTTACTCTATTGAGATTTATAACAGGGGACAATCTTGTCAAAAATGTACAAGATGCCTTTTGTGATATTATTGTTTAAGGCTGCTTAGTCTTATGGATATTTGACGTTCACTCTGCAGAAGACTGTGCATGTAGTTTAACAGTTCATCTTCATGATGCTCAGGTATGTCTAGAACTATAAAGAACCTTATGCATCCATTTCTGCTCAAAAGTCATAGATGTAACTATCAATCATTCAAAACCCTTCCAAAATAGTTTTCCCTTACAATGCATGTACATGTTATTGCTCTTTTGATTTATAAGATAAAATGCAAAACCTTTTTCTCCTAAAATTAATCTTCTTCTGTCATTATAATAATTGATAAAGATTTTTACCACCCTGGTTCAAACAATTTGCAACTAGCTTCTCATTTCAGTGTCAAAAACATATTAATTGGTACAAAAACCTAATTTTGGCAAATCAGTTTAAGGTTTTCTGTGAGTTGCATGCAGCTGAGTCTGCACCTTTTCTCTCTTGGCTGCGTGGGTTCTCTCCAGGTAACCCTGTGTTAAACTGTTAAACTTTGTGTATGTGTCTTCAGAGCTTCAGAAGCACTGCAAGAAATGTACCTGAGCAATTGAGAAAAACCTGTAGTGTCTATAATTTAGCTGGGCTCCTTAACCAAAGTCAGCAATTAGTCTTGTGTACTCTGGAACAGGTTTTCATGGCTTCAGTAGGACCTCTGCGTATTTGGCCGTATTTCTGTCCTTTAATCTTCCTACAGTTGTCATCACAGTGCTTCACTGTTAGGACTACATTTGCAGGGAATGAGCAGTGCCTGGTTACATACTGCACTCTTCTAGTTCTGCTAGAAGACTTCAAGTTTTCGCATACTTTTATAGTGGCCTATCCGCAGCTTGGCAAACTCTGAGCTGGCTGTCACATCTTTGACTCAGTGAACCAGTTCTTTTCGGTTACAGTAATGTGGTCTCGGTGACCTCCTTTGTGTTCACCCCAGCAGTCCAGAAGCAAGTCATAAGTTTTTTTCACTTGGCTGTAAGTGATTTTCAGTGGCAGCTGGAAGCTACAAGCTGACACCGGACACTTCTTCAGTGCTGCAATGATGTAGTGAAACCACAGTTATCATATGCTTTTATAAGGCTTGAACACAAGCCCAGTGATGATGCTGATGAGTGAGCATAAGGTCTCAATAATGTATACTCAGTGGTCACTTTATTAGATATATCTGTAGCACAAATCTCTAATCAGCCATTCACATGGCAGCAAATGAACCATGCATGCATTCATGCTTGCAGATGATCCGTTACATTTCAAAGCGATGATCCGAATGAAGAAAAAACATGGTCATTGGTGCAAAAGAAGCTGGTTTGTGTATTTAAGAAGCTGCTGATATGCTGGGATTTACCAACACAACCATCTCTAGGGTTTTACAGAAAATGGCCTGAAAAAGAGAACATAGTGAGCAGCAGTTCTCTGGGTGAAAATGCCTTGTTGACATCAGAGGTCGGAAAAGAATGGGCAGACCGCTTCAAGCTAAAAGGAAATCATCAGTAGCTCAAATATCCACTCATTACAACCAAGGTATGGTTGCACGGATCATGCCTTGTATCAGTGGTTGAGGCTGGTGGTGGTGATGTAATCATGTGGGAGATATTTTATTGACACGCTAAGTATCAACTGATCATCATTTAAACACCACAGGCTGAGTGTTGTTGCTGACCATGTCCATCTCTTTATGACCACAGCTGATCCTACACGATCAGAGGCTGAGCAACCGAAACTGACACACAGACACATCTTAAACCCTTGAAGGTTCTTATCTATACCAAATAGTGTGATGTTATCATATTGCCTGCCAGCCACTTACCAATGGGCTAAAATGACTTATTTGTAGCATTTGTGCACCTTATAAAAGCATATGATTTAATTCAGTTTAACAACAAAAGCATATCATTTATACAAACCAAACTTAAATTATGCATAATATAATGTTGCCTAGTAACCACCTAATCGTGGACTAAAATCACAGCCCAAAAAATAGTGTAGTGTGGGCATGTACTCATTTAGGATTTATAATATCTTTCTTAATTGGAACAACAAACTGTAAATGAAGTGTGTATTTTCAGTGTTTTGCTTCGACTCATGGTTGACTCAGTTTTACTAGTCATAGCAAGGTGCTCGCTAAATCTACAATGATGGTGAAACTGTCCACTGGCACTAGATCTGAGATGTCTCGACAGACATTCTTATGGTCATCAGGTAGCAGTATTTTGTGTGGTTACCGCATACTGTGTCCTAACAGTAGCATTTATGCAGTGGATGTCATGTGGTGCAGGGTGATGTGTGCAGCAGGCGATAGAGACGTTAGAAGGCCATTACAGTAGGCTCTATTGTCCAATAACCCCGAGTTTATCCAGTGAACCGCCAAACCGTTTCCTGTCAAAGTGTGTATACGAATGCGTGTCTGTGTGTGTCTTTCTGTGTGTGTGTTAGCGATAGCCGTGTTGATCTTGTGAAGCCAGCTGCTAGGTGTGTCTCCCATTAGCTTTCCATCAGGAAGGATACACAGACCCATTAGAGAAGAGAAGGGAGAAACCTAATTGACCGACAACAGGACATCAGAGTTGACACGCTGTGGTTTCCATCCTGAACCAGTCACCCATCTGCCCTTCGCTCGTGCTCCGGTTTTCACCTCTGTAAACACAAATTTCTCGTTATGAAGCCTTGATCCGTTGGTTAACTTCACATCCATGAGCACTCTTATCCCGTAGGCAGGTGATCCATGTAATCAGATTGGGGCCAACTTAATCTGCTCCTGCATTACCTGCTGTTTTTCACTTCCTGATGGCTAAAGATGTTTTAAAAATCCTACACGGACATGGATATTAGATGAAACACTGTAATCAGTAATAATTTAATTTGCCAAGCAGGTTTTGGATTTTGTGGAGCTCCTGGTTTCATGACTGATTTATGATGCTCCCCCTCTCTCTGTTTATCCATCTCCCTGCACTCTCTTTATCCCCGTCCTCCCTCCCTCTGTCCATATTTCCATGACAGCTATTAATAATGAATGACACCGCCTGTGTAAAATGCCAGTTGCTTGCATATCAGCAAACTGTCTCTTTTAGAAAGCTAATGTTGACAAATGACTTCGCACGTCAGGCATTTGAACACGCAATTAACCCCTGAAATGTCATTGTGTCTTTGTGTGTGCGAGAGAATTAGCATGTGTGCGCGTGTGTGTGTTTGCGTTTGAGCACAAGCGTGTGAGTGTGCGGGCCTGTCTATAAACTCTTATTAGGAGCTTTGTGGGCTGCTATTAACCTTCATTGACCTTAATTATATTTCAGTCTTGTCAGTCCCATTGCTTTCTCTTCAAATGCCATCACATATAAGCGATAATGTCGCACACTGTAACTCCTGCGCGTACGATTACTTTAAAAGCCAGACGTGCAGTCTGTTTCTCTCTCTCTCTCACACTCACACACACACACACACACACACACACACACACACACACACACACACACACACACACACACACACACACACACAGACTTTCATATACTTTATACTTTCATGTCCACCTGCTCCGCAATAAAAAGAGTATGGTGAACTGGAAGATAAGAGTAATTTACTGCATTCTGTCTAAAGATGAAGGGTCTAATTGACTGCTTAACTACAGATTTTATTGCACACACACACACACACATACACACGCACGGATTCGTCCAATGCCCTGGGGCAGGTTTTGTCTCGTGTCATTGTTAATGAATAGTACAGTGTGAAAGAGATAAAGCTAAACTGGACTCATTAAATCAGGCCTGTGTGTTTTTCTGTGTGAGTGAGTCAGAAAGTGTGTGAGAGAGGGTGTGTGAAATAGTGAGAAAAAGCAGAGGGAGTCTACAGGTTGCTATGCTGCTTAATTACCTTGCCATGGATAATCACGTTAGCACCATAAGGGGTAGCGGATTAAATGTCAGCATATCCTCGTGTATAATCAGAAAGCGTGTGTGCGGATAAAGGTGCTTATTTGTGTGTCTGTGTATGTGTTTGTGCATGTGTATGGATGCACTCTGTCAAATCTGGTAGCCCTCATTTCACACTTCCTCTCCTCTGTGTCTCTTTGGGAGCTCTGCTCACCGCTCCATTTACCTTGTTACGCTGTCTGAGTTTTATATGTGTGTGCGTTTGTTCTTGATCACTGTGTGGCAGCTATCCGCCTTGTTTTATTGTCCTGCAGTTACTTATAAACTTATTTGTGGACTGTTTCCTGTTTCCCTCTCGCTCCTGATGACATTTTCTCTCCTTCTCTCATTTCTTCCTCCTCACCTCCTGTTCGTTCTGCCTCTTCGCCTTGCTCTCCTTCTCCATCCTGCCTCCTGTCCTGCCTCATGCACAAAAGACAACACAGTTTGTCTCATTTCATTTTGAGGTACTTGAGATTCTTTAAAATGAGAAGTGATGACATGCAAGGCATTGACAAAATTCACACAGACAGACATAAGGAATTAAAGGTGAAGCGCCAGTCTCGATGAGCATGGTGCTTTTAACTTATGGGTAACTAAAGCGCTGAGATTGCCTGCTGTTACAAAAGTTGTCACCATTAGAGCTAAAGGTGGTCATATTTATATTTTATGAGCATCCTCTGTTGCAGAAATATTTCTTTTCCCACTCATATTTAGCTCAGGATTGATTGGTTTATCGTGCACAGAAACTAAAGAACACGTTTTCTCATTTTTGTAGCTGCTGTTACTTAATTAGAAAAAGAGATTTTTACTGTTTTGTTAATCAAAGACACTGAATCAATGGAACCATTAATGGAAATAATTACCCGTGTTTCACTTCATTAGTTTGCACTCCATGGCATCATTAGTGTGTAATGGACGGTAAAGAACTTCATTGCTCTTTGTAACCGCATTAAAATTATCCACTTAACTTTCTGCCTTTCTTTCCTGGATTTGATGTTTTGGTGTTTAAGTTTCTGATATTGTTTATGTGTCTGTGATTCAATTTTTTGGGCTTTATTAGCCTGGTGGTGAGTTGTGTTTTTGGTTATGACTTCATTTTACTTTTATTCTGCTCTTCAAAGTGTTTTCCCGTCTGTATCGCCTTTTGCCTAGCTCCTGTGTTTATGGATTTTTCTTCCAGTCTCTTCTTATGTTTTAGCGCCTTCTTCTCAGTGTTTAATATTTGAGTTTTATTTATTTTTTCCCAGGTTTTACTTTTTTACAGTTCGTCCTTTTTAGATTTAACTTCCTGCCTGTATGATTGTCTTCACCTGTATTATTGTGGACCCTGTGTGAATGACAGATAATCTGAAATAAATTCTCATCCATCTCACATCTCAGCAGCCATTTGTACTTTCATAAAGAGAAATAGCGATTCGGAATGAATTCAATATTTGTGACAGCTGCAGGGGAAAAAAGTAAAAAATGTTATATAGCAGCTCAAACAACCTGGAATGTTTTCTTATCTGTTTAAGTCTGAAGATATCTTAATGATGATTATGTTGCACTATGTTTCATCTAATGGTTGATTTAGCACATTCATTGACAGATTCATTCATTGACATTTGGTCCAAACGTGATGCAAAGCCAGCTTTCTTTAAAAACCATTTTTGTACCACCATTAGGATTTGGACGTCAAAACAAAGGTCAGCATCAAAGATCATACTCCGATTGTGAGCAGAGCTGCTGATGTTGATTCCAAGTTACAGGTCGGGCACGGGGGCTGAATAAAAAGACCTCAGATTTGGAATTATTGAGCTTCAGTGAGTTTTGTGACATTCATTTTTTATCATCCAAGTGCAGCTTTCACTCAGTAGAATTTTCTAATGGTTGACTACAGCCTGAGCACAATTCACACTTTTCCTGCATGCACTGCAGAAAGCAGTGCCATCTTGCAAGCTTTTGATCTAAAATCTTCTTTCATTAAATATTTAAATTATTCTTTGCATTATTACATTATACCCTCTTTTCGCTGTGTGCTAGATTTGTGTCTTGAGCTGCTTTAGCTCTGATGTCACTCCCAGTCAGGGAGTCACTGATGTGTAAATGTTAGTTTGTGGCCATCGTGTTTGCGTGTCTGTCACAGAGACGGGGAGTTGCAGTGTACCAGAAACTGATTTAGGTTTAAACTGAGTTTTGTGTACCTATGTCTGTGAGTGTGATATATCATATGTGTGTAAATTTATGCACGAGTGTATGCACGCTCTTATCTACAGTGTAACACAGGAACTGTACCAACAGAAGACCGGAAACCTTATCACTCCAAACACCACCACCGTGTTTACTCTCTCCCACATGCACACACCTTTACTTTCCTCTCTGACATACTCATTCAGTGCAATGAGAGGAAGCTTGCTGTTTGCTATATGCTGTGCATGCACGTATTTGTCTGTGGGTCCATATATTGATCTGCCTGTATTATCAACAGTTAGAGAGCAGGATGATTAATAACAGTACATAGTGCTAATAATACTATGTACTATTAATAGCAAAAGTAAATTATATGTGATCTGTCAATGCATGTGTCACAGTCTGGCGAGGGCAGACTGTATGAGTTGACAAGAAGGACCCAAAACGCAGACTACAAGGAACAGGGAACAAAACTTGAATGTTAACAAAAAGCGAGCCGTTTAATATGGCTGATAAAAAGGGTACAAACAAGGGCAAGACAAACTGAAGTAAAACTAACATTAACCTAAACTGGGAGAACTAAACAAACAACAAGAAAAACCTAGACATGAAACTTGGAAACATGGCGTGGACAACAGACGACCTGACAATGACACACTGAAAACAGAGGACTTAAATACACAGGAGGTGATTAGGGGAAGTGGGAACGCATGGAGGAACAGCTGACTGACATGAGCCTAATGACAGGACAAGGGAAGTGAAACTAAATACAATGAACAAAGAACACACGACTCCTTCAAAATAAAACAGGAAACATGAGACAGACATGATAATACAAACTTGATAACATAAGACACATGAAACACAAAGGGTGAGGGAAACTTAAATACAGGGGAAGAAAACACAAGGAGTCTAATAACCAAATGAACTTCGCTAATCTAATGAACTTAAACATAAACAACATCCAAATAAACTAAAACTTAAAACGCTGGGTCAACAGACCCAGGAACGTGACAGCATGTCATTTGTACTGTCCAAACATCTTAAATCAAACAGGCTTTTCTATTTTTTTAACACACATTTTAGCAAAGAACAAGTTTCTTTGGTACTGGCAGCCTGTTGGAAAAACACATCATTGGTTTTCATTTCTTTAGTTGAATCTATAAAAATGCCAAAGGTAACAGTTTGACATTCATGAGCGGTAGTGTTTTTGCACCAGCACGGTGTTTCCAAGGACCTGAGAAATGCATCTTCCCTTCGGTTGATCCATTTACTGCTCACTGAAGCCTCATCAGAAATGGTCTCAGTGGAAAGGTGACAGTCAGGAAGCCGTTCTAAAGGAAGGAAAAGAGATAGACTGAGGTATGCCAAAAACTGGACTAAAAATTAGTGGAAAAACTGGGATAAAATCAGTGGCAACAGCTTTATTTTTCACTATGACCAAAAACACTGCAGTGCAGTAAAAGCATACCTGAACAGAAAAACACACAACATCAGTTATGGATTATTCTCCCCAGACCCCGGATCTCAGCATTATTGAAGCAGTGTGGGATCATCTTGACAGAGAACAGAACAAAAGTCATCAAAGATCCAAAAAAGAGCTTTGAATGTCCTTCAAGAACCTTGGAGAACTATTCCTGCTCAAAGACTGTTGCCTAAGAGAGTTCAAACTAAAAGTGGTCATACCAAAAATTCTTTCGAGCTTGTTGTGTATTGTGTACATACTGTTTCTTCCTTATATATATATTTCATTAAGGACAGATCACTTGGAAGAATTGAACGTTATTTAATGAGACAGAGAAATGAATGTATTTGGCAATTAGACTCCGATGACTCATGATGGCAGAACGCAGTCCCAGCTGTGATCGGATATAGGACAGGACCTCCTGGGGTCTAGATGCTGGTGGTAGTGAAGATGAAGACTGAGGCTTGGATGGAGCTCTGGGTGAGACGTCTGAGGTGGGGATGGGAGGAAGTGGGTTGCACGGAAGAGAGTCTGAAAGGGAGAATGACAGAGAGCACAGATTTAAACCATGCAGAGTGAAGGCTGATTGGCTTAAAGAAGGTTAGCTAGAAGATTATTTACTAAAGTAATGATGTCAGTATTGAGATTGACAGCGTAGGAAGGTGGTAGTCATGTAAAGAACAGAAAAGCAGCCCAACACCAAGAAAACAGGCAGATGAGTGATTACAGATCTTCCTTGTGAACTTGAAATGAGGGATGGCTCAAGACAAACATCCTGATACAAGACTTTTGCACAGTAGCTTTTTGTAAGAATGATGATTATGGAGCTAAGGCAGTGAATATTGTCTGATGGAGACAGGGAAGATTATGTTTCCTTTTACTGATACACAGTGGCGGACTTACATTAGGTTAAATTTATAACATTGAGAAACTTCCCTAAGCATTAAGGCGGATCCTCAAAAGTCAAATTAGGAGGCCACAAAAGTAACATAATAACATAATATAACCCT
The DNA here is from genome assembly GCF_013358895.1 of Oreochromis aureus. Classification (NCBI taxonomy): domain Eukaryota; kingdom Metazoa; phylum Chordata; class Actinopteri; order Cichliformes; family Cichlidae; genus Oreochromis; species Oreochromis aureus. Next base: position 28,982,058 of record NC_052955.1, on the reverse strand, counting down.
AGATTTATAGTGTAATATCCCAATAAGTACCTATTGTTCCTTGTGAACTTGTTCTTGTGAGCGAGTTATTAAAGGCTCCAGAAGATGATTAAAAAAAAAAGAAACTCAAAATGAAATTTGCACTTTCCTCCAAACATTCACGAGAACCAACAGATTTAGTTAAATAAATTAAGGTAAATAATCAAGTTAGATTTCAGTTTGTGGACATTTCCTTTTATTTTGTATATGTAGCCTTTTTCCTGGACCTAACTGGGTTAGTGTACTTTGCAGTCACATATTGACCGATGAGATGATCACTACAGTATCGCCCATGGGTGGAACATATTGTACAGCAGGAGACTGTTTCCACTGTGTCCTCATGACCATTAGGACTGGACTGATTTGATATGTGACACTAATTCACTGCTACTCTCCAAAGGCCCAGAATAGTAATTCCCTTATAACATGTCAAGCTGATATTTTATTGACAGGTTTCGACTGTTCTCTCATCTTTAGATTCAGTGTAAGCTTTGGCAGCCGGTAGATTTGTCTGAGTAATATATTTTCATAATTAATCTTTCAAAACATAACAGTGTTGTTCTCCTGTGACTGTTTTGTCATTTTAAGAGCAGATTTCTCAGCCATTGAGTGCCTGAATAAAATTATGGTTATTCACAGCATGAGCTGCAGTGTAAAATTATTGGGTGAGTTTACACAAGTTTACAGGCTACTTAGTGTAAAGAATAAAAAACCCAGCAAGAACCAACAAAACAGGAGAGTCAAGCTGTCTTAGAGCCAAAGACAATTGTGTTTAGCCAAAATCATATTGAGCGTATGTGTAGTGCACTACTGTGACTTTAAATCTGCAACTTGAATGGTAAATCGAGTGGTACTTATGTACTTCTATATATTTATTTTCTGCTCTTACTGAACACTCAAAATTCTCTTTTATTACAAGCTAGAGGACATTCACCCACTTGTTTCATTGTAAGTTTTGAAGTGCAGTTTTGGGATCAGTACCCTGGGCAAGGACACTTCAACATGTAAACTGGACACAGTGAGGACCACTGACCCTCTGATTAGTAGATGACCTGCTCTCTCACCTGAGCCATAGCCACTCCGTAAAACAACAGGTCACGTGTTTGCAAATAATTTAATGAATAATGTTCAGAAAATCCTGCTGGCAGTCACAGAGACTTCTAAAATGCATCTGTATACATGAAGCCAGTCTGGACTGCACATCTCAGACATGCTAATTAACTGAACCTGCTATGGCTGTCATCAGTCTGAAAGCATATCATCCATCTGACAATCCATCAATCCACTTCCGCTTATCCAATTAAGGGTCGTGGGGGAACTGGAGCCTATCGCAGCTGCCATCGATTGAGAGGCAGGCTGCACCCTGGACAGGTCGCCAGCCTGTCGCAGGGCTAACACAGAGAACTATTCACATTGATATTCACGTCCATGGGCAAGTTTGAATCACCAGTTAATCTAACCCCACTAAGTGCAAGTCTTTGGACTGTGGAAGGAAGCTGTGGAACTACCAAGAGAGAACCCACGCAGACACAGGGACATGCGAAGTCCACAGAGAAAGCCAACTCAGACGATGGATAAAAGCCCAGGGCCTTCTAGCTGTGAGGCGACAGAGCTAACCACTTTGCTACTGTGCTGCCTGAGTATCATTCGTGTTGCAGATTTTATTATATTTGAAATCTAGATCACAATAAATGCATGTGTAATTAAATTTTATTGTGGATATGACATCAGTCCCTGGTATTCATCCTGCTATGTAAACTGAATGTTACAGTAGTAGTAAACCAGGAGGTTTGTTTACAGTCCCACAGCCGACCCTGTGTAAAACTGGGTAGGTTTAAGCACTTATAGCTGTGTTTTTGCCTTTTTAAAATGTGACCAGTTATCAGCAGCAAATGTTGTGAATGCCACAGACATGATTTTTGCCCTTTTCATTGTTGGAATTTGTAGCATTACTCAATAGTAACGTTTACACTCAGACTACAGACACTCTGATAAGATGGTGGTGAGGAAATGTAGTCCTGGTCGTAGTGTCAGGATGCATTATGTTCACATGAAATTGTTTAAAGAGTAGCTGGGAGGGGGAAAAATACTTCTCCTGTAGATCTGACTCAGGGATACAGGGGATGTCTGACACCCTCTCTCTCTCCAGCTTGGTGAAAGGAACTGCAGACATGTCAACAAAGTGTTCTGAAGATTATTTGTTGCCAAGTTTAACAGTGCTAAAAATATGCAGCAGAATAGATAAAAGCTGTATTATGTAAGAGCCAGATAGGTTTGGAATTTTCCCCATACTGCAATAGTCAATTCCTCACCCTCTGCATTAGCCTATATGAAAATGTGCTTTATTACTTCTTAATGTGATAAAATTATCACAACACTCAAGTGTTCACAGATGATATGAACTGAGTCCTCAATTCTACGTACCAGAGCTTTAAGACTTCTTGTGGTGGCCCTTAACAGTATCAGAAGGCAAAATAAACACAAGTTATGATGAAGAAACTCTGCAGGGTTTCTTTAGTGACTTTGTTCGACCCAAAGGCTTGTTTGGGTCAAACAACTTATTTTTGCTTCTAAAATATGTTTAATTGTGAACCCTTTACAGCAATGATCATCCAAAGCTTGCAGTAAAGTTGTATTCTAAGTTCATATGCTAATAACCTCATCCTACTATTATCATGTGCCACTGGGTTTTTTGCCTTTATAGCTGTGAAGAATGCTGCATGTCTTCCAGGAAAGATAAGAAGACACGCAGCAAAGTGCTTGAATTTGAGCTGCTGAATTTCATACGTAAGGTGGGCACCTGGTCAACCAGTGAAATAAACTGGCGCCCAGAACTTGTATTTTGATTTGATTTAGGGATAAACTGAATTGAATTGAACATAAAAAAATCACAGGTATTTTAACCCCTTGTGAGGTTGTCACCTTGGAGGTGGTTCTGAGAGTCGTTGACATTATTTGAATCATCAGAGCTGCATCTGAAGTCCAGGTGCTTTCAGCTGAAATGCTACTGTGATGACCTGAGTGATGGAGAAGCTACACAGACGTTTGTTGAGAAGGTTTTATGTCACTTACATTAACTTAATGAGCTGTCATTAGGCATGTTATGTTCACTTAACCAGCTTCTCTTCTACCCTTGTACACAGTCAGACGCATGCACAGTGAAACAGAAAAAGAAACAAGTAGATATCTTACTATAAGGATGGTACGCATATATGTTTGTATGCACCCTGTCTCCTCCTTACCGGGTGGGCGTCACACAGAAAATGCAACGTTGCATTCTCCATTTGTCTTTGTTTGACGTGTCAAAGTCAGCATACATCACCTGCGGAATGACAAATTTGAAAAAATGCTGCAGGCCTGGCAAAAAAGCGCACATAGGGCAGGGTTTTGTTGGTAAATGTTAAAAAAGATAAATAATAAAATCTCCTTTTTTGGGACCACTTTGCCCATCACTGACATCCCAGACCAACCCCCAGTAGTTTAGACCCTTTAAAGCAACCACTGCACCGTGGAGAGTATTTAGTTTTAATGAATGTTTATGGTATGTTTGTTTACTGTTATTTGCTGTACATTGAAGAGTGGATAAAAACTTGAAAGTCATATTGTTGTGCAGCCATAGTTTTCTTTGGCTCTCTGCCGTTCTTTATCAGTAGTGAATTCAGAGTGCGTTCAGAAGCTTGTCAGAGCTGCTACTTGATGTTTGCAGATGAGCTTTGACAGCTTCCACTGGTTGCATTAATGTAAGTCGCTTCTAGATAAGAATGTGTGATAAATAATAATGCTGAACGTACTTATGGGGATGAAGTGGGAGAGGGGATTAAGGGAGGGACGTTTGAGGACGTGTGGATGCATAAGGTTAAGAAGGCTAAGTGGATCGAAGAAAGAGGGAAGAGGCAGCCTGTTAAACAGGAAATTTAGGAGAACCTTCCATCAGCCTGTTGCATAAGAACAGATTCACACACACATTTACAAGTCAATTTAAAAGCACATAAAATTACCAGCCATCAGGTACACCTCAGTAGTACTGGGTTTAATTCAGTTTAGTGCCTTCAGGGCTGACTTTAATTCTTCACGGTATACATTCAACAAAGAGCTGGAAACATTCCTTGGTGATTTTGGTCCATATTGACATGATAGCATCACACAGTTGCTGCAGATATGCTGGCTGCACGTCCATGATGTGAGTCTCCTTTTCCACCACATCCCAAAGGTGCTGGTTTAAATTGAGATCTGGTGACTGTGGAGGTCATTTGAGTGCATTATCCTAGTGGAAGCAGCCTTCAAAAGATGAGTACAGTACAAGGGATGGACAATACTCAGATAGGCTGTAGTGTGTAAATGATGATCAGTTGGTATTCCCACACGATTACACCACCACCATCTGTTGGCAGGATGGATCCATGCTTTCATGCCAAATTGTGACTCTACCATCTGAATATCACAGCAGAAATCGGGACTGGCAACATTTTTTCATTTTTGACCCCGTGTGAACTGTAGCCTCAGTTTCCTGTCTTTGCTGACATCAGTGCTCTTCTGCTGCTGCAGCCCATCTGCATCAAGGTTTGACCTGTAGTGTGTTCAGAGATGCTCTTCTGCGCACCTTGGTTTTAACAAGCAGTTACCAGCTCATAGCAGTCTAGCCATTCTCCTCTGACTTCTGAGTTCAACAAGGCATTTTCACCCAGAAACCTACTACTCACTGGGTATTTGCCCTGTTCTTCTGTAAACCTTAGAGATGGTTATGTGGGAAAATCCCAGTAAACTAGCCTGTTTGGCACCAACGGAAATGCCACGTTCAAAGTCACTTAAGTCACCTTTCTTTCCCATTCTGATGGTCAATTTAATCATGAACAACTCATCTTGGCCATGTCTACATACCTAAAGGCACTGATTTGCTAATATTTGATTATCGAATTCTATATTTATGCTAACAAGCAGATGTTTCAATCACTTCCTGTTTGGCTCTATCTTCTGTGTGTGAATAAGGCTGTCAAAAGTGGGCTTAGCCATCCCCAATTTTATATTTACCTCAATAAAATTAAAGTGTTCATAGCACACGGCCAAACTAGTCACCACATGCAGAGTCTATGCTGTGATTGTGTTATTAACCAAACCCATAATTTGAATCTTAAAAATGTGCCTGCTGGAAGTATGGGAGGAAATTATTCACCAATCAGTTGGATGCACTTCACATTTATCCCGGATGACCAAGTGGGAGCAGAGTGTTAAAGTGACTCATACACTTCCTGGAGTTTTCTAGTAGCCTGTGAAAAGCTGAAAAGTGATTCATCTTGAAGTCACAATTCCCTATTCACCGAAGCCCTGGACCTCACACAGACATGATTTTTTACTTCGATTGGACCTCTCAGCTCAGCACACTGAATGATGACGATGAGGGCAGCAGAGAATAGAGTGGATTGCCTGCTTATTGGATGGCCTCCTGTCTGCATGTGTCCTGGGGAAAGATAGTGGATCCCAAAAAATGCCCCTCCATGTATTATCAGCAAGTGTGTGCATGTCAGAGAAGCATTAAGAGCTTTTAGTACTCAGTGAAAGGTTAAAAGGCCAATATTTATACCAGTCCATTTACTATATGAATTAGTGTGTATGTGTGTGAAAGCACAAGCAAGTTGAGGGTGGAAAATAAACAAGACAAGTGCTTTATAAATGTACAATGTGTTCCTGCAGCCACAGTTGGTGCCATCACAAACACTACTGTTAGGTTAGATACTCACAGTCTCATTTCTTCATATTTAGGAATGTAAAAATCACAGTTTTCGATTTTTTTTTACAATGCTCAATGTCAAATTAAGCAACATTTTGATAAAAGTTTTTGTGGATATATAGGTTGTATTAAAAAAAAGGCAAAGACTCATGTTTACAGTGAGTTAGCAGCGAACCTCTTAAGCGGAATAACGATAACGGTATGCCGTTCTGCACTGCACTCACCGAGATGCATATATAAACAGAGCTAGGGTTTTGTGAACAAGCTCAGCCACAACTGTCATTGTTTTGATCCTGCAAGACGCGAGTGAACAGCAGGGCTTCCTATCTGCAAAGTTGTACAATCTCAAATTGCCAGTCATTAGTTGTTTGCAAAGCAAGCACAGAGCGGAGCAGCAAAATCCTTTGGATTTGACATGCCTTGAAGTGACATGTTTTGACTCATCCTACTGTCAGCATTATAGAGAAGCTGTGGGTGTTACACTGATCCTAACCCATGTGTCAGACTAATGTTCAATCACTGCGCTGGGAAAAATTTTAAGCTAGTCACATGCTGTATCTAAACAACTACAGTATACCGGTAACGCTGTTAGGCCACAAATTTTCCATTTTTGTTAATTATCTGGGATTTTCTTTTGCATCTCTTTTTGCACTTTTATGTTTTCTCAAGAGTTTTTCCACTCTGTAGACACGCCTGCCTCTCAACTTGTCAGTCCTCGTATAGGACGCACACAGATTATGTGTCTCGGAGCTCAGCTCAAAGAAAAGACAGACTTGCCTTGTCTTGAGTGGCAGACTCAAAGTAACTGGAGCAATTTAAGGAAAGTCACAGGAAAGTTTTTTCGGGTAGCAATTTATTTAATCTTAAATATTGTGGTTGCTCAAGTTTGCTTTTTTTAATTATATGAACGATAACTATTTGTTCTTTTTGTTCTCTGACTTCTGTCTGACTTCTGTCCATCTGTTTGACTGCTCGGATTTTGTGTCTTACTTATAGTCACTTCCTGTTTAATTTGGTAATAGCATCCGTGGGTGCACCTGTTCTTCATTTCATTCCTGTGGTTGTCTCTGTTCCTGCCATAGTTGCTCTCCTCTTCCTCGTTAGTTTCATCTCACATTTATTAGTCCTGTGTATTTACAGTCATTTCAAGTTAAAAAAAAAAAAGAAGCTCTTAATGGATTTGCAGATAGTTAAAAGTTTTGCAGTTAACAATGCATAAATTTATTCTTTTTTGGAAATCTTTATTAATTTTTTTTCAATTTTTCTTTTGGATTAGAGACAGAGAAGTATTATAACAACATAATATTACTCAAAAATCACATATTTTACCACCTGAATGCCATTTATTATCACTTTTTGTATTTTTATTTTTTTCAGTTCTGTTTGATTGGTTTTAGTCAGTGATGTTATTGGTAAATTGTTTACTGAATACAGATGAACTCACTTTTTCACCTCAGAATTAATCCAGTTTTTTGCTGATTTCTCAAGCGAGCGGCCTCAGAAACAAAAAACAGTGCATGCACAACATTGTCGTCACTGCTACCATGCTGAGCAGACTGAGGGAGGATTATTGGCATGCTGGATCCAGGCGTGCGTGTCCAAGCTGTTGCAGCAGCCGTGCGTGTCCATGAGAGCACAAACTCTGATCTGAGTGTTGTTGGTGGAAATCTGACTGGACAGAGGGACTGAGATGAGGTGCTCCAACCTGTACAGCACTCAGCCCTGCAGCTGTTTCAGCAGGACAATGCAAGCTCTCACACTTCCAGAGCTGTGCAGGCCTTTCTGAATCAGGAGCATATTCAGACACTTCCTTGGCAGGCATTTAGTCCCAGTATGTCTCTTATTGAACATGCCTGAGACATGCTCATTGTTCATCAGAAGCAGCCTTAAGCAGTAAACACTGGGCAGCTGTGGGCTGCGCTCATCCAGGAACCGAGAGCAATTCCTCAACGACACTTATGCAGTCCATGCACAGATGGGTGACTGCTTGCATCCCGCCCAGTGGAGGCTATACCTCCACTTCTTTATTTTTTTTTGTGATTAGAATATTTGTAAGCTGCACTCTGTTTTAGTTTATGAGTGCTTTAAGCAGGCACACATGAAGTGCATGTTATTGATTTGGCTTGTAAATTTCATAAGATACTAGGTGGAGCTGAGTTGTGTTTTCAATTAGTCCTTATACTCCCTGGGGACTGGGCAAGGCACACGCTGCACACGCTCGTTAGCTGATTATTCCCTAGTCACTGGCAAGAGTTGTGTTGCTGTGATGGTAGGATATCTAGTTGTTTTCATTTTTTATTTTCTTTTGTGACTTTTATGATTTGTTAACTAGGATGAATATTTCTGGTCCTTTTTATTTAGCAATAGTTATGGATTCTGATTTTGCGTCTTACGTTTTGTTAGTCATTTTAGTTTAGTTAGAAGCGGGATGATTGTGTTCAGTCAGCTGTCGTTTGGTCTGTCTTTGTGTCTGATTTGTCTCCGTCTGCACCTTTTTGTCTCAGTCTTGCAACAAGAAGAAGCCAGAAAGGCAGAAAAGTGCTAAGTGGGAAAGTTTAAGAAGCATGTCTGAGTGAAACAGAGCGAAGAAGAGGAGAGAATTATGAGGAAGAAATGAGATGTGGAGAGAACGATAGAGGGAGAGAGAGGGTGATGGGATGGGAGAATCTGAGGGAGAAAATGAGGAGAAAATCTGTTTTTAGCAGGAGAGAAAAAAAGAGGAGGTTGTTATGACCATGTTACCATGGTGACAGCAGGTTTCTGCGAAGCCTCCCTGCTTGTCTCTTATTCTTGACCGCTGACTTTGATAAAGATGAAGGTGTTCATGGGAGCCGTCTGCTTTTTGTGTTTGTGTGTGTAACACAGACAGACAGAGAGAGAAGCAAAGCGTGACCTTTGCAGCATACTGATGTTGTTCGCAACAGTGTGTGTGCGTGTATGTTTCACTCCGTGTGTGTCTCAGTGTAATCACCCTTTCCATTCCTAAATATGCGCCTGCTGGCTGATAATGACAGCGTTCCCAGTGTGTGTCATAACTGGTATGTAGATGCCTAAAAGCTTGGGTGGGTTGTGCATTTTGTGTGAAAGCACTACTCTGTGTATTCATGTGTGCGATTGTGTACTCGAGCGGTGTCACCCTCTGGAAACAGGTGTTGGAACTGGGATGAGCAAGCTATTGCAGAGGGTCACAAAAGGCAGAGACAAATCATTTTCTAGAAATCCCATCAAGTACCGAAGAGGCGTCTAAGTGGAAACCGTGTTAACAACAGAAAATAGAATTGCAGGGAGAGAGAGAGGGAGGGTGGGGAGAGGAAAGAAAAGGGAAAGATGACGGGGGAGAAAAATTGGAAAGAAAATGATTTCGGTTTTTCTCAGCAGCGATGCGGAGATTGTACAAGCACTACTGACAGAGTGCTACAATGGCACGCACACACCGGGGTGCAGCCTTATCCCCCCTCACTATCACACTTTGTTAGTACTTCAGTGGCGAGTGCTATGAGCCGGCCTCGGCTGCAGTAATCATGAGATAAAGTGTTTTAATCACGGAGCAGATTCACTCCTCTTATCCTTTAATCTCTGTGATGTGCAGGATTGCAAACGCCATCCTTAAACATAATCTGTGACAAACTGCTGAGGAGCAGATATGCTGTTCCTAAACTACTGTTATAACATAGTAGCTTCATATGAGTTATGCTTATGTCGTCTATAGCTACTTTGATCGAGTCAATATTTTAAACTGGATGTATGTTGAATTTGTTGAGCAGGGATTTGGCCACAACGAGTTGCTGGAGATTGCTGGAAATCGTGGGCAAAGAGCATTCTGGTTGCTGGCAGATCGCCTGCAGTTTGCATAGAAGACACCAATTTGTTTGCTAACAATTGCCAACTAGCACATAGTGAAAATTGGAAAAAGTGTGATGCAAATCAGACTAGGGTAATGTTTGCCTTTAAAGTAAAAGTTCTGCACCTCATCGAATTTCAAAAGGGGAACCTTTTACTTTGAAGGTGAATGGTTGCAGACAAGTCTGCATCTTCCATGTAAACTACAGGTGACCACTTACAGTGTTGTGCAGCGCTGTATTTGCAACAGTGACAGCAAGCACTTTTTCCCTAGTGATTGGTGTTTCTGGGGGTCACTAGCCTGTCTCTCTGCTTTACTGGGGCTTTGGTAATCATTTCACAGTGACTGCCATTCGAGTAACCAACCAACTGGTCAGGGATGATCCTTTATCATCTTTCCTTCCCTCCAGTGCAACAGTCATAAATCTCTCCTGGTATATGTGGAGGAGAGTGAACGAACAAAAGCAGCCTTGGCTTACTCCAGCCTGCTGCCTTACACTAATCTGCTACAGTCCCCTATGAAGAAGACTGCACCTGTGCCCTTTTCGATCAGTTTGACTTTACTGTCTTGCATGTCCGTGTTTCTTCTTCACTCACCTGTTGTCCCTCTGTATGCATTTATACTCCACTCTGCATTTAAACATTATAGCTATTATTAATCTCTGGTTTTCTTCCAGTGTGCGTTTTGTCCTGTTTCCCTCTCCTCGCCCCCAACCTGTCACAGCAGTTGGTCACCCCTTGCTGAGCCTGGTTCTGCCTGAGGTTTCTTCCTGTCTAAAGGGAGTTTTTCCTCCCCACTGTCACCAGGTTCACCAGGATTGTTGCTGGGGGTTTTTTCTATTATTGTAGTGTCTCTATCTTACAATGTAAAGCCCCTTGGGGAAACAGTTTTGATTCAGCGCTATAAACATAAAATAAAATTGAATATGTTCATCCACAAGTGTGCACGCCAAACCCTGTCAAACATCCACACAGATGTGGTGCTGATCCCACAGTATCCTCTAAGTTAAAGATGTGTGCAGTGGTTCTGATACCTGCTTTGAGCTCTGCTTGCTCTTCAGGAGGACCTTTTCTGCTTGTAGCTTGGTAGTATATAGCACACCGATTGGTAAAGTGAAACCAACGTTACTAAGAGAGTCCCTTTGATATATTTTTCAGTGCAGGAAGCATATCATGTCAACGTAGCAGTAAACCTAACTAGTCTGAACTGGTTTGCAGTATTTATGCCCATTTATAACTTAATTATCATCATTTTATGTCAAGATTTATGTTGTGCTATTATGGAAACATACTGACTGCAGTGCAAGATTATCTAATTCCTCCACCTCAAGGGATGATTCAGATCAAGTATTACTTATTATATGTCCTTTATGTTGGTACCAACTTTCTGTCACAGAAGGTTTTCTACTGAAGTGAGTTTCTGCTGAGACTGCTGTTGTTTTTTTCACACACACACACACCTGACTGCACTCACATAATCGTACGCTAGAGTACTTCTGTCAGAGCACTGAGACGAAGCTAGTCAAGAGTTGTAAAGTGAACAGAGAGAAGATGAAATGTGAAAGAAAGAAAGGAAAAATGAATGAAGAAAAAAAAGAAAGACAGAAAGAAAAAATAATGCACTGTCAATCTGGCCTAGTTGGCACTGTAGCGTCTCAGTGGATTAGACTTCCTTCTTTCTTGCCTTGTTTTCCTTTTCCTTTCTTTGTCTTATTTATCCTGTTTTTTTGTTTTTGCTTTTTCTTGGGTGGGTGGGATGGGGCAGACTTGATGTTTAATTCTTACCCTCTTCAGACCTGACGTTTCCCTTTGAAATGGAAACAATATGCTCATTGGTATTCCTTATAGAGATGTGTAAGTGTGCGTGTAGGAGCAGGAGAGAGGGAGAGAACACTTGTAAGACTTTGAAGTTTGTGTTCAGGAGGTGGAGTGATGTTGTAATTGATGCGGGGCATTCAGATGAAGTCAGCATAGAAGTCGCTCTTCATTTCCGCTCTGTAGCGGCGGCTTTATGATTACAGGACCCTTGAGAGAAATTGTCAAGAAAATTAAAAAAAATTGGTTTCCATTTTGGTCCTCAGCCTTTGTAAAGTGGAGGGAGCTGCGCTGTCATCCCTGACAATAATCCAAATGAGATGGAGAGCAGAGATGCCCAGTGTGTTCAGTTGCAGTGCAAATTTACTGTAATGACAGCGGCTCAAGGTTACTTCCTCGTTCATATTTTGTTGAGTACACGCACAAAGATATAAGAAAGAAGGAAAAACGATTGTCAGGAATAAAACCTAATATGGATTATGCACTAAATTGAAATGCAGCTTATTGATGTTTTAAGATTTAATTTGCAACACAACTATCCATCTACTTTGTATGTTGTTTATGTGTATGTCCACTTGAGGGCACTCTAACAGCAGCACAGATTTGCCTGTTACTGCAAACCTGCAGTAGCAAGACAGAAAAAAATAATAATAAAAGGCAGGTCGACAGGATAATAGATAATAGAGGAGAGAAAAGGAAACTTCACAAGAGAAATATGTGAAGGAAGAGGCCGAGTGAGAAAATATGAGGGAAGAGGAAAGAAGAGGCCAGAGATGAACAAGGTCAAACATGTGTGAGTATGGTCTGTTTTTATAGGTGAGGATGTCGATGGGAGTCCAGGGCATGTCATGTTTACGACATGAACGCACAGGCACAGTGTGTGTGGCGGCTGAAATTGCAATTGTGTATTCAGACCTGGATACTGCGTCTTTGTGTTGACCCGCTGACTGCTCCACTTCTGTTGTGCTCAAACTAATTCATCCTTCCTCCTTCAGCGGCTGCTTGCATTCATCGTTCATTACTTTCCCCTCTGTCCACTCAGCCAGGCCTTCATCTCTGCTGGATTAACAAAAATGTATTTACCCTGACTATAACAGCAGATTTGAATTTAGCAGGAACAAACAACAGTTTAGTTTCACATTAATAAAATGAAGAAGTATTTCATAAAATGTGAAAAAATAATAACAGCAATTTCCAAAATTTTAATACATTTAAATAATTAATATTTTACAAGACAGACGTGCTGATATTTTGGTGTGGAACAAAAAAAATAGTTACATTAATTTATTATTAATTTAAAATATTTTTTTGCATTCAGCTCACAATGAATTTGTGCCATTTGCCTGGAAAGAATGAGTGAAAGGATTTTGCTTTTGATGCTGTCACATTACAGCAGGAACCTTTTATAGGGTTTGTATATTTTATGGTGGACACATATGAAAACTGCCAAATCAAAAGCATGTAAAGAAACTAATGACACAGCTAATGAAGTTATCTGCCTGTTAAATCGCTTCACAATAAATACAAATCAATTAAGGCACAAATGGATATCTATAGAAAATTGCCTCTGTTTGTGTTATATTATTTTATTTTATTTTATTTGTTTGAAATGTGTGTAGCTATGTGTATATTTAGTTATGCATTATTTACCCTTATTTCCATGTATTGCGTCCTCTGGCTGAAAATAATTTTGTCAGACAATGCTTAAAATGGAACAGTAACCAAATTAGAGAAATAACACTATACATGATAAACACAGATGTTAATAGACCTTGTGTGTGTATTTAATATGTTTTTAAACAATACCCAAATTATATCATATTATTGATTATTTTCTTTATCCTCTTTTTGGCACTTTTGGTCTTCTATACATTTCAGGCTTGTTATTATAAAACCACATAATGTGATTGCGAAACGTTGGCATCAAAACCTACTAAGAGAGCTGGTGTGATTCAGGAGAAAAGCAGCTGAGCATCTGCTTACACTACCACTGCTTCACCCGAGCTGCCATAAACCTATTCGCAGTTAGGTTACACACCCAGACAACATCCTGGTTTCATCCCTCTTCATCTGGAGTGCTGTAAAATGTCGCTATTTCAAATGTAAAAGGAACTCAGCCACAGTCCCACCTGATGTTTTTGCACATTAACTTGCACATAACTGTGCTATCTTTGTGTGTTAATTGCACAAAGCACATCAAATAAACAACACGAGTTCAAAACTTCTAAATGACAATAACAAGTCATAACAAGAAACCAGCTGCAGATGATACAGTTGGAAAGTATTCTTTCCCTTATGCCCAACTGGTCGCGGCAGATGGCCTCCGCTCCCTGAGCCTGGTTCTGCCAGAGGTTTCTTCCTGTTAGCTATTAGCTATTATTAATCTGTGGTTCTCTTCCACAGTGTGTGTTTTGTCCTGTTTCCCTCACCTAGCTGTCACAGTAGTTGGCCGCCCCTTGCTGAGCCTGGTTCTGCCAGAGGTTTCTTCCTGTTAAAAGGAAGTTTTTCCTTCCCACTGTTGCCAAAGTGCTTGCTCGCAGAGGGGGTCGTCTAATTGTTGGGTTTTCTCTGTTTTCTCTGTATTTTTGTCTTTACCTTACAGTATAAGCCATCTTCAGGCAACTGTTGTTGTTATTTGGGGCTATATGAATTGAATTGAATTGAATTGAATTGAATTGAATTGAATTGAATTGAATTGAATTGAATTGAATTGAAAGTGTCTGCATTAATAACTGTAGTAAAGTCTCTGTGACAAACCCCATGCTCGTTAAAGGCACATAGACCAGAGCAATGCAGATTAATGAATCACAGGAATTGGAGCAATGATGCACAGGACTTCTCCGACATACTCCGCTTCAGCATCCACTAATGAACTGTCTATACTGACTGTATAGTCTTGGTAACTTGTGCTGCAGTGTACTCTGTGTTATTAGCTCAATTAGTGAGCAGTATTTTTCTGAATATACAATTATTCTCTTTCATAACTTTTTTATATAAATGTTGTTCTTGAGCGTGGTTGCGTTCACCTGTTCGGGGTAAGTGCGTGCATTGCAGTCCACTTCAGCATCCACTTTGGCATTGTGCACGCCAGGGTCGGTGCATTCACCGCTTCATTATAGAGAGGAAATTGTGGGTATAAATTGTTCTGTGATTTTTGCACCTCAGGAAGATGGGATGCCATAGCAACAAATCGGAGTCCACGTGGCTGTTTCGTGTGCGCACACACATCATCTTTTGCCATTACCATTTGTAGCATCCATTCAATCTGTTCAGCCCCATATCGTCTCTGCTGTGTTCTCATTTGATGGAGAAAAAAAAGACACGAATGGGACGTGCAGGTAAAGATTTAGCCGGATATTTTCCATCTGATCTGTCTGGTCGCTGCCAGCGCATGCACATGTGAATGTTTGCAAATACCCTCGCACAAATACGATGCATGTTACGCAGAAATCTTCAGGCTGCATTGCCAAACACACATCACGGCACATCATCGACTTCATGGGGAAGCGTGCAGCAGCTGGACTTTGTCGCCCCCACACCTCATTAGTTGTTTGCAAGGATTGTGCAAAGAAAGTTAAAAAGAAGAAGAAAAAGATGTGTGAGAGGGCGGACGATGAAGTTTGTTGGTTTGCTGCAATGTTCCAGTGTCTTCTTTTCTCACCCCTGCTTGACTCCTTCAATCAATTATTTTTTACTTTCTGTCTATAGTTGTTGCTGCTGCTGCTGCAGTGTTTTGCTTTTCTCCATTTCTGCCTCTTGCTCTCTCCCTCTCTCAGATGCACTCTGTTTGTTTTCTGACTCCCTTTCTTTTAACCTTGCTCTGACCATTTTCACACAGTTGGAGAGTTTCCACAGCATTTACTTACTTTGCAGTTTACACCACACTCTGTATGTTTTTAAAGCTCAAGTCAGCAAGCATGTAAAGACAACTGTATTTCATCTGCAATATCTTCTAACTTCTAACTGATTCTGGTATTACCGCAGGCTATGTGACTGACACGGATGATCCACCTCAACTGTGAATTTCCTATTAGCAGGTTTGGCGCCTTCCTTCCATCTCTTTGCTTCCTTCTTGATCTCGCTGTCTTCTGCCTCTTCCCTATCCTCTGAGCTTTATCACTAATTCCTAACCCTGCTTACTACTTCACCTCTGACATGAGCAGCAATAACCAACTACTGAAGGAAGGAAATGGGTGTGTGAGTCCGAGTGTCTGTGTGAGTGCCTGAACACTGCTGAGCAGCACATCAGGAAGGAAGCAGTTAGCTATGACACACATAAACATAGACACAAACACCTATTTTAATCCACGTTTTATGGTGACACTGTTTCTTGGGGACTTTCATTCTGGAAAAAAACCCACTCTGAAAGTCAAGTAGGTTATTTCTAGAAACTTGCATTTTAGTGTAGGTAGTCTTTCATATACAGTACTGTGCAAAAGTCTTGAGGCACCCTTATTTCTTTATATTCTACTAAGAAAATGGAAAATAGGAAAATGGAAAAAATCATTTGAAACATGTGGAAACATACATGGAAATGCAGTATATAAGGAAAAATCACCATTTGCACAATTCTACGGTGCTTGTAAGTCCATCTTTGCTATGACCTAAGACTGCTTAAAGAGTAATTTCTTTAAGCAGTCTTCAGGAATAATTCTCCAGACTTCTTAAAGCTCACTCAAAGCTCTCCTTTGGATTTCACACACTGCTTCAATAAAGTTGAGGTCGAGGCTCTGGGGAGACCAGTCCACTACTGATCATGTTCCACTGTGTGTTTTTCTAACCAGGCATGTTTTTACTGCTTTGGCAGTGTGTTTGGGATTATTGAGCCTCCACCCTGTTTTATAGATGGGTGTAGACACTCCCTGTTGTACCTCTCCCCTGACCTCCTCTATACACACTTGTGATTTCAAATTTAGTTTAATCACTCCACAAGACTTGTTGTCAAGTAATTTGGCATACCCTGGACTTTTCTTCCTGTTTCCCTTCCTTAAGAATAGCTTCTTGACAGCCACCCTTCCACTGAGACCATTTCTGATGAGGCTTCAGTGAACAATAGACGGATCAGCTGAAGACTCGGGTACATCTCCTAACCCTGTATTAACATTTATAGCTGTAGACATGAATTCTTAGCAGAAATAAGGAAAAGGTTTCTGCAGTATTCCAGAGCCCCTTACAGCCCTTGAAGCACAGTAAACATAGAGAACATAGAGAAGCTGAAACAGCAAAGGGAGTTTCACACTCCTAAAACTCATCTCATATCTTATAAATGGCTCCTGTAAATAATGTATGTATTCATTACTAACAAAGCCAGTTACAGCCCTTTACGGTGAGAGCATTAAAGCCACATCACAGACAACTACAAACACCAGCACTCTGCGCTCATGACCTGTGAGACTAAATCAATTGCATGCCGTCTTTTGTTGCAGCTTCTGATTTCTTCAAAACCACCCAAGTTACAATTAGCGCAAACCGACGGGCCACACAAAAAACATTTAGTGGAAATCACTGAGCATTCATTGATTCCAGCTTCTCAAATGTCATTAGCTGTTTTTTTGTGTGTTGTACATAATTGTAGTTGGGAAATCTTTAGACCTACAAAACAAACAAAAGTCTTCTCCTGGGCACTCATTTTAACGAATGTTCTTTTTTTCTTTTGCAGTTTGGGGGTTTTGGACACTTGGACACACTGGCTTGTTTTCAACTGCAATTTATTTTCTTTGAGTTTTTACAGAGGAAAAAAAAGAAACCTAGAAAGTTTAACTTATCACATTTAGCATCTGTTCTAGAGCCAAGTGATAATCTGGCTCTTAAATTTCCATCTATCACTGCATCCATTTTTTTGCCCCTTATCCGGGTTCAGGTCGCGGTGGCCGCAGTCTCAACAGTCTCTCAAAGCTGAGACTTCCCTGACCCCAGCAACCTCCTCTAGCTCATCCGGAGGGACACTGAGACGTTCCCAAGCCATCTGAGAGATATAATCTATCCAGCGAGTCCTGGGTCTGCCCTGGGGCTTCCCCAGTAGGACATGCCCGGAATACCTCAGCAAGGAGGCATGCAGGAGTTATCCTAGGCATGATGCCCGAACTACCTCAACTGACTCCTTATGATGTGGAGGATTTGGCTCTACTCCAAGCCAGTTCCAAACTTGCAAACTGCCTCTTAAATTTAGTTACATAAAATCACTGTCACTTACTAATTTATCTTCACTTCCATACAGTGTTTAAACCTATCAAAGTGCTGGCTTTGCCTGCACCAATAAGAAGCAATTGTTGTTGCTGTAAATCCAGCTGAAGCCTTTGTCCATTATCCGTGAGTGACAGCGACCTTAATATGGACCAAAGGATCAGTTAAGAAGTGCAAGAAACAATTACAGACACAGAGTCAGACATCAGCTTGGGGTCAGTCCAGCTCTTATGTAAAGGTCACTGAAGTCATGGCATTTTGATCAAAGAACAAAATGCAGAGAACAAAGCAGAGTCTGTGTCCAGTCTGTTGCCGGAAGTCCGAGAAAATTGTCTCCTTCTGCACCGTCTCCCGTCCAAAAACGACTCCCTGACAGTTTTATCATTATTCAACATGCCATGCACAACAAATTGACGGTTTTGCAGCACGGCAGAGCCGCTCTCAATATTGCACCCTGAAGATTCCCTTCGAGTGTTTAATCACTTACAGAGCAAATTCATTTTAAAGAGGGAAAGAAAGAAAAGAAGAAAGAAACAAAGGAAGAAGCTGAATTTCACACAGGCTACTTGCTGAACAGCCTCCAATTCCACCAGCAGTGAAGTATCAATCAGTTCGGCTTAGAAGCAAACTCAGAAATGATTCAATTAAGCAGCTGCTCTTGTGTGTGTATATACCTTGTACTTGCTAGGTGAAATGTATTTCTCAGATAAGTATACAGCATAATTAGCTCTTACAGGGTCGGGTTATTGTGCTGCACACCATGTAGGATTTCCAAACAACACAAGCCTATACAGAGATTTCTATAGAGCAGTAAGGTCTCTTTTCCTCTCCTCTTTCTTTCTTTTTTTTTTCCATTTTCATCATCCTCTCATCTGCCTGTACTCAGTTAGGAGACAGCGCGTGTTGGTATGGAAACTGGCTTATAAACCTTTCAGGTTGCCAACGCACTAACTCACATAGCAACCACCAAGCAACCTCTCAAAATTTTGCTTTGTGATTTTTGATGAACAGAAGTCAGAAAGGTTTGTTATTTATGCTGTTTGGATTCTGCTGGCCATGACACAAAGCACAGCTCCACTGTTCACACAAAGAGCTTTGGATTTGTAAGGTGCTGTAACCGTTTCAGTGAAATAATGACTCCCACAACATCGGGCTCGAAACTGACTGGTGTATAAATGAAGCGAACCGAGCATTGCTTGAAAAATCAGTCACAGACATATTAAGACCTTTGCTTATGAGACACTTTGATCAAACTGTAAAAAAAAAATAAAATGTGGCATCTTGAAAAGTAAAAGAGGGTTTGAATCAGAGGAGTGTGGTGAATACATGCTGTACAAAGGTGAAATATGTGCATGTGTGTTTTCTGCGCTTTTTTCCTCATCCCGGTTGCAACGTTATTGCTGTTTTGTGCGTTCAAATCCATTGTTTGCCAGAGCTATGCCTTGCAGAGGAGACTCGGGTTGACAAAGGCACTGCAGTGTTGAAACACGTTATCAATACAAACAGAGCAGCTCGCCCTCAAGTGCATGTGTGATTGCCTGCGTGACTTTCCAAAGGAGGGTGTGTCGTTGTTGCCTTCCTGCTGTTGTTTTACTGCTTGTTTTGTTTAAGGAAATTAGTTATGAGTAAAAATAAGTTTAAGTAATTTTCACACACATGCTCAGACATACACCTCCCTCTAAACTGTTAGTCGCACGCTACGTGGAGTATTTCTTTAAACCGAGCAGCTTCACTGTAATGGGAGATGACAGAGTTTCAGTACTGACGGGCAGGAATCGCACCAGTAAAAACGCCCACAGACAGAGTGATTAAAGGTTTGCACATTGCTCTGTAATGGCTTTGCAGTGAAGAAAAATCGGTGGGTGCTTCATGATCATATTCAGTATTTTAGCATGTGGTGAACAGTTCAGCCCAGAGGTTGAGGGTCGTGCACGTTCCTGTACAAGGTCGCACGTTGAGAGGCAGTCTGGTCTGACTCCGAATGACTGCAATTACTAGTCTGCAAATAACTGCTGTCTAATTTATAAATGCAGACTGATTGCCAGAACATTGCAATCGGTCTGGGTCAGTTTGCACTGATCAGCACAATTTGTCTGCAGTACCTCTCATTGCAATAGGGAACTCAACTCAACTGGTTGCCAACTGGTTTTATTTTGGTTAAATTCCTATATATATATATATTTAAAAGAACCTATATAATTTTGCAGTTGAATTACTGTCCTGCAGAAACTACACTGATCATTATGACCTCTGACAGGAATAACACTGATTATCTCTTTGTCATGGCACATGTTAGTAGATGAGCTGTATCAGTGAGCGAGTGAACATTTTGTCCTCAAAGCTGATGTGTTAGAAGCAGGAAAAATGGGCAAGTGTAAGGATTTGAACAAGTCTGACAAGAGCCAAAATGTAATGGTTAGATGACTGGGTCAGATCATCTCCAAAACTGCAACTCTGCAGTTCCCAGTCTGCAGTGATCAGTATCTATCTAAGAAATGAACAGTGGTGAACCAGCGACAGGGTCATGGGCGGCCAAGGCTCAGTGATGGATGTGGGGAGCGATGGCTGATCTGTGTGTCCAACAGACGGGCTACTGCAGCTCAAACTGTTGAAAAAGTAAATGCTGGTTCTGATAGAAAGGTGTGAGAATACACAGTGGATCCCAGTTTGTTGTGTACTGGGCTGCAGAGCTGCACACTAATCAGGATGCCTATGCTGACCTCTGTCCACCATCAACAATGAGCACAGGAGCATCAGAACTGGACCTGGTCTGATGAATCACATTGTCTTTTATTTCACGTGGCCGGTTGAGCATGTGTGAGCGTTGCTTACCTGGGGATCACCTGGCACCAGGATGCATTATGGGAAGAAGGTAAAATTCAGTGTGATGCTTTGTTCTGCAGGGAAACCTCAGGTTCTACCATCCATGTGGATGTTACTTTGACACATACCACCTACCTAAACATTGTTGCAGACCGCATACACTCTTTGATGCAAACAGTACTCCCTGATGGCTGTGGCCTCTTTCAGCGGGATAATGTGCCACAAAGCAGAAATGGTTCAGGAATAGTTTGAGGAGCACAACAATGAGTTTAAGGTGTTGACTTGGCCTCCAAAATCTCCAGTTCCTCAATCTAATCGAGCAACTGTGGGATTTGCTGAACAAGCAAATGTGATCGGTGGAGGCCCCACCTCCACTGGTGCCAGATACCAGAAGACCCATTCTGGGGTCTTGTGGAGCATATGGATAAATGGGTCAGCGCTGTTTTGATAGCAAAAGGGGGGCCGGCACAACATTAGGCAGGTGGTCATAATATTAGGCCTATAGCTATTTTTGGAGGAATTTCTGTGCGTGTAGGAATGAGATTTGCAATTTTCACAGATTTATCACAGATAGTTGTCAACTTTACTGCATTCAGTTACAAACCATTCGCACACACGCTCCTGCTTATTGCCATTGTCAAGAGTCAAGACATTTCATTGCCGAAGTTTTTTGTCTAAGGTCTCAGTAATGTTTGAGGTGCCTTGGCCTCTAAGCTGTTTTTCCTAGTGTGACTGTAAAGTTATTAACAACTTGTGTAGATAGATTTGCCTTCTCCATCCTGCAGTTTGTGCTTTTATTCTTCTATTTATTTATTACTTTTATCTGTTATTTATTTATATGTCCTTTTTGCGGTTTGTCATCCCACTGTGCTCGTTTCTGTCTTCCCTTTGCTCTCACCCTCCAACTGGTTCCAGCAGATGGCTGCCACCGTCTGACCCTGGTTCTGCAGGAGTGTTTCTTCCTTTTAAAAGCAGGTTCTTGTTACCCACTGTCAACCAGGGGTTGGTCGCTTTAATCAATAACTGGGTGTCTGACAATTTACTAATAGGTTCCATGATGGATTGTTTCAGCACTGTGTGTAAAGCTAAGGTAAAACATTGTGCATTACATGAGGTATGACTGCTATTGTGCACAATAAGTCGTCTTTGCGAGGTGGTTCAGATCCATTTGAGTTTTATCAGCCTTATCTAACAATCTTATATCCCCACTATGAGCATGATCAAGTAATTCCTCTCTTTGTCCATACCTGCTCCTCACACAGTAGAAACACTTCTCCGAATGCACTTTGCTCATCAAGCGGAGCACATCCCATCTTGAAAAAGTAATCGCTATTGTTTTACAGGAAAGGGTCAAGTTGCACAGCCCCCCTTTCAAGCTTTGATGGAGGTCTGAAATGAAAGTAAAACAAAAGAGGGCTGATTTTGGAGAAATCTGCATTGAAAAGGAATCCTTTCATTTACATTCTTGTAATATTCTCAGAGAAAAACAAATAGTGAAATGTCAGTACGGTTGTAAATAGCTGTAATCTACCAGCTGTAAGGCTGTTATCGGTCTTTAATCACAGGGTACTATAATATGTACATAAAACTGCATAAAGACTGCCCTGTAATTAGCATCGTAATGATACGGTTAAATAGAGAGATAAACATAACAAAACATAAATACATCATTGTCTTAACTCTGTTTGGCTCAGTCGCATCGGAGGGGGCGCTGCTAGTGTGGAGGATGAGGAAGACTTACATTCAACTGACACCTAAGTGTATGTGTGTGTGTGTGTGTGTGTGTGTGTGCATCAGGATGCTGTTAATATATCTCCACCATTATGTAGATTAGCCCTATTCCCCTGAGTGCAGCTTTACTGTTTAGTGCTTTCAATCACTCAAAGAGAGTCCGGACAAAAGCGAGCTCTGGTTTTCAGCATATACACACTTCCAATCACTGTTTTTTTTATAGACATTATATAAATCTCATAAGTTCACATGTATGTTTTATTCATAAGGACAATACACAACTGTTAGAGCACGGTTACTGGCTGGATCATCCGATCCCATGTTCACTGATTACTAATTATGGCCCTTCACATTGGATTCAGGCTGCCAGAGTTTGTGTTTGTTTGTGTGTGTGTGTGTGTGTGTGTGTGTGTGTGTGTGTGTGTGTGTGTGTGTGTGTGTGTGTGTGTTTGTTTTACAGGTCTGTGTGTGAGAAAGAGCAGTTGGGTGAGTAAGTGATCATGGGGTGGGTTTGTGTGTTGATTGCATTTGAGCAGCCCTGGTTTTAATCAGAAACAGGAGATCAATATTCTCTTCAGCTGTACTACGGCAGCAGTAACATTGAGAATTGTGTTTCCATGTTCACGCGTGTGTGCATGTGTGTAAAAGGTAATCTAGATCACCGAGTCCACGGCAGATGAAGAGGGACAGTCTTTGAGGAGAGTTCGCTTTGAACTAACCCATTTTGAGGTGTGTGTTTGTAGTTCTGCTTGTGTTTCTGAGTATATGTAAGGGCCTGCTCTCCTGCCTCTGTGAGTGTGCCATACAGAGTTGATGATATGAACTGTGTGCTGTGCTGATTATCTCTTTGTGTCTTGCAGCTATTAGCCAACACAACACAGTCGATACAGTCTGAGCTTGCGCTGTACTGGAATAACCCTTCACTGTTTACAAAACAGGCAGTCGCTGGGTTTGATATTAGAGCATTTTATATCCGAGCACTCTCACCTCAGCATAACCCCATGAGCCAGGGCTTAACCTCTGACTGCCTGTGAACTCCATAAATTCATAAAAGGATTCAACTGGGTTTGGTTCTTAAATTTAGTGTAGTGATAAATTCATAAAATAGCATGTGCCATTAATTATTTGTCCAGCATGAGCATGTAGTAGAGCAACAGTACTACTCAAAGACAGTACACTATGTGATTTAGTATGAATGCTTAACCTTCTTGAATTTATTTCAGACAATTTCAGCCTTCAGTGAACACATCACAACAGTGCTTAGTTTTGATTGTTTTTCCAAACAATTACCATTATCTTTCCCGAGTCAGGCCAATTTTCAGCATTTGAACCGAAGCCGCTTACTTCATTCGAATCGGTCCGTCGTAATCCCACACTGTGGCTGTCTGTCTGTGATAGCTTCAAATCTGTACTCAGTTAAGTGGCCTAGCTTTTAGAAAACTATCATGCAAATACCTACAATGTATTAAAAATAACAAGAATTACCGGCAGAGTGTTGACTTGATACAACTGCTTAAGAAGAGCATCCGCTAACATGTGATCTGACTTTGTAAGCGTGTGTAGCCGTGGTTTGTTGTGAGTTTGATAGACTTGCATTAGACAGACTCCTTTCAGCCTGTTTGACAGCTTCATGCTAAATGTCCTGTCTCTGTCAGCATCACTCTAGACTCCGATATGATAAATCTGCTGGCTGATTAAAAGCATCGAGCTCCGGTGGTGTGTGACTGTGTTTCTGCTAAGCTGGTTTTTCGGATAAATTAGGGTTCCTTCTGCTTTTGATTTTCAGGATTTATTTTCAAAGGTTTTATTCTGTTTTATTTAGAATTAAGAAAACTCCATCAATAATAAATGCGGGTGTGAGAAAATGAAAGGGCCAACAATGTAATTGAATCCTTTTTTTTAAATACTTCTAGACACTGTGGGGAGTTTTAAATGATTCTTTATTGCATTTGAAACCATGTGCGATGGTAGGAGACCCAAGTAACACCAGAGCAATCTCACTTTTCTTCTCCTGTTGCTATATCATAAAATGTATAGCCTGAAGGTTTGAGCACAAAGATTTCCTTTATCAGCCCGAGAAGGTCACGTGATGTGATTAAAACAACAACCAAATTTTGTGAATTTGTTTGCTTAAAAACAAATAAGACTTTATCAAAAACCAAAGGATGTTGCCAGACAAATTTTAATTATCTATCCTTGTTACTTTTGCAACAACAGCATTTCCACATCTGACTTCACTGTCATGAATTTTCATGAATTTCCAAATATCTGCAAATAAATACAGTTATTTTAAGTGGTTGCGCAAATAACCAGATGTTTTTGGGTTGTGTATTTTGGAGGAGGAGTTTCTAAAGTCTGTGCAGATGTCGAGGAGAAGGGACAGTGGAGTTTTAAACCAGAATGTGTAACACAGTCCTGTAGAGTGAGAAGTGTACTGATATTCAAGGACAAAGGTGACGTGCGGAGCTATAGTAACTGCAGAGGGCTAATGCTGATGAGTCAGCCTATGAACAAATGGGGGAGAGATATTCTAGCTAGGTTAAGAATAGAGATGACGATAACTGAGCTGCAGTATGGCGTCATGCTGAGAAGGATCACTACAGATGTGATGTTTGCTTTGAGAGTGTTAATGGAGAAGTATAGAGAAAGTAGGGAGCAGGTGGAAGAGAGCCTGGAGAGGTGGAGGTATACGCTGGAGAGAAGAGGAATGAAAAACAGTAGAAGCAAGACAGAATACATGTGTGTGAATAAGAGGAAGAGAGGTGGAAAAGTGTAGATGCAAGTGGTAGAGACAGTGAAGCTAGATACATTTTAAATACTTGGGGTCAGCCATCCAAATCAACTGACAGTGCACAAGAGAGGTGAAGACAAGAGTACAGGCAGGGTGATGTGGGTGGAGACAACTGTCAGGGGTGATGTGAGGCAGAAAAAGCAGCAAGAGTGAAAGGGAAGGTTTACATGATGGTAGTGAGACCTGCTATGATGTATGGTTTGGACAGTGACTCTAACAAAAAGACAGGAGGCAGAGCTAGAGGTGCCTCATTGGGAGTGACCAGGATGGAAGAGAAATGAGTACATCAGAGGAACAGCTTAAGTCGAGCAGTTTGGAGACAAAGTTAGAGAGGGAAGGCTGAGATGGTCTGGACGTGTGAAGAGGAGGGAAGGTGGCAATGTTGGACAGATGAAGTTGCCAGACAGAAGGAAAAGAGGAAGACTACAGAGTAAGATTCATGGATGTAGTGAAGGAGGACATGCAGAAGCTTGATGTTGCAGAGGATGATGGGGACAGGGTGAGATGGAGCCAGATGACCAATAATTTTGTGGATGGATGAATGACACAAACATATTTCTGACCATAAGAAAAATACCTAACAGAATAAAGCAGTGAATTAAAATTTTATATTCAAAAGGTCAAAGGTCAGCTTCAGTGTGACATGACGCCGTGCAAATAGGAAATAAATCTATACAGAAGGTGAGCTTGTGATTATATGTCTGAGTTTGGGACTCCAACACTGGCTGCTGTCTGTAGAGATCTTCTGTGATGCTCGGTTGATGACGTTAGGAAAGCATCCATGTTTTAGAATTTGTAGCTTCTTTGCAGCCACATCCATATTTGAAGCATGCCTGCAGTTTTGTTCCATTAGAATTGGCTCATGAACAAATACAGGGAGTTTTATTCTGTCTCGGTGAACTGACAAACCAACAAAAAAGCAAGAAAACACAGGTAACAAAGCCAAGTAAAATCAGTTTAACCTGACATTTTATCACTATATACATATATTTATATATAAGAACATGTTGGCAGAAGCAAACAACAAAACCGAGATGGTAATTCTATTTCTTTTTTTAAAGTCGGTCCATTATGTGTGTCTTTATAACAGTGTTCCCTTCAGCGTACATACTGGCAGTAGAGAGATGAATCATGGGGAGGGTTTGAGGGAGGCGGTAAGACCCAGAGGAGGAACATAGAAAGAGAAAAAGAGAGAGAGAGCGAGCATGAGAGAGAGGTGGGAGGAGAGAGGAGGAGGGACTGTGTTCACTCTCAGCTCTATGCATTGCAGCTCGTGGAGTTAGCGCGCCAGTGTGCGTCTCAGCCTGCCAGCGCGAGTGTGTGCTTCGGTACTTCGCCGTGTGTGCGAATGTGTGTGTGACTCCGGCGCTCTCTCTGCGTACGACAGGTGGAGATGACATGACTGCGCTTGAGAGGAAGAAAGGAAAGGACCTGTAAGGACTTCACAAACACATTCACCTTTTTTCTCCCCTCCTACATTCCCTCACACACACCTTTAAATTCTTGCACCTTTCAGATGTAGGAAGAGATAAATTGTTGTGTCTAGGAGTGTGTGTGTGTGTGAATGGAAATGCTCCTTTGCCAGCAGCTTATCACTTAGAGTCTGACAGCTGGCGTGCACAGAGGACAACTCAAACATGCAGACACACACAGAGGTCCTGACTGCTGTTTTTGATCCCGACAGACGTGGTCAGCAAGTGTTCCTGCGTCCTGACGAGAGTTCAGCTCCAGCCCTGAGTGCCAGACAGTCCACCACGCTGTCCGAACAACTCCAGGTAGGATCTCTTCTCTTCTCTTCTCTTCTCTTCTCTTCTCTTCTCTTCTCTTCTCTTCTCTTCTCTTCTCTTCTCTTCTCTTCTCTTCTCTTCTGTCCACACTGCCTGAAAAACAGGATGCAATATCCTCTGCGCCCTCTGCCCTCTATTCTGTTTCATCTTCCTTTCAATTATAAACAACAATACTGATTTTTTTAAACATTTTCCTTCAACTCTCCGGTTTTCCCAATATACAATCAGTCTCATCGTCCCTTCCTTTGTCCTCCCTTTAACACACACCCCCCCGCTCTCTCTTTTTTTGTCCCTCTCTATTCTATTTTTTGGGGGGGTGCTAATGATGACTTTTTGTCTGTGGAAGGTAAGTTTCAGCTCCTGTTGCTTTCTCTCTTTTTCTGTTGATTGAGTCACTGAGAGGCTTATTACTTCTCTGCATGTGTGTGTGTGTGTGTGTGAAAGAGAGAGAGAGAGAGAGAGTGAGTGGGGGGAGGTTGGGTGGGGGGATAAGGAATGGAAAGATGAAACATAAAGCAGCTATAAACATGAAAGGTAGGAAATTAAAGACAGTGCCTTTTCTTTCAATGGCAGATGAGCCCTGTGCACTGCAGTCTCTATTCACTTGTGGTGTGCTTGTTTGCACGTGTGTGTGTGTGTGGGTGTGTATGTGTGTGTTTGTTTTAGGCTAACAGTTAAATTGCCGCTGTTTGTTCTTGCGGTCCCCAGATCAACAAGCCTCGTGTTGTTTCATCTTTCCTACTTCCCCCTGCATCCTGTCATCCCTACTGCTCCTTATTTTGCATTTGTATGATTTATGACACACAGATGCATAAAATCTACAATTGCTACCCTCTGTTATATTCACATGTGCCGTCAAGCAGCGTGAGCGTATGCGTGCATTTGTGAGTTATATTGCTGAGAGATATAGTGTTGGGAGTGGAATTAAAAAAAGGAAAAAAAGAAAGAAAGTTTGATTGGCTGCCAGTGTTGACATGTTGTGCTCAGATTCAATTACCTAGATATATGCTCACAGGGGTGTAGGCGCATGTGCAGTGTCACACATGCGGGTTAGGTGATAAACATAAAGAAATGCTTTATCCGTGTCGGTGTTTCTGAGAACAAAGACGTGCTGGACACCTAAACATGGGTCTGAAAAATCCACTGTGGTGTTTCCCGACACTTTTTTTGTCCACATGTTGCTTCATGTAAAAAACATTACTACCTTTTGTGTGTTTGACTGCAGCGACGTACTTCTTTTATTCTTGCGGCTTTCATTCGTACACACCTGCCTGCAGGTACGGTATGTGTGTATCTGCCTTTACGCTGAAAATGCATTTGTGCGTCAGATGTCCACGTACGTGTTTCCGCACTCAGGTTACATGGCTGAAAGTCCTGTCCAACTGCATTCCTCTCTTACAGCCTGTTTTGTTTGTTAATGGTTAGTTGTCGTCACCCGTACTGTAATTCCTTGTGTGATTTGGTCTGGAGGGAGCGTAACGCCCTGCAGTAGGACGGCCTGAAGCGTCACAGTTGCTACAGGTTACAAATGTGCACTTTAAAGGGAGAGAAAGTTTTTGCATTCATTTTCTTGAGTGCAGTTTTGTCCACAATAAAGTATTTTTGTGACACCATGGATCTTACAGTACTCTGGATGGCAGATAAGTAGGAGCTGGAGGGGTGGAGGGCGATTAAGAAGAACCTCAGTGTTCGTATCTGCTGTCATGCATCACTGAAATTATGAGATTTGTGAGTTTATACAGTGATGGAGTAAAATGCATTCGCTTATATGCTGCCTTGTACGTGCCTGCGAGACAGTGCGGCAGTAAAAGCAGCAGACTCATCTCTCCTCAGTCTCCAGTGAAACAGATGTGAGGATTAGTTCATCAGGGAATCGGAGGTTGTTTAACAAAATAATTATTTTTGTGGATTCTTCTCACTCTCCACTCCACTGGGTGTCTGGGTGTCAATACAAATTATTATTATTATCATTTTGGCTTCATAGATGCTTATACTCACACAAACATGCTTCACTCCAAAGTCTCTGAAGTGTTTACGTACATGTCTGCGAGCTCTGTGACTTTCAACAAGTGCGTGCAGAAGCAACACTTGTGGACAGGTGTGTTCATTCACCTTTCTCCTCCAGCTCCCAGTTATCCGCTATCCTTGTCATTTTCTCATTTCTCTGCACAGATGTTTCCACGTTTTCTTCTCATTTAGCCAAAGATGACGGGCACGGGTTAAAAGCAGGGGAAAATTCTGCACTGAATGTTAAGGTGGAAGAAAAAAAGCCCATTTGAATTACGAAGGAAAAAAACCCTGTAATTATTTCTGTGTGTGCGTGAGGGGATTTGAGTGTGTGTCCCAGAACTCCAGAGACGAGCTCCCCTGATAGCTTGACCTTAATGACATGAAAGTGGTTCTGCTGAATGGAGTAGGTTTAGCCCACTGGGGGTTTGCGTTGTATAGTGTTATAATTGTGAGTTTGGGGAGCGAGGGTTAGACTCTGTGCTCGGACCTCACCGCTGGAAGAGAAAGCTTTCTTATGGGGGTTAAAACATGACTATTGCATTAGTTGCACTGGGCATGTATCTGCTTGCTCTATATGAGCGTGCCTGCCCTTGAGATAAAAGTGTTAATCTGATCTGACGACAAAGGTTTAAGAAAACCATTTTACTTGTTGCTTGCGTAAGGTG
This sequence comes from Oreochromis aureus, assembly GCF_013358895.1. Classification (NCBI taxonomy): domain Eukaryota; kingdom Metazoa; phylum Chordata; class Actinopteri; order Cichliformes; family Cichlidae; genus Oreochromis; species Oreochromis aureus. The sequence continues at coordinate 28,952,670 of NC_052955.1, read as the reverse complement.
AAATATTTTATACATTTTTACCTGTTCATACAGTCTGATCTAGTGGTTGTGGGCAGATCCGGGTGTCCACAGTTCATTTGCATACATGCAAAACAATAAGACATAGAGCTGAGCTCACAGTAAAGCTACTGACGCACTGCTCTTTCACTATTAGTCAAAATAGCTTGTCTTATCTCGTTATTTTAAGCTTGGCTTATACTCCAAAAAGGTATTTATTTAATCTTGAATTCTCTTTTGGAGCCAGTAGAAGGAATCACTGAAAAAAAAATGCATCCACTGTAGCCAGAGTCTGATGCAAAAAGTCGCTAATATCCCGCTAATATCAAACATTTTCCTTTTGAAAGGAGACATCAGGAAGCAGCGCTGTTGCCCTTAAGCCCTGATGTGGCCTTTTCAGCCTCGTGTGAAACCTCCAGAGTGTATTTCTTCTTGTCTGACTTGATTTTATCCTCAATAATATACCACCGATGCGACATGGGGCTGTAAGCAGCGAACCTGGAGCTTCATATTCAGCGGATTCAGCCAAATACACACACCGCTGATCCCATTGTTGTTGATCAGGCAATTGAAACAAATCGCCTCAAATGGTCGCAGAAGACCAGTGACCTGTGTGTGTGTGTGTGTGTGTGTCGCTGAACTGCATGTGAGGTGGTGTGGGTGTGCCGCTACATGGAAGGTGGATTGTCAGTCACTTCGCAGCGGCAGATAACCTCGAATTACACGACCCTTAAAACCTGCAGTAGCAGGGTCGTGAAGACTCAAGTGACTCACGAGCATTGTAGTGAGAATATTTTAAAGTGCTCTTCATATAGATGATGGCAGAGCACAGAGTGCGTGTCTCATCGCCTGCGTGCCTGCATCTAAATTATACCTCAGTCATGTGTAAATTCTTTAAATGCAAAGTCTGGAATCATGCATTAAATGTACCGCACAGTCACAACTCCAAAGATATCTAAAGCTGTGCAACAAGTAAGGAGACTGCATCATTTTACATGATGGGAAGGACGTTTACATGCAGCAGAAACCACATGGAGATCAAATTATCTGGAGGATGATTTGCTTGCTATGTGTGTCTTGTACATAATATTGTGGAGCTCCACATACTTGCAGTCTTACAGTTAATATCCAGCATGTATGAGCTTCTGCTCTGGGTTTTATTGCGCTGATCGATTGTGGCACAACTGAAACTATGGGGAGCAGGATTCATAAGGTTTTCCAATTCCCAACGCAGTATTTCGATTCCAAACCTCAAGGGACTGGGTAATAACAGGTAGGTGTGTCATGCATGAGCAGTGGCTGCAGCGGCGGAGAATGTGCAGTGAGGTGACAGCTTGAATCGATTGCCCGTTCGGTGAAGGCAGCAGGCAAGCTTGGTGGCTCATTAACTGATGTAGACAGCGGTGCTCGGTGAGCTTGTTGCGTGATTGCCTGTGGACTTTGTTTGATTTTCTGTAAATGTTTTGGAAAAGTACAGTATTGGACCAGACAACAATAGTTTGCTTTAAATATTAGGATTCTGTATATGCCGTGCTCTCTGCTGGGAAAGAAACTTTTCAGTGAACTTTACTCTTATGGACGTCCATTTTTCAATTTGATTGTGTTGTGCACAGAGCAGCACCAACCTGTGCATGATCAAAAACAGAAACCCCTCCTCCTTGTAGCAGAATTGCTGAACCCGAGGCTCAGAGTAAACACGAAGCAATAATAAGCTGTTTAATTAAATCAAACTCAGCAGATATTCATTCGTACAGCCTGTGTTGTTCTGCTTTGATGTTTTAATCAAGGACAGTTTCAGTTTGTTTGCAGATCAAACTTCGTAGTGAGCGTTATACTGTATAGCCTAAAGGGAAAATAGACCACATTTCTTTTCATTGTCTTTTTGTGCAGGTGTCAGTTTGAAGTTTACACACCATCATTCTTTATCAGTCATCTCATTCGTAGGTTTCATTGCAGTAATCTTAAAACATTCATCCTTGCTTAGCCCCAGTGCAGAAGCAAAGAGGAAGGTTACCTGCTTTGGTTGCAATAATTTGTCTTCTACTTTAATGCAAATGAAAAAATCCAAAAGTCATTAAGAGAACTGATGAAATGTTTTAATTAAAGGTGCCTGATGATGTGAGCCACAACTACAGTAAGTTGTGCAATGCTCAAAACACTTAAATCACACCAGAAGCTGATCAATGAAATAAGCAGGTTAAAAATCAACATTAAAATCTGAAATCAAAGCCTGATCTGACTTGGATGCACTTCGGACAACATCTGTAAATGCTCCTGATGAGATGGTGGATGGTGTCCTTGGGGATCTCCTTCCAGACAGGGATCAGGGTATGAGTTAGCTCCTGATCAGTCTGTGGTGCTATCTGTTGGTGACAGGTGCATCGATGTAAAAACTCCCTGAAGTTCTCATTAGATTCAGGTCTGGGACAAATCAGGGCTAGACAATGGCATCAGTGCCTCCATCATTCAGGGATTGCCTACACATTCTGGCCTCATGGGGCAGCGCATTGTCCTGCACCAGGAGGAACCCACCCCTAGCGTAAGGTGTGACAATAGGTGAGGATTTAATCCTGCTAACAGCAATCAGGCTACAGCTGGCTAACACGTGGAGGTCTGTGTGACCCTCCAAGGACGTGACCGCGCATTTCATCAATGACCTATTGCCAAAACAGCTGGATGATGTTGCAGGTACCACTGTGTTCGCCACGTTGTCTCCAGACTCTTCATGTCTGTCGCATGAGCTCAGTGTGAATCTGCTCTCATCTGTGAAGAGAACAGGGCGCCAGTAGCGGACCTGTCAGTTCTGGTGTTCTCAGGTGAATGCCAGTCGAGCTACACGATGCCGGTCTGTGAGCACAGGTCCCACTAAAGGACCTCAGGCCGTCGTGCCACCCTCATCGAGTCGGTATCTGACAGTTTGGTCAGAAACATGCACATGAGTAATCCACTGGAGGTTATTTCGGGCTAGGTGATTGCCCTTCAACTGCCCTGTCCAGCTCTCCACATGTAACAGCTCAACTCGGATATTTCCTCTACACTGTTGAGACAAAGACACCTTTTTGCAATATGGATGTGCCATCCTGGAGGAGCTGGGCTACCAGTATGGGCTACAGGCACAGTCTCATGCTACCAACACTGACGAGAAAAAAGCAAAAGAAGAGGAAAAACACTCAGGAGGTTTAAATAATAAGAAAGAAATGATCTATGGACAGCAGCTACAAGACCAAACAACTTTGTTGGTCTTGTGTTATTGTCGCCTCTCTGTTGCACCTGTTATCACTTTCATTTGCATCAAAGCAGGTGAAATGAACTCAGTGTTTCGTGATTTCTAACTGGACAGATTACAGTTTTTCTCAGTTGCTTTGGTGCATTTCTCACAACAGAATTGATCTCTGCACCACTACTAAGGCTCTTCTCAAAACAATTAGTGCAAACTGCAAAACATGGTGGATAACTTGCAAAAGTGAGTCACTTCATCAAAAAGAAAAGTCAGTTGTTCAAAAGCAAGTCAGTTGCTCAAAATAAGTAGTCAATGCTTCAAAAGCAAGTCCCTTAATCAAAACAGATAATATATTCATCAAAAGCAAGTACTTATATCAATCAAAGTTTCTGGGCTGTCACAATTACAAGTCAGTACACCAGCACCTTTGGTCACAAAATCAAATGGTTTGAACATGTTCTCATTGTGACGGATTTCTTTGTAGGTGCTTCCCAATGACATGTCAAGTCTGAAAACCATAAATTGTAAAGGAAACTCAAGACACTTCATATGCACTCTTGATAATATTCAATTGAAACTGTGCACAACATTGTGCAACTGGGGAAATACAATAAATCAAATATTTTACAGCAAACATAAACTCACTTAGACAGTAAACCTTACTGCAGTAGTTATGAAACAAAAAAACCCCTGAAAAACAGACACTGCTGCATATCAGTCACTGATATCTAGACGCTCCCGTCTGTCTGCCCACATATTTGCATCAACATCACAACGAATGTCAGCTCTATCGATGCATCGGGGAAAGTATCGTCTGGAGTGTCGAATCCACCCTCTGCAGGACTCTGCTGTGATGTCATCACAAGCTTTTGTAGATTCAGTATGCACCTCATGCCAATCCTGTCTGTTGGTTTACATCATATATATATACTTGTAGAGTAGGGGATACTGTAACGCGATTCACCTATGACTGGGTAGAAGAGGCTTTTCATTGGTTGCAAGTAAGAGTAACACACACCAATTTTCATTAGTGTGAGATAAGGTTCACCTGAGAAAAGTAATTTATGGAGATTTTCATGGAAACTCCTTAAAAATAGGGTTTTCAAAATGGGTGTACAAATTGTTTGACAAGATGTTCAACAATTTTGAGTGCACTGACACAAGCAATGAAATGAAGACTATTAGTTGTATGGACAATGACTATTCAGCCGGTACAAGTATAAATAATTGTGACATTCATGATAGAAGCAAAGAGATAGTGATGAATAGCAAGTCAAAAGTGACCATTCTTTAGATATTTGTACTTACTCAACTGCTTCATGTCCAAAGGCATTTGCCTTTGGACGAAATGAACATGAAACCGCCACAAGGTTGTGCCAAAACGACTACATGTTGTGGAGGTTGAACTAACTATTGTGCAAAGTTTAATTCTGTTGTGAGAAATGCACCAAAGCAACTGAGAAAAACTGTAACACTCCTGAGGTTTAGCTGACTTTGTGTTATAGTGAGTGCTATACTCTCATTTAATATAAGTGATTGTTTTCTTTTACATATTTAAATTTGCAGTGGCTACAAATATCACAATACCTTTACTCTACAATTTTCACTACCAAAATCAACTTTTACTTGTACTAAAACTGTAATATTAATGTATTTTTGGTTAGTAAGAATTAACCAGAGTATGTGGTTGAGGTATTTCTACCTACTTTACATAGTTTGGTTGTTTCGTCCCGTGGCTCCCAGATGAGGATTTTGGAGCATGGTTAAATTTATGTATTTTTACTTAATGATGGTTGTTAGGAAACTTTATATTATTAAAAAGCAAAGTTGCTTCAAACTTTTTTTTCTGCATTGTTAAGATAAAAGATAGTGCTTTTGCTTATTTGCCTTCTTGTCCTGCTGTGGTGGCATTTTTCCCGTGGCGGGGCTTTCTGTGGCTGACTGATGCAAATCCAGACAGAGGGGAGAGGGTGTTTTACTTTACAGGGGCACAGCAGTGTTGCATTACATGCTGTACGGTTCAAAGCAATGAGAAGAAATTCAAGTTCAGACCATCGGGCTTCGCCTGCCATGGCACTTTGAATTACACATTCTGATAAATGACCGCGGACACAAGGGCACCTTCACTCCACAACAACCCTCTGTGAGCGCTGTATATATGCGTTGTGTGCGTGCGCATGTCAGGGTTAGCGCTTTTTCTTTGATAAATGGACTGTATTATTCAGAGCTGCTGAATTTTATCTCAAGTGGATCCCTGTGGGGCATTGAACAAGCTCTTTCTCCTTCTGCTTGCATGCGCGTGTTCACATACCCACAGACCGCTACTCTCACATATCTGTAGGTAAATATGCTGTACGGCTGTATATTTGTTGTCCAGGCACCCTGCTGAGTTGCAAAACTCCAAAAAGAACGAGTAGGCATTCGAGCCCCCCCCCTTTCATTCAGACAGAAAGGTGATAATCACGACACGTTCTTTGTCAGCTGGCAATGTTGATATGACGAAAAACAAGGCAAGCAGGCACGAGAGCTTCCAAAGACTGCAGCCAAACACTACGAGGCCACAAAAACTGTTGCCGTGGATGGTTTCCATTAATCACGTTCTTGCATTTTAATTGATTGTTTTGCCTCTAATAAGGTTAAAGATGAGATATAGTTACTCATCCTTTAATTGCGGGCTTGTTCCTCAGCTGCTCTTGTCCTCGTATTGAAGTGCTTTGGGCGCTGACTCTGAACCCCAAACTGAGGGCTGTACTACGAAGCACGATTTCATCATATCCAAATAACTTTAGGGTTTCTGTGCTATGAAGGCAGTTCACTTCTTATCGGGTACATTGCCATGGTAACTTAACCTGCTGTGGAGCAGGTAATGTTGGAAGATCCTTTAGACCTAACGTCTAATGTTAGCATCAGGGAAACACAGGGATGCTATTGGCACGAATATGTGATCCTAAAACACCTGTAGACCTTAGTATTACATTTTGCACATAAAATAAATTCTGTTTTTATATTTATTCTTTCCTCAGACTGCAGCTGGAAGAATAAAAACTAAACCCATCTTTTAAATAGTACGCTTATGAAATACTCAATTATAATCCATCTGATTTTCTCGTGTCCTTGCGAGAGAGCTATGATATCGATAAGTCTGTTAACTTGCACATTCATTATTTTTGCTGGCTTTTCTTCCAGGTTTTATGTTAATGTGCAGGGAATACACTGAGTTAAGTTAATGAGTTGATAACCAGCTTCATGTGACTGATGCTACAGTAGGGTAAGAGACTCCTAAAAGATACCCCGGGGATGCTGAACCTTCGTTGTTGTTCATTTCTGGGCATTTATTTAATGTAGAAATGAAGGTAGGCAGAGATCGGGGGAGACTGACTTGCAAGAAATGGTCCTAAAAATAAAAATAAACTATAATGTTATTGTAATATAACATTTTTTTCCTGCAGTGAACATGACATTACTTCTTATTGTCTCTCCAGTTTGTAACCTGTGGTCACTCACTGGGTTTTAACTAAACACAACCAGTATATTACATTGATTACCAGCCACAGGTCTTGTGCTTTAGAAACTGTGGGTTTTGTTGTCTGTGAACAACAGTTTTGTAATTGGACCACTCATACATATAAACATGAATTAGTTTAGCAAAATATTAAATTAATTAGGAATAAATTAATTTTCACAAAGCTTTTACAGCAAAGCTGTCCACACCAATTAAAAAAAAATTGTAAATATGACATGAAAGTAAAAATTGGGTCTTAATTATTTCCTCACCTCTGCCCCGACAAGAACAAAAAGAAAACGGAGAAGAACTTTGATTTATTCAGCACACAAAAATGCTCCCCAGGGCTCCATGGACATTACTCTTAAGCATATGCGTGGATTCATTAGCCCGCGATCAAGAGAGAAGCATGTAATCCACGCTGCTTCTCGCTTCCTCGGATTTTGGTACATGACATGACTTGCTGCTTCTTAAAGCCCTCTGGCTCTCATGTGTAAAGAAATGGTATATTCGCCCAGTGAGAAGTCAGTTTAAATTGTATGCCTGTTAAGAAGAAATGATCTATTCGCCTTTTGCAAAACCCACTTTGCAGTAACTGACCCCTCTCTGAAGCTAATTCGTCTGTGGCCTTGCCACAGTACAACAAGAAAAGTGAAATTGTGAGGTGGCTTTATCTGCCTCCAGGCGCATTCACCACTTTGAGCAAAACAGAAGAAAGAAACAAGCGGTGAGTCATCATTCACCTCATGTAGGCAGAAAGGATATAGAGAAGTTGTTCTGCAACTCTTTCTTAAAGTGATCCTCTACCCAGAAACTCTTTAAGCAAGTACAGCAACAGATACGCCTTTGCAGGATTTCATGGTGCAAGCTGATGTTTGTCAGAGTTTAATTCAATTCAGTCCAAGGTGCTTTGCATTGTGAGGTAAAGATCATACAATATTTAAGAGGGAGTCCCAGTTATCTGATGATCCACAGTGAGCAAGCAGAGGGTGATGGTGGGAAAAAAGAACTCAGAGAAAAAAAAAGCATAAAAACCAACAACAAACAGGAGAAAATACAAGCTATGGGAGAGGATAGAAAACAGTTAATGGCCTGCCATAGTGGTCCTACAGTATGCACATTATAAATGCATGGCGAGTGAAAAACTAGGGAGTGGAGGAAAACGCTCGGTGCATCATGCCATGTCCTTAATAGCCTGAGTCTGCAGCTCCATAACTAAGGGAGGTTTGTGACCTCGGTCAAAATGGAAGGTTTTTAGCCTCATTTGCTACTTTAATGATAAAAAACCAACTATGTGTTGCTTAAGGTTGCAGGAAACTTCTGGCAGTAACAATATTTTAATGTCAGTTTCTTCAGATTTCTGACTGGCACATCATTAATAATATAACTACACACAGAATAAAGCTATAAGGGCAAGTGTTCGGTCAGTCCAGAGTTTGGTAATGAGCTGCAGTCGGTGTTTTTGCTGCATGTCTGAAAAAATATAAGTCATGAAAAGTTAAAAGGTGGACGTACACATGCCTGATCGTCGGGGTAGTCTGCAGGGAGAATCCAATTAACATTTCAACATCAACAAAAACTTAAGGAACTGGTCTCAGTAAAACTTCAGGTGATTTTAAAGTAGTTACTCCAGGCTGCAAGTTTTTGAATTGTATTATCCGTGTTTCAGGCAGCAGGCAATGAGTTTTAGGGTTTATTGGCTCCGAAGTTTATAAAATTTGGTTGTTTTTGTATTTTTATTTTTTATCGCCTGTATTTCAGTCTACTTAACTTGAGTTTATGCAACTCTGCTGGTTGCACTGCTTTCTTTCTTCGCCAGGGATCTCTTGTAAAAGACATTTTTAATTTCAGGAGAGTCCTATTTTCCTGATTAAATAAAGCTTAAATAAATAACATGAATTTCAGAGAATTATGAATCATTGTTTGGACGCTGTAAGTGTGAGATGAAGTGCAGCATAACAATACATTACCCTTCTTTCATCTAAGCGCCAAAGCCATTTAGGCTTTATGGGATTTCTTAGCCAAAAGCTGCATGTGCGTCCATCACGACCACTAAATTTTTCTTATTCTATTTTGAGGATGGCAAAGACATCCTGTAATATTATATAACGTAAATTTAGTTTACCAGGCAACAAAAAGCATGCATATATAAACATATGTCTCACCTTTTTCTGTGTTTCTTGCTTCATCCCACTCATGCCTATGCCTCATAAAAACAACCTTTTTTTTACTCAACAACTGTTCACTAGTTTATGAGCAACGGCATAAAATCCAAAATTTAAGGTGGGTGGCCTGCCCACGCTTCTTTTCCCAAAAAAAAAAAAAAGTAGATGGTTTTCTGTTCATCTGGCATCACTGCAGTAGCTTAACGCCAGCGAGGCCAAGTTAGATAAGGATGTGAGTGCAGAGGCAGAAGAGAGGCAGTATGAATAATAGGTACTGAGAGGTGGACGAGATAGATAGATAGATAGATAGATAGATAGATAGATAGATAGATAGATAGATAGATAGATAGATAGATAGATAAAGAAAAAGGTGCACTTTTCTCTTCACTCTTCATTTCCTTCCTAATGTGACACGGTGTGAATTTTTTGTAGCTGTTTGTGTGTTTTGGTGCTATTCTCATTCTGTCCCATTCAATTTGTGGGCCTTCCATTGTGGTAATAGACCATTACTGAATGGAGACTTGAATAGAGGGGAGAATAAAAGCCAGAGGAAAAAAGAAAAAAGAACTGAGGAAGTGGGTGAAAGAACAGCAGGAGAAGAGGTGTCAGTATGTGATTTCCCCAGGGGATTGAACTAAAATAGAGGGGCGTGTCCCTTTCTTTCTGGGTCTCTCACACTTAGTTCCTGTCCACTTGCAATGTGTAGCTGCTTGTGTGTGTGTGTACTGTATACGCCTATGCAGTGTACTGTGCCACTTTTCAGTGTTGACCTTTATATATGCTTCTAACATGCTCAAGTTTTCCTATCGGAGAGGTTTCAGTATGTGTATTCAGATGTGAGGGTGTAGGCGTTTGTGCGTGTGTGGGTGCATACATGCGTGTCTTTATGTAGGTGTGTTTTCACCACTCCACCTTGTTAGATGGTGGTTTACTGGCCTACGCGATTAATCCGATTCGCACCGATAACAGAGATCAATCCTTTCACCTCCACGCAAACACGTCGATGCGGCACGCGCACACGCACACAATGATGCACTCAGAGGTACACTTAAAAATTTCCATAGGCACAGAGGTCAACATCCCCCAGGCTTATGTACCTTTTACTCTAAAAGCTCGGCTCTATCAGGAGGAATACATCGAGACATGTGAGTGGCTTTTAGACATCCCTGTGGAGAAACTGACAGTTAACTGAGGGGGAAATATGAGCTTTTAGATCCCTGCAGACGGCCAATGTAAAAATGAGCCGTATTCTTCTCATCGGTCTGTCTGAACACTGATGTGCAGAAAACTGTGAGCAGACTGCATGTTTGTTTGTTTTTTGTGAATTTAACGCTGCTTTGTGACGTCACACATCTTACATTGAATGCAAAATGCAAAGCACCTTTATTGCATAAAAGCGTTTGCCTATGATTACAGTTTAGAAAACCTTATTAATAATGAATCACTTTAAAAAAGGGATAGCTGAGTGTTCTCCTTGTGTTATTGTAAGCTCAAATACAATAAAAAAGAAAACGAAGGTTCTCAAACTTCTCATGCTTGGAAAGATGCCCCAAAATACTAAAAAGGTTTATGCATAGAGGGGGGTGCAGACATGCCAAGCCATGCCTAAACTTGTTTACCTCTGTAATGGTTTGAGGATTGCTACATCCAAACCGACAGTAAAGAGGCTGTAATAGAGTCTTGAAGCTGCTTCTCTCATAAAAGATGAAATAACTGAATCGAGGCATAACGCAAATTTCTTTATCCTCAGCCTTGTGTTAGTCCCTTAAAATGATTGTCTGCTGGAGCTTCTCATCATAACATTCACAATAACAGCTGTAATTCTTTGCAGCTTAAACCGATTTGGTCTCTTTTTGCACTACTTGTATGGCATTTTAAATTAGTTCTCACGCCTCTGTGACAAAATGCGCTGACCCAGCATTTGATGGCTGACTAACTCTAAAAGACACTCTATTAAATAACGTGAAGAGCCTTGATGGTGTCATAACAATCGAGCATGCAGGATTTTACACTTTAGGCCACTTTATTATGTACACCCTTTAAACTCCTCGCAACGCAATCCAATGGCAGCAACTCAGAGCATTTAGACATGGTGAAGACGACCTGCTGATGTTCAAACCAAATGGCGAGACAGCGTCAGGCTGATAGAAAGGCAACGGTAACTTGAGTAACCACTTGTTACAACCAGGTTATGCAAAAAAGCATCTCTGAATGCACAACACATCAAACCTTGAAGCAGATGGTCTGTAGCACCAGACAATCGCACCAAATGTCACTTCTGTCAGCTAAAAACAGGAAACTGAGGATGATTAGAAAGACATCGCCTGCCTGGTCTGATGACTCGTGATTTCTGCTGTGACATTTGGATGGTGGGATCAGGATTTAGAGTAAACAACATGAAACCATGGGTCTGTCTGGGAACCTTCAGGCTGTTGGTGGTGGTGTAATGGTGTGGGAGATATTTTCTTGGCATACTTTGGGCCAGACTGAGGTTTGTTTTAACACCACAGCCTGCCGGAGTATTGCTGCTGACCTTTATGACCACAGTGTACCCATCCTCTGATGGCTAATTCCAGCAAATACTGCATCATGTCACAAAGCCCAAATCATCTCAGACTGGTTTCTTGGACATGAAATGCCCTCCACAGTCACCAGATTTCAATCCAGTGGAGCTCCTTTGAGATGTGGTGGAACGGGAGCGCATCATCCCAGACATCTGAGGAATGTTTCCAGGATCTTGTTGATTCTGTGCTGTGAAAAACTGAAACTGTTCTGAAGGTAAAAGCGGGTTCTAGTAAGGCCTAATAAAGAGGCCGGTGTTTGGCTATAGATACACAGAAAAGTAATCCCTTTGAGAGTGATGACTTACAGTACACTGGTGTTTGAGAGCATTTTATTTTCTTTTTATTTTGCTGTGTTCAGGAAGTTTTGGGGCTGCAACCCTTCAGCAAAGCCACACACACTGTGATGGTAAGAGGAGGCCAAGTTCGAAGATTGTGTTTAAAAAAAGTTACTGATAATTGCTTGACAAATAATTTGCAGTATTCTCGATCTGTTTCTTTTCCACCTCACTGCAGCAGAATGCACTGCACCATTCTCTTACTATCTGCAGATGAAGTCTGACTTTTAAAGTTGAAGGAGAACTTTTTTTTTTTGGATAAGGATGTTGATCACAGTCTGAAGGCCAAATGCCAGGGAGAAAAAGAAAAAGAAGAGACCTTCCTCTGTGTTACAGCTCAGCGCTCAGTCTGGCAGTTCATCAGAGTTTGAATAAGAGGTGTAGCCTCCTGCCACCGAGTGTACTGAGGCATCACCATCGGCATTTGAGTTGTATGAAGGTGTCTCTAAAGAAGAAGTCGTTCAGCACTGGCGACGCTGCATGGCATTTTAAAAAGGATCCGGTGCCTGAGGGCGTAGCCACCGTCACCTGCAGTGCCGGCACCGAGGTCTGTTCCTCTGTGCCGCTCTGCCTCTGAGTAAATGAACAAGTTTCGCCTCTGGGCAAACAGATTTACATCACAAATAATGAGCAGCTTCGAATTTTGATGATTGCTGTTTTAACAACTTTTTCAATTAAACTGAAAAAGTTTGAACATTGATGCTGAGAGGACATGATTGAATTGCCTCTAGATGTTTACGCGGAGTAAGAAAAAAAACATTTGGTGCTCTTTTTATTTATTTATTTATTTGGGGCATCATTCATTATTGAGCTAGGGGCTGGATGTGTTTAATTCGAAGCTGAGGTATGTAAGGTATGTTATGTAAGATAGACTTTTGCCTTCATTTTAACTTTTCTATTGAGGACATGTATTGTGCCTTCGAATTGAAGCTGCGGCTGCGTTATTTCAAGGTTGGATTTCTTTCGCGTTTGTTTGGCTTCGTTTTTGAAAATCAATCTTAAATTGCATTCCTACCAGCATTATGAAAGACTCTAAATTGACTTTCTGTGAATTGCAGAGAACTATGAACGGTATTTGTTTGTGAAAAATGCCTTTTGTGAAAGTTTTACTTTACTAAAAAAAACCCATGGAGTGTGTAAAGTAATGCCGTAAGCCTGATAAAAGGGGACTTTTTTTTGCTAGAAGTAGAAAAAAAATAAGGTGAGCACTTCATGAAAAGGTACTTTAACTTTGAAGTGTTGAAATTACATTGCAAACACTGCTACCTGGGTGGGCCATAATTTACTGGATGCTAATTAGTAGCCTTTATCACCTTTAAAGTGGCATGGCAATCAGTACATTTATATGTGCTCCACAGAGTCAAATTATCTGGATTATAATTGCAGGTATCGAATGCTTCAGTGAGTCAGAGGTCTGGAAAAAAAATCAGCACAGCAAACAGAAACGTCATTAATATAGAAAAACAGAGGCCACTCGTAGTGATTTGTGAATGCCAATTTAATTCCTTTTCAGCGTTTATGTTGTGTTGTCAAGAAGTTGACAAGTAGTTGCTCGTTTTTTAATCTTCAAACATGTTAACTAGTCACAACTCAGCTCAGCTGTCCTTGTCTTCCCGTCACTGTGCTTCTCACTTACTCTGTTGATTCTTCGTCTTTGTTTTTTCTTTTTTATCTGCCTCTTTTTACCGTGCAGACTTCCAACACGAACATTTCCCTGACAGCTAGATACTCTTGAACTTCCCATAATTGCCTTTCTGTCCTCTAAAGAGTTTTTCCATGTCATGCATCAGGGGCAAGGCTGTTATCTACGGTGGACTCCTGAACCGCTCGACAAGCATGTTGGAGAGAGTGTGTATGTGTGTGTCTGGTGTGTCGCTCAGCGATACTCGAACGCGGCCAAAATGTCAAAGTGATGTCGACGCTCCGTCCGGGTCTCCGGTTAGGCTTCTTGTGGGTTTTTCAGGCTCTTAACTCTTAAAACTTATGAATGTTTTCACACTAAATCATCGCTGTATGAACTTTGAGCATTACCGCTTATTGAACTGGGCAACCTGCTCTGATGGCAACATGTAAAAGTAATCGAGAGGCTAAACAGCATTAAATGTAACTAAAAAAAGAGGACTGTTTTTTCTCTCTCGTGCAATTTTACATCGACAGTTTGATTTAACTAAATGTTTCCAGGCGGCTCTGAAATGAGAAATAAATGACAGCATTAAGTCCTTTAAACGGACCAACTGTTGTTAACACTCAGAGGATGTTTCTCCTGGATCCATTAAAGAGAATGATTAAAAACTAAAAAAAAAAAAGGAATCAAAAGAAAGCAAACATCATTTTAAAAACTTTTAAAAAACGTACAGCGATGTGTTATTATCCACACTAACTCTGTAATGCAGATAACTCAACCCAGTGTCGTTGCTACTCAGTTCGAGCCTTCGCTTTTAGTGCTCCGTTTGTACGTTAATGAGCAAGTATCAAAAATTTACAGGATTTATAAAGCATGTTTTTCTTATTAAAGGCTTAACGCTGGCACAGCTGCCTGAGAAACACACCTCCAAATGACCTGGAGCCGTTACTTAATTACATCAAATTTTAATAATCTTGGTGCTTTTAGTGCCAAATGATGCCACATCACAACCAGCGCTACTTGATTCAAAGGGAATGCAGTATAATTTTGTTTTTCTGTAGCTGCAATTTTGCAGTTTTCCTGTTTATTTGGTACCACACTGCCACGAAAATCAAAATGAATACTAGTCGGGGTATGAAACCAAGGTGTTTAAAGTCTTCATGGTTTATTGTGGCTACATGACAGATACAGTAGATTAGCATTTCATTGCTGCTGTTGATTAATGGAGTGATTCGGGCGTCTTCAGTTGATAAAAACTGTAGGATTTATCGTTTTTTCTGGAGCTGGTACATTTCTGCTGCTGTACTCTCTTTGATGTGAAATTTCTGAATGTTACTCTCTGCGTTTGCAGACTAAAACAAGCCCCGCGTTGGTTTAAAGAACAAAAGTTACTGATTAAAACGACTTCCAAAGGTGTCTTAAACAAATGAGGCACGTGATCTCATGTATCCATGTATTCCATCCATTCTCTTCCGCTTATCCAATCCAGGGTTGCGGGGGCGCTGGAGCCTATCCCAGCTGATCTTTTGTTTTCTAAAACAGACAACTTAAGCTGGACCATATGCAAGTATTGCCAAGGGATATATTTAAACTTTCACACATTTTCTTTAGCATTTAACGAGCCTGTGTTTTGCAAGGATTTGTCTAAAGTGCCCTAATTTACTTTTTCACAGACTATGCCTTCCACTTTTTTCCTTTAGGGTTTTAGCCTCAAAACATTTCTTCTCCTTATAAGTGAGAAGGAGGGAGCATAGCGACAGTAGCCATCAAACTGTTATTATCAGAATAATACTAGTAAAGAACAAGCGAGTGATGCTCCAACTAAGTTAAAGTGAAATGTGTCTTGCAGCCACATTATTTTTGCATTATCAGTGAAATTGATATGTTGATCCTTGATTGATTTCTCCCCACCGGACTGTTTGATTGAAATGCCTGATTAAAGGATCAAAGGCTGAAATGTTCCTCTTGATTGATTGATTGATTGATTGATTGATTGATTGATTGATTGATTGATTGATCATACTTTATTCATCCCGAGGGAAATTGGGTTAAGGCTGCCAGCCGTGCCAGCGCCGTATCTTGCTGATGTGAAGTCTTAAACTTTTGAGCACCATCACTTTAGGTGTAACCTTTTTTTTCCAAGCATGATGTTTTTCATATTTTAAGAAGTTTGTGCAGTTACAAATAAGTTTAGATAAATTATGTTATTTAAATATGCTGGGAGGAAAAAAACAGTCTTCAGGTCCAGATTTTTTAATTTCTTCTTCTTTCATGTCCCTTAAATTACTTCTGTTGTGTTAGTGTTACTATTCTTCCATTTGCTGGTGTTTTCTTGCCCACTCAGGGCCGCTATATCTTAGCCATTATTTGACAGGAAATAAGGAGAGAGTGAGGCGTAATGGCATGAAAGATAAGGTCTGGGGCAGACCTGAACACAGGCCCCTGCAGCAAGGACTGTAGCCTTCAGTATACAGGTTGCCACGTCAATCAGGTGACTTATACTGGCACCCGACTGTTGTAAATCTTTATATTGCCTTATTAAACAAGGTATAACTCATACACAGATGGTTCAAAATACATCACCCTGCCTCCTACCAAAGAAAGAAACACAAGGAGCCCGTTACTCCAGTGTTGCTGCTAATGAAATTTAGAATAAAATATTACGGCCTGCACTCTTGCAGTCTCTCACTATTAGATTACCTCAAATGGCAAATTGCATTTTTAATAAGTTTAACATAACGACGTTCCTTTCTTAACAAATGTTTTTGTCGTTTTCGTTTGTCTGACGATTTTGTTTTTCCTTTAAATCTAATTTTTGCATGTGGTTTTTATCCTCGTTGTAGTGGAAGTACGAATGACAGTAGCTGTCAGGTGTGCCCCGACCTGTTAAGTGTTAGGCAGAGAGTTTTAAAAAGAGGTCAGGGAGCATTTCAATGATCACTGCATCCATGATACGTGGTTTATATTCTCCCCTTTCTTCTCAGTTCCTCTTTACTTCCATCTCAGTCTGTTTCTACCCATCCATCCCTCCATCTGCTGCTCTGCATCCATCTGTCTCTGTGTCCTTTTACCAGCTTGCACTTCCAACACGCATGTCTGTCAAGCCTTTGCAGTCAATTATCTCCCTCTTTTAAAGAGTTAATCTTAATGTTTGCCCTGGAATTGATTAACCAATAGCAGGACAGGTAACCATTGATAAAAAAGATCAATTGTACGGCTCTCTTGAGAAATGGTCCTAAGGACAAGTTGCATAAAAACGCACACGTATACAGGAAGACAGACAGACTGGCAGCAGCTGTGTACATAGATCACAATAAAAAAGAAGGCAGAGACAAAGCAAACAGGATTCCCTGTAATTTAATTATCTTGATTACATCATGTCGTTTTATTATGCTATTTTGTTACGGCCCCTTATTACTATGCTGGCAAAATCACATTTCTGCTTCGCATCAAATGCGTTTAAAGTTGCTGGCACCTGGGCCGAGCATGGCGAGCACACACGAGCACACCAGACGATGCGCACAGACACACACACGTGCTCTAAAACCAATGGCAGCATGCTAAACAGCAGGCGTCTTCTATTAAATCAAATCAGTATGAGATGACATGTTATCTATTCTAAGCGCACTCTGTGGCTCTCAAATCTTTTATCAAAAAATACAGCTAACACCCGGCACGCTACCAGTCGGCGTGTGTCTCCAAGGTGCGTGTGTGTGTGACAGATATTAAATGGGCTTTGTCTTGTTCTGCTCCTCAGGAAATGAACCTGACATTACTCATCTATCACGACCGCTATCCCTCCCCTCATCTCTCCGCTCTTCTCGTCTTTACCTCCTCTCTCCCTGCACCTCTCTCCGTCACCCCGGTCTCCTCAGCTTTTTTCTCCCCTCCGCCTGCTCTTCTTTCTTTCTGGCCTTTTCAAATCTTCTTTTGTCTTCTTCCTTCTGTCTGTTCGATCTCAATTCTTTGCCGGATATGCCTCATTCTCCCTCTGTCTCTTTCTCCTTTTCATCATGTATTCTACCCAACTCTCCTTGCGTACAGTACGTTCCATATTTTCTCATTTCCCTTCACTTTTTTTGCGCCCCCCCTCGCTCCATTTGTACTCTAAATTACAACACTTTCTCCTCCCACCTGTTTTTTCTCCCCGTGTCTATCGCTCTCCTCTTCTGTCAATCTTCAAATCTGCTCCTTTCCATCATTACTCCTTGCACCATTCTTCTTCTCTACTTATCTTTTAAACAGCCCTGTTCCTCTGCTCAGCTATTCATCCTGGGCTTATTCAAGTGCACAGAGACCTCTGATAATATGAATGCACTGGCAGTTTTTTTTCTTTTTTTCTGTCCCTGAATCCTCATAGCCGCTTCAGCATCTTCCATCTTGTCTGATTTGAGTTTGTCTGATCAGTTCCACATTAAAACAAAAGTCTAAAACTGTGCATGTGTCAGTTTCAAGTTCACCCTGAAATAATTTCATGCACATTGCCTCCCCCAACGATGATTGCGTTCTGTTTCCTTCTGTTCTCCAATGACAACGACAGCAAGCAGCTGATGACAGAAGCTGTAACGGCACACAGGACAGGTGTCTGCAAATTCAGACAGCTTTCACCTGTCAGTGTCAGCCCAAACCTATCCTCGTATACTTTAATCGTGGAATTTAATCCTAACAACACAGCCAGATGCTTTCTTAACTGTTGCCGCGGCGCCATTGGGATATTAAAAGGAGCAATGTTCCCGCTGAGGAGTAATGTAGCTCTGTAGATATTAACACTGCACATGAAACAAAGTAATATTAAACCAATTTTGATTGTAATTTTTCTCGTGCTCTCTGCAAGAGTGCTGTTATTAAAAAAAAAGCAGTTACAAGGAATGAGAAGAGACTTACACAGCACATGTTTTGTTGAAGGTCGTACCACAGCAAAATGAAAAAATAAAATTACAATTAATGAGGATTGGATTAGATGAAGAAGAGTGATGACAACCAAGTGAAACGAATGAAAATACTTGTAAACAAACATGTATAACAATAATAATATATACATAGAAGCGTCATTCTTATTTATTGTGTCATATCTTATATATTTAGTAAAGGCATCTGAGATGCTGCCTCTTGTAGAAAACATAAGAACAATTAGGGTCTGATTTCTTAATATTAAATCTCATTTAGCCTTCGCATGCACATAAGTTTGCAAACAAAGGTCCAAGCTTTAATTTGACTCAGACACTCTTTCTGGCCAGAAACAGCTTTTAAATATGGGTGAGACTGAATATTGATAAGGGAATATATCATAACACCAAAATTTCTGTATTTTTATTAAAACATGCACCAGCTCTAAACATATTCCACATGACAGCACTGATACCACTGTTTACAGGGACAGGGTTTAGAAATTAAAGGGTTCCACATTTTTTTCTTTTAATGGATTTAAGGTGAAATATGATCAAATGGAAGTTTGTCATTTACATAGTTGCAAAGTTCTTTTTCATAGAGGGTTACGTGATTGCTGGGGTTTTATCCAGAGTACTGCAGGGTCTTTACCTTACAGTAAAAGCATTTTGTGGATGACTGTTGTGATTTGATTCCATATAAATAAAATATCAGTTTGGTGTTTATAAAGCAATAGAATAAAATTTACAGAAATCTTAAAGTTACTTACTTGGTGCCTCTGCTGTGTTCACTCCTCATGTCTAAACCAGCCAAATACCATCACTGAAGAGTGACGCGTCAGCCTAAATCTTTAAACACAATCCAATCAGAAGCACTGCAGGATGGGCCATGACTGTAGGATTCCTGTAGAGTATTTTCAAAGTAAAAGCCATCTAGTGTCACACACTGATTCATGCCAGTTTTTTTGTCTCATTTTTGAAAGAAAAAAAAATTACTCCTAAGTCCAAATCTCAGTGACCTCATAGTTGTTTGCTCCATAACTCCGTAACTCTTTGTGGTGGCACTTGTTTAGATGTATGGGGGATAAGCGAATTGAAGCTAACACACTTGCAGGGAAGAAAAAGAAACTCGGTGGGGGGAAAAGGTAGAGAACAGAGGAAAGCAAATCACCTCTTTTTCCACAGCAGATCATCTGCCTTCATCTCACCCTATCACTATCATCCTCCTCTATCACACCAACCTTCTGCATGTCCTCCTTCACTAAATCCTCTGTGGTCTTTTTCTACTGCCTGGCAGCTCCATCTTTGTCCAGTATATCCACCACCCTTCCTCTCCACATGTCTAAACCATTTTCAGCTTTGCCTCTCTAACAGTCTCCAGACTGCCCCACCTGAGCTGTCCCTCTGATATACACATTTCTAAAATTGTCTATCGTGGTCACTCCCAATGAAAGTCAGAGCATCTTCATGTATATGTACATGTACATGTATGTACATGGCACTAAATACTTCAATGTTCAAGTAAAATAAGTAATATGAAGTGATTTCAGTGCTTCACTGATATCAGTGCAGCTGGTATATGTAGTAAGCACGACAGATTCACTGTGCAACAAGAAAGCTTATTTTATTTACCTGGTGAGCCGAGGTGCTTTTTTCGCTAACTTATATATTTAGTATTTTGTCTTCATCATATACTGTACTTGGAAGTGAAATAATAAAAATATGGAATATAATATGTGTCACACAAAGTCTCTATTGTA
The DNA here is from genome assembly GCF_013358895.1 of Oreochromis aureus. Classification (NCBI taxonomy): domain Eukaryota; kingdom Metazoa; phylum Chordata; class Actinopteri; order Cichliformes; family Cichlidae; genus Oreochromis; species Oreochromis aureus. The sequence goes on along the minus strand of NC_052955.1, from coordinate 28,932,617 downwards.
ATGGCTTAGAAAAATGGATGTGTCAGGATGAGTAGAAAAGAGAATATGTCTGAATCTAAATACACAGCGTTGTGTCATTTAGTGTGGCTCTAATAAAATCAGATGGCAGCTCTCGACAGATTTCATTTCTCTGAGTAGCTCTCATGGTAAAAAGGTTTGAGGCTTTTTAACAAATTCAAGCTTATAAAAAAAATAACAGTGGATCATTCAGTGTGTGGTGATTGGAACTGAAAAATCATTTCATTTATCCAGCCATGGAACCACACTGAAGTATTTATTTGCTATAATAGATTTTATACAACGTGTGGGCAGATTTTGGACTGAAAATTCACCAGAATTGTAGGTGGGCAGATCCTTAAAACCAGATTTTCCAATAAATGTTCCTCCATCTTCTTCACTATCAACATTTTCATTTTGTGTGCATGTAGATTGTGAAAGAAAACCCCAAAAAACAAATGTTGAGGGCAAGTTACAGTCCAGCTATGGTAACAAGCCGGGTTGATCTCTATGGTAGAATTTCAAACTTGACATCAATACCCAAGAAAAAACTCGTTTTGATACCAGTGGGGGGGCAAAAAGAGGCGTAATCGTTTTTTAAATAAAGATTAGAGCATTATTGATCCCTGGAAAATGTATTGAGCTACAGCCTATTTATTACACTTTATATGTCCCTATATTTTCATTGCTCATCAGATAGAATTGAAAACTGCTACTGTTTCTGTCTTGCTGTTCATAGAATTTTCTGAGCTTCAATTAGAGACTTTATGAAAAACATGAAACTTTTTAGGTACAAATAATTGTTATATTTTGTTAAATGAGCACTGTCTATTAAGGTTTCAGTCCAGCAAGATTAAAAATGTTTGCTGTCTAGCTGCAACATTACCACTTTATCATTAGCTACATAATAGTGCTAATAGTTAAACAGCTAACACTAGCATGTGCTGGCCTGTTTAACATTTTAATAACTCTTTAATAACTCTTTAATTCTTTAATGTTGCTATGCACTTGTCAAGCCACTCAGCTACAGTCACAAAATCTTCAACACAGTTATTGCAAGAAGGCAAGAACGTCACAGCAGGACAGGAGATGGAGTAACAATTGCTAATAAAAAGCTAATTTTAGCTGCTCCATTGTCACAAGGGGTTGCTATAGCGGACAGTTCCACACGGTTGGTTTATACCAGATGCCCTTCCCGATAAAACCCCAAAGGGTATTTGTATTTTAGTGAACTGTATCAGCAAACCGTTATTTGCAAGCAAATGTGTAAACCACACAATGAAAAGATTTTAGCGAAGACACTAAACACGAAGCAAAGCACATGCGCTGGGGTAAAAGTTGGCTATCACCTGGACAAACATCCTTCCCAAACTTGTGACAAAAGGTGTCAACGAGTGTCAACAGGTACTACTGTAGCATCTGGAAGACAAAGTGTAGTTCCAAACGAAGGTTACAAGGCAACCGGCATAGTTGGTAAGGACTGATGCTAGCTAACGCTAACAACAAATATGGGATGCGTTTAAAGGCAAGACGATTACTGGTTGACAGGCCCCTTTATCAAGTTGCTTACTTCACCCAGATCACTGTGTCTAAATATTTATATCAGGCCAGTAAGTTATTCAACACCAAACTCGCTCTTCTATGTCTTTATGGACCTTGCTTTGTGCACTGGTGTGTAGTCATGCTGCAGCAAGGAGGAACTATCCCCAAACTGCTCCCACAAAGTTGGGAGCATGAAATTGTCGTGAATGTCTTGGCATGCTGAAGCATTAACAGTTCCTTTTAAGTTTGGACATCTGGGGTGTGAATGGGTTATGTATAAAGTACTCAAGTAGAGTCGAAAAGCACCATATAAGAACAAGTTTATTTACCATTTACCATCTGGTTGGGTGGGTGAATACTTTTGGCAAATAGTGTCTGTTCAGCTGCTAGTGAGGGGAGGGGCTTGTTTGTCAGCTGGAGGAGGCAAACTTTCAGTTTGTTTTGTTATTGAAAAGTACTGTAGGTATTGTTTCTGGTGATATCCCTAGTAACAATAAGGAGTTAAAAATTCCTACAGGCCGTATGCACAACTAAAAACTGTTAAGACGCAAATTTTAATGTATAAGTATTTTCCTTAAACCCACGAAAACTTTCAAAGCATACTGATTACATCGTTTCAACAATATGATTCAAATTGAAGCCTCCGCTCGACTGATTTCAGCACCTCTCATTTTATATTTTCTCATTGGGTGAGTCAGTGTGTATGTAATGTGTTACATTTTAGTTAGTGTCATCATGACCTGACCCCCATGGACCAGTACCAATTTATAGCACACACACACACTCACACACACTCAGTGGTGGTCCCCTTCTAACGAGCAGAACCACCATGCGGTCTCTTCATTAGCCTTCAGGCCCTTTCAGCCATATCGTAGAAACCATAAAAATAGCTTTGCCATTTAACAGACACACAGACACATGCACATGGACAAAAACACACCGATACTGTGTCATTACCATTGACATCATGGACACGGGCATCTGGGCAAGTCAGAGAAGAAACAAAATGAGTGGGCGATAAAGGCAGAGAGGCTGAAACAAAAAGACATCGAAGCACAGAGAGGAGCAGAAAGAAAGAAAAAGCAGACATATGGAGAAAGTGAGACCGATGGACGGGGTGATGAAAAGACAGAGACGAGAATGAATGAAGTGCATTGTGATGTCCTTAACTGTTTTTCCATCAGATTATTGTGCTTCCTCAGTGCCGTTTATCACCGTGGCAACTGTCACATAGACGTGTCGATGTGGGGGCGATGGGAAGTGAAGATGTGTTATTCTAGGCAGGAAAAAGAAATTGTAGGGCTGCTACAGACCAGAATAATGGACGTTGGTGTTTAATAATCGTCCACGGTGGAAAGAATATTTTCATTCTTCTGGCATCCTCTGTTCAGCGGGGTGTGGTGAGAGAGAGAGAGTCACAGCCTCCGATAAAGCCTGACAGCGATTTTCTTTTCTTCTTCTCCAGAAATTAATAGCAATTTAAATTTGTCCAGAGAGAAGATTTATTCAAAAATGTGCCGTTAGTCATCAAGACTTAAGAATTATTGTAACCGTCAGTATGCATCACTAGACGAAGTCCATCAATTCTAACAAACATATATGAAGTAATGAATAAATTATAATTCCATAAAATAAAGCTATTATTTGAGGTGAAGTGTTGGGGATGAACTCAGTAGCCTCACAGCCTGAGGAGAGGTGGGACAGCATCGGATACTTCTGTGTCGCTTGCCAGATGGCAGCAGGGTGAACAGGCTGGTGTGAATGTTGTCTTTTTGTACCCTTTGGGCTCTGTGCAAACACCTCACTGACACCACTGATGCTCGGTACATGAGTGACAGTGATATTCTGAGTGGCTTGAGTCACCTGCTGCTGAGCTTTCCTGTCTTGGATTTTGCCCACCACACACCAGTTTTATCTTTCCATTTAGAATATTTTCTACTAGGGCTGCAAAATTAATGCAATTTCAATCTCGAGCACGGTTTTGGCTTTGCACAATTTCATGCAAATGATTGAGTGATAATGAAAATGCATTCTCTACCAAAGCAAAAGCAAAATCAATGCCTGACCACGTGCCTGCATGAGTTAGTCATAGCTGTTTCCTGCACCGTCCAGCGTGAACTTTCCTGGACTAGTCTGGATGAGTGACATTACATTAAAAGACACAACAAAGACATTCAAATGTTTGGCTCTGCAAAAGGCACAGAGCTTGTCCTTCAAAGCAAAGAAAATCGTCCATTTTTTAGAAATACTTGAGATTTAGAGCAAGTGATGTCAGCTAAAAACAAATCCTATACAAAGCAATACAACAAACGTATTGAGCCGCCTGAAACTATCCACAAACTGCTCTATAATTAATGCATGAAGGCCTAGAAAAACACTGCACTGATTGCTGACGTGAATCGTTCAACATCAACACAGACATCGGTTAAAGTGAGGCTGTACGGCGCGCAAGCTCACAAAGAGGCACTCAAATCACCATCGCAGTTGTATTCCATTTGGCCAATAAACACTGGGAGGAAGGACAACTTCCGAGAAATGGTCAGCATACTGGAGAAAAGATATGTTATCCCCTCATGCGATTCTGTGCAAAGCATTGGAGGGTTCATGAAGAGAGGTCGCACAGTGCTCAGGTACCTTATTCATCCATCATGCAGGTTTTGATGAATGGAGTGAAAGATGTGATGTTGTGCTTCTCGGAGATGCGTTCAGGTCAGGTCGCTAAACACATCATTTGTCTGCAAAGATGTTTTAATTAGCAGGGATGTAGCAAGTGAAAGCAGTAACATTGTTTATTTAACTTAAGGTTTGTTTGTTTTTTCTTATTTTTAATTTTCTTTTAAGAGATTAACTGAATTTAGGTGAATAAAAAAGAACAATTTTATTTTAATCCACGGAAGATGTGGAAGGAGTGTTTCTGTTTATATGACGGTGCAATAATACAATTCTTATCACTAAAATCAATGAATAATTGTCACAAATGATCATGATCTTAATATTGATGTTATAATCTTTTAGGCTGTAATTGTGCCGCCCTACTGTCTATTACTCCTTTATAAAGGTCACCAACAAAGGCACAGTTAAAAGGAATTTTATGGCTACATGTACAGCATGTGTGTGCTTGGAAAAAAGTAGAGTGTTTGCTAGATACAGTGTATTACTGAGGCTCACCAAAAACAATTACATATAATTCAGCTGTGATGAAAAGTGTTGTTCAATAATTGAACCGCAGCCCTGTAATGCACTGCTCTACATAATACAGCACCACAAATAACACAGAGCCTGTTTGCTTGATCCTCAGCCTGAGGCACTCTCTCTAAACATGATTTTCTATCTCTGTCTCTTTCTGTCGCTATCTAGTTATCACTCCTCGTGCTCGTGTGTGTACTCAGTGTGTGTGTGTCCGTCCTGTGTGGGTGTGCGTGTGGAGGTTTCTGCCATTCGGCTTTTTTCTCGTTATAGCGAGCACATTTTCATGATGGGATTCTTTTCAGTGCCTAATGTCAAAGATCATGTGCTCGCCCACACACACACAGACACACACAGCATGTATCCAGCCTGAGATACCGCTCGTGTATGCTGAGAGGACGGGTGTGAGGGGAAAACGGACTGATTGTGTGTGGGTGTGTGGGTCGACTTTTTGTTCCGAAAGTTCCCAAAGTTTTAACATTTCTGGATTTTTCTTTGTCCTTGGGGAGTCTCAAAGCGGCGTCATTCTCAAATGTGTGTGTGTGTGTGTGTGTGTGTGTGTGTGTGTGTGTGTGTGTGTGTGTGTGTGTGTGTGTGTGTGTGTGTGTGTGTTTAAAAAGAAGATTTAGAGAGAGAGGAGATGGCGGTGCTTCAGACTTGTACCCCGCACTAAAACATGTTGTTATTTTCTTGACCTTGAAATGCACTTCTGCCGTTTGTTTCTTTTGTGGCTTGCACAGCTCATATGGTGGGATGGTGGGCACAACAAGACGGGATGTCTAGAAACTCAAGGAACTGGGATGTGAGGTGTTGATGTTTAGATGATAAAAATAAGTGATGAAAAATAGTATTTTTTATTGTTCTATTTTATTTCAGACTGTAATAATAGAACTTAATTTGGACCTTTTGCAGCACCTTTTTACAGCTTTTGTTTTTATTCACCACTGTCCTTGTGGATTTGACCTCGTGATTCGCACTTGTGATTTTGAAGTTGTGATTGGACTGTTAGAAAAAAGACAGCCTCATTGGTTGTATGAAAGAGAAGATGACAAGAGGAAAAAACTAGTGCCTGCTTCTGTGGCGCCTTTTACCCTCTGTGCGTGTTTCAGCAGTGTTACTTTGCTTTCAGACGTATAAAACAGCACAGCATGTGTTTGGACATGTGTATTTCTGTGTGTGTGCAACGTTTCGATACTCTGACGCTGAAAACCCCACATCTGGTGCAGAGGTAGCAGCTGTCCTGCCCTCTGGGAGGCAGCGCGGGAGTAAAATCCTTCCCCTCGCTGACTCTCTCGCCTTTTTCTTTCACCAGCAAATTAGCATCAGCACGAGTGACATGAAACAAACCGGAAAAAAAGTGTCAAGAGTGAGGAAGTGACTGTAGATATACACTCAGTGGGCACTTTATTAGGCACATTGGTTCAAATGTTTTTTTAACGCAACTATCTAATCAGTCAATCACATGGCAGCTGTTTGTTGCTTAGCATTTTCTACTGTGTCCGCCCTCAGCATCTCACTCTTATTCAGCCATAATTTCAACATCAAACCTGATATGCAGAAATGTTTTAAAGGTTTTATAGACTTTCTAAAAATCTTTTTCTTTCTTTTACCTTTGAAACTTCTCACCTTTTAAGTCTATTATAACCTACATAATTTCAAGCTGATTATAGCTGAAGTAACTTTGAAGGAGCAGCAATTTGCAATGACATTTCAGTAATGACCACTAACATAGTTTATTCTTCCAACATTGTGTATTACTGACAGTTTCTTTATATATTTTTTTCCTGGATGACATCTTATTATGTGATGAGGAAAACACAAATCACAGACTACATTCTACCTCTAAGTGAAAATGTTGTGCACACAGCAAATATACACAGATTTATACAACTGCTGTAGATTGTTACACCTTAAACTACTCCTAATGAGACAGAGTAAAATAACGTTTCATTAGTGAAGGCAGTTTTTTCCCATTTTGTTACTTAAAAACAGATTTTTGGCGTTTCAGCTTAAACCAGCACATAATGAACAATCAAACTGATTCAAGTCAAATCATGTGGAAAAGTTTTTTGCTGTGGACTGATATTACTTTCACGGCCACAGGCTTATTTTCACTCGCTAGGTGTCTTCGCACTGTAAACTGACTTTATCTACATTGAAGAGCCTTCTTTGTCATGTGGAAGCCACACTGAGTGTGTTTGTCGTAGTAAATCTGCTTCTGCTGTGTGTCTAAGCCCAAGTTGCTGCAGAGCTGTCAAGAGACTCTTCCTCAAAATATGATTCATACAGTTTCCTCAGACTGTCACTACCGCAGCTCTGCTATCACATTGGTGGAAGTGCAGTGGCTCTGGGTATATTGTGTACTCTCCTCAGTATAATGTTGACCCTTTTCATTTTACCTGATTTCCAAAGAGGCTTAAATTGATTTGTAATGGTCAAACTTTGCCAGCAGAAGAGCTCAGCTAAAGCAAACTACTATTACATTTTGAGAACAGCAGCCCAATGAGGAATAACAGGTTGGACTAAGTTGGTACAAATTTCCATTTCTATCCTTGAGTGAGCTTTGCTTGATTCCATCCACTCTCATCATTTTATAGCTTATAGCGTTAGCTTACATTAGCAAATACTGCTAATTTTAGCTTGTGTTTGGCAGCATTAGATAGGTCAGATACTGTTGTAAAACATACTGGCTGCATGAGATCATCAATTTTATGAATTTATTCAACGTATGCTCCTGTTGCACCACGTTTAGCATACAGTATAATACAGGATGTGACAGGCCCTGCAGTGAGTGTCAGGACATGCCATCACAAATCTACTGAGCCTTTGAAAAGCTTTGTGCTGCCTTTAAATCCTGCACTCGCTCAGGCGAAAAAGAGATGCTGGACAATTTCTGACCAAGCCTCATTCTGCTCAGATTAACTTGTCGTGTCTTGCTCCGGTAGACAATAAAAGATGGATGTAGCTACCAAAACTTTTTTGACTGGTTTGTGAAGTCCTGTTTTGAAGCCTCAACACGAGCATTTCCAGCGTCAGCAAGTAAGTTTAAGTTTAAAAAAAACTGGATGTGATGAAAGGTTTGACTGAAAAGTAATCCTCTATTTTGAAACATTCTGTGACCAAGATTTATAAAAATAGACATAATTATCAGCCAAAACAAGTGACCAAGCTCTTCTATCAAATTAAGTCCAGTTGTTAGCACTGTTGCCTCACAACGAGATGGTCCTGGGTTTGAATCCAGTGTGGGACCTCTCTGATTGGAGTTTGCATGGGGTTAAGTTAGTTACCAATTCTAAACTTACAGTTGTAGATGTTTCTATGTAGTTAGCTCTGCAACAGGTTGTCGACCTGTCCAAAACTCTTTTACAGCCATCGCCATCTGGAGGCCTTCAGATGAAGCAAGTTTAAGACACTCTTGCACTGGTTTCACTTTTCAGACCTGGAAGCTGTATCCATCTTTTAAACTATGCCTGCTTCACTGATTTGGTTTGGTGGATCCATCCGTGTGCCATGGCACATCTGTATTCCAGCTGTGTAGATGCACTAATACTGCGAAAAGTTAAGCCAGGAACTTCATTCACATCACAGTCCTGTTAAATAACCTATTTATTAGGACATATATTGTGATTGTGAGTTGTTATCAAATTGTCAACAATATGATAACTGTGTCTACATGTCTCTACCACTACTACTTGCCTAATAATATAATCTATCCATCCCATAAAAGGCTTGAGTCAAAGTAAATGAAATCAGGAATAACATGTTTTTTGTGTGTTTTTTTTTATTCAAAGCAGACAATATTTGGATTACAGGGTAGTGCTGAGCATAACCTAGCTAGCTTGGCTAACAACAAGGTCCATCTGTTATTCACTTTAAAAGCGGATAGCTGGCTCAGTGTAACTGAATGCTGAAAGAAATTAAATTACACAAACCTGAGACACTCGTGAGGATACATAAAAGTAGGCCTTAGTACAATTTGAATTGTTGAATTAAATAAAATCAAAGTCATGTTCAGAAAGTGAAAATTAGCTTCAGAGACTAAAACCATTTCTTTCTTTCTTTCTTTTTTTAAATTTGGGAGTTTTAAAGCCAGCCTCAATGGCCCATGAAGGAACTGCACTTCTGTTGGCTCCATTGCTTCTTGATAACAGCCATTAGTTAAGGTCTTTCATTCACTGCAAAACACTTGAAAACGTGTTGTCCTTAAAGACATTGTACACGCTGACGCTCTTTACAGATACCTCAGCCTTGGTCTTAATTTAGATCTGATCATAGGCTAAATCTCTATGCATGCATTTATAATATTCAAAGTAACAAATGATGTTTTTAATCACTTTTCACGCTATCAGTTATGACAAATAACCATAATATATCCTTCAGTTTTAAACAAAAGCATCATATATCAATAGCAGTGAGCACCCTTCGGCGTAAAGTCTAACACTTGGTCAGAAAAGTTTATTTATTTATGTATTTTTAGTAAAGTTGAGTAAAGTAAAGTTGAGATAAGGTGAGAGATGTCTATTTGCTGCCCTGTCACTCTGGTCCCAGTCAGCTCTGTGCGTCATTCACTCCTCAGGAGACCACCTTTATTTTTCTCTCTCTTTTTTTCTTCTCTCTCTACTACGCACTTTCAAGTCAAGCCAATTTAAAAGCACTCTATTTGTTGATGATGGCATTTATGCACAGCATCAGAGAACAATAAAAGGCTCTCGGCCTCTCACCTAATACGTTTCCTCTGCTTTTATCAATTCCCGTCTTTATTCCAAACCATCATTTTTCCTTACTCTGTCGCTCCGTCTGTCCCTCAGCACCAATCCTCTCTCATTTTCGCTTTTAACCAGTCTCGCCTCTTCAGCGTTCGTCTGTAGATATCTCAGAGATGCTCAGCAGAGAAAATGGCTTTTCAGATGCATTTTTTTTATCCAATCATTTGCCTCTTTAGCGAGTATACAGTGGAGAAGATCAAGCAACGACATGTGATGAAATTGCAGGAGCACGGCTCCAGGTAGCACTATTTGCTCAGATTCATTTCCCTGGGGAAAAATAGGTAGTTTTTACTTGGTGTGCAACAGTCATTGATTTTTGTCCTGTTCAAACATTATACAGCACATTTGTGGTTTTTCTTCCCCAACAAATCAATATGTAGCAAAAAAATAACAAAAAAGTGAGGTGGTGAATTAGCTACAAAAGTTTTCTTTTTTTTGCATGTTCTTAAGTTGGAGTTTGAGGTTGGAGCCAGCCTCAGGTGGATGTTTGAGGAACTATTTTTGAGCCTTCGATTGTGTTTGATCAGAAGTACAATAGACTGAAAATCTGAAAGAGATGGCAAAAGTGAATTTATTTTAAAAAAGAATTTAAAAGTTAGAATGCTTAGGCTTCACATTACAAAGTGACCACCTCTGCACCTGTAAAATGCAGCTAAAAAGCAAAGACTTGTGTCAACACTCTTTCAGCTGAGTCCTTGCCCTTGAACATTGTGCAAGGTCTGGAAGAGAGTACCTGCTTATGCTTAAAAATGACATGTTCTTCCTGATCTTTAAACGCTGACAATGAAAACAGAACAAGCTTGTCAGCTCTCAATTTCATCCATAAAGCTTAATATCTAACTTTCTATGGAACTACTTACAGGAAAGCTACTAAACCAATCTATAAAATTAAAGTCACTGAACAAACAAATACTGCAAAATATGCATATCCAAACAAAGCAGTGAAATCCGTTGCTGTCATTAAAAAGTGGCACCCCCCCAGGTTTGGTGCTAAATTATAAATTCATTTTCACTCGGCTTCAAACTACAAATTAATTCTGCATTTGATAATCCCATCAGGGATTGGAAATGTGGGAAATTTTCCTGTGATGTGATGGGTCTGTTTAATAATCGGAGGATCACGGAGGCAGCTCCCGTCTGTTTGGAAAAGAAATTGGTTTGAAGACTGGTTAAAAATACTTGGGGTTCATTCGGCAATATAAACGACGGCAACCTTTAAAAGATTGGGTTCCAAGCTGTCAGGGCTAGGTGACTTTTTTAGATCAATATCTTTTAAAGCCTTACAGATCCCCACACTCGGAATAGCACTGAAATGAAAAGAGTGCCTAGGTGAGTCACTGCTTAATAGTGATATCACAGAAATGGGATTTTAGCGACGTGCCTCTGAAGCCGGCTCGATAAAACGGACTCAGCTGATATTAAATTCTCATTAGCATGTTCAACAAAGTGTTCGTTGTTCTTATTGTGAATGGAATTGGCCAAAGAAAAGTCTGAACGAGCGCTGGAGCATAACAGAGATTTTATCCTCCGTTGAAAATTGGAGCGATTGGTCACATCTTTTCAGTTCCCCCACAGACGGACATGAAATATCACCCTGCGGGGTTTTTCTGTTTTTGCAATGTAGTGTAAATTTCCACAGGAGGTGACAGCAGAGATGTTTGACTGTTTTTCCTAAAGAGCCAATTACTGAAATTTCCGTTTCTATTTCGTGCTTATTTTCTACTTATCTTTTAGAAGCAAAAGAGCAAAAGCTCAAAGCAGCAGAGCAAAGCAGTGAGAAGAAAACTTTACCATACCAGACATCAGACATGTTCTCAGTCAGCACTCCTGCCAAGAATGCATAATGAGCTTCACAATGGCATTAAAACACTTGGCTTTTTGTACATTTATCTAAAATGCCCTTTGGAGAACAAATACAGATTATTGACCAGTTAATTTCTTTTCAACCAGGCACAGACTGTGCAGCCTGCAGCCAGACATTAGTTCAAGTGTGTGTGTGTGTGTGTGTGGGTCCGCACTTTTTAACAGGAAATGAGAGGCAACTTGATCAGTTTGATTCAGTGACAAATTCAGTTTGTGGACTGGCCCTCATATGTGCTTTTCTGCTCTAACTGAATCCCTTTTTACCACCAGTGACTTTCACTAATTCTCCACTTTTATCCTACCGAGCACACACACACACACACACACACACACACAAACCCTCTAATGGATGCATCAGAGACACGCTAAGATTCAATATCTTGCCCAAAGGCACTTCATACAAGCTGGAGGAGCCGGGGATCAAACCACCCATCTTCTGATTGGTAGACTACCCGCTCGACCTCCAGAGCCACAGCCGCCCCCGCAGGCTGTCGTTGCCGTGCTTAAATATGTTCAGTGAGTGGGATGTAGAGCCCTGGGCACTGTTTTAAGGCATTTTCAGTCATTTTGGACAATCAGTGATGTTTTCAGACCAATTCAAGTGAGTGAAATAAAGTTGTATGAAGAGAAAAATCTACCGGAAGTAACCTGGAAGATTGGGGGAAAAAGATTGTTGGCCAAATGTCAGCAATTCTTACACATGAGAAACATAAACTCATCTGCAACACTATCAAAACTTCTTAATGAATATAGGCAAGCTGGGGCTTTAAGTAGATGAAGGTGGTAATTAGGTAGAGTGGACACACGAGGGTAAAAAGACACAGCTGAAACTAATAAAGCAATCCATCTGCCGCTAGTCTCCTTCTCCACCATCCTATGTCTTGTGATAAAGACCCTGAGATACTCAAACTCCTCCACCTGGGGCAATAAAGGAAGAGGCAAGAGACCTCCAAAATAAAACAGGAATTTCAAGAATTCCAAACAACAAAACTCATAACGTGTAACCAAAAACTCAGAGCTATAAGTTAAGTTTCAAAATACTAAAGAACCCACACTAAGAAGAAACAGTGACCAATAAATAAAGTAGGAACCAAAAAGAGAACACTAGATAAATCTAACTGTCCACAACTCGAAACTCCAAGCACCAATGCAGGTATGTGTCGAAACAATAGCCACATTAAAACCAGGATGTACAGTTTCCCAGTAGAACATAGCATTGTACCTCACTGGTTTTATCGCTGTCTATTGAGGATGTAAAGACAGCACCGAGTAGAGGGTTAGGAGGGCTGTCTGTTTTCAAATTCTTGCACTTTTGTTGTTATTCTTTTGCCTTTTCTAGAAGCTTTATCAATCAAACAGTGTTCTTTTTTCCTGCCTTATCAAATTAAATCAAGAGCCTGTGAAGAGAGGCCCTGCTACAAATGTTAAATTAGAAGTAAACATATTCCCATGCTCAACGTCAAGTCAATTTAGCATCAGCGATTAAACCACCTGTCACTGTCAGTGTTGCACTACACACTGACTGGACGCTGCTTGAGAGCGCTACAGCCGCTACATGTAGGAGGCTCGTCTTTGTTAGTCGGTCATGTGTTGCATGTTCCCCTTCGTGCCGCGTGTTTGCAGAGATGTGTGTGTCCGTGTCCTTGTGCGTGTGTGTGCAAGCCACATATATGTGTATGAGCCATGCATGTTCTTCAGCAGCCCTTGCTGTGGGGGTGTCTGTTATTATTAGCACCTCTGTCGCCATGGAAACTATTTCAGTTACACTAATTGGCTTCATAACAAGAAGAGTGGGTACGTGTTGAACAGGCACAGTGATGGAGAAAAATCGAGGGAGAAATAAGAGAAAGAGCGAAGAGGGACGGAGTAAAAGTTAGAGGGCATGCGAAGAGTTTCCTGAGGTGAGGAGTGGAAATGCAGAGAGATTTCAATGGCTTGGAAGAGACAGTTGGCGAAGAAGGATGGAAGCAAGCTAGAAACGCTCTTTTTTTCCCTGGATTTTTTAGAAAATAGCACACATAATCCCATGAGGTATTGCATTCAGGCATCTGTTCTGCTACTATTTTGTGGGATATGTATGTGTGTGATGTGTGTGCATCTGCCTTGAGAATGGGATGACACAGAAAAAAAGTGAAGCGAGGTTATTCTAAGGGTTCACTAAAGTGCGTGATTTAATGCCAGATGTTGAGGTCGCAAGAGCACTCATTACACACGTGGTGAGTCCACGCACAGTCAAAATCGCTGGAGCCATCAGGGCTTGTTTTCTTTCTCTCAGAAGGAGTTTTGCTGTGGATTCGTCAATGAGAGCCTTCAAACCAGCTCCACCATCCAGATCAACAAAAAGCCTGCAGTTTATTGTTTTCTCTTCTTCCTGCGTCTGAGTAGCTTTCAGATCTACGCAAGCACCGAGAAAGCTCCCGCCACACCAAACAATATTTATTTGTCTGAATGAGAGATGCTGCAGGGGTGACATCTCGTAAACAAGGGAAGTGGACAAAACTGATCACTGCAGTCCTCTGTGACACAACGCGACCGTCTGACGCAAGTGTCCTTGAAGAAATCGCATGTCGCTTTGCAGATTTTGTCACATCTCGTTTCAGGGCATCTTCCTCAGCTGGTGGGTGGGGTAGGGGGGTGAGGGTGGAGGGGCGTTACAGTCATTTCAAGCTGGGTTTGAACAAAAGCAGCAGAATACAAGTAATTCGAAGTGACGTGCACTGCAAAATGCATAGATGGAAGTAAATGGGCTGTAGTTTGACTCAAAATGACACCGGCATTCTCTTTTAACACTGGATGGCTGCGAGCTTGGCAGTGATTCTCCGGCAGGCTGGTCCATGCATATTGGAGACACACAGATGGCCTCAGCACTGAATATGGATGAGAGATCTGACACCACAACTCAAACAGACAGCGTGGAAAAGAGGGGAAAAGGGGAGGAGGGGAGGAGGGGAGGAAGGAAACGGAGCTACAGGAGGGCAGATCAATAAAGTCTAACCTCAGGTGGCAATTATATATATCAGTAAATACATCTGCTCTTAATAACCTCACTCCATTTTCTCCTTCTCCTTCTCCCTTTCTTTCCCCCTGCCTCCTCCTCAATCCCCAGTTTATCCCTCTGGCTATGGCTCTATGAATTATGAGGCACAAATGAGGTGTGTGTGTGCTTGTGTAAGTGTAACAGTGCAGTATATTGTGGCTGTGTTTGTGTATGAGTGGGCTGAAGGCCAAGAGCGAGAGCGAGGCACAGCGCAACAGTCGCTGCCACAGCATCTGTCGGGCCGAGGGTGTGAAGGAATTCTCTAGCGATACACAGAGGTTATAAAAAGACACACACCAACACACAACAACACATTTTTTTTTTATAAGTGGACAAATAAACAGTCTAGAAAAAAAGCAAAAACAACAAAACGAAACACACACATGCAGGGAGGGCAGAACACATGAACACAAATATATGTCGACTCCTCGCATGTAAGCGTGCACTGTGACAGAGCCCGGAGCATTGCAGACAACGCTATATTCATGTGCGCTTGTCTAACTTACATTCTGTAAAAGTATATGCACACTGCATACTCAATGTCCCTGTAAATGAATCCAAGTGTCCCTGTGCGGGTATTTGTTTTGCCAGGGCTAATTGAGGTCTTTAGCAGCGGTGGACTCTGCCAGTCTGGCGAGGGAGGTCCAGCAATCCTCCCCCTTTTTGCCACATTAAGTCAGATCCGTTCTCAGCGGCAGAGGGAGAGGAAGGCAAAGCGAGAAGATGGAGAGACAGATGGCAAATAGGAAGAAAAGAGAATGGGGGGAGGAGAGGAAGCGAGGCGAGGAAAAGATAAATGCGGAGCTATGTTTTAATAGACGAAAAGAAGCGGCGACAGAAGTGATTTTAAAACCTCTTGAAGTTACATTACTGAGGTTTTTCATATTACAGAGATGTCGTAATCAAAGTAATGAGCTGTGGCAATGTGGATGTACTTTAAAGTTCTGATTTATCGGAAACATTTCCCTTTGAATGATCAAACAGTTGAATCAGGTAAAAAAAAAAAAAAATCCATTATCCTTTACTGATTTCTCCTTGTAAAGTTTATCTGCAGTTAATACAAAGAAGTGACGCAAATAAGACCAAAGAGTTTGTGCAAAGTGAACTGCAAATTTCTTTGCAAGTCCCTCGAATTATGTTTTATATCCAATGTATCGTGTTTATGAATATAAAAGCCTCCCTGTAAAGGAACATCAGGTGGTCTTTGACATTTTATGTCACTAAGTGCAAAGACGACATGTAATTTACATTCTTCAAAGCATAAAAGACTGATTTAGTACCTTGCACCTTATTTTCTGGGTATAATATGAAAATTAACATCTTCTCTTTTTAGTGTACTTTGCTCTAACCAGATACTGACATCTCTCCAACAAATGTCCCATAAACTTTAGAAGCTTGACTTTTCTGATATTTTATGGATAGACATCAGAGTGCAGAAAAAGTGTTTTTGTTCACATACAGTTCACCAACAAGCCAAGTGAAAAACATTTATGGATTAGTCACATTTCAGTATTCAGCTGAGAAACCTTTGTCCATGCCATTCCTGTGACTTCCAAATCTTTGCACACGTGCACAACCTTAAGGACAGCAGCACTGCCTGTTGTCATGAAATAGAAATTCCCCAGATTTCAATTTAACTGAGCGGGCTTGGGATACACCAGGAAAAAAAGACCCAATCCTAACCCAAGGGATCTGCTGCCAACCAAGGGGAAACCTCCAGAGCTGAAAAATGAAGCCAATGTGGAAGTAGCACAAACTGCTGGTCCTCCGGGTGCCACTTGAGGTTGGCTCCAAAAGCAAATCAGTCCCCCTGGACTCCCCTGGACGTGTGAAAATGTCCACCTTCACAGCATTAAAAAGCATTTTTACAGCCTGGTAAAAACAGTTTCCCACCTAATGACAATTTTGAATAGGTTGTTTTTTTTTTATAGCTCATCCACCTGGATTATTGAGTTATGGGCGTGGCAGGTGTCTACACAAAAGCATTTGCAGACAGCCACTGCCGACTTTTAGTCATTTAACTGGACCTCTTCATTGTGTGCCTGCTGTCAGGGCCTTTTGGAGCCTTTTTTTAATAGAATAACTGACTCAGAATTATAGATTGCTGTGTGAAGTTTGTGCTTCAGTTTCAAATGTTAGTATTTTGTTAGTCTCAGCGCTAATGAGCTAAAATTTTTATCTGTGGATTGCTCTCACACCCATTTATGGATTCACCTTGCTAATCACGTTTGCTATAGTGTTAGCTGACAAATTATCACTCCGATCTTCCTTATAAGGCGACTTCTGGCTCCAAGAAAACAACACAGCTGCAGCCAACATGCCAAAATATTTCGCAATTTAACATCGTGGCTTATTGGTATTCATCCCTACATGTATACTCATAACCTACATCAAATTAAAATAATTAAAGTAATAAATCAAATTCTGGCAAGCAAGGCAAAAAAATGCCCCATAGCTCTACCTACTATTTCGCACATATAAGAAATATCTAGATATGTTTATTGTTTAGTTTGTTTAGATTATTTGTCTGCCATAGGCAGGTGTTAACGCTTTCCAGCACCTTCAGTTAATGAGTAATTAAATCTGATTGGCAGGTTAATGCATATTACTGTTCAATTAGTTATTATTTCATGTGCTGCAGCCTGATGTTGCTTCCAGTGACAGCATGGAGATACTTGCTCAGTAATAAGAAAATAATGATATCCCACACCTGCTTACACCTTCAACGCATCCCTTATTTTCTTTCATCGCTGTGACGCGTTCATGGAGCAGATGTAAATAAAGTTGTGGTTACGGCACTAGCTAGCACTACACAGGAGCATAAATTGCCTGTTTTATTTTAAGTGGCAGGTGGTTTTAAATGCAGCTTTTAAAATAACTCAGAGAATATCAACAAAAACTGTTTTCTGTGCAGTTTCTCACAAAATGTGTCTGTGAGCTAAATATACAGTTACTGTAAAAAAAAAGTCTCAATGTGCGACACTGAGAGAGGGTGAAAGAAGAAGGAAAGAGGGAAGGGGAGGAAAGTGAGAGGTTATTTTAAAAAGTATACTAAAAAATGCTCAAAATGCTACTTTGACCAATTTAATTACGTAAATTTTCTATGTAATCTTGTTACATAAATACAGTGTAAAACGTTGAAGAATTGAGTTTATAGAGTTTTTAATTAAATACTAATCAGTACACGATGTGCTGATCTGATGATTTATGGTTTTGGTGAAACGTCTTGTAAGACAAATTGAAGTATACTAATTTTGTTGCAGTTTAGTGCAGGCTAAACTGGTTAGTTTGCAGTACTGTGATGAAGTTTACAAAAATTAACTATGTGGACTGGTGCAGGGCAAACTGTGGTGTTCATGGTCAGTGTGAGGTCACATCAAGCGTAGCAGACATCAAATTAAATTTAGGCTGATTAGATTCAGTGGAAATCAGCCGTATAACTCACGTAACATCTGCTTGTGTCTTTTTGAATTCATTTGTCTAAACCCACGTCTTCTCGCAGTCTGAGATCTTCCAGTCAAAGGCTGTTAATGGTCCCACAAACTCATTTTAAGACCAGAGGGGATAAATCGTTTAGAGCTTTGGTCCCCAGATTGTGGAATGCCTTGCCTCCATCTTTGCGCTGTCTTGACTCTTTGATTCTTTTAAGAAGCAGCTGAAGACTCGCCCCCACCTGCTAAATCCCACTTTCACCCCTGATGGCAGGCCTTTGTCTTGGTGGAAAAGCAAAAATATTCTAAATAAATACATGAAACCCTAATAAGTACTTTGTCCTATTCATGTGAACCAGTCAGCATGAAAACCACCAGGATCCTGTAACTGAGGCAGTTAATTTCCTTATCTCCCACTGTGACATGTCACATCTCTTCTGTGTAAAGGCCTATTATCTCATTCTTAGCTTGGCTACACCTTATATTAACCCAAGTCTGACTCTTCATATCAACCCAGGTTGTTGTTACATCTGGAGCGAGTTCAGTTTTTTAATACTCAAATTTGTATTTTGACTCACTTCAAGTTACATTTTTGCTCAACATGTTGCCCCCTGCCCCCAAATAGAAGTCATGTAATTGCACCTCTGAAGGTTTTATTAAGGCATTTTCACAGGTGCTGACCGACAGGTACCTGAAAGGTGTAAAAAGCAATCCAAAAACTTGTAGCTCCAAGCATGCTGGTCCATTAGACTTGTAACTAATGGACCATGGCATGCAAACATGACTGTGATTCTTCTAAGTTTCTCTTTCCTCTTGTGTTTGAATACCAGCTTTGCTTTTCCTTTTCTTCCTGTCTGGTTTTCCCCTTTTCTGTCTCTTACAAACCAAGGCAAGCATAAAATGGCACTCCTCAGGGAGCAGCTTGTAATGTCTGTCTGCAAGATTGAAACAGGCAAAGTTTCACCTCCGGCTTTGCTCCCCCATGACTCCTCGTGTCAGAACTATTGGGCCTCGATTACTTTTTCCTGTATCTTCCATCTCTATCAGGAGCAGGAAGATGAAGCACTTGGTGATACATTTCTAAGTCTGGGTCCAGGGGAGATAACTTGTATCCCCCAAACTCCCATCCTGACAGATAAGGCGTGTCGCGTTGGTGTTTGTGTTGATGCATGGTCACGGGGGTGCAATAGGCACGAAACCGGTGGCTCAATAAAGCAACTCGATGATCTAAGTAGCAGCGTCTTTTTGTCGCTTCACTCTTTGTTTGGAGTGCTTGAAAACAATCTCAGATCTTGTAGTGTCTATAAGAGGGTTTTTGCCTGCTTTGCTGTGACAGTTTGCTTTGTTTGCTCCATTTGTTTTCAATGTTTTTTTGTCCTTTTTCTTTTTTCCTCAAGTAGGATAAAATCACACAAGATTCGTTAGCTTTGTGTCTATCAGCCCAGAGATGCAAATTTCTGTGGTATTTAACTCTTCTTCAACAAAACTTTCGTTCAATAAACAATAAAAATAAAAACTTATCCTAAATAAAACTGTTATCCTTCAAAATCCTGGAGATTTGGCCGTACTGAGGCCGCTTATGTCCAGTGTCAGTGCATGATGGCCGATCTGACACTTATGCCGCTACCAAAGAGCAACATTGTTACTACAGGTCATCTACTAATCAGAGGGTTGAGGATTTGATCCCTGACTACTGACTACTTCGGTTGTTTGCATGCCTAAGTATCCTTGGGGAAGATACTGAAGCCCAGGTTGCTCTCTGGTGCATCTATCGTAGTGTTAGATAGAAAGCACTTAGGCATAGAAAACAAGTGCTTGTATGGGTGTATGAGGCAAGGTATATAAAGTGCTTTGAGCTACATAAGAACCAGTCCATCAACCATTGCCATCACTGGGCATGTAGGAAATGATCACCTCTATGCAGAACTGTCTAACCTTAAAGTTTAGCATTTTGCTGCCAAACAATGTGTGCATCTTTTAAATTCACACAGTCACACACACTGGTTCAAGTACCTGTAAGATTCTACTGCAGGAATAATTGCACACCTTAGAAGTAGTCGCAGCTATAGGAATGAAATAAGGAGACAATGAGGTGAGTTGAAAAAGAAGAAATGGAGAGCAGAAGACTGAGGAGAGGAAAGGGGAGGAAGACAGAGTAAAGGTGCGGCACAGTAGGTGGGAAAGTGAGAAGAAAGGGTAATGTTCCCACATGTTGGCTTTCTGCTCAGTCAGCGAAGCATCGAGATGAGACAGAGGTCTCAAAAGAAAGAGAGAGCGGCTTGTACGCGAAGAGAAATAAGGAAATGCAACAGCAAAGACGAGCAATAGATGACAAATGTAGAGGGAAGGAGAGAGAAGTGTTGCATGAGTGGGAAAAGATGACTGCTGATGCTTCGTATATTGGATAAAATATCTGCACCATCCAAAGCTGTGACGCATGTTACTTAGATGAAGTGCTCGTGTGGGAGGTGAGGGAATAGAGAGACATGAAGGGGGTCGCTGTTACACAACTGCTTACTTTTATGCTTTCGCTGTGGTTTTGACTGGCACAGGCTCCATTAGAGCGCAGACGTGCCAGCGATTCACCTACCAAAGTGTTTCTGTGATTTAATGAAGACCGCGTACCTGCGAGCTGAGCGGTGCCACAGAAAACAGCTTTTCTGGTTGCCCAACGAGAAAAACAAAAAGCAAACAGAAACATTGGGTTTGTCAAATTTCCTTCCACTTCGTTGCATGTTTGTAGTTGCACGTGCTCAGTCACCTCGGTCTATGCCAGGAGGATTAGCCAACGTTTAATTTGCTTGAAAGCAAGAAAGAAAGAAAAGAAAAAAGAAAGAAAGAAATACTGAAAGAAGGTGTACGGTAAGCCTGCACAAATACATTAGCTCTGCACAACAATCAAATGAAAACCCCACAGAGATTGTAATTACACTTACTCCTGTCTTCCCTCTTCCTCTTTCTTCCTCTCTTCTTCTTCCTCGCCCTCTGTCTCTTTCAAAGCTTTAATTATTTATGATTTAATCACAGGCAGTGCTAACAGACGCCACAGCTGCCGCCTGTCACACACACACACACTCACACACACACCAGTGCATGCAGTAGTGAGAACATGACTAATGACACTGTGTCAGTTTGCTCTTAAATTGTCCCTATTTTCCAGAGGCGATACCTTCATCATGCAAACTCAATAAACAACTGATATGATAGCGATTTCTCCTCAGTTTGACACATGAATTTATGTGTATATTCAGCATTCATTGGCTTGTGTAGCCTTTATTGTTTTGTTATATATGGCATAACATTATGAACACCTGCCTAATATTGTGTTGGGCTCCCTTTTCTGGAATCAAGATCAAGATGTTAGCAACAGATCCTTTACGTCCTGTAGGTTAGGAGGTGGGACTCCGCGGATCTGACCTGTTTGTTTGAACTGAGATCTGGAGGATTTGGAGGTGAGGGCAGCACCTCAAACTCATTGTTGTGCTCGTCACACCATTCATGAACCATTTTTGCTTCGTGGATCAGACCAGTCCACCATTGCTCCGGGGTCCAGTTGTGATGAGCACCCTGACTGATCTGAGCCTGCGCCTGTTCGCAACAAACTGCAATCCACTATGTATTCTGACCCCTGGCATTAACCTTTTTTGGCAATTTGCTCCCTAATATATCCTACCCACTAACAGGTGTCATGATAACAGACAGTTAGTGTTATTAGGATCACCTGTAAGTGTCACACTATATGTATAAATATTGTAGTACAAGTGGGATTATTGATTAAAACTGAGATGAAGACTATGTAATGTTGTTAAGTGTTGGTGTGGGTGAATCTAAGGGTACAGGTGAGTATAGTATAGGTGAATGCATGTATAGATGTATAATTGCATATATTTGTTGTATGCATGCATATGACTGTGTAGCTATGAATGCTTTTGTATATGTATATGGCTTATTGGAAGGTCATGTGAGAGTAAGATGAATATTGCCATCATCTATCTATCTATCTATCTATCTATCTATCTATCTATCCATCCATCCATCCATCCATCCATCCATCCATCCATCCATCCATCCATCCATCCATCCATCCATCCATCCATCCATCCATCCATCCATCCATCCCTCCCAGTTCTGTATTAATGCTTTGTTATAGGTCTCCTCCAATCCAAATAAGAAAAATGTCACCGACGCCACCCAGACAGCTCAGAGTAATCGTTAGAGGATTAAAATTGCCTGGATCTAGCATCTTAACTTTCCAATTATCAGTCTCAGTCCCTGTAACCAAGAAACCGTCTCAAACTGTTTCAAGCTGTAAGCAAAACAGGAAGTTGGTGAGACTGATTCATTTAATGCACATTTTATGCATTGGAGACTTGAAGTGAAAGCAGAAATTGAAATTGCCTTTCGGGCAATCATTATTTTGTGACGCAGGGTGCACAACTTCCTTTCCACCTTCCTTCTCACACTCACTGGTTGCAGTGTTGGAAACTATACTTACTGCACATCTGACGCTGCCTTTTTCTTCACGGCTTCCTCACAGCATACCGATATACTAACTTTGTAGTAATACAGAACTAACTGCAGGTTAAATTGTTTACAAAGTCTGCATCTTTCCTGTTTGGTATTCAGTTAAGGTAGTAGGGGAGGAGAAATGGGAACAGAGGAGAGGTTATACCGCTCCCTCTAGGATTAGATTGACTGTTTAATTCAAGTCATCGAACTGAAAGTCAAAGACAGAGACAGAGAAAAAGGTCGGGGTTATGTACAGAGGACAGACAAAAAAAAGGACAATAGAGGAGGTGATGTATTGTTACTGCTGAATGTCATGTTGTCACATGGCCATTTCTCTCTGCATGCTTCTGTTTTATCCGATTAGAATAAAATAGAGCTACATGATGCTGCTGTATATACGAAGGGCTGCTCCGTATTATTGGCTGGTTGGTAAAAGTGGTTTTAGAGGCTAAAACAACAACGTCTTCAGTAGTTTCAGCTCAGTGAGGAAAATTATGCAGAAAAGCTGGACACATTTTGCAGGACACGCTGGAAGAAACACTGAACCTTTCAGATTTGACTCTTAGCTGGGGAAACCTGTCTGTATGACAAAAAAAAATGACCTTTCCTAATAAGACACCACTGATACTGCCTGCTCAAAGACTCTCACACACACACACACACACACACACACACACACACACACAGAGTCCAGTTTCCATCTCTTTTGAGGACATTACATTGACTGGAGACTCAGCCTTACCATTACTGCTACTTGACTAACCTTTAAAATGATTTACATTACAGGGACTTGACTTTTGTCCCTGAAACGGATGCAATCAGTTGTATTTCACCACAGCGTGAGCAACACATGCACACTAACAATAAAGACTTTCAGTGAAAACTCTCTGCATTTAGTCATAGCTCTCTGCATGGCTGAGGCAACACGTATGTGTGCATGCGTGTGTGAGCGAGTATATTTAGACATGTCGAAATGCCTGCACAGGCAATCCAGTTCTGTGTTACCATGGAAATAACAGAGCCAAATTATCAGTTAGCGCTCGAAAAGAGGGATAAGTGATGCAGAGCGCTGTGTGTGTGTGTGTGTGTGTGTGTGTGTGTGTGTGTGTGTGTGTGTGTGTGTGTGTGTGTGAGAGAGAGAGAGAGAGAGAGAGAGAGAGAGAGAGAGAGAGAGGAAGAAACAGAGATGGTGCAGTTCGTATTAATTTGGATATGTGTAGATCAGTCCCTTTAAGAGGGTCTGCAGTGATGATGTGTGTTTGTTTTGGTTATTGCGGCTGATAAAATAATATTAGAGGCCTCGCCCTCGGCCACTAAATGCCTCCATGCGTGTTTCACCAGGAAATTAAATATTTCATGCTTTAGAGACAAAGATGAGCCATTTGATCTCCTCCATTGTCTTAACATTATTGACCCTCTTCTACCTGCCAATCTTTCTCCTCTTCATCTCCTGTGAGACGTCACTTCGTCTCCTCAGCTGTGCTTTCTGTTATCTCTGCAAGTCTCACTCTGTAGCACACCATGATGTGCCCTCGCTGGGTGATCCTGGTGAGATTCAGCTGTTTTGGGAAGAAACGTAAAAAGACGGATGATGAGGTTTTGCTTAGGTTCATTTAACTGCTTTTGGGGGGCCATGTTCTCTACAGAAGAAGTTAAATGAACCCAAAAGTTTGGAAAAAAGAGGATTTCTAAACATCGTACAACAGCTGTACATCTGTTAGAAGAGTTTGGATGAGTGATTGTGGAAAAATAACGTCAAAAGTTTTCTTGAGATGATAAATAGATTGGTATAACTACAACTAACTACAAATATCTATTCCCACCTAAATGCATGGAAATTGTAACTACTACATCAATAGTTTATGTGAGCAGGTACTGTGAGTCCTTTGATCATAATGTCAATGACATTACACTGTGACTTTAAAAGTAAATGGTTAGCGGACACACTGGTACTGTTTCCATAGGAATTAAGAGGGTCAGCAACAGCCAGGTGCTGCTAATCAAATGCAACTGACCTCTAGAAAAAGCAGATGTTTTCGCAGTTTGCACGTTTGAAGCAATCAGATGTGTTTTAACATAATCCCAGAATCTTTCGGGTGGATGTCCCACCGAATTCAACCCAAGGTTAGAAAAGGCTCAGAAAAAGTGCAAAAAGTGTTACATTTCAGACTCTATATTAAGTTTAAGTAATAAGTATAACCTACTTGGAATGGTTTGCCAGGAGGAAAGAACATGGAAGCACTGCTTATGTTTGCAAAGTTGTATCTGAACAACTGTTATATTTATGGCCATAATTCAGAGAATATCAGCACAAACACCTTATACCAACTGTTAAGCACGGTGGTGGAGGAATGATAATTTAGGCTTATTCTGTAGCCACAAGATCTGGGCATCTTGCTGTCATTGAGTCAACCATGAACTCCTCTGTATTCTAGAGTCAGATGTGCAGCCGCCCATCCAGGAGCTAGGCCTTTGTCTCAAGCTGAGTTGTGCAACAGGACACTGATCCCAAGCACAGCAGCAGCAGCAAATCTACAAGATGATGGCTGATCAAGAAAAGAATGAAGGTGCTGCAATGGCCCAGTCAAAGTCCAGACCTCAGCCTGACTGAAATACTGTGGTCAGACCTTAAGACAGCTGTGCATAAATGAATACCCACAAACCTTAATGAACTGAAGCAAGTTTGTAAAGAGTGGGTCAAAATACCTCCAAAAACAAGCGAGAGGCTGATAGTCATATAGAAAACAATTCATTTACTGTTAAAGGTGGATGTACAAGCTACTGAATCATCGAGCGCACTTAGTTTTTCACACAACTGTATATGTAGGGCGACGTTAGGAAAAATAAACAGAAGAGCAATAGTCAGCTGCTTCCATAGTGAATCTCACACACTGAGAATGCATGCCTCCCTTCACCCTCCTGCCCTCTGGGAGGCGCTACAGGAGCCTCCGGACTAAGACCACCAGGCACCGGAACAGCTTCTTCCCCACAGCTGTCAGACTCCTGAACTCTGCCTCCTGACATCTGACCCACGTTAAACTCATGGACTGAACATACACACAACCACTAGCACTTTACCACTACTGTATAGTTCTGTGTAGATAATCATTCTGTACATACGATAATTTTTAATCCCACAACTGTTTATAACTTACATAGTTCACATTTCTGTATAACTGTATATCTCAGATTTCTGTATAGTTTTTATTTCATATTTATATCCTGTTCATAGCCTGTATAGCTTGTACTCACTACAGCCTGTACATACTTAGTTATAGAATATTCATAACATACTTCACACTGTGTACATTATAACATACCATAATAGACCCATTTCTGTAATATACTTACACATCTCTATTATTGCTAATTTATATTGTAATATATCTATATCACGACTAAAGCACTTTCTGGATGGATGCAAACTGCATTTCGTTGCCCTGTACCTGTGACATGTGCAATGACAATAAAGTTGAATTCTATTCTATTCTAATTCTAACTCCACTTTCTTGGACTGCACAAGACTGGAAACGCCCGGGCAGTTGGTTTGCAGCTACTAGACTTTCAAAGTGTCACAGCAAAGAGACTGCTCAATATATGTCAGAATATGTCGGCAAATGTACAAGAATGGGCATTAATAGTATATCAGGGTTCCCCACCCAAATAAAGTCAAAGTATGGGAAACTTGATTACTTGGCTGACACCTTTCAGATAACTCTTCCTGTATTCCTATCACATATCAGACTTTCAAGAAACATAAAAAACAAGTCTAAATCTAGGTTTACACGAGTGAGTAAGCAGCTCGACAAAATGCGGGCATCGGTTTTGTGGGAAATTACAATGTAATTATTTTGTCAGATTCTTAATAGTTCTCCAACCTCGGGGTATATTGTTCACTGTTCCGTAATGATACATGCTGACACTGATCAAAGTGAAAGTAAAACTGCAGCCCACAGTAAATTGTGGGGACACGATCAGCACAATCCTCTTCAAACAAAGGGCATGTAGGCGTAAAAATACGCCTGCAGTAGACATAAGCTCCGCCCAACAACAGGAAGATAATGACTGGTTTAAATGGGCAAAGCAGATTTCAGAGAGGAAACAGGAAAAGTGTTATTCTGCATCTCGGTCCCCATTGGTTAGTATTGTCAGTTTTTCTGTGTACATTCACAGTGCTAAAGGTCAGTTTATATCTATACATGCTTTTACCTGTGGACTGGAATAGAGAAACTGAAAAAAAGATACTGTAAGTGCAAGGCAGAGGAAGGTCAGGAAGCAGAGATACATCAATGAGCTGTGTACTTTGCTTGAAGGAGGCCTTGGGGAGTGTGAAAGTGCTCGGTCTTTGTGTATATACTGTAGGAGCGCACAACAGAGGTTTTGGGGAACGGCAAAGATGTGTTATTGCCACAGGGAATGCAGAGAAGAACAAGCAGTGAGTCCAGGGCTGATATCCTAAGATAATTTGAAACAGCAGTCCAAGCTGGTGCAGTGCTAGCTACTACACAAACTTGTGTGCAAACTGAAAGGCGAGCTATTATTCTCTACATCCCATCCTCTCATTTTTCATTTAATTTCACTTCATCTGTGTGTTTTCCCGTGTCTATCAGTGTGAGTGGCAGTGAGTGGGCGCATGAGAGTGCGAGAGAGGGATGAAGGAGGGGAGGAGCACAGAGAGACGAGACCGCATCGGCGCTGTTTGCAGTAGCTGAGAGATGTTCATGGACAATGCAGAAAAGTTCAGATGTAGCACCTACACGAGTCTCACACGCAGAGATTAGATTCATGTCATTATCTGATAGGGAGATAAAGCAGAAATGCCACATCCAGAAATGCTACGCTTGTTACGGTAGCTAATGGAGGATGTTCTGCTTCTGCTTAATCCAATAAAAACACATTCTCACATTTTATCTCAGTTTTTGTGCATAACACATGTTGACTAACCCATGCATGCCTAAAATTGTGTCAGTTCAGTAATGAAGGCTTGTTCAACTGAAACCTGATTTCAAACCAGCTTTAAAAGCAACACTGGACTCACTAGATGTTTGGTTAATGAGGGAATGATGCCTTAGTGGTTAGAGGGCATGTCACAAATACCCCAAATAGGTTGGGGCAGTGGTTAGCACTGTTGCCTCACAGCAAGACGGTCCTGAGTTCGACTGGCCTTTCTGTGTGGAGGTTTCGTGGCTTCATCCCACAGTCCAAAGACATGCAATTAGTGGGGTTAGGTTAATTCATTATTCTAAGCTGCCCATAGGCGTCTCTATGTGCTAGCCTGTGTCAGACTTGCAGGGCATAACCCTGCCTCTCGCCTATAGATATAGATATATATAGATATAGATATATAACATTTAGACACTGAATCTTTCATTTTGATGAAAGGCAGTCCCAAAAACATGAAATATCACTATTGTTGGTTTTAAAGAAACTCCTTTAGCTGGATTTGAACAAATTAAGTTTTTTTACTTAACTTTAATCATTTTTATGTATTTATTTCAACAAAATATTGTGCACTCAAATAAAACGTTTTTTTAATTCATTTAAAAAATTGGTTCCACACAAGTTTGTTGAATAAGTTTGTTGAGAAATTGACTGCACTTGACTCTAAAATGTTGAACCAACTTAACAAAAAGCCATTGAGTTAACCTGACAAAGCACAGTATTTCATTGAAATAACACAAATGACTCAAATTAAAGGAAACTGTTTCTTAAGGCTTGTAGGTAAAATCCAGAAGAAGACAATGTCATCGTGCTTTGTATCCTTCAGCTGGCCTTTGTTGACTTTTTTAACAAAGCAGAGCTTTTTTAAAGAAACATTTTATCCTGTAGAAACATTTAATTGCCTTGAGGTGATATCTATCTGTACTCACAAACTCATACAATTGCATCTTATACTTTGGAGCTAACCGGCCACAATATCATACAGGTACAAACCACAGCTTCATACTGTGTACAGAGAGGGACATGTTTAAGGTACCTGGACAGAAAACGTTACTGTGCAACACATGATAAGGTACATGTGGATATTTAAAAACCAGGTACTTTTTAATACAAGTCTTTTTTACTTGGAGAGGACGCTACGTTGCGATCTGAACGCAGCCATTTCATAACTAAATGAGTTGTCAATCACATAGCCGACGAATGCATTAACCTAAATATAGAAATTTCCTGGTTTCTAATAGAAGGTCTATAGGAGGTGGAAATAACAGTTCTCCTACGGCTGCCTTTCTCATATCCACTCTGCAATTTTGCAGTCAGACCACAACCATTTTTAGACAGGACCTTTTTCAAATTTATGGTAGTGGACGACCGGGGAGATGTTGCAAATGTTATTAGATTTTTGCATCATGTTGATAAAGCACCATAACTTGACAGTTACGTAATAGCCAAATGAAATATTCCTGCGCGTGGTCATTTTATCAATTTTATAATTTAAAAATAGTGCCACTATGACATAGTTTGTCCACTAGAGAGTCCTGACAAATGCACTCTGTCATCTAAGTATCCTCCTCTGCACAGCCTGCTTTTTGGGGCCATTCTGTGGATGATATTTAATGGACTCCTGTCTGCTTGTGTGCTGTTTTGCAGTGTCATATTATAATTTTTCTTAATTTATTTTTTTCTGTTAATGCCGACAGGAAGAACATTGAGTGCACCGTGTGATAGTGCTGAGCCAAAATCCTGCTGCAAGTAAAACTATCAGCAGAAAGTCAGAAATGAAATTAGTTATGATGGAAAAAAAGGCACCTGTTAGAGTTAGTCATCTCTCAGTAACCGTGGAAACAAGCAACGAACGTAAAATTGCCGTTACCTTGGAAGTTGAGTGAGTGATATTGAAAACAACTAGTGGAATGATGGATGTCCTTATGACGGGGTGGGGTTTTTTGGATTTTTTTTTTTTTTTGCATAATAAGGTGTAAGGTGTCCCTGTGTGTTTTTGTGCGTGTCATTCAAACAAAGAGAAATCAAGGCGTAAGTGAGGAATTAATCAGCACTCTCCTCCTTTCAGTGGAGCGTTCTGATGAATACAGTTATTATGTAAATGATTGTTCCTGCGTATGCGCTGCAGACCCTGATTTTGCCTTCTGTGTCGCGGCCTCCTTCACACAAAGATCTAAATGCGAGTGGGGGTTATGTGGGTGTAAAAGATTAGTAGCAGCTCCTCTGAGTGGAGCGAACTACACTGACCTATGAGTCACAGTAACCCTCCGATCAGAGCAACGAGTGCTGTACACAGCTCTGTTTTCACTCACAGGTTTAAGCCAGTTTTTGGGGGAGATTTTCTACATTAAACTCAACCCACTCTTTAGCGTTTGGTTGAAACATTTTGATCTTGTCGTTGCACTAATCCCTTTTAAATGCAGAAATCTTTAAAATCCCGCCTTAAAATTCACCCAAAAATATCTTTGGAGTTTGGAGGATTCTTCCTAAGCAGCCTGCAGAGAACATTTAAAAAGACCCCTGACTGATTTTAGTATAAAAGACAGCTTCCTAATTCTCGAGTGCCTTGTCTCAAATTGAGTCTGACTCATCCGATCATACGGTTTTTCTTAAAAAGAAGAGAAAAAACAAAAACACAAAAACCAAAGCACAAAACATGTGCTTCAAAAAACCAGAAGCTTTTTCTGCTTTTTTCCCGCCCTAACTATGCCTTAAAAACAAAGGAAGATCAAAAAGCTTGGGTTGAAAAAGAAAGTTTTCGCGTGTATTCTGTTCAGTATTGTTGCAGCGTTGTGCAGAGGCAAAAAGCCTTTTATATTGCTTTATAAATGTAAGTATTCTGCCAGATATGTGTACTGGCAGTGGAAGAATTTCTGCAGATATTCCTGCCACCACAGACACAGACAGATCTTAAAATGGTGCGCTTGTTTCTAATGAATCTATGAAGCACACAGAATTCTTTTTTCTTTTTTTTTTGCATATTTGTTTTTCTTTTTGCAGTGAATGTTCTTGTATTATTTCCGCTGATGACAATACCAGACACCATATTTCACTGCTATTTTCTTGTTCCTCAACTCTTTCTCAGGTCAGCTCAGGTAAGATTCCAGGAAAGCTCCAAAACAACCACCGTAATTCACATGGGGCAGCTTAAAGATGAGGTCTGAGAGTGGTCTAAAGTGTTCTTTTTTTTCTATAAAGGTATATTTATTTTGTCTTTCCTGACTCTGAAATCAGGCTGAAATGTCTGCAAAACCTGTTTGGTTTTTTAAACTTCCTTGAATTTTTCACCTGATATCTTTATTTAAAAAAAGACAAACACACACAAAGTTAAATTACACTTGACTGGCATAGCAAATGTCAACAGAATTATGTCATACAGTGCCAGGAAACATAAGATAAATGTTAATTATGTATTTGGCATTTCACTAATGTGGAGTCGAGGGAGATGCAAGACTGCATCAAATGTGCTTAAACACATATCGGGGCTTACAGGCAAACACACTTCTCAAAACACACATGCATTCAGAGAAGCAGGCACGGGAGATCAGAGGCTGTAAAATGACAGGAAAGTGACAGCTTGATCAGAAAATTGTATTTCTCCTCCTTTGACTGATCTAACAGGAAACACACACGCAGCCCCTGTATCCTGGCAACAGGCCTCTTGCTGTGGCACTGAGAGATGGACAGGATGCAAGGGCCTGTGTGTGTGTCTGTGTGTGTGGGTGTGCGCGCGTGTGTGTGTTGGATGAATGGTGAGTATATTTGTGTCTTCTGTCATTTTAACCCTGCTGTAACCTGTCAGACCCAGCAGTTGGTCATACTTGAACAACTCGGGCTGCCAAACGTTCAAATGCAGAACTTTAGTTCTTCAAGTTTTTCAATTTCTCTGTAAAAGAACACACAGGATATCCCACATAGGCCTTTTTTGTGTTACAGACATTTCTGTACGGGAATTTTATTATATATCGTATATCCTACCTTGTACGAATAAGCTTTAAATCACACCATGACTGTTTCAGAAGTAAAGCGTTTAGAGGACTTTTATTTTGAAAATTCACTAAATTTTCTAATCCCTTCCGTGTCTGATATCCGGTCCTCCTCACCTGTTCTGTACATTTTATTTGGCCTCCATCAAAAATATGCTCAGCCTATATTTTTTAACGTCACTGACAGAGATCTGCTTCTGGGACACTTCTGCAGCACATGTGGAGGAATTACAAGCATTTAGATTCATGGGAACACCTGAACATACCAAAGCAATTATTTAAACTATTAACATGACAATGCTGCTTTGGGGAAGTGATATAAAACTTTGCATGCTGGGACTGCACTGCACTGCAGGGTCCACCGGGTCTTCATTACAGACACAGACTTCAAACATCCACAAGAAACTAACATAGGTTATAGCAGATCACCATACCATGGTTGGTCTTATTCAGATACAGGAAATGGTTTAAAGTGAGGTAAGGTGATACAATGTATAGTACAGTGTCATGAGAAAGTATTTATCCCCTACCTGATTTCTTAATTTTTTGCATATTTGTCACATGTAACTGTTCATATTTTAATATTACACAAAAATAACCTGAATAACTACAAAATGCAGTTTTAAAATGACGATTTCATTTATTAAGGGAAAAGGGGGAGGCCTCTTCAACTGGTGGGGGAGGTTGTCACATCTTGCAGGAGCTTTCCTCTCTTCAGGAACTCTCTCTGCAGGAGGGGGAGATACAGGAGAGGTGGAGGAAGATCTCAGCCTGGGCGTCTATTGTCTTGTGTAGTCTGGAAGATGAGTGGATGATTGGGTGGGTGCAGTTTTCTCTGTGGTGGGGTCGGGTGGGCTGTCCCGGGCTCTGTGGGGCCGGGCGGCGCTGCTGCATTGGGCCCCGGTCCGGATGGGCCTGGGCCCCCTTTCCCTGGCGGGTTGCAGAGTATGGGGGTACCTACTGGGGTCAGCGGGGGAGCTGGCCCCAGGGAGGGGTCACTTGCGCCTCCCTTCCTTCCCTCCCCATCTCCAGCTGCCTCCCTCTTCCCGCTCCACCACAATCACCCACACCCACACATGCAGGGCCTTGGGGTAAGGGTGTGTCACCAGGGTGCAGAGGAGGCATCCCCCCCCTCTGTCCCCTTCTGGCTGCCTCTGCCTCAATTTTATCTCACAACTTAGACATTCATATTACTCACACTCTCATAACACATATATATATGATCTCGGGGGTGGGCACGCCACACAGACTCTAAATTACCATCAGGGTGTACACCTCACCCCTGGCGCCGTCGCCCACCTCTCAATTTTAAATACACGTAGACATTGAGGCCTAGCAGGAGGGGCTATGCGCTTACCTGCTGCTCTCTGGCAGGTAGCTCCATGCCCTCCTGGGTTTTAAATGCACCTTAGAGCACACATACATCAACACTACATATGAGCGGGTGGAGGGAGGTTTGGAGTCTTCTCACACCCCCGTTCTCTGCGGCCTGCTGGAGCGGGGGGGCTAGGAGGAGGAGTTGGCCATCCGACTGGGGTCTGGAATGTGGGGCCTCCCTGCTGCTGCGGAGTCGGGGCGGTCTGCTTCTCCCCACCACAGGGAAAAGGGTAACACCACCTGGGTCTGGGCGCAGTTTCCCCCTGCAGGGGCAAGGGTACCTAGACCCGGTTCTTAGAGTACGCTTGGGGAGTGTGATTGTGTGTACAGTGTCTCTTTATGTCTGTCTCCATGTTGGTTGAGTGTTGAATAATTGTTTATGAGAGCATGAGGGTGGGAATGGATGTTTGTATCTGTGTGTGCCTGTATGTCTGTGTCCATGTGTCAGGTTGGGTATCAGACGCCACCTCTCTGGGGACATCTCAGGCCCTCCAAGGTTTGGAGGCCTATCTCCCCCCACCACTTCCCCTGCCGGTGGTGGACGCCCTCAGACATCGGTGCGTTGGTGGTTCTTTGTGTCCAGGGATGGCCATCCAGGTACACACCGGCTCACTCCTTGGTGGCTGCTTGCCGGGGCCTGGAGCCTGGGGCTCGCTCAGGCCACTTCGGGGGTGGGGTGCCCTCGGCCTCTCGGCCTGGGGCTCGGTCACTCAGGCACAGCTGGCTGCCGGCGGAGCTCACGGGCACGTCACTGCAGCCCCCCCCTGGCTTCTGCTCCGCGGCTGCTGAGTGACCCCTCATCTGGGACTCTCCTCAGCTCTTTCTGGGATAGTGGCGCAGCTGCCCCTCTGTTGGTCTTCCTTGGTCTCTTGTGTTCTGGGGGCCTCTGGATGTCTGGAGTCTTGATCTCCTCCATACCTGCTTCATGCCCTGGAGGACGGGGCTGTGGCCCCCCACACCCTCTAACACAGCGGTCCCCAACCCCCGGGCCTCGGACCGGTACCGGTCCGTGAGTCGTTCGGTACCGGGCCGCGAGAGTTGAGGTTCAGGTGTGAAATGTATGGTTTTCAGGGTTTTTATCGGTTTTCAGCGTTATTTTGTTATTGTTTTTATCGTTAACTCGGTTTTCCTGGGTCTTTTCACGTGTGTTATGAATAAATCTTCTTTTTTTCGGTACCGGCACTAGTTTTATTTTGTTGTATTCATCCGCGACACCTCATTGCCGGTCCGTGAAAATATTGTCGGGCATAAACCGGTCCGTGGCGCAAAAAAGGTTGGGGACCGCTGCTCTAACAGATCATTACATGAAGGAACCTTTTAAATACAAGCGCGTCCATGCTCACAGGTGTACACACGGGTGATCACACACACAAACTACACCCTTTTTGGCTCCTACCTCAAAGCACACTGTGCGCTGTCGATCTTACGTGCTGCACAATAATGTTTAATATTTAGTATTTATTGTCATATTCCCATATATCATTGTGATGTTGTTTATTCTATTACTCTCGTTTTCTTCTGCTTGTTTTCTTTTTTTCTTTCTCAACAGGTGATCCAGGTGATCGATATATGTATTTTTTGTCTGCTTATTCTGTTGTTTTTTGTTTTTTGCCCTTTTTCCCCGTCCCTCTTCTCAGCTGTTTTCCTTTCCCTCTTTCTTTCTCCCCTTTCTTTCCCCCAGTCAAGTCTGTCCCGTATTCAGCAAGTGAAAATAAAATAAACAATAAAAGGTGAATCAAATAGACCATTACGGCAAGGCTGGGCATCTTTCTTCGCCTTTAGACAATAATTCTGATGGCAAAAGAGCCAAACGGGACAGGCACAAAAAAAAATAAAAAAAAATAAAAAAATATTAAGGGAAAAGGTCATCCAAACCTAACTGCGCCTGTGTGGAAAAAGTAATTGCCTCCTCTTGTTAAATCCTGGATTAACTGTGATTAGCCAGATTCTTTGGACAGCTGAATTCAATTTCAGTAGCCACACCGAAGCCTGATTAATGCCAGACCTGTTAAATCAAGAAATCACTTAAGTAGAATCTGTCTGACAAAGTGAAGTATTCGTTACGGTCTGAAAAGCAACACAGTCTGGAAAGGGTTTAGAAATAAAAGATTTTAAAGGCTTTGGGACTCCAGTGAACCAGGGTGAGATCCATTATCCTGATTATCTCTCAAACTTCTGAGAAAACATTGTTGCGTCCCTTTACACCTGATAGCACCAACAATCAAACATGGTGGTGGTAGTGTGATGGTCTCAGGCTGCTGTCCAGGCTGACCTGAATGACTCGCTGCAGTTGATGGAACCATTAAATCTGCTCTCTGCCAGAAAACCCTGAAGGAGAATGTCCGACCATCAGTCTATGTCATGAAGCTCAAGCTCACTCGGGTTACGCAGCAGGACAATGATCCAAAAGGCAGCAGCAAGTCCAGCTCTGAATGGCTTGTCCAACTCCGGACAATGTGGCTGAACAC
This sequence comes from Oreochromis aureus, assembly GCF_013358895.1. Classification (NCBI taxonomy): domain Eukaryota; kingdom Metazoa; phylum Chordata; class Actinopteri; order Cichliformes; family Cichlidae; genus Oreochromis; species Oreochromis aureus. Next base: position 28,897,514 of record NC_052955.1, on the reverse strand, counting down.
TTGATTGCAGTTCTTCCTGCCAAGCGGGGCCCAACCAGTTTTTAGATTTAGGCAGCCCTGTAGGTTTGGATAGCTTTTGCAGTTGTTTAAAAACTGCATTTCGTATCTTTGTCTAATATTAAAATTCATTCAATGATCTGAAACATTTAAGTGTGAAAAATATACAAAAAACAAAAAAAAACTGGAAAGGTTCTTTTCAAACTTTTTTTTAGATTCATTTATAGTTTGTGAACTCATCCACTCTGTTTTTCTGTATGTGAAAATGGCGAAAACAGCAGGATAATTAAGATAGATTAGCATCCCGGTATGTAGGCCCAGCAGGGGGTTAACTCTGACATGGCACGCTGCCTGTTTTTACATTTTTATGCATTGTAGGTCTTCATTGCCCAAAAACATTTGTATTCTTTGTTTACAAATAGCATACATCATTTTTTAAGTTGAGCTTTGTTAAGTCTGACTGCAGTGAAGCGGGTTCAACCTGACGTTTACCCAGCAGCTTGTATCATCAGCAGCTCGAATTCAGCCAGAAAGAGCTCACTGTTATGACTGTGTAGTTTAATTTAGCCCTCAACTTTATTCAGTGTAACTGGTCCAACTAACCCACATCTGTGTGAAGAACGTTATCCTGTGGTGGATATGAGCACATGAAATTTGAATGACATGGAGCCTTTAAGGGTTTTATTATTACAAGGGGGAGTGGAGACAGCGTAACAAACTGCAACATAAGGGAAAGAAAAATCTGATCCTCGTGGCAGATGTTAGTGAAATTTGGCAGCATTAGACACAATGTCAGAGGAGATCCATGTTACTGCCAGGTGCAATTGTTAGTTTGTATACTTGTTGGTGTAGGAGCTTGTGAGCACGTGTGTAGGTGTGTTCAAATGATAATAATAAATGCGAGAGAGAGAAAACCTGAGTTTGCATGCACATGTTGGAGCCAAGGATGTAGCAGCGTTTCTCCATATGTGTATGCATCAGTGAGAGATATTGGTCTGTCTAGGTGTGAGAAGGGGAGTATACCTGTGCATGTGTTTGCGTGTGTATGTATGTGTGTGCATGTGCGCGCATGTGTGTGTGTGTTAGTGTCTTAATCCTCCCCGTCAAAATGATTTTACAGCCCTCGCTCATCTCCTCCAGTCTTTCCAAACAGAGGAAGAGAAGATTAGTCACACCTCCTCCACTCTTGCTCTCAGTCTCTTCCTTTATCCTCTGTTCCACAAGTGTGTATCTGCGTACGTCTGTGTGTGTGTGTGTGTGCACGCACATACGCAATGTGTCTTTGTTTGTGTGTGGGCTCAGCGGTTTTACGTAAAGCTCCATAGAAAAGGCAAGAGTCAAGCAGAGAGTCCTTGGCAGCAGAATGTAATTGCTGCTCAATGGACCATTTTCTGCAGAGCTGACCCTGCCATATTGAGTTTTCTGTAGAGGAGTATGCACACACGCACACACACACACAGGCTTTAAACGATGAAACTGCAGTAGGACATTCAAAACTATGTGAGAGAAGTGACACGCAAACGTATTGAGAAGAGCAGCTCAAAGACACAGGTGTGTGGACAAATGCACACTAGGCATTGTGTACGGTTCACGTGTAAATGTAAAAACGCACAAACACATGTGTATCTGTATACGCCCACAAACACACCCTCTCTCACACATGCAAAGCTGACAGGACACTGCGGTTTTAAGAATTATAAGCCCACGTTTGTCTTGATGATGATAATTACCACCTAATTACACTCACACACAGAGCATAATTAACTACACAGCTGTTTTTACACACCGAGCGTGTGTTTATACATCGTGTCCAGGCATCCATGTGTGCTTTAAGGGGTCAGAGAGAAACAAAGGGAAGTGGGTGGCGTTCGCTCCGTTGTGGAAGTGTGTGTGATGACATGATGACCTCTCCATTGGGGCCTCGTGGCCACCTTTGACCTTTGACCAAAGCAAGGCTTTTCGGGTGGAATCCCGTGATTTACACAATGTCGTGTTTTTGTAGTATTTTGTAATCATGAATCAATCGTTGCGCTGACTTTATAACAATAACAATTAATATTTCAATGACAGTTTTTGGAACTAATATTCGTCAGTGACTGGTTTTGACATTTTGAGCTCGTGTCGAACCGAGATGACGCTGAAACACAGTGTAGGAGAACTGCTGAGTTGTGCATGTTCCACTATATTCTTTTCTAATAATAGTCTTTTGTCTTTCTCTCCCTCTCTCTCTTCTTTATGTGTCCCTCCGCGCCTTGCTGATGCTTTTGGGCGGTTCCTTTTAAAGGTAAGGAAAAATGCAGACACCCACTGTATGATACAGATAGATAGATAGATAGATATTCCACATGAGCAGAAAGATTGAGCGAGCAACGGGGGAGGATGGATCAATACAAAAGCTGATGAACAGGAAGATTGATCGAGGGGCTGAAGGAGAATAGATAGATCAACAGATGGGCAGATTAATTGATAATCACTTGGACAGAAATAAACAGAACAGAGAGATAGAAAGACAAAAAGGGTTAAACAGAAGGACAATTATATCTGCAAGTCTAATAACAGACATTTTGGCTGTGACGGCTTTCCGTGTTGCCATGGCAGCACTGTCACATACCAGCTGGACTGGAAGAGAGATGCCTAAACGCACACGCGCATCCACGCAAACACACAGAAGAAAATCCATTTTTCCTCTGCACTCTTCATCCAAAGGGCTTATTTTACTTAATAACATAAATTATAGAACCCCGTAGAGGAAAATTATGTAAATGAAGTCATTAGTGCCTGTGTTGACTTTTATACCCGACCGTGACAGCGGGTGTAAAATGACTGACCATAAACTCCAGTTCTGCAATGTGACGCGAAGAGGTTGAGCGCTACTAGAACGGTAAGGCCGTAGAGGCACCTGTGGGGGAAGCTCAACAACATTTTCAGGTTTTTAATGTGTGCACATGTCAAGTAGCCCTCCTTACCCTTGCACCTTAACCCTGTAAGACCCAACCCATCAAAAAATAGCCAGAAAATTCTGAATTTTTGGAACTGAGATGTTTATTAAGCCTTATAACAAAATTCACAAAAATTGTTTTGCTATAACATGTTGTGTATGATATATTGTTATTATATATTTATTATAGAATTTTTTGTATCGCATTTGATACATTGGACATTTTTGGCAACTTTTTTTTAACAACAATGTTATTTTTAGACAAAAAAAAAGTTTTGTCCATAACATTTTGAAATGATGGCAAGTATTGATCATGTTGATGAGATAGAGGTCTATCAAACTCATGTATCAAATATGATACAATGGGCCTTAAAGGGTTAATCTGCTTGTTACCACAGTTTCTTCCAACTATGTGGAAAACTCTGATAGGGAACTTTCTCCTGCTAGCGATAGCGATCGCATTACCCATGTTAGGTGACTTTAACACAGCCAGATATCAGTGTGAAAGACACAAGGATAAAATCTAATGCCACAAAATAACTTTTTTATGCATTAGTAAAGTTTTGATTAGTAAATGAAAAACGGACTGGCTCTTATATATTGCATTTCTGCTCACCTTATTTCTCTGGGTTCAGGATTTTACCAAAGGATAGCACACACTGGAACAGACAGGGATTGAACCATCAACCTTCTGATTAGGGATGACCAGCTCTGCCTCCTGAACCATAAACAAAGTGTTTGCTTTAACACAACGCTACCAAGAAATGAAAGAGAGTTTTGGAGATTAGGGTGCGCTATGGTGAAAGCACTTAACGTAGCCTTAAGCTGCTTGCCTCATGCAGAGGTGTGGTAAACTCACTTCTTTCTTAATCCACATGCAATACTTTTTCTTACATTTGAGATCCTCTGCCAAAGCTGACACTGACACTGATGCGAGTCACATCACAGGTGCCACATTACGTACGGTTTCCCATTAATACCAGGTGTAAAGCAAAGGCTCAGTATTTAATGTCTCGTCGCCAAGTCACCTTTTATCTTCCTTTCTTTCTTTCTTTTTACCGTTTAATGAAAACATCATGAAAATATGTAACCAATAGCAGCTGGGCTAAATTCGCCTTTTGTCCCGCCCTCTTGTTCTTCCTGGATCAGTGTATGTGGAGAATCAATGAGTTAGTTTATGGGACTGCTGTTCGCCATAGTCAGGCAGCAACCCCGTGTTCTCTGAGGTAAACTTAGTGCTTCTTCTTTTTTTGTCAATAGAGTCTGGTGGGCTTAATGAGAGAAACATAATGGCTCGGGTACAACATCAAAAAGGGCCGTGTGACAGCGAGTAAAGCGATGAAAATTAATATAGGCTACAAATAACCAAACTGACACTTTCATGTTCTCCTGCCAGCTGAAGAACTGAAAACAAAGTGAAATACTTCAGTTGATGGTGTCCCCACAGGAGCAGAAAACCCTGTTGTTGTCTAGCGTGGTTAATTTGGCTGATGTAATTATTAGCTTTGATCGTTTGCACACAGGCCAGAGCTTTTGGGGAGAATGTAAAGCTGAGGGACAACCACAAACTGGGGAAACTTCAAGGAGCGATACTGTGTGTGTTTCTCTTTGTTATTGTCGCTTTATGTGCTTCAGTGCAGTTAACCTCAACTGTTTGCTTCTCTCAGAACTCACTTTTACTCTGTTTTATTATAGCCAAATGTACAACAAATCTGTATTGATAGATGTATTTATGTTTCTGTCAGACAAACAATGAAATATTGTTTTTAATGTGGCCAGCAAATTATTTATTTTATTTATATAGTTCCAAATCACAACAACAGTCATCTCAAGGCACAATTTTTAGCGTAAAGGCCGTACAATAATAGAGAGAAACCCAAACATTCGGATGACCCCCTATGAGCAAGCACTTGGAGAGTGTGGGAAGGAAAAACGTCACTGGAAGAAACCTTCAGCAGAACCAGGCTCAGACACAGGCACCAATCTTCTGCGACCAGCTGTTGGTGAAGTTTTAAAGCACCAATAAAATAGCTGATATATGTTAAAAACAGTCCCTGCGCTGAGAACAATAAGTAACTTTGTGTAAAGTTGTGTAGTCTGCCCAATGAGCCGCGCTGCTCTTATTGGTCTACTTACTGTCACCTGTTCCTGAAAGGGGCGTGTTAAGCAACTGTTTCAGTTCAATTTAAAGCTACAGGAACTCAAACAGACTATTAGAAATGGAGCTCCAACACAGGCCTATAGAGGTTTCTCTGTGCACGTCACTTGAGAGTTGTCCACCAGCTCTCAGATGTTATGCAACTACCATTTGCAAGGAAAAAAACATGTATTCCCTGATTGGTTAGCTAGCAGTTGGTAGTTGTTGAAATCGATTTCAAAGAAGTTGCTTTACCAAAAAACCACCGTGAGGAGATTGCCACGGCCAGCTGTAGTTTTCATGGGGAATGCCAAATGTCTGCAAACATTTACTAACTTCTACCCGAGCAGTTGTAAAACTGAAAGTTTTATCTCAGGGGTGCAGCCAACATGTTTCAAAAGGTAAAGTTTTTACTTTGATGGTCAAAGCTCTCCATTTCTGGGCTGTGCCACAATCTTGATAGTAATTAGTGGGTGTGTGGAGACAAGCCAGCATCTTCCCTGCAGTCTACAGGTGACCACAGAAATCTGCAAAACACAAGAAGTAAGGAGGATATCCCCGAACATTTTTTTCCCTCTCGACCAGTGTTTGCCGTATGACCAATTCCTAGACCTGTGTGACTGGAGCCTTATTCACTTGTCTCACATCAAACATGGCTGTCAAGTTAATGTCATGTTAACCTCAGTACAGGCATGGTGCAAATAAAATGATCAGTGTGCTGTTTTGGGTTGAAACATGAAATATGCACAGTGAGGACATGTGAGACGCGTGAACTTGCCCTACAAGTTACCGTCAGTCCCTCTGCCTCCCTCATCAATCTTTTTAACTGCACTGAAACATCCACATGCTCTTCCCACTCTCTCTGCCCTTCACCCACCCAGTCCTTCCTCTTGTATGTTTTTTTCCTCTGCAGCTGTCTGCCATCTATCAATCACTTCACCCCCATCTATTTTCACCTTGTCTGTTGTGTCATGTCTCCTAATCTGTCTACCTGCTTCTATTTGTCTCTTCGTCTCCCGCTTCTCCCCGTCCTTCTCCTTTGTCCTTTCAATCTTATCATTTTTTTTCTTTGGTACTGAGTATAAACTATTGACTTCCATCAGTTTTATTTTTGAAGTGATTCGAGTTAAAGCAAAGAATTAGGTTTCTTCAGGTTTCCACTGAAGTGTCTGCTCTCTCATCCTACTTTGGTAGTATAGGCGCATATCTTTGTGCTTGCTGCATGCCCGTGTTTTTGTGTTGCCTGCATTGCGGTGGATAGTTTCTTTGAGACAGATTGCCCTCCTTTTCTTTCCCCTTTTTGTTTATATTCATATTTTTTGAAGAATCGTATCTTTTCCACAAGAGCTGCTGTGTGTGTGCCGGCAGAATAGCATACATCTGTTAAAAAAGCTACTTTCAGCTGCTCTCGTATTCACAAAGGGTTACGCCGCATATTTGATTTGGCAGATTTTTACACTGGATGCCCTTCTTGAGGCAACCCCAAAGGGATTTGTGCATCCTCGCAGGATTGAACTGAGGATCTTTTGCTTGTTAAGTGAATGTGTAAACTACTACACTGTGGTTAAATATCTTCACATAATGCCCACCTTTGACACAGGCATGTAATCTGCTGTGCAGCTGCTCTTTAAACACAGTCATCTAAAAATGGTGCAGGTGATATATACAGTTCACTGGGGGTAACACACACGCATGCATGCTAAACTGGATTAACACAGGCAGATAACATGGCCAGGGTTCAAACGGTTGACCTTGAGCATCCACGAGTATGTTTGTGGAAGAGAATTAATGGTCGTACTATAATCTTTGTGTTTGACTGTGCCTGCTCAGAGGTAATGCGCAAGTACAACCACAAACAAACACGCACAGAAGATAAGAGGAGAAGATACACGCTACAGCAGTGCAGCTCTTGCTTTGCGAAAGGTGGTTAAAATCCTGCACACACTGCTGCAGTTATGTGGTGACCAAATGAAGTGTTTGTTTTTCTTGTCGCAGTAATGTTGCCTTCTGTCGACAAGGTGAAAATGCAGTTTCAGCACGGCAGCCTGAGAGTCTGGATAGAATGGCATTTTTCTACCATTAACCTATTTGAACGTGTCTGCAAATGTGCACATGACGTGTTCAGATATCTGCAGCCCGCTGTTTATTTCTGACAAGTGCATGGGCCACGATGGCATGGAGTTAGACGTGTATTTAACAGTGCAACACGTGCATACGCACACACACACACAAACATGCACACATATACACAGAGGAGTGCTTATTTTGAAATTCAAAGCAGACTTCTGCGAGTCCCTGATAAGGCAGCCTTGCAAGATACAACAAATATTAATATTAGTTTTAACTATTTCACAAGGTTTGCATCACATGTTTGTGTCTGTGTGTGTGGGTGGGTGTGTGTGTGTGTGTGTGTGTGTGTGTGTGTGTGTGTGTGTGTGTGTGTGTGTGTGTGTGTGCGTGTGCGTGTGCGTGTGTGTGTGTTGTTCTGAAGTAGCTGCCATCCATCAGCCACTAAACTAACCTAAATCAATCACTTCTACTCCAATAAGCTAAGTGGACCTCACTAGGGATTTTGTGCCTGAATATTTGTGTGTGTGTGTGTGTGTTTGTGTTTAAAATGCACACAACCATGTGTAGACTGCTTCATCTAATTCAATTTCATTAAATATATTACGTTTTTCTGCTAAGTCAGCACAACTCATTTGAATGTGAGATTTACACTGCGTCAGGCGTCTCTCGCTTCCTGGTCACACTGAACCCAAACGTGACAGGCTTAACGACACAGACACTCGTCTCCCTGACGATGACACAGTTTAACAAACGCACAATTTGTCCACCTGGTGGACCTCATGGGACCTCACTGCGCGAGTGCAAGGAGTGCAAAGCATCAACAGTTTACTGCATCATTGTCACACAGTCTGAAAGATGTGTGTGTACGATTGTGTATGATTGTGCGTGTGTGTCTGTGTGTGTGTGTCATTTATGTTGTGCCACAGCAGGCTTCTTGTCCGGTCGTCTCTCTCTGTGTATCTGTGGCAGGAATCCTTTTTGTCAGAGTTATGGCCTCGGGCTTCAGCAACATGCTGTCAGGCTGTTTGTGGGCTTTGTGTGTGTGTGTGTGTGTGTGTGTGTGTGTGTGTGTGTGTGTGTGTGTGTGTGTGTGTGTGTGTGTGTGTGTGTAGCCTTATTTGTGTGTGTTTGTGACCTCTGGGGCAAGTATTGATTGAACGTCTGGTTCCCCACTGTCACGACACAGCTTTATTAGCAATAGGTCTCGTCTCCCCCACCTCTTCCTCTTGACATATCTTCATCACATCGTCTCCCTTTTTCCCGTCTTCATCTTCAGTGACCCCGCTCTCCTCCTTTCTCCGCTCTCCTCCATTTTATCTCTTTCCATCTTGTTTAACCGCTCCTTCGTCTTCCTTTTCTCCATTTCACACGCAAAAAAAAGATAGACGAGCAGCGAGCAATTGGCAACATTGTTGTCAGCGGTAATGGGAGTTGGCAACACAGTCACAGTGTGAAACACATAATGAACAGTGAAGGACAGAGGTTTAATTACTGGAAGCAGCTCTTCTTTTGAGCTCAAAAAGCAGCTGCTGTATGATGAATTTATCATCTTCACTCACTGGTTCGTGTCAGATTTTCACAAAAAATATCACAAATTACATGAATAATGAATACATCACTCTGACACAAAAGTTTGTGCAACATCCAGCCCGTTCCCCTCCCTGCTCATCAAATGACATTTTGTCAAAGTCGTTGGTGTGTCTCAGTTACACGTACGGTGTCCACGTGATGGACTGGGTCATGGCATCACTGAGATGGGGCTCCAAACTCATAATTTGTCAGTCTGCAGGCTCACTGTTGTGAAGTGGCATATGTTAAACCAATCCACTGACTTCTAGAAAGCCACACTATAAGTAGTTTTTAGTGCCTAAGCCTAATCAGGAAGTAGAAGGGAAAGTAAAATGAGTGAAAATAATATTATGTGACCACACAGACTAAGAAAACTATGTCAGCATGTTATCAGAACTTTTCCACGTGGGAGGAGATCGTAGATAAAGACTCATTCATTTGCAGACTTTTTTCAGCTTGGACTTCATCCATCAGGCCACGCGAGGACTCAGTGTTTCATTAAAAGCAATGTCAGCCCCTGACCATGGTGCCGTGTGTGAAATGAAAAAGACTTTGAAATCAAATCTGTACTTCAGTGGGAGCCAATAAAAATAGGACAGCCATGTGGCGATGTGGGACCTGCAAGAGTGTTTGTCACAAGCCTGGCAGCGGGGTCCGACATCAGCTGCAGCCAGGTCATTGTTGACTGACTGTGGCAGAAAAGCAAGCCAATACCAGTGACCTGACTCAGTGAGATAAAAGCTTGAATAAAACTAAAAAAAACTGGACAGGTTAGCTGTCCATTTTAGGGCGAAAGCATAAATCCTCACCTGCAGAGAGAGTTTGTTTTTGAAAGAAATCTAACCACTCATCCATCGCGAGCTGACTTGCTCAAAATAATCAGACTCACGTAGATGAGTGTGAGCTGTTTACAGTGGGAACAAATCTGGGTAAACACGGTACTTTTGTCATGGGGACAAAAAAGCAACTAATGCACACACGAGGGAAGAGTCTGTTTATTTTTTCGTTAATACATCAGTCTTCTCAGATGCCACAGACATCGTTCAGTATCCACAGACCGGAGTGGGGACAGATTAGCTCACTTCAATTAATAGACCCATCTTGTAATTACTGTTTCTGGGCTTGTTCCATATTATGCTCATGCTATTGGGGTTATAATTGTTTTCCTGAATCCTACTCTTTGCCTACTGAGACCGCACGGTGTGTTTCATATAACTCAGGGAGAGCATCGGTTCTGCCAATGCCAGGAGGGCTGCATAATGAGAGGCTGTGGTTCAGTGCATTTGTCTGTTTATTTAGATGTGTTCAGCATTTGGTCTACCCGTAGTCACTTTACAGACTATTTTTATTGACATATATCATATGACAGATGTTATATATGGGAATTCTATTATATATTAACATTTTACCTTATAATACTGTATTCCATGAAATCTGTCTGTCTGTGCGTTCGTTTCTTTGTCCACCAACTCCTAATACTCATCAGGGTTTGAGGAACTCCATTTGGCAGGCAGCTACATCTTAGACCCTTGAAGGTCCTTATCTATATCAGATATTATGATGGCATCATGTTGCCTACCAGCCACCTGGCAAACAAGTTAAACTAAGCCATAAAAACCTATAAAATATCGTATAATTTTAATCATGACAGAAGCATTTAATTTACACACGAATGATGTGTTATGATGCTGTCATGTTCCCTGGAAACCACTTAGAAGCGGGCTCAAATGGCCTGCTTTTAGCCTTTAAGCACCTACAACACCTTATAAAAGCATCCTATCATTTTAATTTCACAGCAAAAACGTTTTATTTTTATCTACAGTTGAATTGCCTAGCAACCACCTAGTAAATTGCTAAAATGGCCCATTTTTAGCATATAAGCAACATAGTCTTTACCTTTCTCAATGTGAGTAAGTATTGCACGTTGCCAACAGTGCAAACAGACCAAACAATCGCTTAGCATGAGGATCTACTAGTGAAGAAAATATAACATTGTGAAGTCTTAATTTATGCTGCTGCCCATTTGCAAATGGACACAAATACAAATACTTTTGCAATGAAACACATGAAAGGCTGAAAGGTGTGTTTTGGATTGATACCAGAATTTGCTGTATCTCAGAGCACTCTCAACAGCACAAGCATGAGTAGCCCACGTGCTGGTTGTACCACGTGTTTTTGACTCTGCCTCCATCTGACCACAGGCGCTACCGGACTTCCAAATGGCCACCAACACTCTTTCCCCATTAGTCATCACTGCAGACCATATCCCAAACTCTTGAGGCCTAACACTATTCTACCAGTATATGAAAAACACACACCGAAATGTGTTTGGATTTTCAACAGTCCACCTAGAACTACTCACAAGTTACTTGTCATCACAATGAATTGGTACAGCATTTATTAGTTAAGATTAGCCTGAGTATTATATATTGTTTTTGATCCAAAATCTATTTGATATAAAGAAGTCTTTCAAAGTACACAGCACAATCATATCACAGTAGGCTGACCTGTGTTTGACCTTTGTGTTACCTGTGTGGACTTTTCTTGGTGCAGATTTAATTTTTTCTCCTGTCTGCATCAGTGTCTAGTGCACTCCAGTTGCTTTTCACATAGATTGTTTGTACTGCACATAACTGTGACTGATCTCAGTTTACCCATTAACCAATTTACATGTCAGAAAATTGTGAATCCAAACCATCAAACCAAAAGGTATTGCAAAGCAACTTTAATTTATGCTTGCTCGCCTGCTAACGTTAAAGGCAATATGCGGTTTCACTTTGAAAAAATAAAATGGTGAAGTTTAACTGCATGTAGGGAAACTGTTGGCTTTATCACCTGGTAAGAACAACGATAGCTGACGTGTTTGCCTTCAGGGCCGAAACCCCGGTTTATTTCTTACCTGCTGTCACCCTTCCAGCATGTTCACACCTGTTTCCCCAGTGAAACCATCTAACTCTCAGTTCCTCTCCTCATGCAACCTTGTTTCTTTTTCAGGACATACACAGAAAGTAAAGAAGCACTGCAAAGATTTATGGCTCCTATATGTGACACCCCACCTCATTCTTACAAATAATACCCTTCAATCAATGCACCTTCAAAACCAGAAGTAAATTACACTAATACTACATGTTCCTGAATATATACGTCAGAAAAAAAGAAAAGAAAAAACTTGAGGGTCCACTCACACAGTACTCAGCCACATAGTTCAAGGTAGCCCTTTTTCTTTTTTTTTTTAAAGAGGACACAGGAGAGGAAAATAGGTCATGGGAAAGGAGAGAAGCATGTAAAAGGACATGAAATGACCCAGTAGAAGATAAGATGGAGAGGGAGGCATGAGAGGGGGGAGGGGGGGAGGGGGGGAAAAGAAAAGGAGAGGTGAGTGGAATGTCAAGGAGACTCAGAGGTAACATAAGGAGATCGAGGCATTGTGTTGCCCAACACACACACACACACACACACACTGATAAACAGGGAAGCTCCCAGAGCGTCCAGAGTCCATCCTGGAATTTTCAACAGGAAATTTATTCTACCCTAAACAATGGCATAAGGGACACACACCCTGACATACACACAGTCACAATGGCTCTGAATCTGCTTAGGAGTACAGTACAACAGAGATAGTACAACAAACATTCAGATTAGTCAAATCACATTAGACACATTAGACAGCCTCTGCTTAATTATGTGTTGAGGTGTTTGTTATGTTGTGTGTGTGTGTGTGTGTGTGTGTGTGTGTGTGTGTGTGTGTGTGTGTGTGTGTGTGTGTGTGTGTGTGTGTGTGTGTGTTCCCTTTCCTTTTCAGTCATTAAAATTGCATTTATGAGATTGCACCTGTGCGTATTTTCATTTGTGTGTGTTTGGATGAACTAATCATAGTGCATTTATAATTCAGTTTAATACATTGTCATTTTTAATTTGCTGTATTCATGTGCAATAGCTGCCCCAGGTGTACACTTTGAAGTGGGATCTCACACACATGCACACAAGCTCACAACATGACGCGCTAAACAGAAGGCTGGAGTCGGGGTGAAAGGCCCCCACGGTTAAAATAACAAGTGTGTGAACTTGTGAGCACAGGGAATATGCTTTGTGTGCATGTGTGTGTGTGTGTGTTGGTATTCCTGACTTCCTGTCTCTTGTCCAAAGAAGAAACACTTGAGAGTGTCAACATTAAAAGATGACAGAGGGTATTTACGGATGCGTCACAGACCTCCCCACAGATTCTCCCAGACACTTTGCTGTGAGCAAATAACCAAACTGAAAACAACAGACCTGCTTGAAAAGGGTGCACTGTTAATTGTTATGAAGTTATATTCACTTTAGTGTACTTTATGTAGTGTAATTGTCAGGGGAGATGCACATACACAGCAATCTAATATGGGGGAAAAGCGCATTGTACCTGATTTAGCTACCAGCTAATTTCCATCTCCAGTCCCTGGATAAGTAAACACTATATCAATAAATATAAATACATGCAGTGCACTAGATACAGTGAAAATGTAATAAGCTGTATTTGTCTCCACAGTTGCCTCTGTGACAGATAGAAGAAATTTCACCTGGCAAGTTAATGTGATCATGCTATTTTCAGCCTCCTTTAAGTACACTGGCTGCTGCTTGAATATATTAGGTAACAATGTAATAATTTCTTTTTGAAGACATAGACTTTATTCATCTCACACTGGGGAAATTTGCATGTTACAGCAGCAAGAATAAATGAATTAGAGATATTAGAGAAAAATAAATAAGAAAAAAATAGTGTAAATTTTAAAAAAAGGCATAAAACTTTACAAGAGTAATTTCTAGTATTTATAAATAGTTGACATATACAGTAATTACACTCACAGAGAAAAGTCTAATTTAAGAATCATCAACAAAACTCAGAATGTGTACATGTTTGATTATTTAATCAAACTCTTTCATTTATAGATTGCTTATGTAGCGATCCAGCCACATCGCTGAAGGTCGGTTCTGAGGAGATTTACCTGTTGCCAAAAACAAATCCCACGGTTGTCATCTAGAGGGTTTGAAGCCCTGCATGCCCGAGCGAGTGATGTGACATAAGACGGATTCGGTCTCAGACTTTTCCAACCCTTCAACTATTTTCAAACACGACTGATTTCGTGTTGCTGCGGCTCTAGCTTTAGCAACAGGAGACAAACATAAAAGCGGAAACAAAAGTGCAACTAGTTTTATACTCGAACAAAACTCAACATTTGTAGCATCATGAAAAGAAAAGTGATGAAAATTTGTTTTGGAACTTTGGCAACTTTGGTTACATTTTACAAGTTCTTGTTTAGGTCGGCTCCCGAAAAAGGATAAGCGGAAGTGAATGGATGGATGGATGGATGGATGGATGGATGGATGGATGGATGGATGGATGTTTAGGTCGGTTAGGTTCTGATATTTAACTATAGATATGACTTGGGAAAAAACATTTATGCATAAGTAACTATTTAGCTGGCAATCTTCCAATCAACAGCAATAAGTTTCAGCGTAAAGTGAGTCATTTAACAAATATAAATCATTACGGTTTTCTTAATAAATAACCAACAGTACTCCCGGCTAGTACCAAGGAGTACTAGCAGGGAGTACTGTTGGTTAGTACTTTTTTTGTCTTAAATCTTCAGGGCACAGATTCAAAAAGGTGCTGAAAACAGAGAATAGAGTTTTGGGTCCATATTGACATGATGGCATCACACAGTTGCTGCAGATTTGCTGGTCGCACATCCATGATGGGAATTTCCTCCTCTATTGGATTACGATCGTGTGACTGTGGAGGCCTCTGAGTATGGTGCATTATCCTGCTGAAAGCAGCCACCAGAAGATGTGCACACTATGGTCATAAAGGAATGGACATATTCAGCAACAATGCTGGATTAGGCAGTGGTTTTCTCTTTTTTGAACCATCGTCTATAAACTCTACAGATGGTTCTGTGGAGAAAATCCCAGTGGATCAGTCATTTCTAAAATATTCAGGCAATGTTCAGGTTGAACTTCAGCAGGCCTCAGTGCATTCAGTTTCTCTCGTGTGCTTGGCTGATTAGAGCTGCTGAAGAGGCGTACCTAATAAAGTGACACGTGCATTTGTCAGTCCCCTGACAAGTAGAATCTGACATAACATTTCAGTGAACAACACCGAGCATAAATAGTTTGCCTTGCAAATGTTACAAAAGTTTGATGGAAAAAAGAGCATATTACCATAGAGTTGTTTTTTGTTTTTCTTTGACGTGAATAAATTATGGTTATTATGGATTTTTTTTAGCATAAAAGCACCATAGCTGGGTAAAGGACCATGATTTGGATTAAAAAATATGTCAGCAGCACTTTCTCACTTATTTTCTCCCATCTTAATTAAATGTCATTGTAGCTTGAATCTAAACGTGTGTTTTTATGGAACAGCTGTTAACATTAGATGGTGAATTAAGTACTTACTTGGTTTAAAATGCAAATGAATCTGCACTGGAAAAATAATAACTGCTCATAAGCTCAAGAGGTCTAGCTAACTAAACTCAAATGTATAACCACAAACTGTTTATGGTAGAGAAGGCAGGAAGCCATCATGTAACCACCTGTAAAAGCCAACATTTTTGCTGTAAGGCTAATGAAGAGGTCTGGGTTCTGGGTTAATGTGTGTGTCTTCCTCCCGTCTTTCTCCCGGGATGGTTGGATGGATGGATGTTAAGAGCACCGGAGTTAGAAACGGAGCAAATGGTAGAAGTTCAAGCAAGGTAACGATCCAGGGGAGGAGAAAAGTGAATAGAGAGCCAAGACAATGGCGAGAGCATGTGGGTGTCTGTTCCTGAACAGAAGAGTCAGATTAAAATAGAACAACAGCCATATGACGACAGTGTGACTGTCAAACACCTGCAGCGGGGAGACAGAGAGAAAGAGAGACTCATAATGGGATGTAAGGGACAAATGCAGAAACAGGTGACAAAGAGACAGAGGGAAAGGGTTTGGGGGGACTGTGAATAGTGAGAATATGCAAAACATTAGAGGGAACAGAGCGACAAAGAGTGAGTCCGTGAATAAGATGCAGATGAGTGAAAGGTTCAGAGCAACAAAAAAAAGGTGAGGATGAAGAATGGAGGCCATTATTGTGTCCTCCCTTTCAGATTGTGTGAGTAAGAAACAACTAGTGTTTCTTTTTTTGCCTGCGCAGTCCCGTCAGTGTCCCTTTTTTACTCCCCTGAGCTTTGAATAAATCCTCACTGCGGCGCTCCCAGGGCGAGAGAAAGTAGATGAGCCTGGGTGTCATTGTCTGTAACAAAGGTGCTATCATACAACACATCTGCTGCATTCGAGTAAGGTAGTTTTTTTGAGCGACCATGATATTTAGACAGCCGTGATTGGCAGTTGTTGACATTTTCGAGCAGTCCGCTCCCTCGGTTAATACTGATGGCAATCATTTAAATTAGACAAGGTGCTCTGCATTTTACTGCACCAGCACTGTGTCAGGAACACACTCAAAGCAAATGTTATGGTGTTCTAACAAAGCAGACTGGTAATTAAAATTTAGCCATTTAATTAACTCAGACACGTCAGGGGTCTTATAAGTGCATAAAAAAACTGTACGTCTAAAACTCGATGACTTATTTTGAAACAGGCGCGCGGCTAAAAAAACACATTCAGATTTCATGAAGTGACATCACCAGCTCGGTTAGTGTTGTCACTGTCGTCACAGGTTGTAGGAATGACAGGAACATTAGTGCCGCTTTAATAACCGCTGACAACAACTACCTCCAGAGACGATGACAGAGAAAGAGTCATGCAGCATGAAAGGAAGCCGATGCTTGCTCAGTCACAGCCTGAAACAAAAGGAGACATGAGACAGGCTGCATTTACTCACACAAACACTCGAGCAAGAATCAACCGCTCCACGTAAAGCGAGCTCACTGTGCACCAGTGTTTGCCATCCGCAGTTTTCATTGCAGATTTAGCTGCAGGAATTTGATGGGAGATTGAATGAGCTAAGGTTTTTCAAAAGTGGGCGTAAGTAATAAATGCAGTGCAAATGAGACCAGCGGCAAGTAGGAAAAACTTAGTCACTAACTTCCTAATTAGTGGTTTATTGCTTAGTTTTGGATTCACGATCAGCTCAGATCTTTGAGAATACTTCATAACCTTCCCCAGCTTTATGCTAATTTTGGGAGGTTTTTTTGGATGTCATGAGCAGATATTTTTGTGAAAACAAACCCAAATGCTAGGAATAGTTGATAATCCCACACCAAAAAACATGCAACACCAGATAAAATAAAAAAAATATGACCAAACCCCACACAAAACAACAAATAAAACTAAGAACAGAGGCCTCCTAATATTATCAATAACAATAGAAAGATCACAAAACCCACAGACCATGACGCTGATAAACTGAGATCTTTTATGAAACTTTACAAGGGATTCAATATCTATTTGATAACTCAGGATGAATTTATTGCTAAATAATCAGGTTTCATAAAGACTAGACCCATAAATCAGCTTATGAATCCACTATTTCTTATTTCTAACTTTTTTCTCTTACTCCTTCAATTAAAATACAAATCTGATTAGACCTGATGAGAACAGCTGTCTGCTGTTGTCTCCAGAGGAGATAAAGCAGGCAACTGAGAGGAGGATTGGCAGACATTTATTACTGCCAGGAAGTCTTTGTCAAGTTTTATAGCGTGTGGGTCTTAGAAAAATGAGCCTTGCTGGATATTTGTTATGCATGAGTTTGTATTAAATTTGCAGGGCTGTCCGTGATCTAGCCGAGCAGTAGCTGCTGGTGAAAACCATTATTGCACTAATCCAAACATCTAAGTTTAAAGAATGCTGTAAGTAGGATCATTAAAACAATGTAACAAGTGCACCACTTTTGCATGGAGACTGTCTATAATGTTACAGGAAGTGACCATATGATATGACATGTTTGAGGTTTATGACTTAAAGGCAAATGTTTGCCCAGGGAGTTTGCATGTCCTCTTCGTTGGGTCATCATTTCCCCTCTCAGACTTAGCCTACGCTTTTAATTTAACGCCTATTTCATTCTATTAAAATCTGTTAGCCCCAGTTTGTGCTGTATTATTAAAGCATCACTTGCTTCCAATCCTTTTTGCAATTCTTCAAATCTTGTCTCTCTCCAACTGAGCAATGTGTGAATTTCATCAGCGAGCAGTTTTCTGTCTTTATAGGATCGGGTTCCCGTGTTTAGTCAGTCCACTTCAGCCTTAATTTCTGTTCCTCACTCTTTCTGTCTATCATCTACTTCCTTTCGAGCCACGCTGTAAAAACATGAATTATGAATTATGGTTTGTTGGCTGCTCTTGCGGTGTGATCTTAATAAATTTCACTGGAAGCTGCTGAAAATCGCTGTCTCTCGTCTTCTGAGTCTCTCTTCCTCGCACACACAGGTTGTTTGGTTAATTACGGGGCAGCATTGCGATGCATCTGTTTCTCCTGTACTTCGGCGATAGGTCGCCCTTGTCGTTACAGGAGTCAGCATCGCTCTGTTGTTTTTAAAAGCTCCTCCTCTCGGTACTCTTATCTGAATGAATGGGGTGTGTGTGCTTGTTCCGAGGCCCGTCTTCATGGCTTGGCTGTATTCTACAGTGCATGTGTCTCCAGTATGTTAGTGATGCTACTGGAGACCCAGCTCTGTTGGAATAACAACCAGGACCTCACGCTGCTAGCCTCCCACCAGCTGTGGTGTGCATGTGTGTGTATACATGCCTCTGCCTGTCTTTCTCTCAATCTTTCCTTAAATCGTTAAATGTGTCCCTCATCCCTCCTCTCTCCGTGACAGACGGCCGGTAAGGAAAAATCAATACGCATTGGTAAATCACTTATATGTTAAAGACCGGAAGAGCCCAGCTGTGCATCTCTTGCTGACTCGAATGGGATTTGTGGTTCTGAGTTTGTCTCAGTTTGTGGAGGTATTCGGCTCCACAGAGTGAAGGATTTTGAGTATGCAAGCTCACTCAGATGTACTTGTGTCCCAAAAGCTAACAGCACATAATGCAACGGGAATGATACTATGCACAAGTCAAATGCTGATTGGTTTACAAGTGGGCCTGAACGGGAAAATGACTTCTTCATGAAGTGGAAACACAAAGTGGACATTTTTCATTTTGTTTAACACTGACGTTCACTTCAACTTGTTGAATGTTACAACTGTAGTCCTCTCTGCAGCAGGCTGAAGGACTAGCAACAACACAAACAGCCATAGCCCACACACTGGTGACAGTAAACTGTTATAACATGTAGTTGACGGTCTGCAAAGCTGCTGCGTGTAGACGCAGCTCACAACCATGCTGGTGCCTTTAAACATGTACAGATACGCAAGCAGAAGGTGTTGGTTAAGCACAGTGATTCACTGTAATGCACAGAGGGGCTTGTAGGATCAAGTAAATTGTTGGTTTTGCATAAATCTCTGCAGACATAAAGGAGGATACCTTTAATCATGTGCAAGTGGAGTGCCATTACCCTCCATCCTCTCGCTGTTAGATCAAGGTCGACTCACTTGAAATGCAGATGGGCTTGACTCAAGGCGTCGGATGGCTCTGTGAACAATGCAGCAGATAAGAAATATGGGAGTTACCCTAAAGACTCCAATTAGCTCCTTAAACTAATCCTCTCGGTCAGGCCTTTATTGCAGCGCAGTCGTTAACTAATGTGACCAATTTAGAATATTAGTATTCAGCTAACTGGCTAATCTGCTCTGTTTCTCAGAGGAATGGTTGTTTCCTTCAGTGAATTCATGAGTGCAGTGAAGCACAAAATAATATTTTTAAAATCTATATGAAGTCAGGTTTTGTTGTAGTGAATCTTCCAAAAAGTTGCAGAAGTTATTCTAGAATAAATAAGGATATGAATGTTACCTATTACCTGTTTTTGCATCTTGAAACTCACAGTTCTTGTGCTTCTGATTCTCTCAACCTACTGACATGTGGGATAATATATCATACAGGATTGTTAGAGTACTAAAATCTCTGGCAATTAGTAAGCTATATAACCAGATAGCAAACAGCAACAAATTGGTTGTGTTGATATACTTTACATCTTACTTTGAAAGAGTGTTATTGCCTGTGGAAGGTGGAAGGCAGCCATTTTTCTTCTAGAAGGGGAAAGGTGGCAGATTTTTGTTGCTGGGGCATTTGTCTGATTTACCTGCTAGCAGTTTGAACCCTTTAAAGCCTGAACCATGAAATAATTGCCAGAAAAAAATCACATTTTTGGAAAATAGAGTGTTTATTAGACCTTCATTTTTAAAATTAATTAAATATTAATTTGCGTATATAACACAGATGGCGTAGAAGTCTCAAACACTCATTTATCAAGGTTGATGTAGCTAATTTAAACCAACACTAAATTGGTTTAAATTGATTTTTCATTTCAGTGCTAATATTTCCTCTTTAGATGGATGTGTAAATGATTTTTAAAAACAAAAAGGACTAAAATTTTCTAATCTCCAGGGATAGCTTTTACACCAAAGGATGCTCCATCAGGACCTTTTAGTATCCTTTTGTTAAATATGCAGTTTAATACTCACACTGTATATTGCATTTTGGCAGAATAATCTGATAAGAATAATTGACTGTCATAAGGCCCAGAACACGCAAAAAATGTGAAATACAAACTATAACAAGAAATATGAAAAGGAAATGTAAACAAACTGTAAGGGACGCATGGGGAATGGCAACATACACTCAGACAAAGATTAAGGGCGTGACAGGACTATGTATACACACACACAGGGGTGATTGAGGCAGAGTAGAGACACCTGGGAGACACAGCTGAACTAAAGCCAAACAACAACATACAGCGAAGTAAAACTAATAGAAGAGATAGAATAAACCGTGAGCAGGATATTAAAGCCAAAACAGGAACTGAAACAGAACTAAGGCTCAAGATTTTATGGTGTGATGGACAATTGTAAACCATCACAAACTAAGACTCAGTCAGGGAGAGCAGCACCAACTGTTGCTAGCAAATGGTGCTTAGCAAGAACTAAAACAAATACCTGAATCCCAAATATCCGTCAAGATGATCTAAAATATACAACGAAATGTGATTCAGAAAATGATACAAAACCACCCTGTTAGGCTTAAAACCATTGTTTGCACTTTTGTCCTGCTCCTAGGTCATCTTAAATCGGTCATGTGATTTGGACTCACCCCCGATTACATCGACTGCAGAGAAAATTCAGGACCATGACACAAACTTTCTGTGAACTAAAAATCCACAATACAAAGAGTAAAGCCTGACCTTGTTTGCTGTTGGTGATGTATTGTGGAGAGTTTCCCAAACAATCCCAGGGATGCGCTTACAGCCCTGTAATTGTTTTTATATCTACCCGTTTAATTTTATCCCGTTAAAGTGATATAAATGTTATAATAATTCATGAGCGCTGCTATCTAATATTGGTTTATGTTTTCCTTAAACACACAAATAAAACACTATAAAACTATGAAAAAAACATTAAAAGAAAATGATTTTTTTAACTAAGATGCAGTTAAGAGTGCTCTGTTTCTCCGGCGTGCTGTGTGCACACTGAGCACAGCGTGTGCAGGGACCACCAGTAACTGCGCTATCAGAGATAATCTCCGCCCCCCAGCCAGACTCCTCGGGTCCAACAAGTGTGAAACGGCCTCAGCAAACGGATTAAGGTTAGAATAACAAAATTAAAGCAAAATAGTGGGGTATGCACTACATCGCTCTCTTCCAGTCCCCTATTGTCTTTGTCTTATCAGCACATGCAGGTGGCTGCTTTGCAGTTATGAAGTACACGAATTCTTTTTTTTTTTAATGTTTGTGAGAAATTTGTTTTATGCTAAATATCGAACCAAGATTTGCGTTCATTCTTCTCCCACTTATCCAGTTTATGGTCATGCTGGGTGCTGAAGCCTATCTCAGCTGTTACAGGGCATGAGCTGGGGTACACCATGGACAGGTCACCAGCCTGTCACAGGACTGACACAAAGACAGACGACCAGTCATGTTCACACTCCCACCTACAATCACTACTTAACCCTTTAAAGCCTGAACCATGAAATAATTGCAAGAAATGTTTAATTTTTCAAAAATGAAGTGTTTATTAAACCCTCTAACAATTTTTATTATTTAAAACACTATTCATTAAGGGTTTAATCTAACCTATGCATATCTTTGGACTGCAGGAGAAAGCCCACACAGACACTAAGAGAACATTCAAACTCCACACAGAAAGGCTCCAGGCAGCAGGATTCAAGCCCAGGACTTTCTTGCTAACCACCACAACCTCAGGCCACCTACAATTCCCTCATTTCTACTTCACTTTCTACTGGCTCCAGAGATTTTGCAAAAGATGACGAAGGAGGCTGTTTTTATTTACTTTTTACTTCCTATCAGAGACAAAAATCAGAGCAGATCTTAAGAGCTCCTCTTGCTTACCATTGTGATTTCCTCTTTCCTGTACTCTATGAATTATGGCTTCCTTTTTTGAAGTTTACATTTTTTTCCTGCTATCATATGACAACTCACCACTGGTGCGTCTTATTTACACCATTTACACTGTTTTAAAATGAATATATGTTATTAGATATGGTATTATAAATGGGATATCTATAAAGGGTTTGGGTCAGCGGTGCCCAACCGTCCGGGCCACGGACCGGTACCAGTCCGTGAGTCGTTTGGTACCGGGCTGCAAGAGTTGAAGCTCGGGTGTGAAATTTATGGTTTTCAGGGTTTTTATCGGTTTTTATGGTTAACTCGGTTTCCCTGGGTCTTTTCCCATGTGTTATGAATAAATCTTCTTTTTTTTTTTGGTACCGGTACTGGTTTTATTTTGTTGTATTTATCTGCGACACCTTAAAGGCCGGTCCATGAAAATATTGTCAGACATAAACCGGTCCGTGCCGCAGATCTTTTTAAAGACATCCGCGCTCTCTCCAGACTGCTCTGGAAGTCGGTTCAAGTGGAAAGAAAATGGCTTTTTCACTGTTATGTTCAGCCGTGTTCCTTTCCATAAGTACTGCAGGAACAAAGTGCTATGTCTTCATATTATTATAAATTTTATTTTATTTGAGCAGAATCCAGTCATTAATAAAGGCCTTGAGATGTGGGTTGAGGCCCTGGAACACTTCCAGTAATTAAAGACATTTTTTATCAGATATAAAACAATAATATAGGACAACAGGGAGTCAGGTCGTCTCTTACAAGCTCCTGTCTCAACTGAGGCTTTCGTCTGTCTTCACTTAAATGAAATACAGTGGGCCATTAGGGATCTTTGCCTCACTTTTACCTGTTATATTACCAACACCACTCACTTCTTTTTTCCCTTTTCAGTGTTCATCAAATATATGATGCTACACTCCCTGGGGGCATAAATCTGTTTCCTCTTCAGCCTTTCGCACACTGCTGTTGTTGCTGGATTCATATGAAGAGCCCCTCAGAGAGCACAACCGGCAGCGAACGTGCAATTATGCTTTCGCCGCTGGAGCAGAAATACATCCAGAGCAGCGAGAGCAGGCTCACATAGCTGGGTCAATCAGCTTGGCGATATCATTTTGCTTTAATCAGCTGGAAATAATGCAAAATATAAAATGCGTACAAATCAGGCAATGTCAGAAGAGTTGATTTTAATATAGAAATGCAACTCCAAATAATGTAGGACCCAGGAAAAAAAAAATCCCTCCTCACCAGACAGCCAAAATAAACGTTAGAAAGAATGTGCAAATATTATCTGGTCTAGTTCTGCTCAACAGGAAATTATCTCGACATTATACAGAGCTTGATTTGGCTTTATCCTGCTAGCTACAGCTCTGTCCGTGTAGACTTAATTAAACTTTTCAGTGAGATGTCCTCCTGGAGTTACTCTGCAAATGTCTGGCTCCCTCTCTATTAACTCAAATTTATGACTGCTGTAGTTCGGGGACATCACTGAATGAAATGCTGCTTTTTTCTTTTCCTTTTCCGGCATCTAGGTCCGTACCTTTGATTCCTTTAACTCCACCGAATGGCTGATGGAAACAGACTGTAACAATCTGAAAATTCTGTCTGACACCAGCCTAATGCTGATGAGCAGGAGCCTTTTTTCATTTGATAGCCAAGCTCTGCTTCTCTGTAATGTAATTTCCTTGCTACCTTACGCTTGACCACTATGTTTTCATTATTTTGCATAAGTCACCAAGAAACTTGACGAGAATGTCTCAGGCTTAAGTGTCGAGAATATTAAAAGTAAATAGCCATCGCAAGAGAGGCTTTAGACACTCTTTCTGCCTACATTACAATACCTTCCCTGCAGGAAATCATTAGGCTCATTAGGTACACCTGTTCAACTCATTGTTAAGCAAAGATCTAATCAGCCAATCAGACTCTATATATATATATATGTATATATATGTATATATAGATGTGTAGACATGGTGAAGGCAATCTGCTGATGTTCAAACTGAGCATTAAAAGGTGGAAGGAAGGGTGATTTAAGTCACTTTGAACATACTGGGTTGTATGCTGAGATCTCCCCGCACAACCATCTGCAGGGTCTGAAGCAGAGAAAATATCTAGTGTGCTGCACTTCTCTGGATGAAAATGCCTGGTCTCGATTTCTGCTGTGACTTTCGATTGTAGGGTCAGAATTTGGCACAAACAACATGAAAGCATGGATCCAGCCTGTTTTGTATCAACTGCTCAGGCTGGTGGTGGTGTTACAATGTGGGGGATATTTTCTTGGCACAATTTGGACCTCTTAGGGCTCAATGAACATCATTTAAACACCACAGGCTACCAAAGGTGTTGTTGCTGACCACGTACATCCCTTCTTGACCACAGTGTACCCATCCTATGATGGCTCTTCCAGCAGGAAAATGCACAAAGCTCAAATTATCTCAAACTGGTTTCTTGAACATGACACTGATTTCACTGTACTCAAATCATATGACCTCAATGCAACAGAGCACCTTTGGGATGTGGAGGATTCACACCATGAATGCGCTGCCCTCAACTTTCTCTGTCAGTTATAGTTTTTTGTTTTGTTTTGTTTTTTGTGAGAAGTGTGCTGCAGTTGAGGTTAACTGGAGTATTTGACACCGCCATTACTGCCGTTTCTTTAAAAAAAAAAGAAAAAGACATGGGTGATGTGACGATCTGAGAACGATAAAAAGAGAAAAGACTGCATTTGGTTATGGTGATCAAAGGTGCCCTTCAAAAGAGTGCTTCAAGTGATTAGAATAACTGCAGATAAAGACAACAACAAAGACTACATCCCCATGAGAGGAGGAGAAACCTGGAGATCAACATAAAAATTAAAAGTCACGGAGGAAATTAAGAGAGATGTTGAGGAAAGGTGGAATAAAAAAACGAAGCAAATTAAGAGAAAAATCATGATGCTGCATGCACAGACACAGGAGGGCAATGCAACCTGCTTGAGATGAGTGCAATGCTGAAACAAATTCAAACATGACAGTAATGCAATGAGTTGAATGAATATCAAATCTATGGGAATATTTCTCCGATAATTAAATCAAAGTAACGCATTTGCCATTTTGGTGATGGCTGATGATCAAATATTTGTTCTGTAAAGCATTTTCAGATCAATTTAGATAAAAGCTGTAGCCAAATTCACATAAACTGAACCGGCATTAGAGAACGCTGTTAGTCTAATGAAATCACAATCGCTGTTTTCATTTCAATTTTGATCTCCCCCATGATTCAGGATTGCATCATCCTCTGTGTGAGGAGAAACGGTCAAAAACCAGCTCAACTAAATAAACGTCTTTTTTCAGTCCCCGGGAAAAAACACCAGATAAAAAAAACTAGAAATTTTATAATTTAAAGAAAAAATCATCGACATCATCTCGTGTCTTCAGGTCCTGCTTGAGTGGGTGGCACGATATGTATGCATACCTGAAGGAATGTGTGTGGGTGTGTGTAAATGTGTAAATGATGGGCGGAGGAGGCGGCAAATTAATAAAACAGATGGTTCGAGGTATATGGAAAGAAATTATTGCGAAAGGTCAAAGTGCAGAGTGTGACATTTACGGAGGCATAAATCTGTTACAGCCACAAACGCTGTCGTCGTTCCTGACAGCATCAGCGCGGGGAGGATGGAAGCCAGAGAGACGTTCATTGTTTGTCTGCTGCGCGGCCAACACATTACTTACTGGGATTTGTGCGAGTATTTCACAATCTGCAACTTAGGATACAAAACACTCTCAGACACACACTCACACATGGGCTGGCAGAGCTCCAACTTCATTACAACAGCACTCCGGCCGGCTGATTGAGTGATCAAAGCTAATCACATTTAATCCTATCTAATCATATGTAATAACCAACACTGAGCGCTCAGGCATGACAGCGCTCACCACTCTCTCTCCATCTCCCCCCTTTTCCTCTCCTCTCCTCCTTGACATTTGACACAGACCTGCAAAAAAACATGTCCTCCTCCCTCCTCATCCATGTTCAGCATCAGTCGCAACCAACAGAGAGCGGTAAAAGCGCTAGAAGTGAGGTATCAAAATGAGGCGAAAAGGACATTGGACTGCCTCGTCGTGCTCTTGAACGCCCAGGGGAAACAAGATGCACTTCCTTTCAGTTGCACCGTGTCACTAACAGCTTTGTCATGAACAACTGGAAGAAGAAGATCTGGCGGTTTTGGGCTCTGTGTATTCTTCCCCGTTCATATTCAGCACACAGTTTTAAAGCAGGAGCATTTAAAGCCTTTGAGATTTCCCTCTGTGTTTTCCTTTGCTTTGATCAGATTTTGAAGTCCCGCTGAGATGTTTCTGTAGACCACGGTTAAATGTAATGATAATGCAGTGTGATCACTGGAACTGGTAGGGATTTAAGTAGACTTCACACAGAGAATAATTATGCCTATGGTGGGAATTTATAGCCATTTCTGGTAAAGCTGAGGCGGGAGAAGCAGAGGTGCTTCGTTGTAGTGTTTGCGGAATGTAAAAAAAAAAAGTAAAAGCCTCAATTTTGCACGACCTCAAACTATACGGTCCCTTTCATCTGAGATCTGCTCCCCTGTTTGTGTACTCCTCCATTCCTCGACCTTGTTTTTTACTGTAATTTTTATCAAAGTGTGTATTTCAGAGGACCGAAAAGAGCTATAAAAGCGCTGTCGCCTTGCAGTTGAATTGTCCTTTTTACGACAATATTGGACGTCAAATGGGGGTGTTTATAGAAATGTATCTGAAACACCCTTCCCTTAAACCTTTCTGACATCAAAATTGCCTCTGCAGTTCACTACACCCAGCCGGTAGCCTGGTGTGTGGAGACAGTGAGGATTGAACTTCTCTCTCAAGCTCTGTTTTTTCATTCTTCATACGTCTCTGTCAAGTCGGTCCGCTCACATCAGGTACAAACAGTTTTTCCTTTACACCATGTCTTCACAGGAATGGTGTAGGTGACTGGCATTTTTTTCAGAGCCCAATATGCAATCATTGTCTCAAAAAGGTGCAAAAAAAAAAAGAAAAATACCTGTTGTTTCACATTTACTGGCATCAATGAAAGGGAAGCCATTGTGCTGAAGACAGCTTGGAGTGATTAAAACAAGAGCGTATCTGTTCAGTCAGGCGTTAGCTGGATGGAAACTCAGATGAAATGCTTTCTGTGTGGCGAGTGGTCAGATGCCACCTCCTCTAAAAGGGTTTATTCCAAGCAGAGCCAGCCTCCACCGTGAAGAGGAGTAAGAGCCTGCATAGCTTCAGGCAAGCATTTTTTAGTTCGTCTATCTTAAAGATTTGAGAGTGCAGTAAAAAAAAAAAAAAAGGTGATTTCTCACAGGCTCTTGGTGAATTTGATCAGGCATAACAGAGCATCCAGGAATGTACATTTTCTTGCAACTTGTTAACTCGTTTCATAAATCGGCTGCCTACCAAAGTGTGCAAATGAATTGCCAAGTGCTTTGTTTTCCGAAATGAAACAAAAGCAGCGAGCGCCTTGTTGAGCAAAATCCACTCCCTGGTGACATCCGAGCTCAGTTCATTCCTAAGTACCACACTTGTGTCTCCAACTGGTGCAGTTTGCTGAGTATATACTGAGTGTGACACAGTTTAAATATTGTTTCAGTCCTTTGCAGCCTGCCAAGGTAAATATCTGAGGAAGAGCTGTTGCGGTGTAATCCTTGTGCCCACAAAGAAAACAAATTGATAGCCAAGGCCTCGGGTTTTTCGAGCTGTACTTTACGATCGTAGAAAAACAACCAAACAGACATCGGGGCATCTGTTTTTGTTTTCCTCCCCAGGATGCCTTGCTGCGGCTGGCGGCAGTTGTGGATGCGCGCTCGCTGCGAGTGGCTCTTCGAGACGGCGTTCGGGAGCTGCTGCCCAGCACGGTAATGCACGAAAACACACACGTATTGGAATTTCCTCAATTTATTACCTGGAGGAAGGGGAAGGAAAGAGAAAAAGCTTCCTGTTAGTATTCAGAGTGGTGTGAGTTAATATCTCAGCCCTGACACAGGACCAGGGAACAGAGCCCCAAACCTTGTTACAAATGGATGAGGCTCATCGCTCATTAAACTAATCAGAATCGGATTAATTTTACAAATTAATGTGCATGTATATGCGGGTGTGTTTTAATTCCAGGAGTGTGCATGTGTCTACTTGCTGGAGGAAGACTCGAGGCTACTATCTGACGACCCGCCACATGAACTGCCACAGGAGGGAAAGATCAGGTGTGTGCTGCTTGTGCTTGTGTGTGTGTCTCTCTCTCTCTATGCGGCAAGTCACAGATGTTTCGTCTCAGTGAATCACCGCCGTGTACTGATTTGCTGCATTTGTTGTTGAGGGCAGCGATACCCCAAGAAGCAATAGAACAAAGAGGAGGGGTGGGTGGAGGGGAAACGGAGACGGATGTTTCCTCTGTGTGAGAAACAGGTGTCGTCCAAATGAATGTGAGCCGCTCGGTCCAAAATCACATCCTCCTCAGCACAGAGATAAGGTGACACACAGAGAGGACCTCCTCTGTTTTTGTCCTGGCCTTTGGTTTTTACCCCATCACTTTTTCTTTTATTTACCCTTCCTCACCCACCCATCTCTCTGACAACTTCTTTTTTCCTCTTTTGTCATCTGCTTCCCCACCTTCCCACCTCACTGCATGAGTCTATCTTTGCCCTCTTTTCCCTCTCAGCCTGATGTTCCCCCAAAGAGCCATAAAGCACTATGCTGCCTGTGTTTAGATCTTCCTGCCTACAGCTACCGCCCTCCCCCTCTCCCGTGCTCTTCTTTCTCTCTCACCTTCAATCCCTCTCCCGTGGAAGCGTTGCGGGGCTAATAGCCGAGGTGACAGTGCCTCCGGTCCCTCAGCGAGGCTCGGCGATCCTCTCTTCTCTTAAGTGCTCCCCGAAGCTCCACGACCCCCATGAGCTGCTGCGACTGCTGCCGAGGCGCTGGGGAAAAACCAATTCTACATTATTGATGAAACTGTCTGTTTGTCAGACAACCACCCCGTTTCCAGCACCTCATTGCCACATGAACAACGGGAAGCCACACAAACATCCTCACGAGGCACCAGCGCGCAAGGACACGCACACGCACAACACCTGAGCGCACGCACAGACGAACGCTCACATACTCGCATTTATCAGGACGAGATATCGTGGAGATATTAAAAGAGCTACAGGGAAGTTTGTTACTTTTTTCTCCTTCCAGCTCACCTGCTTATATAAGCCTGTTATAAAGTCCTTGACGCACACACACACACACACACACACACTCAATGAACCCTTATAAGAGGCAGAAGGCCATGTTGTTCCAGCCTACTTTCTAATACATACAAGCCTATTATGTGGACCTTGACGCACATGCACAGCCACGCGAAAAAATAAACCTAAACAAGTTCAGCTAAGAAATCTTCCTTGAAGGTTTCTAAACAACTTGTTGTGCTCACAATATGTGAGCCAAACAAGCCAAATGACAAATGCTGCAGAAGAAAGATGCAAGGCCGGAGTGCAAGGATATGATAATAAACAAGATTCAAACTTGTTGCCACCTTCTTTGGGCCCGAGCTCATTAAATATGGAGCGAGGGGTAGTGTGGTCTGACCAATGAAAACGTCTTTGTGGAAGTTGTAGACGCCGCATCTTCTAAGCTGAAGAGCAGAGGGACCACCCTGCTCGCTATGAGTGATCCATGATGGATGTGCTGCCCTCCATATGTATGACATATTTTTCTGGGTGAGCCTTGGATGATGTATTACATCAGCACGGCGCCGCAGTAAAAGAGTCTGGAGCCTTTCAGCCCCTGGAAACAATTTAACCATCAGTGTTTCCCCCACTTTCTTCTTGATGGTTAAGTAGTTATGACAAATAAGATTTACATTATAGATTTAGGCAGCAGCATTTGCAACTGTCATCTGACACGAAAACAAACAGCTATCCTCCAAGTTCAGTGTGTAGACCGCTGAACTGTGTTAAATTATTACTATTATTTGGGAAATGACATAAATAAGGTGCCTTTAAAGTAGTTAAAAGTATCGGTATTGGTGATACTGGCCCTTTATTTACTTGGTGTCAGATCAATAGCAAAATGAGACTTTTAGTTGCTCTTTTATTATCACGCACCGAACATTAAAACACACATTTTAACATCACATGTGCTGTCAGACGTGCTCACACAACAGCAAATAACAGTATTGTTCATGGTGCCTCGGGGTCATTTGTTTTGCTCTCCGCTGTACCCAGAAAAGCTGTTTTGAACCAAATACATTACGCAAAGGTCAACTGTATTTGTCACAGTAGTGAAGTACAATGAGAATGTTTTTTGACTGAAGTGCAATATTCCTCAGTGAGTTTGAATAAATGGGCATTTTTAAATCAATGCACCATGCAGAGATTTGGCTTCAACGCTCTGAGGGATTTCAGACTCTGTAGAGCCCGTGTGCGTAACAGAGGGGGGAGCTCTGTGTGTGCATGTGTGTGCATGTGTGTGTGTGGCTGCCAGAGGGATTTACCGATTATTATCTGAAGCACATACATCTTGAATCTAACTGTGTGCACGGGCGAAACCGTGTTGCTTCCTCTTCCTGTTGCTTTCTATGCTCGTGCACTTTTAACACGAGGCATGCACTATGTTTGCGTGCGGTAGCCGACCCAAAATACACAATTGCCCTAATGTCCTATATTTTAGCATGAAACACCTGCCTTCTTTATTTAATACAACACCCACAAAGACCTACACCTTTGCCATCACACCTGGCTTCACACCTGGCTTGCTCTTTCACACACATACACACACATATGCACAAATGGCTGCGGTGAGTTTATAATTTCACCATGAATAATAGGGCTATTCAGGGGTGTTTTGGTTAGTATGAATGAATTCAGCACACATCTGGTTTTATAATGTTGCCGCTTGTTTTTCCTTTTGCTCCAGATGTCTTTCAGATTGTCTCCTCCCTTTTGTTTCGAATATGGCACGGGTAATTGTCTGTCTCAGACCAGAGTCACACTCAACTATCTATCATATATCTGTTTCAGGAGCATCGTGGACCAGCTGAAACGATGTCAGTGCACCGGCCTTCCTCCATCCGAACTGCCAGAGAAGTACAGAATCTGCCTCGCAGCGCCGTTACCAGCACACAGAAGAGGTGTGGTTATGTTTTGAAGGGTAGGGCTTTAATGTTGCTAGCGGACAGACAAAGTGCCCAGCATGTCCTTGTTCGCAAATGTGTGCATGTGCGCGGGAGCTCGCTTGCGTGCATGAGAGCAGAGAGATGTGAGAACGTGGGAGGAAAAAAAAACAAGTACGAGGAGATAGAGAGGGAAGTAGCGAGAGGCGATGGTTGCCGAGGGAGAAGCATGGAGCCGTGTGGGCACGAAAAGCTGGACAAGAGGACTAAAAAAAGCAACGAGAGGTCTTTGATGAGGAAACAATGCAGAAGAGCAAATGGAGACGAGTGAATAGACTCAAAATACCACGTTTAGTTTTGTTAGGTGTAATTATAGACCCTAAAGTACACATGCATGACCACTCTGCACTGTGCGAATCGATACATAATACTGAACACCCATCACAATAATGATGCAGGGAAAGAGTTAGCCTGGCACCAAAGTGCTAAACCCATCATTCTGTTTGTTTTGTCCTCTGCTGTCCACACGCGCAGCAGCACGCCTCGGTGACGACATTTATTTTGCTCATTAGGATTTGGTGTTTTAAAGATGAGAAAAACAAATTAAAGAACAGAGGACGAAAAAGTATTATGCAAGGACATCAGGTGTACTTTTTACCATATTTTTCTTTTGCATATGTAGCACAAGAAGACGTGGGGGCGAACAAATAAGATTAGGAGCTAGACAAGGACACGGAAGGAAAATTAAAGGACGCTTAAAGGACCCCTGAATAAATTCATGATGTGTTCTGAATGCTCTTCTTTCTTTCTTTCAGCTGTTGTCATTCCTATCTTGGAGCAGGACAAGGTCATCGCTGTCTTACTGGTGAGTCAGTCAAGGACAAAAAATTAATCGTCCAAAGTAACAAAACCAGTTGCAGCAGGGAAGGTCATTACCTCTAAAGTCTCCTATTAAAGAAGCAAAAGGCAGATTTTTGCAGTCGTGCGCCATATGTGAATTCAGTTCTCCACAGAGACCACACAGCTCGCACCACCAACTCGACTGAATAGCATTTTGTTGATTTTCCACTCTGTGTGTGTGTTTTTGTATTGCAGGTGGGCTGCGGTCCACTATCTGATCAGGATGAACTGCATCTGAGCGTGCTGGAAAAACATGTAAGCTTGCTCCTGCGATAAAAACAGCTTGGCAGCAGCTACAGTGCTCTTTAGTTAATCAACACACTTTGGCGTGTGTTGATTAACTAAAGAGTGTTGTACCAAAGAACAAAAACAGCATAAATGCGTGTGCTCTGCTGTATTAGGAAATTAGGAAATACTGGTTGTCGAACAAGTATTAACAACTATCTGTACAAGCTGTGATGTTATTTTCTATTCCTTAACTATAGTCTGTAGTACTGATACGCACCAATTTTACATTTGTGTTGTTTTATGGATCCAAATCTTGTGTATAATGTTAAATAGATGATGCTTGTGGTCCCTCTTTTCTTAATCTGTGTGGATATAATTGATAAATAAATTTGAGTAGTTTTTTTCTTTAGTTTTTAGAGGCTTTATTACAAAACCAGTCTCATAATCTGATTAATAAACAGCTTTCCTTTAATTGGATGATTGAATGGTGTCTGGTGGATGTGAATGTTGTACCTGATGAAGGTTGGTTGGAGCGAAAGGGTTAGGTTATAGGTTATAATTTATCTTTTTACGTGCACGTGGTGTCGCAGGCCTCGGTGGCATGCGTGCGGGTCCAAGCTGTTCAGACATCCTACCAGAGGCCTCCTCTCAGCCCCTCTCCACTACAGTCCCACAATGCACTGCTGCCCCTCAATGTCTCAGAACAGGACTACTGCGAGCTGGACCGCAACATCCTGC
Source organism: Oreochromis aureus (assembly GCF_013358895.1). Lineage (NCBI taxonomy): Eukaryota > Metazoa > Chordata > Actinopteri > Cichliformes > Cichlidae > Oreochromis > Oreochromis aureus. The sequence goes on along the minus strand of NC_052955.1, from coordinate 28,864,398 downwards.
AGCTCTGTGGTACGCACACAGCACACACACACACACTTTACAGACGTTATTTCATCTCTGCCTCTTTCACTCTTCTCTGAGAAAACACCAAACTCATGCATACATGCATATGCGTATATGAGAGGTGGGATATAATAATGGAGCTGTGGGAATTCAGATGGAGATTGATGAAAACACAAAGCATTGTTTTAAATCTCATGCTTAATGCTATTCCTTCACACATACGCATCAATGTTGTTTGCTCCCTGATAACTGTCAAAAAATGTGGCTTGCATTTAGTCTGTTTAGATGTTTTTTGGGTTTGGGTTTTTTTTTGCAACCTCTGCTTCAGTTTTCACTTCTTTTCCTTCTGTCTTCATCTGCAGTCCGGGCAGCCCTCCATCCCATGTCTTGTCTTCATTATTAGTCCCTCTGTTAGCTGGTTCCTGCTCACCCTTCCCCGACCTCGCTGTCTCAGTGTATCTCTCCCTGGTTTGCTTTCTGTCCACTTGCGTACATGCTCTGCATTCCCACTCTTCCTTAACGCCACTCTGACCTTGCTCTACGCTGGTGTTTCCTCCCTTCATCCTCTCTCTCTCTCTCTCTCTGTCTCCCGCTCTCTTTTAGGTGAGCTCTATGACCTTGATGCAGCCTCTCTCCAGCTTAAAGTCATCAATTATGTAAGTGGTTGAGATCACTCATGCGCCTTCACACACACACACAACCTGCACACACACACTGTGTGTTAAATATGTACAGTACATTCAACACATAAAATCCTTCTCGGTGATTTCTACCTCTCTTCCTGTCATTATTTTTACTACAAGCTTATTGTCACACAATTACTCCATTAGTCTCCCCTTAATGTGCGCACCCTTCTTATATGATACACTCTCTGAAGCCAGGGGAGCAGAGCGAGAGGTGTAGAGATTGATTGCAGGGAAGGAGGAGCTGTGCAGAGAGCCGTGAGAGAGAGCAGAGTTATCAAGCTTCAGCCACGGTAGTCAGTAAATTGTAGTCAGCGGGACTCTGGCTACAATTCAAATGTATGGAAATATTCACAGAAGAAGATGATAAGAGAGGGCGAGAGAGAGAATACAGCAAGAGAAAGTAGAGAAATTTGAAGGTTATGCTGCATCAAATGGACAGAGCTTCAGTCCATCCAAGGAAGCTTGATGGATCCAGGGACGCGATTCTTTTCTTCAGAGTTTGGTAAAAGAAAATGTTAACACAGTCTTTTGTCCTCACATGAAAAGGAAAAATAAAACCATCACCAATTTCTAATCACGACCACTGCTGCAACTCATAATCTCATAATAGTCGGAATAATTGCGGCCCTAACATACTCGGAGTTTCAGGTATTCCGAGTATTTTTAATTTAGTTAAAGGAACCAAGTGAACTCGCTGCTTTCCTTCGACAACTTTTTTTTTCCTCATTTTCTATTATGTTTCTAAAATGAGAAAATGCACTAGCAGGCGGACGCTATCAGATGAACTCATTTACCATTAGCAGCTGTTACCGGCGTCCCTGCACAGCAGAAATTATAGATGCTGTCTTTGAGGACACGGATAGCAAAGGTTGCTCCGAAAACCAGCGTAAAGCGAGGTAGATATTTCTCTCTGTAAACGCTTAAGTCAATCCTACCTGACCTTCTGTGCAACCTGTGCTACCCTGGGACCAGCTCAGCGGTGCTGAACAACGGCAGCGCGGCCTGCATCCTTTCATGCCCCTAAACCTGCTTTGGATTTTTTTTCCTTCATCCATCCATCTCACAGATGAGAGCGAGGGAGAGAGACAGAGGCTGCGGTGGTGCAAAATAGACTGCAGGGCTTTTAAAGATGCATGTTAAAGCCGACATGATTTGTTTTTGTCTATTTGTTTATTTTTACAGTTGTAAAAATAATGGGGGTGAGGGCACAGGGGAGAGGAGAGGCAAGAGGAGCATGGGATTGTTGCTTCTGAAGAATGGTGGGCTTTTTCGGGTGGGAAGAGCTCGGGGCGGCTCTTATGGTATTAACAGCATTTTGAAAAAGGGGTTGGAGGGGCTTATTATTATATGAGGGTGCAGCAGCGTGCTTTGTGTGCATGCACATATGTGTGTGTGAGAGACTGGGGGGCAAATGTGTTGGCAGTGGCTGGCGTTTATTCCTGTTCTGCTTGTTCTCCATCCAGCTCGGTGGATTACGGAGAAGAATGCTGTGTGAGGAAGCGCTGCTGCATATGTGTGTGTGTGTGTGCATGTATATGTTTGTGTCAGCGTGCGTGCAGGGGCGTATACAGCTCAGAGTGTATTTTCAGTCTATGAATGTGAATGAAATGTTTTCATCACAGACAGCAGCGGGAAATTGGTTGCAACTCTGCAGGTCTTACAGAGCAACAGCTTCAGGGAGCTTGAGCACACACACACTTTAATTTACACACACGCAGACACCAAATGTGATTTTCTTCTGTTTATCCATCTTGGAAAATCACAGCAAACTGCGGGGCTTACGCTGAAAATGTACTTGAATAAATCCCGTCTGTTTAGCGTAATAAAAACCTAATTTCATTCCAGATTTTAATCTATTGCAAAACTCAGTTTGAATTCTCACCACGCCCCGGGAGCAGTCATTTTTCACCGTCCGCCGATTTCTTATCTTATCTCCGCGCCTAGGCTACACTCCAAAGAATAGTAAATTGAAGGTTTTAAAACAATCTGAGCGAGTCCGATAGAGAGAGATTTCTGTGATTATACGTCAGGACTGATGTTGTGTTTGTGTTCTTCCGCAGTTGCAGCAGCAGACTCGGTCGCAGTGCTGTTGTTTGCTGCTGGTCTCTGAGGATAACCACCAGCTATTTTGCCAGGTATACACACAAATGCGCACACACAGACACATCTTTATCACTGTCGTACACATTTGTTTTCATAATCTATCTTTGAAATACCACACAAAAAACAACATGGACACACACACCAATCTTTCTCACATGCTGTTCTCTTCATCCCCACCGCCACAGACACACACACACACACACACACCATGACTCATTTATCAAAGAGCAATTGGAACATTAACATTTGAAGAACTCCTGACCTTTGACCTCTCTGACCTTTTAGGTAGTCGGAGACAAAGTCCTGGAAGAGGAGATCAGCTTCCCGGTGAGGCAAAATATCAATGCAATAATTTACTTATTGTTTATTGATTTTCATCTACATTTCATGTTTGTCTCCAATGTTCCCAGTAAAAGAGTTTTTTGTTTTTTTTACCGGTTTGATCGTGTTTCCATCAACTCTTTTATTTTTCCCTTTTACTCATGAATGACCTTCATTTCCTTCGGGGAGGGAGGTTATGTTTTAATAGCTTTTGCGTGTCTGTAACTCTGTCTGTAAACACGAGAGCTCAAAATGCTTTGAATGAATTCTGAAAAACTTTGTACATACACCCATCAAGGTCTTCAAGGTCAATTTAATTATTAACACTCAAAAACTGTCAAACTGATATTAATGCTACACAGAGCTGTTTAAAACTAACACTGTCTGCAGTGACTGCATACAAGCAATGAAGGCTATATCCACATAAATAAAAGATCATGAAGAATAATTATAGAAAAAATATCTCAAGTATATTCAAATGGGTTTCAACAGGGCAAATAACAAAAGCCTGCACTTTGCACTTGTTTTTACTGCGCTACAAACTTCTTAAAGTTTAAAAGTAACAAAGAAAACAAAGTGAATTTATACAAAACGCGATCGTTTTTCCTTAAATTATTGAGGGTGAACTGCCCCGGCCGAGGTTTGCGCTCTCTGAGTGCTTCTTGTTCGTTAATGTTGTCTGTTAAGCTGAAGTGCCGATTTCAGGGATGTTTTCTCCGATTTTTAATAAACAGAATTATGATGCAAGTGTTGCAACCCTGCGTGTAGTTTCTTTCTTTCTTTCTTTTTCGAGTGCCATGATAGAATACGCCTCCCACATGTAATCACTTATAATCCTCAGCAGGAGTTATAATTAAGAAATTTGGTGAGGACCAGTAATGACATCCTTTGGGTGGCTTGCACTCTCCTGTCTCTGGCTGCACTGCTTGTGTAGCATATTTAACAGGCTTTCCATTATCGTGTGAATAGACTGCGTGCCCCAGCCTAAATGATGTGTGAAATCTCGATAATAGCCGGTGAAGAGAGATATCAAGACACAAGAAAAAAAAACTTAAGTGGCTGTATGTGCTGTTTAGCAGTGGTAATAAGCTTCACTGACAATAAACAAGCTTTTTTATATGTATTTTACCCTCATTATACTGGTTTTATTTACTTTCCTTGTGCTCATCTTGTCTTTATTATCTCCTTGTTTTTCTCACTTCTGTGCAGCTGATGTTTGGACGTTTTGGTCAGGTTGTCGAGAAGAAGAAGTCAATTACTCTTCAAGACATCAGTGCTGTAAGAGATCTATCTATTTGTGTATTTATCTATCTGTCTGCATCACTGTAACTAATCTGTTTGTCTTTTCTGCCTGCTACCATGGCAGGAGGAGCGCAGGCAGCTGTCCAGTATGCTGGGCTGTGAGATCTCCTCCATGCTCTGTGTGCCTGTGGCCAGCAGGGCTACAGGTCAGGTGGTGGCACTAGCGTGCGCGTTCAACAAGGAGGGCGGGAAAAGGTACGTGTCCTCGCTTGGAGTTGTTTCTTTTTGGTTTGTTTTTCAATTTAATGCTGAGAAGACCACACGGCACTCGCTGAAATCGCATTTTGGACCTCGCAGCTGTTCAGAAATCACTCCAGCATTGATGGCTTAATGCCGAAATTTTTTTTTTTGAAATTACTCGGCTGTCAGTCCAAAAGTGATTTGGCTTTTCCTAATGCCACAACTGCTGACTCATGGTAGATGCAAAGATTTATCTGACAGCAGCTTACAGTAATGTCGGGATGGGGCCTGATTAGTTGCGCCTTACAGCTCAGATTTGTTGAGGTTATAGTAGCAGAGACTGCACTGCTGTTTCCACTAAGATCTGCAGCTTACCAGCAGGTTGTGCTTCGTGTTGGCCATGAACAGATGCAGGGGAAGGACTGAGATGCAAAAGCAGCCCTGGAGTTTAAGTAGCCCAGAAATACTTGTGCAGTCCCCGGCAGGGCTGACATTCATACGGGATTTTTTGCTGATAGCAGAGTGTCTGTTTAAAGACACATGTCAGAAATGTGAGTGTGATGACAGGTTCCAAAAGTGTGTGCAAAAAGACAGAATAATGGAAATGTAAGGAAAGGCTCGGAGAAATGATATCACTCAGACCAGTGATAGGCACGGCAACATGTGACACGTGCACATGCTGCTACAACTTTACAATTAAAGGCAATGTCTTTAAATATATAATACTCTCATGCATCAGTATAACCCAAAGAGGCTATTTCATGTTTTCCAGCACCGGATGCTATTGAGCATATACAGTCATGGTTAAAAGAAAGTATACTCTCTTTAAATTCTAAGGTTTTATATATCAGAGCAAAATAAAGCATCATCTGGTCCTTAGCGGGTGTAAAAATGAGGTAAATGCAACTCCAACACTTCACATATGTCATCACCAAAATGCAAAAACTAAGTACACCCTTACTGCTTCCATAAGAAGCAAGAGGATAAGAGGACAGGTATGTACTTCATTAACAAGTCAGTCCATCATTGTACAGTGTGAAAGATCATTCACAAGTGGAAAACATTTGAGACAGCTGACAATCACCCCAGGATCGGACGTCCCAGCAAATTACCCCAAAGTCACCCCCTGTCATGCTCAGACGAACTGCAAAAAACAAAGTGCTACATCCCAGACTTGGCACGCCTCAGTTAGCATGTTAAAGGTTCAGTAAAATTAGAAAAAGACTGAACAAGTCTTTGGGAGGGTAGCCGGGAGAAAATCTTTTCTCTCTTAATAGCACGTGGCAGCACAGCTGAGGTTTGCCAAATTACACAAGACTTCTGGACTAATGTCCTTTAGACAGATGAGACCAAAGATTTTTGACCATATTATACTATATATCCCACTGTCATCAAGGGGTGGTGATTTGTGCTTGTTTTGCAGCCACAGGACCTGGGCAGCTTGCAGTCTTTCAGTCGACCATGAACTCCTCTGTGTACCAAAATTTTTTAGAATCAAACGTGAATTCATCTGTCTGACAGATAAAGCTTGACTCAAATGCGATCATGCGACAGGAAAATGATCCTTCGTACAGAATGACTGGAAAAGAACAGAATCAAAGTGTCGCAATCGTCCAGTCAAAATCCAGACCTGATTGATGTGCTATGGTAGGAAACTCAGAGAGCTATGCGTAAACAAATCAAACCAAATCAGCTAAAGCAATATTTTAAGGAAGAGTGGGTCAGAATTCCTCCACAATGATGTGAGGAAATGATGAAGTAATACAGAAAATGTAGCTCTGAGTTATTGCAGCTAAAGGTGGCAAGGAAGCAGCTTGTAGGGTGTATTTTTTCACACATTGCTACTGCATTTTGGCGCAGTGTAATATGTTATGTGCTGTAGTTCCATTTACCTCATTTTAAGACCTGCTAAGGACCAGCTGATTTTTATTATCTCCTGATATGTAAAACCTGAAAGAGGGTGTGATTTCTTTTTACCTTTTTAACTGTGGAGCAAAACAGTTCACAGATCATCTGCAGTTTGTCTGTCCATCTCTTATAGATGTGTTATAGCAAATCTTCTTACCTATTTGAATAACAATCTGCAAAATATTCGCTGATATATTGTATTTCTCAAAACATATGAATAAATGAATAAAATAAACATCCTTCCCATCCATTGGCTACAAAAATAGGCTGCTTACATTGTTTTATTCCTTTTCAAGTTACCTATTAAAGCTTCTTAGTCATTTTCCAGCCAAGCACCAGATTTGTGCACATGCTGTATGGATTCACAAATCACACGGAGCTGCACAGATGCCTGACACTGATACGTGAAATCAGGATATTTTAGGTTAGTTCCAGCAGAAGCTGTTTGTGATGCCGAGTGTCTGTGCAGAGAGCATACAAGGGAAACAATGCTGATTATTAACAGTCTGCCATCTGAGTTTGAGCTGAACTGATCTTCAGGTGTTTGCTGATGATTTGCAAGAAAACCCTGTGTATGCTTTTGTTAGAAATCCAGGCCTCACCTATCCAGAGGTGTTCCTCCTTCGATCTGCATGGCTGTTTGTCATCACTCCTCACTCGGCAGTGTTTCTTTCTTAAAAGTCTTGCAAAATTATGCAGCTTTCATTTACTGCACAGGAAAACCCGCCAACTCATCAGGTTGTTAATATGACTCCATCAACAACAGAATCATTTTTTTTTGCACACCCATCTTTCACTGCACGAGCTGACGCTTACAAAACCTCCCATTATAACCCAGAGTGACACCGTTTTACATGGATAATTTAAGTCTGGGTCCCGCTCCGTGTCACTGGCAGATGTGGAAAGTCCATCATTTGACAGAGTGACCGCCCCCGAACATGTACCACAGCACTTTTTGAGCTTGTGTGAAATCCTCCCTGTGTGTGTGTGTGTGTGTGTGTGTGTGTGTGTGTGTGTGTGTGTGTGTGTGTGTGTGTGTGTGTGTGTGTGTGTGTGTGTGTGTGTGTGTTCTTGTCTAGCTATCTTTGTGAGGACCGAAATCTGCATTCTACTATACTTGTGAGAACCAGCAGTCACTTGTGAGGACACACAACCCGGTCCTCACATTTTTGAAGGCATTTAAAGGCATTTTTGAGGCTCAAAATGTGGTTTTAGTGTCAGGGTTACAATTAGGTTATGGTTAGGTTTAGGGTAAGGGTTAGAGTTAGGCATTCATTTTTAATGGTTAGGGTTAGGGTAAGGGGCTAGGGAAACCATTATGTCAATGAGGGTTCTCACTAAGATAGCTGAACGGGGTTGTGTGTGTGTGTGTGTGTGTGTGTGTGTGTGTGTGTGTGTGTGTGTGTGTGTGTGTGTGTGTGTGTCCAGATGGCTGCGATGAGGATGACAGTGTGAGGATCTAGCGTCAGGTCATGAGCCTAAAAGCAGCGGGAGGCTTTGCTGCCTGGTTTGGCGCTATGTTTTGGCACGCGTGTGTTTGTGTGTATGTGTTTGGTTGTGCGTGTGTGTGTGTGTGTTGCCCAGAGCAATGCTGCTATCTCCTGAGTGCAGAAGTCTGTAAACTTGCACTCCAGCTGTTTGTCTCTGTTTTGTCTAAGAAACTGGGAAAGTTGTTTTGTGTATTGTATGATTTCCACACACGTGCAGACACTCTCATGCAGTCCTGTGTTTGTACTCCCTCCCTCTCTCTCTCTCTCCATCAAGATTGTGAGAGATGAGAAGGGATCATGTCCTATAATTTCTCCCTCTGCCAGTGGCACAAATGATAGAGCTTGCATCTCATTACCATAGTAACAGCAGCAGGATTATGGTCTCAACTGTGCATATAATGTGATGAATATCCTGTTCTGTGAGCACAATCATCCAGATTTTAGAGGAGCCGTATATCTCGAAGGTGCATCGCCTCATTATAGATATTGTCTGATCATATTCACGGTTTGCCGACGCTTGTCTCTCCCTCATAATGTGTCCTCTTAACCCGTGACACCGGTGCATAACAACATATTGTGACACTGGTAACAGGTCCGTATCTCAGATTTAGTGGCAGCAGGAAAAAGAAGCAGGTTGAGAATGAGCAGAAGCACATTGTTAGAAGGAGACAATGGAGACACTGTTTTTTTTTAATTTACACTCAGATATATTGTTCTTTTGACAAATAGGCTGAGTGATGGTTTATTTCTAAGTCGTGGCAGGATTTTAAACTGCCCCAGCCTAGTGTCACAGAAGACATGCACCTTCTGGTCTTTGGAGGTGGACTCCCACAGGCTGTTGATCATTTTCTATCACAGCTTCAAATAATTGGCGTCTACCACCGAAAATTATTCTCCACTCTCTTTATTCTGACTCCTCTGAATCTCTGAATGTCATGTAAAGATTTGTAGGACACTTGTTGAAGTTAAAGTGAGCCTGACAGGCTTTTTTTCAGGCTCCAACCTCTTTTGCTTAGATTCCTCTGAGGCCTCCAAGCGGAGGGCAAGAACGCCTTGGAGCGATATACAATATACCCTGATATCTGCACAATAATGTGTCACTGCCCTCTGTAGGCAAACACTGACAACTACAACCATGAATGTGGTCACTGGTGTTGCTGTCAATTTCTCACATTATTAAATACGGAACGACACAGCTGCTTTCACTAACTGCAGGAAACAAACTTCAGTTTAACTTTCTGTCATTTCTGATATTTTTCAGTAACTTCACTTGTTGCCTGCACAGAGTTGTAAGTCTTTGTCATAGTTAGCCAACAGTACAGGCTGTTGTCTTAATATTGAGGTTATTATTGAGGTTTCTTATTTACTGTAGGCTTTTTTGCATGATTTTAGATTTGGAAAAATGGCTCAAGTAAGAGCGTGTTCATGTTTTTATGACAAAACAGATTATTTAAATGGTTCTGATACACAGCACTGTGCAAAAGTCTTTATTTAGTTTTTATATGTTACTAGGAATATAGAAAATAGAAAATGGAAATGGGAAAAATGGCAATACAGCAAAAAGCTCTTTGGCAATTTGATGCCTGTCAAAATGTGTTATCTTTGTTTTTCTGACAGGCTGCTAATAACGAAGTACCTAAAGATATAATTTAAAATTGGTTCTTTGCTAAGTTGTCTGTTGTATGTAGACAGTACACAGGTTCATCTCTTGGATTAGATATGCTTGAATGATTCATAGGTCAGTGTGAAGTGACTGAAGCAGAAAACATTCCTCTGAAAATGTTCAGGTACAAAGACTGGACTGAAAATGAGTGAAAAAGCAACCAATGTCCAAAGAAAAACTTTGAAAGACCTTCAGAAAACCCGGAGAATTACTACATCAAGGCCATTTAAAAAGTCATTAGAAAGTCTGGCTCCTGGGAAGCAAAATATGAAGAAATAAAAGGTGGCTCAAGACTTGCACACTGCTCTATTTACATAAACTTGTACATATCTGCAGTTGGGTAGTTTAATTACAAAATTGCATTTGTAAGCCATTTCATAAATGGGGAATGTTTCATAGCCTATAATGATGTCTGTGTCTAACCAGCAGTGCAAAATCCAGATGTGTTATAATAAATGAAATAAGTAGCAGCCTGTTAGTTATAGCCAGACTTTTACCCTTTGACCCCTGTGTGTGTTTCCTATTGCAGACACACCGAGGCAGATGAGCATGCCATCCAGCACTGTTTCTGCTACACTTCAACAGTCCTCACTTCAACTTTGGCCTTCCAGAAAGAGCAGAAGCTCAAAGTGGAGTGCCAGGTACTGCACATGCACACGGACACACACAAAAACACACACCCATCCAGTCATATTCTCACATTTGCCGTATGCATAAATATACATGAAGTTGCCCTTTGAAGAGCTATTTGTGTTCACTGTTTCTCTTTGTAGGCGCTCTTGCAAGTGGCCAAAAATCTCTTTACACACTTGGGTAAGTCTTCTCTCCTCCGTCTGTCCGTCCATGTGTCTGTCTGTGTGAAGCAAGACCAGTGTGCAATTTGCATTAATTGAAGTGATCACCTTGTGAAACAAATGGTGCACATAATTGAATGAGATATTAGCGACCCTTAAGGTGATCATTGTCATAAAATCAAAAGGGCATTGAAAATTATGGGTCTACCTCTCGTTCCTATAATTTCCATCTATCTATGGAGGTATTTCCATTCTTATCGAGCTGTAAGCACTGATGGCATCATGATTGCAGGTACAAAAATTGATCTGTTGGTAGAGCAAATTGCCTCTCACTGTACTGGAGCGTTGATTACAACAGCTCTTATCAGCTTGTGCAGCGGATCCACGGGTACTCGTATTGTAATCTCTGTTTCTGTCTATCTGGGTTTTGCTGTGTCCCCTTATAATTTCCTCTGTTTTCCATTTAATTCCCTCTCTCATCCTTCTTTTTTTCTCTTGTTCTCCCCCCCTCCTCTCTCTCTCTCTGATTCTTTCAGATGATGTGTCAGTGCTGTTACAGGAAATTATAGTGGAGGCCAGGAACCTCAGTGATGCAGAGATGTAAGCCCTCTGATTCATCTTCAAAGGGATTTATCAGTGTGCGTGTATGAAAGAGAGAAAGAGTGTGTGCATGTGTGTCTGTGCATAGTGTGAATGTCTTTATCTCCATTTGCAAAGGCTATCTAGGCAATTTGTTCTTAACCGACTTGCGTCATTTAATAAGTTACAAAATGACCTGAGATGAAACGAGATAAAACTCTCTAATGTTCTCAGCTGTGCTCCGTTCTGTCTCTTACCCCTCGAAATCTGACGCTCACTGTTTCTGCAGCTGTTCGGTGTTCCTGCTGGATCGCGTGAGCCATGAGCTGGTGGCGAAGGTGTTTGATGGTGGTGTGGTCAGTGACGAGGAGGTACAGCAAACAAGCATTTAATTTAACACACATATAGACACTTAGCATGAATGTGCTGACAGTGGGTTATCTTGCAGCTGCACTGTGGCCTAGTGGTCTAAGATTTATGGAGACTGTTTTGGCTGTTTTGAATTTGGCAACAGAGAGTGACAAATTCTGATGTCATTCCGATCACAATTGGAGCTCTGACAGATAAGGCCCGCTAACATTTCTTTACAAGAGACCTCAGGATAACCAGCAGAACCTCATTCACTGATATCAGTAAGTGCCCAGGCACATAAGAGTTAATGAGTCCTTCATGTAATTCAAACCATTTAATGCTTTAAAGTAATTAGAATCAGTCTTTTGAATCATACGGTGGAGAGGCAGCATATATATTGAAAACAAAAGTGGGCCAAGCATAGAACCTTGAGGAACACCACAATAAAATAGGCAAAATGATAGCATTTAGCATCCCTTCACAAAACACACACACTTAATGAAACCTGACAGACACATATTTGTTAATTAGACAAGATGAAATCAAATAAAAGAGTTCTTATTGAGTTCAGTGACAGCAGCGGGGACAAAGCTGTTTTTATAACGCTTTGTCCTGCATCTTGGAACTAGAGACCTCCGTCCCCAGGGAAGAAGCCGAAATTCACCCCGTAGAGAATGGGAACCATTACTAAGAATTGATAAAGCCATCCATTGTACCTGTTTAGTGTACAGGGAGGCTAAACAGGGCTGTGACTCACCTATCAGACGACTGGACCATCTCACTATCCAATTCAGTGAGTTTTTCTCTGCGACAGAGGTCTGACCGAACCATGCCACCAAACAAAAAGATAAAACAGACTCAATAAAAGGATGATAAAACAAAGTTAAATTGTTCAGTCAATGTGGAAATGAGCAAGTTTCCTAAGGCAGTAAAGGTACTGGTGACCCTTTTTCCAGACCAGTTTGCAGTTCTCATCAAAATTCAGGTTTTCATTGATTATGGTCCCGAGATATTTATATGATTACACTTGCTGATTGTCTCCCTATCCTGTCAGCTGTTAAGTAAAGACAAAACTGTGTGTGTCTTCGTGTGTGAGCACAGAAAGAGTTTCGCATCCCAGCCGATCAGGGCATTGCCGGCCATGTGGCAACGACTGGTCAGATTTTGAACATTAAGGACGCCTACTCCCATCCTCTTTTCTATCGTGGGGTGGATGACAGCACGGGCTTCAGGACTCGCAACATCCTCTGCTTCCCCATCAAGGATGAGAATAATGGTAACAATGCATGAACACACACATTTGGACTTTTCTTTTCATACCAGTGAATACAACACAAAGGGATTTCCTGATGAAATCATGCAAAATATACAACCCCATGTACCAAAAAGTGGGAACTATGTGTAAAATGTTGATAAAAGCAGAATGTATTAGTTTGCAGAACATTTTAATGTAATTTGATTTGACGACAGTTCAAAGCCTGTTTGAAATTGGAGGTTAGCAGCACATTTCAAAACAGTTCAGGCAAGAGGATCAAAAGCCTTAAACATAATGTAATGCTAAAAACAAGACACCTGGCAGAACAGCTCACATCTCATTAGGATAATTAGTAACAGGACTGTGTCTAACAAAAAAACATCCCAAAGTGTCTTTTACAAGTAAATATGGGGAGGGTCTCATCACTCAGGGAAGGGCAAATTGTTCAGTAATGTAATTCCAGAGAATTTGGGGAATTCGCCACGTACAGTAAGTAATATCATTAGAAGGTGTAGGGAATTGAGCGAAAACTCTTTTGGCAGAGGACAAGACTTTAACCATTACTGAGTAGCTCTGGTCTGCTGGCCTCTGGCAACACTGCATTAAACATGAACATGATTCTCTAGTGAATATTACTACACATGATCAGGACGGCTTCTGAAAACCAGCAGATGCAAACCATCAGAGCATCAAGTTAAAGCTCTATGACGCAAAGAAAAAAGTTAAGAGAGGCTGACGTGAAATGTCTCCTTTGGTATGAAAATATATTTGGAAATCATGGACATGGATGTTATCAGTGTACAGTTCAAAAACCAGTACCTGTACTGGAAAGAGGATGCATTAGTGCACACTGCATAAGCAACGTACACATCAATAAAGGGTAAATATTGATATGAAGCAACATTTACTGCCATTTAGACGTGTTTTCAGGAAAATGTTTGATTATTTCAGTATAAAAATCCAAAAAAACATTTTGTACATGTTCCAAGAGCTACAATAAAAGAGAGCAGGTGCTGAACTGGTCTACCCCGAGACCAGACCAGCATTATTTCACAAGAAACCCAACAAACAAGAAGAACTGTAATAGATGTCGTGCGAAAACAGAAAAGTATCTTCTCACAGACTTGTATAAAAGCTAAGCAACTTATACCAGATTTAAAAACATCATATTTAGTGCATTATTGCCCTCTAAAGCACCTTTACTTTCTGTTTTGTTTTTAAAAAAAAAAAGTGTAGCTACATTCTCGGAATAGCACAAAGAGAGGTTACATCACGTCCTTGAGCCTAAATGTATAAAGTGCACTTTAGACCATCTTCAGTGTTCCAGACTTTCAGAAACCTCTTCTCCATTTTGATGCTGCTGCCTAATGGTTTCTGCTGTAGCCACGGAGAAGCTTTCCATTCAATGTCATTTGTCTCCATGTAAAAAAAAAAGCTGTCTGCAGATCATATTAACATTTTAATTTCAGAGCTTTTTATGTGCAATTAGGTTTGACTCCACCGTGAAATCAATTCAAGTTAGCAGACCTTTTTGACTCGACGTTGACTTTTGCCGTTTGTGCCTCATTTTCTCGTCCTTGTCGTTTCCTCTTCCACTCTCCATTTTTCTTCATCAACTTTCTCCCGCCTCCATCCATCCCTGCATCTCTCGCCCCTCTTCCTGCTTAATCATTTCCTCCCTAATTGTTCCACCTTCCTCTTCTCCTCACCCCTTTCCTCTTTAAATCTTCCGTTTTCCAGAAGTCATCGGCGTTGCTGAGTTGGTGAATAAGATGAATGGGCCGTGGTTCAACCGCTTCGATGAGGATTTGGCGACAGCTTTCTCCATCTACTGTGGCATCAGCATTGCCCATGTGAGTCTCTTCTAACTCCCTTTAAATCAAAGAGAGTAAGTTGTTAAAAATAACACACATACATGAGCACGTGAGCAGAAATAATTGAATTCCAGTAACTATTATTTTAAACTTCTCACTTTCCAAACTTCCTCCTATTATCTCTGTGAGAAGCACTGAATAAATCCAGACTGCTACACAATTCATCTTCATACACACTGCCTCTCTCGGTCAATAAGTCAGCTTCATTTTTAAATAATGTAATCTCTGCAAGTTCCATGCATCCTTATAATGATGCAAATATAAGTGAGTTTAGCATTTACAGTATATCCATCATTAGGAGTCTCTCCCCAAAATAGTTGACGCTGTCAGAAAGATTGATCCCGTCCTGGCGAGATGAGATCAGCTCAGCGGGAGTGAAATGCTCAGTCGAGGCAGAGAAGAGGAAAGTCTCGAGGGAAATTTAAGGAGATTCAGTCAGATGGAAGTGAGCGGCTTTCGTGGTGCAGTTCATTGGCATTGTGTGATTGCTGCAAACTAAACTTATTAACATACTTCCAGCTGAACAGCTGTGCGCGGCTCACAGAGACGATTATGAAGACGATCACGTCTGTGATAATAACGATGAACAAACAAGGAGAAATATATTTGTTATCGCCCACAAAATCTGTTGAAATATTGTCTTTTTCATCCTTCACCACCCTGATCTCAGATAAAAGAAAATGTCTTCTAATAAACAGAGTCACTTCATGTTGAGTAGCTCCTGCAGAGTGTGACCTCTGAATGACTGCTGGTACTTAATAGGCTATCTATAAACTATAAATATATTTGATAGAAAAAAAACCAATTGCTTTCGAGGCCACTAATTAATCATTTAAAGCACAGCCAGATATATTATTCATCAGATCTCACCCAGTATGATGCTGTAGAGTACTCTCAGGGTTGTAAAAAGCTCCCTCATGTACTAAAAGGTAAAGCGGGGGCCAGACGTAGGGCTGTGAAAAGCCCACGAAAATTAAAACATGCTTGTTAATCATGAATCACAGGTTTACCATTTGAATGTGAATGTAAAAGCAGTAACAAACATAATATGTGTGTAATCACAAACTGGTGAGAAAACTGAAAATGGCTTTGATGTGCTTGGAAAAAGGCGGTGAAGAATATTCCGGGTAATCCGACAAAAGCCCAAACAAAATACGAAAGTCCAACTGAGGAAAAACAAACGGGGAGAAAACTGAAAGGTGCCAAAACTCAGAAAACAAACAGAGAGGCGCAAGAAGAGCAGACACGAAGGTTGGCAAACTGAAAGCTGAAGAGGATTAAGAGTTTCCTTCAAAGCAGCTAAACATGTTTTTCAGCCATATAAGTTGGGCTACACATAGATGGGTTTTGGGGGGGGTTTTTTCACTTTCATTAAAGAAAAAAATCCATACAACCACTGTTTTGTCCACATAAAAATGCAAAACGAGATCATCCCCAAGCAACAGGTTGCGATAAAATGCTGATCATATAGAAATGTTGGCCAGTCAGAGGCCTACAAACAATAACACGGCACAGAAGTCTGACATCAAAAATCAGGCGCACGTCTTAGAAGCAGGAGCAAAAGCTGAAAATCAATTATAATTTTCTGTAACATATGTTTATAGTGGCTTTGTGCCTTAATGTTTGTTTCCTGAATGTCTTTTTCAAAGGTCAGTTTTCAGAGATCAAAAATGCTTTTTGTGTGTGAACGAAAGGCCAAAACAAAAATCTGGATAATTTATCTTGTTATTATCCATCCATCCATCCATCTTCTTCCGCTTTATCTGGGGCCGGGTCACGGGGGCAGCAGCCTAAGCTTGATCTTAATCGTGTTATTAATGACATCATTACTCTTGTTAACCATAAAAATCGCATAATTTAGGAAAACTGGTAACCTGATTTTTTGCTTCAGTGCATCCAAAGATGGTAAATGCCACTTATTTAGTGCATTTCTACTGCATCTGAGCACTCAAAGCATTTTTTACTACATGCCTCATCCACACACTTGCTTTTTTCTATGCATAAATGATTTTTTATCAATGGATGCATTGGAGGAAACGCTGTAAAAGACCATGAAGACAGGGAGAGTCGAACCACTAACCTGCTCTACCATCTTTGCCACAGCCACCCACAAACATACTTTCAAAATAAAAGAGAAGAACTTCATCTCTCACTAGCATGTAGTCAGTGGTACTATGAAAAGGAAAAAGGTTCCCGCTGGAAGATCGATCATAAGTAGGAGATCCTGATAACATAATATTTCACTGAACTTTATTACTTTATATCACAAACATCTAATTTAATTTCTTTCTTTCTGTTTGTCTTGGCCGTTTATCCAGTTATCGTGATGATATAATGAATTCATTCTTACTAAACATGAATTAGCAACGTTTTAATGTGCCGTTTCCTCCTCCAGTCTCTGCTCTACAAGAGAGTCCACGAGGCTCAGTTCAGATCCCATCTGGCCAATGAAATGATGATGTACCATATGAAGGTAAAATCACATCTCTTCATCGCACAAACTCACTCTCGCACAGCGACACGCAGCATTTACTGACAGTGTCCATGCGATTTACTCAGTATGATTCAGTATGAGTCTGTGGCAGGTTTCAGAGGAAGAGGTGACTAAGCTGCTGGTATCTGGCATCGACCCAGTGAACGAGATTGACCCGTGCTTCGCCGAGTTCACGTACACGCCACGCTCCCTTCCGGATGACACCACGCCGATGGTAAGGAGCAGAGAGAAAGAGTGTGTCTGAGTGCCGACAGCACAAACATTTAAAGAGAACAAAATCCGATGTAACTGCTCCTGTTGTGTGTCTGCAGTGCGTTCTCAGCATGTTTGAAGACATGGGTTTCATCAACACCTATAAGATCGACATGCACACGCTCGCCAGGTCTGACATCCATCAATTTATATGCTGCGTATAAGAGTCTGTGTTTTAGATCATTTTCCATCAGCTATTTAAATAAAGAATATTTACTTTATTTATTAATAATTCTTGGGCTACATTGTTAAGTATTATTGACTGATTGATTGATTGTAAGCTATAAGAGCTAAATCCCTAGGAGGAAGAACAGAGACATAAGCTGTTGTCTTGTAGCAAAATCTTCAAGTCAGGTCTGTTTTTTTAAAGCTGATGGAGAGATGGGTTGTGAATGAGAATTTCTGGGGCTACCACTGAGTTACATGTTGGAAAAAAGTCATAAGAGTGTTTTTAAACTGTTGCCTTGGTGCCAGGTTCTGTCTGATGGTGAAGAAAGGCTACAGAGACCCTCCCTACCACAACTGGATGCACGCCTTCTCCGTCTCACACTTCTGCTACCTGCTCTACAAAAACCTAGGGCTGTCCAACTACCTCGAGTGAGTACACAAGTCTCAAAAGACTTTATAATGACGTTGTATATCATCTGTATTTAAAATGATTCTCCTATGCCTGCTGTCTTCTAGGGATATAGAAATATTAGCGCTCTTTGTCTCCTGTATGTGCCATGATCTGGACCACCGTGGCACCAACAACTCTTTCCAAGTGGCCTCGGTGAGAGCACATACTATGCTTTTGTTTTATTAGAAAGCAATAGGAATGATACAAAAAAATAGGAAAATAAACACTGCCCTAAGCAGGGCTGCAACTTTATGCATGCAGACAAAAAATGCATTATGTTTTTAATCTTCTATTCAGTCCAAAAGCTGATATAGGGAAAATGAACACAATAATAAGTAAACAAAACAGGGAAATGAGTAAGTAATCCAAAAACACTAGGAGATACAGGGAAACTCAGGGAGGTACAGCACTGGGGTACACACAACTGCAATGAACAGAGGGAGACAGAGACACACCTGATACAGGGAGGAGAGGTAGCAGGTGCTAACACAGCTGAAGCCAACAAACATAACGAGATGGGGAAGTAAACACATCACAAGACACAGAAAACAGGAAGTGCGACACAACTAAAGCAGCTATTCGATAAATAGAAAACTAAATATTAATTTAGAGCAAGGAAAATAATGATACAAATGACAGCTAAATATATACAAACCCACAGGAAGGGAACAAAAAATAGGTACCAGCGTGGTACCATGAACTCTCTTAGTCTTTTCATTTCTTTTAGTAGTCTTCAAGAATAATTCTTCTGCCTTTTTAAAGGACATTTAAAGCTCTTCTTTGGATGTTTCTATTAAGATGATCCCACTCTGCTTCAATAAGGTGTACGTCCGGCCTCTGGGAAAGCCAATCCATGACTGATAGATGATCCATTCAGATAAATTCTGATAAGACTTCAGTGAACTGTAGATGGATGAGCAAAAGGCCAGATGCATCGAGTCCTCTTTAGGAATCACCTCGGTGCCACAAAAATATAGTTTTATGCCCGTGAAGCTGTGTTTGTCTTTTGCATTTTTCATTTTTTTATATATGAGTTCAGTAATTTTAACTTATATCTATTATTATGGTATATACTGTGGTATCTTTCCACTTATTTGGCCTGTTTATTTGGGCTTCCTATCCTCTCAAATACAGAGTGTGTATTCAAGAGGATAGGAACAGTGACCTGGCCTGCCTTCCCAAATCGCCCGCTCCTGAGGATCCCCAGAGGACTGCAGATCCACTCTGCCCAGATACTAAGCACTCAGATGAGACTGAGAGAGAAAGAACACAATAAGAGGAGATAAGAGACAGAAGAAAAGAAGATATTGCAATACATGATAGTGGTTACTGCATTAACAATATTGTATTAGTATTTATTGTTTACTGTAAATGAAAAAAGAAAAAAAAACATATAAATAAATTAAAAAGCAAACATTAGGGGGATGTTATTTGTGAATCACTTTCCCGGCCTGACAAAAGCCAGGAAGGCGAGCAACACACCAACTATTTCATTTAACATGACAACAACAGTGACGGTGACGATAATGTTGAAAATTTTACTTTAGATGCTCGAGATGAAGCATCCCGGATAATAGCGAGGGTTGCACGGTTTTATCAGGGTCTAATCACGAGGTGATTAGAAGCGTGTTGCCCTGCTACACTCTAATCAGGCACAAACCTAAATGAGGCAAAGTAATCCATCATTGATAAGCTTCTGTATATATATTTTTTTTATTTTATTTTTTTCAATTGAGAGCTGCCATCTCCTGTTAAAGAGAAAACACTGCTACATTTTATTGGAGGATGTTGATTTGAATCAATGTGCCGCTCATGCTAAAAGGATTGTGTTTCAATTGTTTGTCTGTTATATTTCCAGCAATCTGTGCTGGCTGCTCTCTACAGCTCAGAGGGATCTGTGATGGAGGTAAAGTCTCTCAAAGCTTTCGCACTGACTGTGTAAATCTTTATTTCCTATGACAGAGACGATGAGATTGTGCGATTACTGGTATAGGCTTGCTCCTTCATAGTTAATGAATGCCATTATCTGAGTGCTGCTAATGTAGTGTTCTGCTAGGACATCTAGTGGCCAAAATCAATCTTGACAATTTTTTGCAGCAGCGATGAGGCAATGTGAGGAATTTAAATTGGTTTTTGCCTTTTGCATTGCAGCATTAGTCACTTTAGAGTCACCGTTTTCTAACACGTTTTGTCATTATGCTTTATTCGCCACGCCAGAGACATCACTTTGCCCAGGCCATCGCTATTCTGAACACTCATGGCTGCAACATCTTTGAGAAGTTCTCCAGGAAGGTGAATTATCAAACCCTCTCTCCATTCGTGCATTTCAACAACTTTCTTTTTTCTCTCTCTCTCTATCTCTCGCTGATTACATATATTTCATTTGCTTCTTTCACCGCCTATGCAAGCTAACGATTTTTTTTTTATGTCTCTAGGACTACCAGCGCATGTTGGATTTAATGAGAGACATAATTCTGGCCACGGACCTTGCTCACCACCTTCGCATTTTCAAGGATCTGCAGAAGATGTCTGATGGTACATGTCACATGTTCAGTATGCGCAGCCACGTCTCTGCTGTTGCTTTAGACTCACACCCGTGAACAGCTCCAGGCTCGGTTCTGATTGTCTATTCACACTGAAAGCAAAGCAATATTTCTTTTTACTTCTCCTTAGATTAAAGTGGCCTGATTTCACACGGGAAAAGAAACAATATAGAACATTAGAAGTTCACTGTTTCATTCGGTCAGTACAGTAAAATTATGCATTGCTGAGCTGAATGATGAACTCATAGACAGACAGACAACCCATTTTCCTCTGCACTATGACTTGCTTCTTTTTCATGAACTGACTTATTTTGCAGAGATCTGAGGTCACGCTTGCAACATTCAGCTCTGACATTCTTAATAATCCTCCACTTTCATTGGACTATTTACCCTTTAGAAAAGACAGTTGCTTACACTCTTATGTAATGTAATTGGCTGTAACCTCCAGGCCAGTGGTTTGTTACGCTTGAATGCAACCAATTATAAGTTATCCTGAGTGGATGTCTCCTCAGTGGAAACAATTTCGAGCCGTTAAAGCAATTCAAGGACATTAAAAACCACTAAATGAGTTAGCAACTTTCTCATCCTCTAGAATAGGTGACTTGTCAATCATGGAGTAGAATACTGAATGAAAGTGTAGAGTGTTAATAGGCACTGGAAAATCATTTCTTCCTACCAAACACGCAAAGTCTGCTTATCTAACATCCTGTTGTGACCTTTTTTTATTATCACTTCTATCACTTTGCATATTGGAGAGTAAAATGAACTTTATGCAATGAGTTTGAAGCATTTTTGCTTCGGAATTGTGTGATTTTCCTCTGAGATGAAAGTCAGCATCATTGCTTGAAATGCTGTTAACGCAGAGCGATGCGTTTTGCGTGTTTTTCAGATGGATACAATCCAAAAAGCCGTACCCACCACTCCCTGCTGCTGTGCCTGTTGATGACTTCGTGTGACCTGTCAGACCAAACCAAGGGCTGGAAAACCACACGCAAAATTGCTGTCAGTTTGTGTTCTGCACCAGTATACGAGAAACATTACCACATATTTACTAGAACTTGCAATTTGTGGCAAAAATGTTGTATTAATGTGTTTAATTTAGTTAAGACTGTTAATATTTCGGTATTACTGCAGTACAAATTTCAAAAGCTTAGTGGAAGTAATAGCTGTAATTATTTTGACCTTGTAAACTGCACACTGTAGCAGTTTGTTGTAAGTAAGAAGAAAATAGAAAAGGCTTTAGTGTGATCTGGTTCATGCTGCGTTTGCTGATTTGCAGGAGAAAGAAGTTTCTGTTTCATCTTTTAACAACACGACTAAAGACTTCTAATTAACAGTGTTTGTACAGTGAAACTGACCCATTTCTAGGACATTGGAGATTATGAGATGCAAAGCTGTACAGCTGGAAACAACCTTTGAGCTGTATTCCATTATTTTCTATTCTGAGAAACCGCACTCCATTTTAGGATTATGTTTAATCTTGGCCTGCCCCCTTTCCAACACCAAACCCGTAAACCTTGCCCCAAATCCTCCACCCTCAATCTCCAAACACCTAAAGCAAATAAACTGTAAATCCTTGTTCCCAAAACCAATAGCACATTTCTGTGGAAGACTTTATTGGCTTTTACTGTGCTCATGATACATTATCATCTCAATAGCAAGAGAACACATTTTTATTAGTGAAAAACCCCAATCACACCAAATATTGAACTTTAATAGAAGTGACTTGCAGTTTATGGCAGGTAACAGCATAAAACGTTTGCATAAAAGACAAATAAACTAAATTTCATACATAACGATGTCTCTGTAAGTATGTTAAGACTTTCAAATATCTGCTGCTATGTTCCAACAGGAGCTGATTTATAAAGAGTTCTTCTCTCAAGGAGACCTGGTATGTTTTAGTGTGCGCTAACTGCTAAATGACATGTGAAAATAGTAACATGTGGTGAAAGTGTGTTATTGTACGCCTGACTGAGCTCATTAATCATAGCTTAACGTTGTGCGTGTGTGTTTGCAGGAAAAAGCCATGGGTAACAGGCCCAGTGAGATGATGGACAGAGAGAAAGCGTACATACCGGAACTGCAGATCAGCTTCATGGAGCATATCGCCATGCCGATCTACAAGTGCGTACAAAACCTGAAAGCAGCACAGACTCCTAATTATTGGACCTGTTTTGCTCCTTTTATCACACAAAGGATTTAGTTTGAAACGTTGCTCTATGTGCTTAAAACAAAACTGTAGATTATGTACAAATTATCCCCTAATTCTGTCTTTTGGCTGATTGTTTTGGCATTCACTCTCATCAGCACTGTTTTTACTGTGGTTAAAACTTTTAAAACTAACTGGTGGACATTTGAGCATCTAAGTAACTCATTTAAAGGAACAAGAACAGATAAAGGTAGATAAATTCATTATGTCGAAATTAACAGTTTGAAATTAATGTTAATTAAATTCAGTAAATTTAAATAAGCAAGTGCATCACATTTGCAATATAAAGACCTTTAAAGTGATAATCATAGAGAAATACGTCTGAAAAGTGAAGCCAGCCTTATACCTGCCACTCCTTCTAATGGCCTGCAGGGGAGGCGACTCTACTGTTTCATTTCATATTTTGTTGAATACAGCATGATATTTATTTGTAAATTATGGTCGCAGGAGCTCAATTCAATTGATATATGTATATTTATATAGTGCCAAATCACAACAACCGTTACTTTAAGGCCCTTTACCTCAACATAAAGACACTACAATGTACGACAAAAACTCCAACAATCAGACGATCCCCATGAGCGAGTAGTAAGAACTCCCCTGCAGGCTCAGGGGAGGGGCAGCCATCTCTTCTGTGACCAGCTGGGGTGTTCTTAAGAGTGAAATAAACAATGAAGCAGGACTACTTAGTGACTGAAAAGTCACTAAGACAGACAGAATAAAGCATAGATGTAGCTTCTAGGTCAGAATGTGCCGAGTGGCTTAAAGCTGCATTTTATCTGAAGGCCACCAGATGGGGTTAGTTTTGGTGGCAAAAAGATTTCCGTGCTAATAGAAGTGTGTTGGAAATCAGCTTTCTATCTTGACCTCTTGAAACACTTTTCTGCTGATTTTATGGGCTCAGTAACTCATTTTTGTTCTTATTGAATAACAAATGAAGTCTGTTATGTAAATCTTGTTCATATTACGTTTCAAAGTGGAGGTGGCATGAACCACACTCGTTAGCTAATGACACAAGTCATCATCAATGAAGATGGTGATGGCAAACGCTCATCTCGAGGTTTCAGAACAGGATTTGAAAAACCAAAGGGTGGCGACTTTTATACCACCTGTGGTCGCTTCCATTTGAGCACACATCATCATCAGATTCTCAGTCAGACCCAGACCTGGCACATGACATCTGGTTATTGAAAAAGCAACCAAACAAACACATAATGCTTAAAGTGGAAGCTTGAAAACAGGGCTTCAGAAACCAGTGATTGACATCACTTTGGCCACTAACATTGTCTATATACAGTTTATTTTGATAATGTGCTGTGTCTGCAACCTGTGAGAAATCAAAATGCCAGTTACTGGATGATTAAATACCCGATTGCATGGTTCAAATCATTACATGACGTTAAATAAATAAAATTAAAACAATAATTATATGAATGATTAATCCATTTCATTTAGAGTGGCATTAACTGAACAAACTATCAGACTGGGACATTGAGGACTCTTCATTAGCAGTCATGTGTAGGCCTCACATTAACACCAGCTGCTGCCTCCTGTCTTCTCAGGCTGCTGTCTGAACTGTTTCCCGGGGCCACCGAGCTGTACGAGAGGGTGGCGGCTAACCGTGAGCAGTGGACCAAAGTGTCCCATAAGTTCACCATCCGCGGGTTGCCTAGCAACAACAGCCTCGACTTCCTGGACCAGGAATACGAGCTGCTGCAGGCCCAGGGCGCTTTCGGGAGTGACGACCACTGCCTCAACGGCTGCCTCGACGACACAGAGGGAGGGAGGGGTCAGTGACGGCAGCAGGCTGCGGACGGTTTTCGTCGAGTTTTCCGTGGTCCCGTAAGAGGCTGAGGATACCTTTTTAGCGACCTAAGAGTCACGGGTCTCTCTCTGCTGTCAACCACTTAGATGCTTAGGAGGCCAGACAGGACGGGACAAAAGTTTCAAACTGAATCAGACGAGCGATCTGAAACGAGCGCTGGAGCCACACGTCTCCAGCTGAAGATGGCAGAAGGTGGTGACTTTGTCTATTTCAGCAGCTATACCGGGATAATAGGTTTTTACCACTAGTCACAAGCTCATTCATACAGTACTGATCCTGATTAAGATTGTAAAAACACACAGCTACACTGACACACACATATGTACATGCACATACTGTCTCAAGATGGAGGGGGGAAAAAAGATTCATTGTGACAGCAGAGACTACTTCAACATGTAACAGTGAGATGAAAGTGCTATAGTTTCTGTAAAATGTGTCATAAAAGCTTATATTGATTTAAAGCAGCTGCCATAGCCCTCACCTGATGCTTATGAATGCATGCTGTATGGACACCTCATGTTTTATTCCTTTTATCTCGGTCAGTGTTTATTTTTTTTTCCATTAACTAAGAAATGAATGCACTCCATCTCCATCTCCACTCCGTCTCAACACATTTTAGTTACAGCTTTTCAGGATATGTGTAATAATAAATTCATGACCATCAAGATGCACGGGGAGTTTTTGTTTCTTTTTAGTGAAACACTTCTTGCTTTTTTAGGTGTTTAGGGGACAATTTGACAATCACTTATTAATGACAGAGTCACTGATCCCTGACCCTTCATTCATTAAACACTGAACTCAAAAGACTCTCACTTTATTCTTCTCACCATCCTCCATCTGTCACATTTCCTCTTCATTTAGGTCATTTTCTTTTCTTTCCTCTTTTTTCTATTCTTAACTAACTTCCTCATGAACCCACTTTAGGTAAAGAGTAACCAAATCCCTTTAAAAGATCCATCTCATCTGTAAGTGCAAATGTGCCAGAGTAGAGTGTGTCATCGAGTGTGTCATATGGATCTGCCTTATTGCGCATCTTTGCTGCCTTTCTTAGAGCTTTTAATATATAAAAATTGAAATAAAGAGTCTGTTTAGTATGTATGTTGTATATTTGTTATAGAGATAGCGTGAGTATCGACGTGTTTGACTGAATGATCAGCTGAGAAGATGTATATCTGTGAAATACCCGTGTGAAGAACCTCAGATGTCACAATCGTCATTTCACTTCTTTCTATTTTATCTGCACAGCCGCCCTCGGGTGTCCCAGTCAGACATAAAAGCGTTTTGTTCAGTTCTCAGTGCATCCAGATTGTTGTTTTTTTTCTTTTTTTAAAGGAACTAGAGATGTAGCCATCACAGAAATGACTCTTTCTTGGAACCATCCAGCAGTTCACTATTGCTGCACTCCAAAGGAAGCGTCAGAAAGTTATGTTCTCAGCTTGTGCCTCATAGAAAACCTGACTGGAGTTTTATGTTACAGTACGCTATTGCTCAGTTTTACCTTACGATGCTTAAAGTAGGAAATGCTGCAGAGCAATGTGAGGAAAACCGCTGAATAGTTACAAAGAGAAAGTGGACACCATTGCACGTGGGCTGCACAGGGAGGGGGCGGGGGATGAGTGAATGTGTGGATGGGCACGAGCGTCTACGTGGGTGAGAGAGAGGTAGTTAAGAGCAAGAGAGAAATGTTTGGTGTAGCTCTACAGAGGCGGTGTTCACAGAAACGAGGCTGACACAAACCTCGAGTGATCTACCAGAATTTCTTCCTTCTTCTCCCCCCTTTCCTTTTATGCTGCCCCGATAATGTTAATGGAAGAAGATGAAAGCTTCTTTTCATTTTTTTTTAAATCGCAGGTTATAAATGTAGGATTTCTCTTTGAAAACTACCTTATGAACCCTCATGGGATCCTTTTGAAGACAATTAGTGAGGAGCCATTAATGAGGAAGGTTAATCGCCTCTAAAAGTCGTGTGATGTATGTGTGAAACCAAGATTGGGATATGCATCAGCGCTAGCTCGATTGAAGTGCTTGATCTGCCGTGGACGAGATAGTTTTGCTGCAAAGTTTGTAAAGGGCATGCAGACGTGTCTGTATAAGAGCCACTCTCTCTTTCTTGAACTCTTTCTCTCATTTTTTGTTTTATTTTTCAGTTCTTTTGAAACCAACGTTTCACGTGTACTTGCCTTTTTTTTCCATGTGCAATATAAATTGTCTGCCTCTGTGACACTGCATAGATTCCTATGTAAATACCTATGCCTCTTGTTAAATTATTGCTTTAGGTCTGAGTTGCCAAAGCCTTTTAAGTGTTAGATCATGATGTTTCCATTGAGAAAAGAAACACAAATCAATGGAGTGTGACAATTTTAATCCTAAAATGCTTCAGTTTTCTATCACGATTGTGTATCTGTCCTTTCTTTTTTGTTTGTTTTAGAGAGTCAGGGCTAAATGTGCCAAGCAAACATTTTCTACTTTCTTGGCAAGCTGCAAAGTGAAAAAGAAAAAGAAAACAAAAAAAAAACACAAGAAAAAAGAAAAACAACAGACAGAACTTCAAATATTTTTGTTCTCTAATGTTGGAGTGTCAACGAGGGCTGTGTTCATATTTGACTTTTTCCGCTACGTCACGACAGCTTGTCAATGGATTGTGAACACAATCGATTTCCCATCATCACAGAGCAGCGGGACTCGAACCTGTGACGTAACGTCATCGTAACAATCACCTGTGACATAATTGTTAAAAGTGGCAAAAATATAATTGCTGTAAATATCAAGAGTTTCAAAAGAAAACGTTTCTTGATCGTCTGTCATTATTTACAATGGGACTTTTTTTTTCCAATTCTGTAATGTGTTTAAAGTGGTTGCCTCCTGTTCTCCTTTTCTTTTCTTTTCTGTTTTTCTTTTCTTTTTTTTGCTAAGCCATTTTTGAACAACCCTAAGCTCAGAATTTAACGAGGGGATGAAAGAAGATTATATGTTTGTTTGGGATATACGTATAATATATAACCCAGGCAAATCTGAAATGTATAAATGATGCTTATACTGGCCAATAAATCCAGGATATTCATCTGTTAATTATTTGTTTCATTGAGTTCTGAGTGCTGGTGATCTTGTTCTTCTTCGGATGTGTTGAACAAGGACAATTTTCAGAAGTAGGCAAATGTGCAACATTTTAAATCTTTTTTTTCTTGAAATAAATCTGGTGAAAGGCTTCTCGGTTGTCCTTTCTAAATGTGCGTGCACACCACATGCTGCACTGTGTATTATGTTGTCTGGAGCTGTGTATTTGCATCTGGCAACACTGATTTAGTCGTCACAGAGGCATCTCTGCTGTTCCTGTTGACCTGTGCCACATGCACTCATGGTTACTATGGCTAAGCTAACATATTTGGGAGGGGCTCCTAGGACAAAAATCTACCTCTAAAACAATTAGCATTTCTCCTGTTTTTACATTAGTTTAAATAGAAATTATAGAGCTTGTTCATACAGCTATACTTTTATTATGGGAAATTACATTTAAATTATATGTTATCAGCCCCTAGTTGAAAATATTCCAGTATACAGTTGTGGTCAGAAGCTTACATAGACACCTCATGTCATGGGCATGAATGCCATGGTAAATCTCGGTCTTTTTATGATTTTGCTGAACTGTTGAATGACTGCACAACAAATATCTTTAATAACTTTAAAAACAAAATGAAAAACTTGATGTTGAAGTTTGAATTTACTTTGGATTTTCTCAAACGTATACATACAGGCTCAAACAGATACATGTACCCCACTAATATTTGGTTTAATGTTCTTTTGCAAGTTGCGCCTCAACTTGACACTTTTGGTAGCCATCAACAAGTTTCTGGCAAAAGTCTGGCTGTATATATGACCACTCTTCAAGCAAGACAGCTCAGTCTTTATCTCATCTGTCCATATAGCTTTTTTGCAGAAGACA
Organism: Oreochromis aureus; assembly: GCF_013358895.1. Taxonomy (NCBI): domain Eukaryota; kingdom Metazoa; phylum Chordata; class Actinopteri; order Cichliformes; family Cichlidae; genus Oreochromis; species Oreochromis aureus. The sequence continues at coordinate 28,836,007 of NC_052955.1, read as the reverse complement.
TTTGGCTCGTCCATGTGAGCAGCTGCAAATTTCACTCGAGTTTAAAGTTGCTGATTTTGTAGCAGGGACTTCTTTCACGGTCGGCACTCTATCAGAACATGGTGATGTACAACCTGCTTTACAGTGGACAGTGATGCTGGTGTTGCAGCAGTTTCCAGTTCATGACAGGCTTAAACCTTAGTGGTTTCTGGGTTCCTGACCATCTGACGGTGTGTGTCTTCCTGCAGATCTTGACAAAGTCATGACACATCTGAATAACTTGTACTGATGTGCAATTGTTTAACTGATGATCTTGGAATTCTCAGTTGTTTAGAAATGATTCAAAGAGACCTTCTTACTTTTGTAATTCTCCTTCTTAGATCGTCTCTGAGGTCCTTGGACTTTCCCATTGTTCTGACTATTGGTCAATCCAGTGAGTGCTGTGAAATAAATCCTTTATATGCTGGCAAACTGAAACTACCAATTTTAGTCAATCGTGATCACTAATGAGAATTTAATAGGCCTCGGCGTTGGCAAGTTAAAATCAATTGTAGAATTGCAGTACCAGTTATGAAAAGATTTAAGATGGTGTATGTATATATTTAAGAAAGGATTTATAGTTTTTAAGAAAAATCCAAAATAAATCCAAACTTGTACACCCCAATTCTTGCTGTGCAATCATTCCACCCTGGAAAAATAGCAGTTCAAATAAATCATTAAAAGCCCCAAATCACATTAAAATTATACCAATGATGAGTGTGTGTAAACTTCTGACCACAACTCTGTATCGGAAGTAGAAAGCAAAATTTGATTAAAGGGGACATATTATATTTTTATTAATGGAATTGACATAAGCAGATTGCTTTAAAACAACATTTTTATGATGGGCTTTCCTTATTAAGCCCCCCAAAAAAGTTTTTAAAGGAACAACAGGTGGGTGGGGCTGTCTTCGTGAGATATATCTGCTCTCTGTGTCATTATACAGGCCATGCACTGAAAAGCTGTCAGAAAGGTTTGGAGTAGACTGAACCCTAAGCTTTGGGAATTATGAGAATCCACCAATAGCACATACATGACAGAATAAGGAAAGAAAATGAGACAGGTCAGTCTTAGACTTAGACGTCCAGGAAAGACCCATCCAGCTACTGTAGACTTCAGATCACAGGACAAATGCATCCGTCATATCTTACAAAGCATCACAAACCTAATAAAACGAATTAAATAAATAAATAATAATAAAATAATTTTAACAGATAATTTTTGACTTGTGGGAACAGGTAGTTAAGTAGGCCTAAAAGAGGACATGTTTATTAGTCACTTATGATAGCGCAGTGTTCGTGATATATACTTATATGTATCTTCAACAATACATACTATTTCATAAAGTGATCTATTTTATGTATACAATCTGAACCATAACAATTACAGTGGCTGAAAATTATTTATTACTTTATTACTGCGCCTGTACTTCACTCTAGTGTCATACTGGTAGAGTAAACAAACTACAATAGTACTGTATAGCAGTTAAACGCATGCTCTAAAATTGAAAATCAGCAATTTACGAGCTCAAAACAAAGCAAAGTTGAGAAAACGCTCGTACTAATTGAATCCTCGCGTGATTTGGAGTGCGTGAGCTCTGCGCAATGAGAACTGCAGGTAGTCCGCCATTGCTGTATGAAGAACTGTCGGATTTGGTGTTTGGCAGTCAACAATAAACTTGTGGTGCTGGGACCCGGAGCTACGAGGTCGGGTGAAAGCTCGTCGGCTGCTCCATAAACCAGTAGTCGGCCCAGTCCTCCCTGGACAACACTTTCATGTGAATACGGAGCCCACGGACGAGGCAACCATGTCCAATCTCAGCAAAGGCGGCACCAAGAAGGACACCAAAATGAGGATACGGGCCTTTCCTGTAAGTGCACGCCGCAGTAGGGGCTTTGCCCGTCCGACGGTCGCGGACTCAATTACCGTGGTCTGCGCTAAGGGCTAAATGCTAATAGGCTAACCAGCTTAGGTGACTTGACTATCCGTAAACAAAGTGTAGCCGTCAGATATCCAGTCTCCCACACTCTTGGTCGGTCTGATAGATGGAAACTCATTGATAATACCTGCTCGGTGATAAGTTTTATAAATCACTTTTATTTTCCCTGTCGCTTAACTGTCTTACAACTTCCCAGACATTAGCTAGCCGATATGATCAGCCAAGTAGCCGATGCTAACGTTAGCCATGGGTCTTGACACTTGTTGTTTTGACTGATTTTATTTTTGCTCATTTTCTAAAATGTGTCTATATGTGTATATATATATATAAACGCATAATGTCTTTATGACTGAGCTCTAAATGTAACGGACGTTTGTGCAGACAGAGATCTGTACTTTAGCCTCAGCGGCGTTATGGCCGCTGTACATGATGCTAATAAAAACCAAAATGAGCTAACCCAGTTCTTGGTTCTGGATTAATGCGTGTGGGGATTTTGTGGACCTGTGTTGGTGTTGGCATCGATTCCTCGCTCACATGGCACTCCCTTTGTCTGCGAGACACTGAATTATCTATTTTCTGAACTGACCTAAATTTTCATAAAGCATTAGCCTGTCTGTAAAGGCTTGATGAGAGCGTAGCAACAGTATCCATGTAGCTGATGGATCTTAGTGACGAAGTTTTACTTCAGTGCCACCTTCATATATGCATATGGGCCCTCTGATCGTGGCCCAGTCTTGATAGGACAACTGTCAGAGCTGCTGTCAAACCAGCGTCGTGATGTGCATGTGTTTGGGCTTGCCTGCTGAGGAGTAGCACAGGGGTGGCGTGTGTTATGTTTTCTGCTTTTGGATAACGTGTTTTTGGCAATTAGGAATCCCGCAAAGAGTCTAGAGTAAGTTTAAAGATTTTAATTATAGACTGCATTATAGATTTCTTGTTACCATGATGCTTTACAGCTGGGCTAAACTAGGTCCTTACTTTACGGTTATTTATTCTATCTGTAGTGCCTTGTAACATTAAAAAAAACTTTCCTCCTGGTTTAAAATGACATCTGAAACCTTAAAAAACTAAACTATAAGAGCTGGGGCTAGTAGCTTCAGAAGCACTGAAACCCACGCCCATGTATGCGTAAATATTTAATATTAATTGCTTGGTGTATGCAATGACAGACCCTAATATTAGTGTATAGACACTGACCTGCATGCTTTCACTTTACATTTTCCTCATAGTGCTTATGGAAGTACTTAAAGCAGCCTATGAGATTGTTTTGACAGAGCCAAATTTTCAGAGGACATGGTAGATATTATATATCTCACCTTTACCCTTTGTGATATCAGCTTTCTCACTATACAAATCATTTTGGGGGGTTAATTGGGGTTTAAGTAAGAAAGAGAGAGAGGGAAAGGTTTTAACCTAATAAAATCGTTCCAACTTCCTTACCAGCATACCAGGTTAGGATTCTGAGGAAACTGAGAGGTGTTTTAACTCACAACACAGTGTTCAAAAGAATGAAAACTGCTTAGTCTTTAGTGTTTATCATTGCTACAGGAATGTGATGGTTTCAAAATCAGCTGGAATGGGAGCAGCACTTCCTGGAGCTGTTAATGTACCTCATGTTAGTGTCTTTTTTTCTTTTCTTTTTTTTTATTGAGAGGCATCCTTTTTTACTCTTGCAGTTTTCTTTATAATCTGAGCAGTTTGCTATAACAAGCAGATTTATCCTATGATTGGATTTTTTTTTTTCTATAGGCAGTGTACACAGCAGGGAAGAAATGATCTTCTTAATATTTGCAGATCTGAGCAAATGTATTAATAAGAAAGTGTTTTCTAGAGGAGTAATAAGCTCTGTTAGTGTCTTATACTCAATAATGAGGTAAAAAACAAAAAAAAGAAATCAAAGATTGAGGATTGACACTTTGCAAAATGTAATCTACATCACCACTGAGCCAAAGTATTTTATTTAACGTTTTAGTTTTTTAAATCTCAGTTTCATCTCTGTTTAATTATCTCAAATGCTGTCATTTGTAGTCACCTTATTTTCCCTCCTCTACACACACGTAGCATAACAGAGCTGGCAGAAAAATATGTGAAAACAGCCACTTTCATGTTAGTAGTTAAAGCACAACCAAGTCACAAACAATTCAAATATAAACATAGCTTGTTGGCATAATAGGCGTGAATAGAGATTGGAAGCATGAGCCAGTTCCACGTGACAGCCAGTGCTAATCATCCATCAGACCAGATCCGTATGCCACTAATACAGGTATTATGTATATATATTACACATCTGTGAGTAAGAGAGGACCTGCTCGTGTTCAAGTGACTTCATTTGGTCAGGATCAACACAAGGCTCCGTGCAGACATTTGCAGGCTCTCCAGTTTGCTGTGCAGGGCACCAACAATGAAGGTGGAATCCACGGAAAATAAAATTTTGGGATGGGGGTGGGGGACTACTTATGGGGGTGGACCTACACACATCTGTGTGTCATTGTAATCTAAGCTTATGAAATCCTAATTGTTGCAGTTGAAGAGTGACGTCAGCCTTGTGGCAGTGACACATGAGTCACATGTCAGTCTTTTTCCTACTCTGTTCGTGCATTGACTCAGAGGACTCAGAGATAATGAAAGCCATTTATTTAAACGTGCAGAAAATAGATCAGGAGTTATCAAATAATTAATTTGGACATCAGTATCAACAAAATGTTCTTAATATCCATATGTGATATGAACAGTTGATTCTCTGATGTTCATTTTGCCATGCTACATGAGGCCTCAGTCACACAGGCCTAGGGGAGAATGCTGTCAATGGCAGATTGCCAAGGTTGCAAGTAATTTGCATGGGAGACACCGACTTGTCTGCAAACACTTGGTAACTAACTAACCAGCTAGTGGTAGTGAAACTTGGAAAAACTGTGATGCAAATCAGAAATGGAGGACGTCCATTTTAACTAATAGTTATGCCTTTTAAAATACGTTGGTTTCAGCATAAGGCACATTATTTACTTTGAAGATAAACATCTTCTGTTTCTGGATTGAATTGTACTTTTTCAACTTCAGCTACTGCTTAGCAAGTAGTTGGGGCTACTGCTTCTTAGCCAACAGGCCTACAGTACACCACAAGATGGTTAAAACATACCCTCTTAGATGAGCTGTGGCTAGACGTAGAACAGGCACTATGCAATAATATAGAGATTTCGGACCTACAGTTCATTAGCTCAAGCATCAATATCAGCTCCTCTCTGACAGCGTGAAATGGTAAATGGTAAATGGCCTGTATTTATATAGCGCTTTACTAGTCCCTAAGGACCCCAAAGCGCTTTACATATCCAGTCATCCACACACACACTGGTGATGGCAAGCTACATTGTAGCCACAGCCACCCTGGAGGCTGCCGGACACTGGCGCCACCGGGCCCTCTGACCACCACCAGTAGGCAACGGGTGAAGTGTCTTGCCCAAGGACACAACGACCAAGACTGTCCGAGCCGGGGCTCGAACCGGCAACCTTCCGATTACAAGGCGAACTCCCAACTCTTGAGCCACGATCGCCCCGTGGTGGGAATTTCTAAAAATTTCTAAAAATGACTGAGTCTTCACTAATTCCATGTAAACATAAACCCATCTGGAACAACCCTGACATCCTAGAAAACAATAATATGATACTTCCAAGGGGTGGCACGTTGGTCAGCACTGTTGCCAAAGCAAGAAGATCCTGAGTTCAATTCCACCATTAGGCCAGGGTCTTTCTGTGTGGAGTTTCCATGTTCTCCCTGTGTTGGGTACTCCAGCTTCCTCCCACAGTACAAAGACATGCAGTTAGTGGGTTTAGGTTGGTAAATTAAATTAGGTGTGAATGTGAGTGGATGGTTCTATTTGTGACAGACTGACTGTACCCTGCCTCTCACCCTAAGGGATCGGATAGGCTCCAGACCCCCCCGCGACCCTGACAAGGATAAGCGGAAGAGAATGGATGGATAATACTTCCTAGATTGAGTTGTATTAAATAGTTGGAACATATTTTCAAAGGAAACTTTGTCATTTGACAGATTAGTTTTACAGTATGGGATTAACAAGAATACATTTTTAGAATACAAATTAAATCTATAGATTTCATAAGCAGCAAATTTAATCCAAAGTAAAAAATAATTTTAAGCCTAATCAGGTCGAATTACAAACAATTGCAATTCCCTAATTTCAAAACCTCCAAATATACAGTACGCTCTCCAAAATAGATATCCCACGTGTGGGACTAATAAAGGTTATCTTATCTTATCTTCCTATTGTTAAATGGGAGGTGGATCTATCAGTCAGCTTTGATCACAACGTTTGGTCTCAGATATGTTTAAAATGACTAGGAAGCCCAATCTACAATTAATACAATTGAAAATCCTTCATAAAGAGCACTATACAGATCAACGGATGTTCAGGATCGGTTTGCATCATCTAACACCTGTTCGCACTGTCAAGGCAATACACCTGACAATGACATCCATGCTTTCTGGTTCTGTCCACCTATTCAGAGGTTTTGGTTCCAGATATGTGAAGTCTTATCAAAGGTTCTGAAATGTAACATTCCAGCCCCCCCTTCAGTTTGCTTGTTGGGCGACCTAGATGATAACACTGTCTTCCCTCTCTCCTCTCTCTTAGAACATCTCAGGTGTGGGGCCCACCCCCACCCACACACACACACTGGGCCCCCTGGTTCTGTTGGGCCCTTACTGGGGGGTGGGGTGCCGTTGGGTCTCGGGTCTCTGGCCACGGAGCTCGGTCTGCTCTGGCTTAGCCGACAGAGCCTCCAGGCTTGTCACTGCAACCCCCTGGGGTCTCTGCACTGTGTCTGCTGGGTGACTGTCATTGTTATTTATGTATATGTTGGTTGTTGCTGTGGTCCCCCCCCCCCCCAACAGGTGTTGATTTTGCTCTCTCCCTTTCTCTCTCTGTCCTTCTTCACTTTTTCTGTTTTTTCTTTTCCATCACCCGGTCTTGTCCATTATGGTTGTGATAATCCAAAATCAAAAAACCCTAATAAAGGTCTATTAAAATATGAGTAGCAAGTGGACCATTACAACAAATGCCGCAATGCTTCACTTGTGAAACTAAATCTTTTTGTCATTTTTTGGCCTTCAGACAACAATTCTGATTGCTACACTGCCAAACAGGACAGGGGGGAAAAAAAGAAAAAAGTTGGCCAGTGTTTGCAGACAAGTTGCCATATTCCATGCAAACTATGAGCAAAGTGGCAACCTGCTGGGAAGCAAAGCATTCACAAAGGTGTTTTGGGTAAAGCACCCTATACCTCTTTGCAGTCAGTTTCTCCTAGCGACAGCTGGCAACCTCCACAAACCATTGCAACCACAGCCAATTGGGTAATATTCGTTTTTCCCTGACAACCAGTGGTCACCAGACAGTCACCAACCACTTTCTAGGCCTGTGTGAATGGAGTCTTAGCTCCCTTACTAGCAAAATGTACTGATCTTCTAGAACATGATGTGGTATGCACATGTTCTCATGCACAGATTCTTCATGTTGACACAACTAATCACTGGTTATAGTCCGGTTGAAACCCATTACTTGTTACTGCTTGCAGATGACGATGGACGAGAAGTATGTCAACAACATATGGGACCTTTTGAAGAATGCCATCCAGGAAATTCAGAGGAAGAACAACAGCGGCCTGAGTTTTGAGGAACTTTATAGGAACGCCTACACGATGGTGCTTCATAAACATGGAGAGAAGCTGTACACCGGCCTGCGTGAAGTTGTTACCGAACACCTTATCAACAAAGTAAGGCCATCACAGATCACAGCCTAACACAGTTGCTGGAAGTCAAGTGATGACAGATTGACTAAAATATTTAGAGTTCATTTGAGCTGTCTGTCATTCCTGTGTGTAATACATACAGCAAATGTATGGTGGCCTGGTATGTATTACACCAGTGGTTCCCAAACTTTTTTTGCTGGGCCCCCCTTGTTTAACAAGAAAAATGTTCGCGCCCCCCCCCGCGTGCAGCTTGCACGCACGCACACGCCGCAAACACATCCTTCAACCACACCACCCATATTTTGCTCCATTGCGGTTTATTTCACACCTCAAACATTTATTAAACAATTAAGCAAATACAAATAATCTGCAATAAATTACAGGTAGTAAGAAAATAAACTACCAACTCTTTTACGCTCAGTCCGCACCTACACGGGTATTTTTGAGCGCGCAGCTGTTTCGGGCACATGTAAGCGGGCGTATCGAATCACCGAGAACGGAGATTTTTAAAACTCCTTTTTTTGCGTTTACGTGTGGACAAGGAATACAGAGTTAAATCACGCAATATCAAAGGTATGTGCCTTTTTCACGTCACACTGTGCGCCACGTTATTGTTTACATGAGATGAATTGCAGAATGGCAGATAGAGACAAAATACTGTTACTGTTAATCTGACTATCTTCAGGTTTTACAGGCTTACATATACAGGCCATTACTGTCCCTGCATTTAGAAAGGCAGAGGCATCACGGTGTAATTATTTTACATGTAGTTGTTTTTTTCCTGTGTAATAATGTTCAACATTGCTATCAATACATTTTCAAAAAACCCTCTACAAAATGGGTTCAAAAACATAAACAACTGTGGGATACTGTTTGTCCGTGATTTGAACAGCCCAGCGCTGCTCCCGATGCAGGGAAAACTAATTCTGCAGGGAGACCTACCTCAGCACTTGTGCAGGTGAAGCCAAAGGGAAGATATGCTTCACCATATTTTCTAGTCTTTGGCTTAGAATGAAGTTGGTTTGGAAACATATTCAGCGATGCTTCATCTCCTGCTTTGCGTTTGTGTGGGCGCCCCGTGCTAGCAGTGTCCAAGCGTTGTTTTTGTTTTTTTTTCCCTTTTCATGCCGCGCCCCCCCTGCAATAGCTCTGCGCCCCCCCTAGGGGGCGGGCCCCACACTTTGGGAACCACTGTATTACACAATACTGTGCTGGTATTTAAAGTAGACTGGATTTGATCTACATAAAGAAAGATAGAAGCTGTAGTTGCTCTTTGGAGACGGTTTGTTCCACAAAAGAATAACCTAACCTGACCTATGAATAGTTTCCTTCAGTTAACACAATATTAAAATCAGATTTTAATGAGGCCTGTTGTTCGAATGTCAGGGCTGAATTTCACTCAAATGCTTGAAAGTCTGTTTGGTGCTAAACAGAAACTGTCATAGGATTCATATTATGATTTCTTTTTTCCCCTGCTTGGCTTGCATGCCATACTGAACAACAAAGGCAAAACCAGAAAATATGAGCCAGTTGCATTCATGAGCAGCCTTGTAAAGGCACATAGGCAGAAAAATGGAGAATATAAATCCACAGGCTGTTACTTAAGTCTTGTGGTAGATTTGTAAAACCCTTCACTCACGCCCCCTTTTTTTTAGCAGATGCCTCATGCCTGTGGCTGGAAGGCAAGGAAGAGCCCAGGTTTGAGGATGGGGGGCTTGAGTGGTGTTTTATTCTGGGGTTTCAGCTGTGAGAGAAGGCACATCTGTCTGAAAGGCCTTCATAAAACAGGCGTTGTCCTGTGCGTTATAGAAGAGCTTTAGGATGCTTTTGATGATGGAGTCATTTTCTCAAATCGGACATATAATTGGTTTGTTTTACCACTGAAAATAAAATGTTAGTGAAGTGGATTATCCTAAGTAGCTTGTTTTTAAAAACAAAAGTGGCAGAAAGAAGGGCTATCTGAGATTTATTCCTTCTTAAAACTCCTAATAAGTTAGAGTAAGCATAATTGTTCCTAAGCTGTCACTTGTATTTTTGTAGCATGTATAATTAGTGGCAAATTGTGCCTGTCCATGAGATCTGTCGCAAATTCCTCTTTGCAGCTTACAGTGAGCAGACACACAATGAGCAATATTTCAGCACGATGTTGTTGAATAACAGCCAGATGGTTTTACAGCTTAATTAAATGCACATTCTCAGCTTGGCAAGCTTAGTAAATGAGCAGTCAGGAAATGTCAACAAGTAATGGATCAAAGACGAGTTCTCTGACAGCTGAGTGTGTTTTTATTGTCTTATAATGGTAAAGGCATCGCTTTGAAAGAAACAGTTGTAATGGTACGAACGCAGCATCGTCTCAACCCAGCTTAAGTTTGGAAGACAGTCGAGAGGTTCAGTCAGTAGTGCCTTTGTTTTGTTTTTTTGCAGGGAGGGGGGGTTATATATTGTTTTGGGCCTAATAGTTAATGTTATTATGAATTATTGAGAGAAGGATTTGGAGATGTGTATTTTTTCAGCAGTGATTCATCGTTGTCTAGACAAGGGATGAAAATAAGCTTTAAGTCCAAGCAAGCATGTCTATTCGGTCTCAGATGTTTATTTTCTACAATCACTTCTGGCTTTTAAGGTCATTTTTGTTATTTATCTATTTATTTATTTCAAATGTTAACCTGTTAAGACCTGAAGTTTAGCTGATACCATATGCAGTCTCTGGCTCTTTAATATAGGCCAGAAATTGATAACTTAGGGCATACTTTAATTACAGCTGGTGTTTAAGAAAGTTAAATAAAGGATTTATACACACAGACACACACACACACACACACACACACACTTTGATTTGTAATATATGTAATATTTGATATGATAGAAAAGCAGCATCAGAAAGTGGCAAAACAGATGAATATAATATGGGGTACATTGTTTTTGTTGTTGTTGTTGTTTTAAGCAAGCCATGACTTTGCATAGTGCATGTTTAGATTTATGGTTTTGCTTCTGGCATTTGATCTGGATGTGCAAAAGAAGAAGTCGGTGCATTCATAAAGCTTGGTCGCCTGTAACATTAGGAGCAGAGGCCGTAATATATTACCTCTGCCCCGAAGGAGAAGAAAGGAGAGGTCAGTGTGCCCTTAAGAATCTTACTCCACTGAGACATTTAGTTTACTGTGCTGAGTCACACTGCAGTGTGACCGTTATCAAGCTGTTGTGTGCCTGACTAGTAAAGAAGGCCTGCATTAAAATGCTCCACGAGCAACAAAACACAAATACAGGTGTCTGCTTGAGTTCTAAGGCTGTGTTTCTGTCTCGCCCAAAGGTACGGGAAGATGTTCTCAATTCGTTAAACAATAACTTCCTCCAAACCCTAAATCAGGCCTGGAATGACCACCAGACAGCTATGGTGATGATTAGAGATATCCTGATGTATATGGTGAGTATACAGTCATGCAGTAAGACTGATGAGCGTTAGATATAAACATTTTACACATAACAGCTGTATTTTATATGCTTAAATATACATTTAAGCTCAGCTGCTGTTAATTCCAGTTCATTCTAATGTTGTTTGGGACATTTTTGTGTGTCTGTGTCACAGGATCGGGTGTACGTACAGCAGAATAGCGTGGAGAACGTCTACAACCTGGGCCTTATCATATTTAGGGATCAAGTGGTTCGCTATGGTTGCATCAGAGACCACCTCCGACAAACCCTGCTAGACATGATTGCCCGGGAGAGGAAGGGAGAGGTGGTGGACAGGTAGCCAAAAGTCACAAATAGCATTATCTAATAAATTATCTTTAGTTTTTAAATCAAATGAAGTTTGCATTCTTGATCTTTAAATGGAAAAGTCATCATTTCTCACCAGGGGTGGACATGGAGGATGCCTTTGGTATTAGAAATAAAAGATCTGTCAAATACATCTGCTGCATTTGCACCCAGTGGGCAAAAGCCTCAGAGCCTCTGGCATTTTAAAAACATTGACTATTCTGAATTTCATGCACTGTGGACTGTAAATGTTTTTCAATGGATGAATAGTAAAAAGTTAGTTGGCAGTTATGCTGAGTGTGAAATTAGCTTCCACAAAAGTTGTTTTTTTTTTAATGTTTTATTTTGTTTTGCATTACTTACCATTTGGTTTGCTTCTCCTCTTCTCTAGGGGAGCCATTAGAAATGCCTGCCAAATGTTAATGATTCTCGGCCTTGAAGGGAGATCTGTGTATGAAGAAGACTTTGAAGCACCGTTTTTAGAAATGTCTGCAGAATTTTTCCAGGTTTGGGAGAGAAATTCATTTTCCTTGTTTATGTGTTTATTTATTTATTTTAATTTGGATCTATATTTCTTTGTGGCTTCCCTTAAAGGAACTAAAACCTCTCGTATAAACTGTTTCTTGTTTTCACTCAGATGGAAAGCCAAAAGTTCCTCGCAGAAAACAGTGCCAGTGTGTACATAAAGAAAGTTGAAGCCAGGATTAATGAGGAGATCGAGCGGGTAATGCACTGCCTGGATAAATCCACAGAGGAGCCCATCGTCAAGGTGGTGGAACGTGAGCTCATCTCCAAACACATGAAGACCATCGTAGAAATGGAAAACTCAGGCCTGGTCCACATGCTTAAGAACGGCAAAACAGATGGTAAGCCCTCAGTCACAGCCTGCTGCTCCACTTCACCTCTTTAGCATTCATATTTTTAGTGATTTATTGTTTAAATTGACATCCACACGAGTTACAGCGAAATAGAAAATCCCCAACACTCTTTAATAAACCTTGAAGCTGTCACTTCCAGGAAATACTTTACTGGCTCAGTAATACAGTCATATCGTGTTCCCATTGGTTCATGCCACAAATAGTAATATGTGAGGAATTCAATGATGATTTGATTTCAGTGAAACTGGAACTGTAGTGCCTGGAGAGTATATTTCTCCATCTTTTCTGCAGATCTCAGATGCTCAGTCCCTTTTCAGTGGGCAGAAGTGGATTTTTGATGTGTGCTCATGTGTGTATTCATGCTTACCTCTCTACAGATTTGGCATGCATGTACAAGCTGTTCAGCAGGGTTCCCAATGGGCTGAAGACCATGTGTGAGTGTATGAGTTCATACCTGCGGGAGCAGGGCAAGGCCCTGGTGTCAGAGGAAGGAGAAGGGAAAAACCCTGTGGACTATATTCAGGTACGGCACTGGGTTATCAGTCGACATAATGTTGCTGAAGATGGACTGTTCTGATGGTACTGAGAATGTGCTACCTTGTAAGAGATCACAGATGGATTTCCTTTGGCTCAGTACACTTCAGCATGCCATTGCGTGATGAGCCTTGACCATAATGCACTTTAATTACTTCCCAGCAGAGAATAACTGCTCTTGCTCCCATGTTTGTTACCACAAACCATGATGGTCTTTACCCTCATCCACACTCAGTCTTTGCACTGTACTTAACATGTGAGGTCCTTCTGGCAACTAGAAAGACATCAGTGCTTTTGAAAATCTTATAGCTTTTAAGTCCTTTTGAAGTTCTTGGTTAAAATAATGACTCACTTCTTACTCTCTAGTAGGAAACAGCAGCCTCTTCTTTTACCACATCAGCTCTTACTTGCAGATTCACCTTTTCTGATGAGACCACCTTTCCTTTGCTGTAGCTACTGTTTGTTAAGCTCTTTCTAATGCACGTTGCTGCTGCATTTCCTGTCTTCCTGCAGGGTTTGCTGGACCTGAAGTCCCGTTTTGACCGCTTCCTCCAGGAGTCTTTCAACAACGACCGCCTCTTTAAACAAACTATTGCTGGAGATTTTGAGTACTTCCTTAACCTGAACTCCCGCTCACCTGAATACCTCTCACTCTTCATCGATGACAAACTGAAGAAGGGCGTTAAAGGGGTGAGCCCACTAATCATGCATTCATGCTCTTATTTTTAGAACATATGACAGATTTTACTGACCTGCTTCTTTAAAATTTATAACCTCACTTCAAAAAATGCCAAAAAGAAAAAACCCACACAATGTTTTCATGTAAAAAGTTGTTTCTGCTTTCTTTTGTGTTTTCAAAAGTGCTGGGCAAAATAAATCATAAAGTCTGTTTTTGATTAATGGGTATAACCTGACCCTGTTATTTTTATCCAGCTGACAGAGCAAGAAGTGGAGTCTATACTGGACAAGGCCATGGTGCTCTTCCGCTTCATGCAGGAGAAGGACGTGTTTGAGAGGTACTACAAGCAGCACCTGGCTCGCAGGCTGCTCACTAACAAGAGCGTCTCCGACGACTCGGAAAAGAACATGATCTCAAAACTTAAGGTGAGCAGGCATGTGGCATGATATAACTCTCGCTTTGGAGTAAGCTGAATATAAACTGAAAGATCCCCGGGTGCTTGGAGACTAGCCACGGTGGTCAGATGTTTTATGCACACTTCTTCACATTTTTTTTTTTTTTTTTTTTTCCTCAGTGTTTTTGCATTTCAGTGGATGTTTAGGTAAAAGGAAACATACAGTTTTCAGACTGTATCCACTTGCCTGTGTTTGATCATTATAACAATGTTTCTTTACTTTAAATAGACAGTTGCCTTCAAAATCAAATATTCTTAGCTTTTCTGTGCTCTGTAGTGCTTTTTATCCATTTTTTTTCAGTAAGACTTGTTCGGTTTTGGAGATATAAGCTGTAGAAATGTCTGCTTTCTCCTGAATATAATAGAACCAGATGTCCTTCGCTTTCTTTTGCTCAAAGCGGCCATAAAAAAACAAAAAAAAAAACATTTGAAAAACTCAGCAGAAATGACTCTTTGCAGAAATCATGACCCAGTTACTCAAAGATATCAACAAACCTTGATGTGAGCAGTTTTATGTTGGAATTTTTTTTTTTTCTACCAAACTGCACCCGCCACTTTATCCCTGCAGATGGAAGCGTCTCTCCAATTATGACAAGAGGCTAGCTGTGCGGGAAAGATTCCCATGAGTCTCTCACAACAAGGTTTATGGATTTTATTGAGTCATGATTTCTAGAAAGACGCAACGCTGGTGTGTTTTTTCAAATACATGCTTTGGTTTTTTGGGGGTTCACTGAGCATGACGAGGCTAGGAGTAATCAGATATCTCTATAGCTGATATCTCTAAATCTGGTTCTGCAGCCCAGGAAAATGTTCTTACATTTGATTTCAGGTTCAGCTGTCCCCTTTTCTTTTAAATAGCTTTCCAATTATAAGTCTAATTCTTCTTCATGTCTTTATTGCACAGACCGAGTGCGGCTGTCAGTTCACCTCTAAACTGGAGGGCATGTTCCGAGATATGAGCATCTCCAACACCACCATGGATGAGTTTAGACAACATTTACAGACGACTGGGGTGAGGAAAATCTGCATTTTGTCACAATAAAGAGCCTAATTAGTAAATGTAATCAGGACATTGTTACTTGATTGACTGAGCTTTGTTGCACTGCTCAGTTACATATTAACAATTAGGCGCCTAATTATCCATATCCTGGAAAATCATAGTGCAAGCTTCTGGCTTATGCTGGTTTGTGCTGTGCTTTCAGATTGCTGGGGTGACTATAGCTCCATTTGGTGAACAGTGTAACCTGTCGGAGTTCATATTTATACACATTGCTTTTAAATTCATGGTCCAAGTAGTGTTGTGTGATATTTGTCATGTCTGGATCTTGTGTGTGCACCTCAGGGTGCTTCATATTGTAAGGTAAAGATCCTACAATAATTTTCCCCCCATGAGGAAGCAATGGCGACAGTGGGAAGTAAAAACTTCCTTTTAACAGGTAGAAACCTCCAGGAGAACCAGGAAGGTGCTGTGACCAGTTGGGGTTGAGGGGTGGGAGACAGGGCAAAAGACATACTGTGGAATAGAGCCAGAGATTAATAATAACTAATGATTAATTGCAGAGTGGTGTATAAACACAGAGAGTGATGAAGAAACACTGACGTGCATCATGGGAAACCCCCGGCAGCTTAGGCCTATTACAATTTAACTAAGGGAGGATTCAGTGTCACCTGATCCAGCCTCATCTATAAGCTTTATCAAAAACAAAAGCTTTAAGTCAGGTCATGTCTTTCTCCCAAATGTAAATGCTACCAGTACTACCACATAGTATCACTATCACATCATTGTAGGTGATCGTATGTCTTGTTTGTTTGTTTTTTTCCTTCCTAACTCAAGGTGTCACTTGGAGGGGTCGATCTCACTGTTAGAGTCCTGACCACGGGATACTGGCCAACGCAATCAGCAACACCCAAGTGCAATATTCCACCTTCACCTCGACATGCATTTGAAGTCTTCAGAAGGTTTGTTAGTTGTTCACTTCACTCACAGATTTAGAAGTTTATTGATTACATGTGAGTGCTTTCATAACAGCACTTAGCTTTTCAGTCTGGTGATTTTCTAAAAGGTTTCTCCGTGTGATCCACAAGGAACAATAAATCCATTATATGTGTTGTTACCAGTAGAAGTAGTACATGGAGATTACTTTTTTCTTTTAGTCCCATTCATGAAAATATTACCGTGTATGTTTTGCTAGACACAACATTTCAAACTAAAAATCTACTGTGTACTGCTGCAGAAAGCAAAGTTGCATTGATCATTTGTTGAAGGTTAATCTTGTATGGCTCCCCTCTGCATGCAGGTTTTACCTTGGGAAGCACAGTGGGAGACAGCTCACCCTGCAGCACCATATGGGCTCTGCAGATCTAAATGCCACCTTCTACGGGCCAATTAAAAAGGTACGCTCCAATTGGAAAGGGGAGTCTCAGTACATTTCAGCAACCTTTATTTCATTTTAGAATAACAAGTGGACCTGGCTTTACTTTCATTACTTATTGTTAATTTTCTGTTTTATAAATTAGTTTAGTGTTTTAAATACAAGCAAAATGACAGACTAACAAATGCGGCTAAATGTAACAATTTTAAATAAAGGAAAGTAAAAATGAAATCTGCTGTTTTGTGGGCATCTTGTCAAAATGGATTCTGACTAATGTTTTTATGTCGCCTTATCCCAACATTTGAACAGGAGGATGGGTCAGAAGTCGGAGTAGGTGGTGCCCAGGTGACAGGCTCCAATACTAGAAAGCACATACTCCAAGTGTCCACCTTCCAGATGACCATTCTGATGCTTTTCAACAACAGAGAGAAGTCCACCTTTGAGGTACACAACTTCATTCCTTAGTACCCTACACAGTAGGATATTTTGGTCCCCATATGTCTTCATTTGTAGCGGACAAGCAGGAAAAGGTCAGTTCAGTCTGTGACCTCTGTACAATGTTGACACAAAGCCTGACCTCTTCACTATGTAGGAAATCCAGCAGGAGACGGACATCCCAGAGAGGGAGCTGGTGCGAGCACTGCAGTCTCTGGCCTGTGGGAAGCCAACACAGAGAGTTCTCACCAAGGAGCCAAAGTCCAAGGAGATCGAAAATGGCCATGTGTTTACAGTTAACGACCAGTTTACCTCCAAACTGCACCGTGTCAAAATCCAGACAGGTATGGAAAAAAAAAAAAAATCATAAAGTTAAGCATTTTTCTTGAGGCTCACAGCTTTAGTTTGATTTTTCCTAGGTGTTATTCTGTGAATGTAAACTGGGTGAATGTAGATTTTTACTGTGTCAGGCTTAAAAAATGAACTTTTATTTTCTTAAAGCTTAGTAATAGGCGTTATTCAGTGAGCGGCCGCTCTCTGAATATTTTCTGAAAATCACTTGTTGATGTCAGAGGGGAATGTGCAGACTGCTTCAAGCTGATAGGAAGGCAACAGTAACTCCAATAACCACTCGTTACATGTATCCTGAAAAGCATCCGTGAACGCGCACACGTCAACCTTAAAGCAGATGTGCTGCAGCAGCAGAAGACCACACCATATTCACTCCTCTCAACTAAGAACAGGAAACTGACGCTACAGCTCAAAAGAAGACCGAAAGACAAAAGCACCACAAGTCTTTAACACCACAGTCTGTCTCAGTACTGTTGATGATTTTGTCTATTACCTCTTTACGCTTTGAAAGCCTGCTAGAAGTAATCCTTGAAGCTCTCTTCTGAACTTGAGCAATGTCTGTCATATTTCAGGCCTGTTTTCTGAATAAAATGGGTGTGCAGCAGAAGGTAGTGCAGGTGGTCTCTGTCTATGCAGCTACCCTTGGAGAAACTATACTGATGGTCATCAAACCACATCTTTATTGATTATAGGCTAAGGTGTCAGAACTCCTCATTAAGGGTACAGGGGAGGTGGTCACATGTTGCCTTTATGAGGGAAAGAGTTATGGGTGCTCACAAGGCAAAAGGGGTTCCAACCCAGTAGTAGCAAGGCATACCTAATAAAGTGGCTATTGAATGTACATAAGAAAATGACACGTTTCATCATGATCTCTTACATTTATTGTCCGTCTGCCGTGTGTTTTTTGTGCACTACCCAGTTGCTGCTAAACAGGGGGAGTCAGATCCAGAGAGGAAGGAGACGCGACAGAAAGTGGACGACGACAGGAAGCATGAGATCGAAGCTGCCATCGTTCGCATCATGAAGTCTAGAAAGAAGATGCAGCACAATGTCCTGGTAGCAGAGGTCAGTCAGCTGAAGCTGTAGCTAAAGCCCACTTGTAAAGAGCACAAAAATAAAACTATAGTTGTAATAATGTTCTGTGGTGGACAGCACCAGTCAGTGAGTCCCCTAGTGGCATATTATATGATGCACAAGAGGTTAGAGCCTCTAGTGCGCTCTAGTGGTTTACTTCTTTCACATAAAAAGCTGATATAAAAGAGTCTTGCATCACAAAGTTAATAAAGTGGTAAATAAAAAGGCCACGAAAGAAGAAGCCGTGAATTAAACAGGCGTGTTTTCATGTGTCTCCACAGGTCACACAGCAGTTGCGGGCACGATTCCTTCCTAGTCCTGTAGTCATCAAGAAACGCATTGAAGGACTCATTGAGAGGGAATATTTGGCAAGAACACCAGAGGACCGCAAAGTGTACACTTATGTAGCATAAAACAAATGAATTCAATGAAAGCTAGCGTCGAGTTGAAAGAAGCTGAGGGCCTTTTTTTTTTTTTCGTTTTTTTTTTTTTTTTTTTTTTTTTTTTGGGTGGACTGCTATGTGTTTGAACAAACTTGGAAATGCTTTCATTGTTAATTCTGGGAAACACTGGGAAGGTTAACATTTCTTCCATAAAAATGTGTTTAAAAAAAGAAAAACGTTAAAAAAAAAAACAAAGAAAAAAATCATGCAAAGGATGGTGAAGTTTTCTAGCATTATTAGATTTCTTCAGCTGAGAGAACTGAAATGAGGGAGTCTAGTTTTGTATAAAATCATGTTTCTTGTGGCCTTTCGAGAGAACTTAGTGGGCCTGTTTGCGGGTCAACGACGCGCTGCCACCAAATGAGCGCATCGGAGGCCACACGGAGAACGAGAAAACATTTGAACTCACTCCCCTGTTTTAAATGTTGATGTCAATGTGTTCTGTTTGTGTTTTGTGGCACAATAATGGCTGTACAGGTTGACAGATAGGCCTTTTTCCTCTCAAGAGGATTTTTAGATTTAAAGAAGAGGACGGAGTGTTAACTGGTACAGACCTGGTTTACAACAGCAGTGAAATACATTTTGAGTACTTGAGAAAACATGAAGAGTGCTTAATTTATGTTGCAAATAGGTCTGGGGGTTTTTTTTAGGGGGGTGGGGGGGTTGTTTTAATGTCTGCTATCAAACATGTCCACCTCACAGCTGAACTATTTAATGCCATTCTCATTTGGCCAGGTCTGTACTAGTGGTTAGAGAGATCAAGGGCTGTTGCTTCACAGCATGCTTTTATCTAATGGATCAATCAGGGGAATATAAGACACATGAAACTCCATAAAAGGTGTTTGGACTCTCATGACACATTTTTCACGTAAGGCCTGCTGTATGATAGGCCACCCCCCCAAAAAAAGATTCCTCTCTCTGAATGGAAGGTTCCTGGTGGTGTAGGTGTGCAAAGAGGATATTATTTTTCGTTCTCGACTGCATTTTGATCAGCTGGAACCAGTTTAGCACCATGTTCTAATGTGTACAAATTGTAAAATAAATATTGTACTCACTGCGAAGGTGGATTGTACAGGGCCTTGTTTTCATCATATTAAATGTAGAATTTAAAAGAAATGAAGGGATGCTTTTTTTTTTTTCCCCCTGCATCTTTGCATGACCAACCAAGGCCTTGGCAAGCCTCAGAAATGCATCTGTAACCATAATCAAGGCTTAATTTCAATGGTAAGCCACAGTCAGATTCTGTGTGTTCACAACAAGAATTTGGCAGGCTTCAGGAGGACGTTGTTTATTACAGTATTTTCTGATTCACGTGTTTCTGTTTTTCTTTACTTTTTGGTAAGAAAATACTCAGCTGAAGCTGCCATATGCTCACTGACCACTTTGCTATGCTACACCCTGCTTGCCAGCTTGGATCATTTTCTGTCAAAACACTTTTTCTTTCAAAACTACCTTGATTCTTCATGCCACAGATTCAACAAGGTGCTGGAAACATTCCTCTGAGATTTTGGTCCATTTCTCCTATGAATCCCACATCCCAGAGGTGCTCTATTGGATTGAGGCTGGCAACTGTGGAGGCAATTTGAGTACAGTAAACATATGTTGAAGAAATCATTTGAGCTTTGTGATACACTTTATCCGAGAAGATGGTTGCACTGTGGTCACAAAGGGATGGGGATTATCAGCAACAATACTCGGGTAGGCTGTAGTGTTTAAACAGTGTTCAGTTTGGTACTAAGGGGCCCAAAGTGTGCAAAGAAATTATCCACTACACTATTACACCAGCCTGAAGCGTTGATATAGGGCAGCGTGGATCCATGCTTTTATGTTGTTTGAACCAAATTCTGACCCTACAATCCAAATGTTGAGGCAGAAATGGAGGCTCCTCTGACCAGGAAACAAAAAATCCTGTTCTTAGCTGACAGCTCTGGATCCCAGTGTGGTCTTCTGCTGCTGTAGCCCATCTGCTTTGAGGTGTTTGAGTGCTCAGAGTAGAAAAGTGGTATATAAAAGCCAGTCAATCCTCTGACCGAGGCATTTTCCCCCAGAGAACTGCTTCTCAATGGATGTTCTCTCTTTTTTTGGACCATTCTCTGTAAACCCGAGAGACATTTGTGTGTGTGGAAAATCCCAGAAGATCAGCAGTTTCTGAAATACTCAAACCAGCCTGTTTGGCACTAACAGCCGTGCCACATTCAAAGTCACTTAAATGTTTTTTTTTTCTAATTCTGATGCTCAGTGTGAACTTTAGCAAATCGTCTTGACCATGTCTACATGCCTAAATTCACTAAGTAGATACCATGTGATTGGCTGTTATCTGAGCGGTTGAACAGGTGTCCCTAATAACATGTCTGGTGAGTGTAGAAAACTCTAAAGTTATCACAGAGTATAGTTATTTCAGGTCCGTGGCTTGTACTGGTGTTAAATCATATTATTTTGTACTGAAAGGCGTTCTTAATACTTTTACTGAGTAATGAAATAACAGTAAATGACAAAAACGCAAGTCTTGGCCTTCGAATTAGAGCCCCAGTCTGTTCAACAATAAATATTAAAAATGTTTTTCCAGCACTTTATACTTCAGAAACGTTTCTGTTTAGGATATCTACCCAAATTAGAGTAAAGGGTGATATTAGAAAAGTGAATATTCTTGATTAAATACTCGTATTATGTCACGATGCCTGGTTATTCAACATTTAACACTTCTTTTGTTAAGATTGCAGGGCTGCTTTGGTGTTTTTGTTTAGTTTTCTTCTGAATATATTGGTGTATGTGTCTTTCACTGAATGATGGTTTTATCTGCTTTTCACTTCACACTGCTTGATAACGTTGTCCAAACTGTGCCTTTCTAAAGCTCTCCATATGGTCTTAAGAAGGTCTTAACAAACAACGTGTTTAACTTAGTCTTTGGAGCCTCCCCTGCACTTTTAAATCTGCCCAGGCCGTCTGGACCGTCTCCTTTGTCTTGTCATTTTGTTAGAGCTTGCCATCTGCTCTGTTATTATAGGAGGCGGCTTTGGATTTAAAGTAGCACCACCTCTGCTGGTCCCTTTCGCCCGGGATTTGGTCTCAGTAGCTCTGCGCAAACATACGTACACCCCATACGTAGAGCCTGCTTTTCTTCTAGACTCCAAACGGGCCACCTCTCCTTTTTTTCCTTTTCTTTTCTTAAAACCCAGCGGGTCTTACAGTTAAAACTAACGGTGTGTGGGTGCCATGTGACGTCAGCGTCCCAGCAAGTGTCCCAGTTTTTTTTTTTTTGGAAGCAGCCTGCGGAAAGAAATCAAACAGGATGCTTTTCAGCCCGAGTGTGGTCTGCCGTAAACACAGCTCAGACTCTCTGGCCGGAGCATGGGCGCAGATGTGAAAGTGTGGACCGGACCATGTTGCGCCGAGCGGCGGTGTTGAAGAGAGCCGACGATGAAAACGTGGACTCCGGAGCTGAAACTGCCGAGTGAGTGAGTCAATGGTCCCAGCGCTAGCTCCGGAGGCTAACCTCAGCTAGCCAGCTTCGCTTTTTTTTTTCTCTTTCTTTTCTTTTTTTTAGCGGTTGCCACAATGGAAATTAATTTTGCTCCAGACAGTAAATTATGAAGAGCATGACTTTATCGTTCATTTAACCCTTTAGTACTTTACGACATCGGCTTTTTGGCAGCTGCTGTGATCTTTACGGGTTTTTTCCTAGTGATTCTTTTAAGTTGTACGCTAGCTAACAACAGATAAAGTGTTGTCATGGAGACCAAAGTAAAGGGAACGTTTCCAAACCAGCCACCACAAGATGGAGACAGTTTTTTGTGTTTCCCCAAATATATGAATGAATAATAACAAAATTCGTGGCCTGTTTTGTTTTCAGATCAGACTGCAGCAGGATGTCGTCGTCTGGCAGTAAGTAATTCTTCACTCACACACACGGTAAAAAGAAAAAAACACTCAAACTTACTTTTCGCACATTCATAAAGTGAAGGACAAAAACGCAAATAGTCTAAACCATCTTACCACTTTGATTTTAAGTGGATCACATCAGTGACTCTAAACATTTAATCCCTCAGATTTCTTAATATGTGAAAAATAAGTAAAATTTAATCCGTTTTTATGTGTGTGGATTTGTGGATCTGCCATACTGTAAAAAAATGAAACATCTGTAGTAGAAAAATATTAACTTTTTTTGTAATGTATTATTCATCTGTTACTTGAATGTGAATGGCCATGTGGGAGGTTTTTATCTTTATAAAGGATGTAAAACAAATGATTAAAAAGATTAAAAGTCCAAATTTATGTCCTCCTTCATATTTTCAAACCCATCCAGTGGGCTGGAAAAAATGAAATCAGATGGAGCAGTAAATGATATCTATCATCACACAAAAATTTAAAATGACATCTTGAAAACTGTGGATAGCAGACAGACAAACAAACTGATTACATACTCCTTCCCTTTGGGGGGGATAAATGTATTCTTGAATTAGTTTAATGATGGAGTGAGAGTGTACCCTTAAAAAAAAGAAAAGCCAAACCAGAGCCTTTACAGCTGTTCCCCAACCTGACTCATAGTTAAATCTTTTTGTTAAATCTGCAGTTGGTTTTGGCCTCCTCCAAAACCTCTGTGTTGTTCCAGCAGTGAAGTTGTTGTCCCTGTCTAAAATATCTTTGTACACTCTGTGCCTCGTGTTTTTTGTGCGTCACATCAGTCGACCTCGTGAGCAGGCGGGTCAGACAGCAGCGGCAGCAGCAGCTCCTGCTAATGCACTTGCATCTGCTGGCTAACCCCGGAGACTCCCTGCTGTTGCAGCACACCCTGGACCGCCTGCTGCGCTGGCTCTGCCCGAGCCTACGCATCTTCCACGTGTCGGAGAGGGCCTCGCCATTCAGAACTTACCCCCGCCTCTGTCCCGTGGCTGGTAAGGATCCTGGGTTTTCAGTGTGTAGTCCTGCATTTCAGCACAGTATGTAGTAAGCAGTACATATACTTGGATCTCAGCTGTTTCTTTGCCACGGATGTTTCAACCATACATTATACCTTATTACATACTTTGGAGGTGTATTTTTCAGCTATAATGATTACTTCCATATGTGAAAATGAGAAATATTTGGAGAAATTTAAGATTGCCATTGAGGTCAACACCCCCCCCTCCATCAAATGTTGCACTTTAACCGTTGTAAACATGCCATCCCACAATGAGCTCCTGCCAGAGCCATGTCTGTTTTCACTTAGAATGAATAAAATAAAAGTTGACATCTTTCAGGCTACCCGTCTCTGGCCATCACTTTCTTCCTGCACGAGGCCTATGGAGAGGAACGAATCCTCAAAGTGCTGGACTTCTTCCAGCGGCCTCCCTGGCACTATCATCACACGGAGAGTTGTGGCAGCCGAACCGGAGGGATCCACATTACTTCCAGCAGCTCGCCCTCCAACGCCCTGCTGCGGCCCTACCTCCTGCCCAGTAGAGACTTTTATAGCCTGGGTGCGGGGATGCCGGTGTGGGGAGTTCGACCAGTGCACTGTGGGGGTGAGATACTACGTGTGACGCTGTACAGTGCGTATGACAATTATGAGGATGCTGTGCGGCTCTATGAGACGGTGCTGCAGCGACAGGCAGAGGAGCAGAAGGCAGGATTCTGCTGGTTCACCCTGCACATGGGTAAGACTTTAGAGTGTTTGCTCTTGATTTTGCAGTGTTGTTTTTGTACTCCTCAAATTAAAATTACATACACATTTATTCATCTCAAATTTAGTAATTTTTTATTTATTATTTCTTAATAATAATTTTTTTAAATGTCGTATTAAAAATGTGTCTTATCCCCTGCTGTCTCCTCCTGCTTTATTTCCCCTGCATCCAGAGCCTGGGCTCTGCCTACAGCTGGCTTTAAAGCAGCTGTCACCAGGAGTTCGGGTGGAGCCATGCAGCTCTGCTGTGCTACAGTTTAGTGTGGAAGAAATTGGCCAGCTGGTTCCCTTGCTGCCAAACCCGTGTACCCCCATCAGCGCTACACGCTGGCAGACTGAAGACCTCGACGGCAACAAGGTTCTCTTTCAGGTAACTGCAGGTTATCTTCTTCTTTCAGCTGCTTCCTCACGGGTCGCCACACGGGATCCACTGTCTCCTTCTCACCCCTAGCATCCACATGAATCTTTTCAGTTGTCTTCCTCGTTACCTCCGGCCTGCCAGCTCTGTCTTCAACATCCTTTGTCCAATATATCCACTATCCCTCCTCTACACATTGTCCAGACTGTCTCAGCCTTCCCCCTTTAACTTTGTCTAAAATGCTCCATGTTAACAGTTCCTCTGATGTACTCATTTCTCTTCCATGAGAGAAGCCTCCAACTCTGCCTCCTGTCTTTTTATTAGTGCCACCTTCTCCAAACCTAACACCATAGCAGGTCTCACTACCATCTTGTAAACCTTCCTTTCACCCTTGCTGCTATCCTTTTGTCACAAATCACCCCTGATACTCATCTCCATCCACTCCACCCTGCCTACACTCTTCTTCACCTCTCTTGTGCACTGTCTTATGCTTTGGAGGGTTGACCCCAGGTTAACTCAACTTAACTGCAGGTTATTTTGCTGAGTGTTTTTTAAAGTCAATCTCACTCTTTATGTAATACGTGAGGATTGTGTGAATGGCAGATTGACGCATTGCAAGAGTAAACACGCTGAAGTGTGGGAGGTTTAACCACTAATTACCTCACAGAATGCTGGGAAACAGGCCAGACCTTTGTTCCATGTGCCACTAACATGTTTTAGATAAGGATTTGGATGCAATGCAAATATATGCAAATCTGTGAACGTTATTTTATGTAACTAATAACATAGTGTAAATATAACTGAACCAACTATTGTATTGCACTATTTGTCATGGTGGGAGATGAACATCTGTTCAGGTGTAGATGGGCTGGGGCTTCCAACTGGAGTTGTATTCTAACAGAGATAAACAGTAGAAACAGAAAGATATGTTTGGATGTAGTCCTGGTATACAGGGAGTGCAGAATTATTAGGCAAATGAGTATTTTGTCCACATCATCCTCTTCATGCATGTTGTCTTACTCCAAGCTGTATAGGCTCGAAAGCCTACTACCAATTAAGCATATTAGGTGATGTGCATCTCTGTAATGAGAAGGGGTGTGGTCTAATGACATCAACACCCTATATCAGGTGTGCATAATTATTAGGCAACTTCCTTTCCTTTGGCAAAATGGGTCAAAAGAAGGACTTGACAGGCTCAGAAAAGTCAAAAATAGTGAGATATCTTGCAGAGGGATGCAGCAGTCTTAAAATTGCAAAGCTTCTGAAGCGTGATCATCGAACAATCAAGCGTTTCATTCAAAATAGTCAACAAAACCAAGGTGCAAAATAACTGCCCATGAACTGAGAAAAGTCAAGCGTGCAGCTGCCAAGATGCCACTTGCCACCAGTTTGGCCATATTTCAGAGCTGCAACATCACTGGAGTGCCCAAAAGCACAAGGTGTGCAATACTCAGAGACATGGCCAAGGTAAGAAAGGCTGAAAGACGACCACCACTGAACAAGACACACAAGCTGAAACGTCAAGACTGGGCCAAGAAATATCTCAAGACTGATTTTTCTAAGGTTTTATGGACTGATGAAATGAGAGTGAGTCTTGATGGGCCAGATGGATGGGCCCGTGGCTGGATTGGTAAAGGGCAGAGAGCTCCAGTCCGACTCAGACGCCAGCAAGGTGGAGGTGGAGTACTGGTTTGGGCTGGTATCATCAAAGATGAGCTGTGGGGGCCTTTTCGGGTTGAGGATGGAGTCAAGCTCAACTCCCAGTCCTACTGCCAGTTTCTGGAAGACACCTTCTTCAAGCAGTGGTACAGGAAGAAGTCTGCATCCTTCAAGAAAAACATGATTTTCATGCAGGACAATGCTCCATCACACGTGTCCAAGTACTCCACAGCGTGGCTGGCAAGAAAGGGTATAAAAGAAGAAAAACTAATGACATGGCCTCCTTGTTCACCTGATCTGAACCCCATTGAGAACCTGTGGTCCATCATCAAATGTGAGATTTACAAGGAGGGAAAACAGTACACCTCTCTGAACAGTGTCTGGGAGGCTGTGGTTGCTGCTGCACGCAATGTTGATGGTGAACAGATCAAAACACTGACAGAATCCATGGATGGCAGGCTTTTGAGTGTCCTTGCAAAGAAAGGTGGCTATATTGGTCGCTGATTTGTTTTTGTTTTGTTTTTGAATGTCAGAAATGTATATTTGTGAATGTGGAGATGTTATATTGGTTTCACTGGTAAAATAAATAATTGAAATGGGTATATATTTGTTTTTGTTAAGTTGCCTAATAATTATGCACAGTAATAGTCACCTGCACACACAGATATCCCCTAAAATAGCAAAAACTAAAACAAACTAAAAACTACTTCCAAAAACATTCAGCTTTGATATTAATGAGTTTTTTGGGTTCATTGAGAACATGGTTGTTGTTCAATAATAAAATTATTCCTCAAAAATACAACTTGCCTAATAATTCTGCACTCCCTGTACGTTATAACCCCATTCCTTCCGTCGTCCTGTGCTGCAGGTGCAAACCCCGGCACAACCTCAGCGACCTCTGACCTGTGCTTTCCCCCTGACTGGCTCGAGCATGCCTCCTCGAGGAATGCAACTCAGCAGCTCGGGACACAGCCTCTCACCCTGCAGCCTTACATCTCCTCTGTCCGGGCAAACGCACAGGCACGGTAAGCTGCGATGTTCAGTCTTTCAGTGGGAGATTTATCGCCTGGAGCTTGACAGACAGGCAGAAATATCTCCAAATTACTACTTCACTGAGTGCTCTCCCAAAGACTTCTGAGTTCATAATGATTCCCCGGCGCTCTCTAATTGGCGTTGTATTAAATGATCATTTTGACTTAGAAAGCATTTGTGCCTGTAATGATTCAAATATTAAATGTTTCCGCCAGCACAGTGCGAAGTCTTTTTATTGGAGATGAATATCAGTAGAAAAGTTTACCAGTAATTATACTGGCCATGTGGTCTCTTTTCTAAGCAGTTATTTGAAGCGGATCAGATTTTTTTCACAGGAAGTGTTAAGTTACACAGTTACATATTTTGGGAGAAAGTTTTTAGGCAAGTACATTTTTTTTTGTATAGCACCTTTAAAAAAGAATGTCACAAAGTGAAAAGAATAAAGACCCAAAAGAGGAGGAGAGACAACATTACAGCAGGAGGCCTCTCACAATAAAAACAAAACATGGTTAGAGCCATCACACATCAGCATGGCCGAGCTTAGATACGAGTAAAGAGCGTTGAGTCTATGCAAGAGAGCACAAAACCTTCAGTTTTGCTGTGTGACTGAGGAAAACACAAGATTTATGAGAGTTTTATGTATGATGTAGAGCTTCATATTTCTTTATGGCTTATCACTAGTTAGAGAGCTTCTTGAATATAAAATCTGTACACATTTATGTTCAAGAGAGTTGGTCATAAAATCTAATTGTTTTTATTGGTTCGGGTGCACCTTAAAGTAACAGAAAGCAGAAATAGTTTTCATGTTTTTTTACACTGAGTGTACGATTTTTAATTTTTTAATTAAAACATCTGTTTGGTGTTTCTTTGCCAGCCCAGAGACCGCGCAGCGACCCCATCTTGGAGAAGCTTCATGGAGGAAGTGGTGGAGCGGAGAGCCTGGGATCGGGAAGCTGCTGTAGCACTCCTCCTGGCAGCTCCTGTTACTCGTCCCAGCGGAGCAGCCCCGCTCCAGTCTCAACCTCCAACCACCCCGACTCTCCGCTGCGTCCCTCCATCACCCACTCTCTCTCCCATCTCCTTCTGGAAGAGGACGAGGAGGAGCCGGAGACCAACGTTGACACGGGAGCGGCCGTCTCTCCTCGCCCAGACTCAGCAGTCAAAGCGATGACTCGCTCCTCCTCTCTGGACCTTTTGGTGACCCTCCAGTCAGAGAGACCCACAACAGTTGGAGCTTCAGCTGTCGAGGAGCTGGCCAAGGAGCCGAGTGATTGTTTGCAAGGGACGCACACACACCTTCAGAGGTCGTCTGGGACTTGGGGCTCTGGTGGTGGAACAGATGCAAGCAGGACCAGGCAAAGCCCCTCCAACAGGCCCCTGGTAGCAAACAGGACTATTGCTGAGCCGGCAGGGAGGAACTGTGAGGAACCGCTGGATGAGTTCTTCATCTAAATTCCTGGCACCGTGTCACGAGCAGTGGTAATAATCACAGACAGACAAACCATTGAGACACCGGAGCACTGCAGTAGGTGACACGTAACATCCAGATGTCTAAATACTAGTTTAACTTGTCTTGTTTTTTCAAGACAGTGCAGGTAAATGTAATAGAATGAATGTCTAAGTTAGTTTTATACATAGGTGCAGCTAATGATTCGTGCAGCTGTTGTAGCCGAGTGAATAGCAATCAGAGTTTTGTATTTAAGTGAGGCACACTAGGCTTCCTGTCATCACTCAGCTAGGTAACTTTTTTTCTTTGATTACCTTCGAACAGATTAAGATGATCTCAGCGTTAAGGCTGTCTTTGATGTTGCCCTTGGTCGTGATTAGAAAGCTGATTTAGTCTAAACTTGTGGCTTTTAGAGCATTTGTTTAAAAGAACTTCAGATAATCATTGATCCAGAATTTGCTTGTTAAAAATGGACAAGCAGTGGACTAAACCGGCCTACAGAACGGTAATGAAGAATTATCTCCTTTTAGTTGACCTGACACCTCAGAAATGCTCATTACTGAAAGGTCACAGTAAGGACAGGTTAACTTGAGTGAATTTTTTATGATCACTTAAACAGTGTTTGTGATCATTACAGCTATTCTGAAGGCAAAAGATGTTAAGTGAGGAAAAAAATCCTGATAAGAAATGTAATGATTCAGGTCAGACTAGTCTCTTACTTATTTTTCTTTTAATCTTTTTTTTTCCTTTGAATTGTGATCAAGGGCTTTCTCAGTTTAACCTAACAGATTAATTGGAGTCTGGGTTTTTTCGCTTGTGCATTATGAGGTCAGAGTTTTTCCCGCTGGGCTGCTCTCCGTAGGCAAGCTGGGGAGCTCGAAAATGTCAGAGCGTTTAACTGTTTACTGGAAATAATTGTAACTGGAAGAAAGCGAGTATTGTAAGCAAGTAACGTGTAACATGTTCAGTGATCAAGGCTAAAAGATGAATGATTGGAATAATAAAATGGCTACGTCGTTGCGCCCTCACGGCTGTGTGGGTGTGTGTGTGTGTGTGTGTGTGTGTGTGTTTACATACAGGCAGGCAGATGAAGTAGGAGGTGAGAAGTGAATGCTTGAAGTTTCCCAGACGCATATTCACACAGCTGATAACACTGCTACGCTGAATTCTCAAATCCAGATCATACATAATTTTATCTTTCAGTGAATGTTGAAACACAGATAGTTACAGCTGCTTTACACACCGGCCTTTAGACACAGAACACGTAAAATTTGTGTGCAGATTGTGTGCGTTAAAAACATTCTTAATGCAGCCGGTCACACCAGGCGTGTAATTTAGCAGGAAAAATTTGCAGCATTTATGTTTTTTGGCTCAAGCTTGATTTTTCTGATTCAAATACAGAGATCTGACCAATCAGACCGCTGCATTTGGAAACAAGTGCACTCACTCAAAACACACACAGATACTAAAAATGCAATGATATGGAAATAGTCAAATAACACTATTTTACCTCTGACACGCAGCTAGACGCTGCTCCAAATCAATCGGCTCTCTGAAAGGATTTTCTGGCTCTCCAGATGTGGTCAAGAGTTCAAACTGCCCCACTGACATCCTGAAACTTCATCGCCATCGATGACTCACCTGCACTGCTCTCACACTCTGTCATGATTGATTTGGGGCCTCTAGCAATCAGGAGGGATTGAACATCACATTCCAGAGTAAGCATTATAATTTAAACACTGCTGCTGTAGATTATGTGCAGTCCTGTTGAGGCTATAATTACACTTCCATACACACTAATGCTAATCGCTCTGCAGTGTATGCACTGTATTACAATACATCAACAAATTGCACTTTAAATCCTGCGGCTCCATCTGCTGGTCAAAGGATGTTGTTGCTCTGAGGAGCGCTCCTGCAGCCAGTCCAGCTCAGGTCCTTGGCCCATTGGCCCTCTTTGGTGACTCGCACCTTCACTGGGTCAAACCTCCAGAACCGCTTTTCTCTGAACAAGTAAAGGCGGCCGTCTGGACGGGTCAGCGCCCCGTTGGTCCCCTGCGGCACGCCGGTCCAGTCTGCCAGCTTGCGTGGGTAGTAGGGTTCTTGGCGTAAGGTTTTAAGGTTGAGTACGGAGTAACGGGAGCCCTTGAAGAGGACCATGTGACCCAGAGGAGCATAGTAGAAGGCACTGTCAGGGTGACGAGGCAGTCCTAGCTCGCTGCTCTTCCTGGGGAAGCTGGGGTCAAGCGTGCTGCCCGTGTAGCGCCAGATCCGCTTCCCTGCACAGCAGGAGGCAAGAGACACTGAAATGACACCAAACTTTATGCTCACGAAGAGTCTAAAATAAAACCTCTATTTCACCAGTCCTGCACAAACAATACACAATCTTATGATATTTAGCAAAACACTCATAGTTCAGGACACCAGGCCTTTAACTTTACCGAAACGCAATATGTTCTTTAACACTAAGCATAACTTTGACTAAAGACAGAAAGTACACACAGTATGAACAAGTGTTTTGGGCGGTTTTCTTAATTAAAAAAATTTGTGATTATGATTTATGGAGATTAATAATGCAGCAGAGCATCTGAGCTTTGCATAAAACTGTTTGCATTCGGCAGATAAGAAAGTCTTGTCAGGTTTTTGGCATTTAGTGGAACATTTTGGCACTATCTTCAGACAAATTTTTGTAGCCTTTAGCACAAAGAGAAGACGATTAAAACCGCAGCTGGAGCCTCACTGCCGTATACAGCCTTTAAGCAGCACTTTGCTATTTTAAAAGGCACGAGCGGATCTATTTTGGGAGTTTTAACAGATGCGTGAAGTTAGCCAGCAGGTTAGGAAATGCCTTTAAAAGGAGGTGTGAGTCACATTAATGTGCTCAATGAGGCACTACCTTTGAAAAAATACCATTTGGAGTCCAGCGGAGAGAAGGCAGTGGCCTCGATGGCCGGAGGGAGGTCGGGCCAGCGCTGACGGAGAGGCAGCGGGCCGCTTACGCTCCCTTCAGCCGGTACAGTCCAGTATACGTTGCCCCGAATCACCAGTACTGTCTTATTTTGGTCTGGAAAACAGATAAATATATGTGTATATGTTTCTCATTCTTGCACAGAGCATGCTGGGAACAGTTTCTGAGCCCTGAACAAAGCTAAAAGTCTGGAAATTACAGCATCTCACTGTTCTCGCTCTCTCAGATATCATGAGAACACATGGGTGGCTTAAACTTTCTTTCCTGTTTTGCTTAACTATAAAATGATTTTGAAATACAGGAAAGCGAGTATTTATCAGCAGCTTTGTCCTTTTGTTATAGAAATAAATATGAAAACAGGAATATCCACTGTTCCTGCTACAGGGTTTATTATTGTTCTTCAGGTTCTTCTACAAGAGTTGTGGCTGAATGTTGTTTTCTGATAATATTTCATTCATTCAGACCTCACCCATAGTGATGGCATCAAAGACGCCCTGGCAGTAGAGAGGCTGTCCCAGGGTGTCGTGTCTGCTTTGAAGCTCTGTGAACTCCCACTCCTGCAGCGCAGCGTGCAAAACCTGACCCGGCAACCTCACCGGGCGATCGCCTAATGGTTTACCTAAAGGCACAAAAAATAAAGGAAGCAAAGCCATAAAACAATGAAGAGGAAGAGCTGGAGTTTATTGTTAACTGTTCTCGTTGGCTGACCGGACAAACTTTACATTACAGATCGGTCCGATTTCTCATGCATCCCAAACGGCAATTTAGCTGTTTACTAAATTAGATCAGGAACAAATGGGAACACAAACTGTGGAGATTTCTTCTTAAACAGAACTCGGAGAATGTTAACATTTAAATTGTCCTTTACAGGATGTGGCTGGGTTGATGTATACTGATGGATGACATTCCAGTGCACAGGAAATAAACAACAGACTGAAGATAGAGCACGGGCTGGAACCTTTAACATCTTTTAACTACCAAAATCAGAGCCGTCCTATTGTTATTGGCCCACGTACCCTTGCAGTGCGCACATGAAAAGAATTAAGGAGAAAAAAATGGGAGGGGGGGGCACAAGACATTGAGCTCAACTGAAGAGTAAATGATAGCGCTTCAGATGTGATTACAGCCACTTTGTTTGCAAGGAGCTCAACAAACATTTTTGTAGGAAGATGGATAAAATCAGTACACCCAAGAACAGGAGGAAGAAGGCAGGAAAGATAGCTTTACTGTGCGCACCGCAGTGGTATCCAAAAGCTCATTGTGAGCATGTAGGAGCAGAGATGACTTCACCCAAACACACAAACTCCCTCCTCATGCTCTGACTCATTCATCAGAAGTGGAAGAGATATTTAGATATGAAATGGCACCAAAGTGTCAACTAAACTGAAATATTAAAGCTATAAATCCTAAAATTAATGTCATATAGACCTGGATGTGAATAATATTTAACTTTATACTGCTGAGCTTCATATTCGGGAGGATGTTTGAGGTTATTGCATTGCATTCTGCACTAGTTACATAGTTACATATTTCTGTAACTGTTTTACGAGCTGCTGTCCCTTTAAGGCCACACGCCCTTTCTGCCACTGCCACTCCTGGATGTTCTCTCTTTCAGGTCGTGCTCTATAGATCCTAGAGATGTTTGTGTTGTAAAATCCCAGCAGACCAGCTCAAAATAATCAGACCATTTAAGACACTTGATCTTTCTTCCTCATTCTGATGCTTGCTTAGTTTAAACATCTACATGTCTAAATGCACTGAGCCGCTACCCTGTGATTGGCTGATTAGATATTTACATTAACAAGCAGTTAAGCAGGTGTATCTAACAAAGTGGCCGGTAAGTTACGCGCCGACCTCATTATTTCAAACCGGCCATATTTAATATGAGCAGCCAGCATTGTAACAGTATATATAACAACGAAGGAAAAGCATAAAAAGTCCACTTCAAGTCAAAGATGTCAATGATTTCTCTGTCATGGTACACAAGGCAGAAACAGCAAATCTGTGTTTGCTCTCTGACATATCCAGTCTGCTCACATGTGCTCCTTATCAGATTGCAGTGCCAGGAATGATTCACCCACACACACACACACACACACACACACACATTCACATATTATCCTTAAAGCTTATATGTTTAAGCAGATGTAACATTTTTGGAGCATCAGCAGTCTTGTCAGCCGGACTCCTCGTCAGTTTTGGAGCTGCTTGACATTTACGTGGGAGCAGCTGCAGTGTGCACATATTACTGTCACAGGGTGAACCTCAGGTTGATAAGAATAAAGGAGAAAAAGCAGACCAAGCTTCATTTGAGTGCCTGCTAAGGAATCCTGGGTAATTTTCCCTGAAGCAAAAAAAAAAAAAGACTTGCCTTGAGGTCTTTGTGTAAGGTCTGCTGATAAGCGGCCATTCAAAGTTTCAAGTTTCACTAAAAACAAAAGCACATACAGCTTAACAACCAACTAAAGGTAATTATCTGCTATAATTGCTGCTCATTAGTACCATTTGATTCAATCTATGGTCAAAGTGCTTTAGGTCCTGAATGTAACTGAAATAAAGATGTGTGTCTCTCTGTTCGGCCGATACAGCAGGAGTGAAGGGCCACTTTAGGACAGTGAAGACAGAATATTTCAGAGGCAGAGCAGATGGAACTCCTCACTTATTAAATAAAAGGAGAGGCAGCTGGACGTGGTCTGCCTGCAAGCTTCTGCTGATCTCAGGTTCAGAGCTGTGTGCTTGTCCTGCAGCCACGCAAGCATTCCTGCACAGTGTCTTGTTTTTCTCTGTGCAGCTGCCGTACACCTGAGAGTCCGGGCCAGAGCGCAGGAAGCTCTTCATGCATCTTTAAAACGTCACACAGTCACAGCTAAAGAGCTGCTGGCAATGCAAAAATTATTTAAGACGTATTGTTGTGCAGCTGTTATGGAGAAATCATTTTCCAAGCAGCAGCAGAAAAAAACCCCAAAACAAGCAATAAAAGAAGTGTGCAGAGCGGCACATGTGGAAACCTGCCTCACACATGCCAGGAGGGGCAACACACTCGCAGTAAACAAACTCTTATAGCCGTCATTCAAGAAGTCCAGGGTGATGCTCCCACACAACCACAACGGTAATCTATCACAGCAGGTAAATACAGTGTGCATAACTGCAATGCTAATAATAATAATAATGATGATACACAGACAGGCCGCTGACTGTGTTGTTTTTACACTCACACCATCTCTGCTGCCCTCCCTACAAACACTCCCACAGCAGCACCTAAGAGGCTGTGGGGCTGAACAAACTCTTCCTGCTGCTAAAGATAAACTCAAGATTAGATTGTGATGTGTTGTGCATATTTCTTTTGCCAAGAACATGCAGAAACTTCGAGTGACTGCAAACAAGAAATGTAAGAAATTAAGTTTTGGCTTTGCTGATCTACTCAGTCACCATCAGTGTTTGGAGCTGTAGTAGCCTGCTGGCCTTTTTCACAGCTCGGTGCTACAGCTCCCAATTTGGAGGGCAATAGAGCAGAGAGATAGTCTGGATTTGTCACAGTTCATCCACAGTTCAGCAAAGCAGCCCCAGATCATCACACTACCACCACCATGTCTGACTGTTGGTATGATTTTCTCTTTATGAAATGCTGTGTTCGTTTTATGTAACGGGATGCAACTCTTCCAAAAAGTTTAAACTTATGTTCAAGCTAACATTTTAAATTGTTACCATAAACCAAGCACTGTGTTCTCACCGTACAGCTGCTGCACGGCAATAATGTCGTCCCAGCTCAGAACCAGCCCGCGGCCGAGCTTCCTGTAGTACGGCGACATCAGAGCATGACGAACGGGGGAGTGTTCCAGGCCCAGAGTGTGTCCGATCTCATGGGCGGTCACCATGAAAAGGTTGTGGCCCTTGTGCCCGTTTAGCGTCCACCTCTCCGCCATGTCGAAGTGGGCTTCGCCTCGGCGAGGCAGGAAGGCGTGAGCCAGAGTTCCCCCTAATCGAGAAAAAGGGAAAAAAAAACTCTGAGACGCATTTATGATTTATTAGACATTCATTCTTATTGGTGAAACCTAACACCGTTCACTCGCCATGTATTTATACACCGCTCTGCATTTAATCGTTAGTGCCGTAGGTTTGAGCAGCTGTGGCTCAGGTAGAGCAGTTCATCTACCAATCAGAAGGTCAGTGGATCAGTCTGTCACTCCTCCAGTCTCAGTATCGTTGGGCAAGGTATTAAACATCAAGTTGCCCCTCAGGGCATCCACAGGCATAGATGACTCGCAGTAGAAAGGTGTTATATAAGCATGGGCATAACTTTGTGCTGAACATTGGGGGAGGGGTCAAGATCTCTGTCTAAATAAATTAATCTGGGTAAATTCCCAGATGATTAAACATGCAACTATTTTGCTGGTAAAACCTGAAATGAGTAAAGAAAATCAACAGCCTATTTATGCAAGATAATTCATAATTTTATTGGGGGGGGGGGTATATTGGCTGGGTCAGATTATTGGGGGGGGTCATAACCCCCCTGGAAATTACGCCCCTGTATATAAGTAACAGTCTGTTTGTTCTTGCAAGATGCACATTTCAGCCTCTGGCAGTGGAACTTTGTTCATTCTGTTTGATGCTATTTTTGATTACTTTTATCTTCTCAGGATCTCAGCACAGAGCGGAAGCAGAGCAGCTGTCAGTGACAACATGTCAGATACAGCAAAAAAGGAGATGTGGCAGAGGTGGGCTGCAAAGCAACATGCAATGGGGCAGCAACTGCACTAAAACAGTTTTTTTTTTAAAAACTCTATATGAGAGTTCTCCAACTGTGGATTTGAGCCATCAAGCTTGCCTTATTAGTCTGCATAAACTGACACTGTTACTTCATGCTCTTTTCATGCTGTTTTACTGTGTCATGCACAAAGCGCCAACCCACATGGACATAACACACCAAAAAAGGCATACCTACTCATCTACTCAAGTGAAATAAAAACCGTGCAAGATTAAAATCACTCTTCTTATGAATTGCACCCAACTCGAACACGGTGAGGACTTGCAGGAAGGTGCTGCTTCATGTATTAAAGAGGTCGTTAAAGACTCTGAACAGCCGTTCTTTCCATGGTGAGACTGGGAGCTTTCAGGTTAAATAACACACAGTGTAGATAAAAAAGTTGCATTAACGTGCTCTTTAAATTCAGAAACTCTAATATTTCTATATTTTCTAATTTGCTGAGTCAGATCAAAGGATCTTAATGAGTTTACATGTTGTACTTAAATATAAACTTATGATTTTGTGGGACTTAAGCCCAAATATTCACAGTAATCTCATTACTATTCACACCTAATTAATGAAATTAACCTGCCAGTACATGTAAGGAGAATTTAAGGAAGTTAAATATCTTTAGAATTTCTTAAACAAGTCCTTGTAAATATAAATGAAGGTGAAATCAGATCAATGTGTTGTGACCCTGACCTGGTCCGTCAAAAGCGTTGCTGGCCCCGTCGTTGTGGTCTCCTTCATAAAAGGCCAGCCGGATGTCTGCGGGTCCACCAGGGGCCTCCTGGAAGACCAGGCCCGACACGTTGCTCCACAGCTGGAAGGCAGCACGCACAGCCAGCCGGACAGAGCCCAGCGACAGGTGCTGAGGCCAGTTCACGATCTGGTAGGTCAGGTGGCGCTTGTACCACTTGTCAACTGGAGAACGGCCGGACAGAGAAAAGCAGAAATGAGACACTATGAATCTCCCAGTCTGGTTCATCTCAGCTAGTGCATCAGCAGATGAGCTCCAACCAAAAAAAAGCCGGCGGTGTTATTTGGACCAAGGCTTAGTTTAAAGCAATTATCAAAGAATATAAAAAAGTAATACTGGCTAAAACTCAATAACACAGTTAGTCCTCAGACAGGTACATGGGTAAAGATGCTAACTAAATGAGAATAAAAGCATAAAAAGTGCTGAGTTATGCTGATTTTCTCATATATGTTAAACTGAATTATCTTTTCAAAGAGAAGTGACCCTCTTTATAAGATGTCAAAACAATCCCTGCTTTGTTTCATTCGACTAATGTGGCCGTTTTCTTTCTTTTCAAACTTGCTGGATAGTCTCATATTTTAAACTGGTTGAATTTTTAGAGAGCTAATCCCATTGGAAAATTGTTAAATTATTACTATTGTGTCATTATTATAAGCCATTGATGTAGCCCCTCCCTAATTAAGGGAGGATTGAGGGTCACCTGATCCAGCCCTAACTATATGCTTTAGCAAAAAGGAAAGTTTTAAGTCTAATCTTAAAAGTAGAAAGGGTATGTGTCTCCTGAAGCCAAACTGGGACTGAAGGCTCTGCCTCCCATTCTACTTTTAAATCCTCTAGGAACCACAAGTAAACCTGCAGTCTTAGAGGGAAGTGCTTTATCGGGGTGATTGAATTGAATTGTTTTATAGTTCTGAATGCCAGATACTCCATCCTCAACTGTGACAAATCCAGCCGGCTGAGCCAAAATGATAGGATGTTAACCATGCGAGCTTCCAGCTGGGTAAACTAACACGCACTCTGACTGCATGCTTCAACAAACAGTTTACTTCACCATGTGTCTGTGGTTTCTTGGCTTAGGTATAATTACACGTGTCGCAAACTTCACAGTCACATCATTTGTTCGAGGATCGAAGGAAGGGGGATTTATGCTCAGCCTTTCATTAATTTACAAGACTCCAATTTGTTCGTATACACACACACACACACACACACACACACACACACAGTAAAAGAGTCTGGAAACAAAGCAGACATAAGAGCAAACACACACAAGCAGCCCAACACGCATCCACAACTAACAGACAAAAGGGGCTGCCTGCCGGAAACAATCAGCAGATAATACGAACCTTCAGAAAGAGGCAGGTGGAGAGGCTGTCGCTGACAGGACTTACAGAGCACTTTTAAATGAGAGCTTTATGAAACTGCACAGACTTTACTCAAATAAGCCTTAACGCTGATTTTGTCAAAGGGTGTTTGGCCAAAACAACTGAACAGAAACTGTCACTGAAATAAACTTTGCACACGTGGGCGACGAATTGACCTTTAAACCTTGCAAGAAGTGATTCTTCTCCATTCAGTCTTCACTTCGGGGCTCGGCTGATTTACACATACTTGGAGAGCTGACGCTTAAGCATCCACATAAGTCAAACTTATTTTCCAAAGTTGTCAAAATATTTTTTTAAAAGACGGCCAAATGTGAGCGGGAGGTTTGCTCACATTACACACTACTGCTCCATCTTAAAGCCTCACGCTGCCTGAGGCCACGTTACAACAGAGGACAGAGTCTGAGTGCTTTCGATGCCATTTGTGCTTGTTTAAATAACGCATTGCTAACAGAAGATGGGAGAAACATACGAGAAGCATGTGCTGCATACTGTGAATGGCCGAGAGACCGCAACAGCACCCTGGAGACTGGAAAATATCTGGAAATCTGGAGCCATTAAGACATGGTTTTGGCAGTGACATCAGTGTGTAAGCTGTGTGAGTAAACACACAAACAGAAGTTGTGCTTCGGCAGCAGCTTGACTCTTACAAGAACTTCATGCTTATCCTTTTTGTTGCAACAGTTTAGACAGATATGACACTGTAAGAGTGGAAGCACATGGAGCCTCAAACACCACAAAAAAAATAAAAATAAAATTCTGATTCAGAATGAAATGATAATTTGCCACAATCCTCTAGAAGTCAGATTAGTATGATTTGAGACTGTGGGATACTCAAACATGTTCCCATCCCAGCTCCATCTCTCATTCCCAGATGAACTGCACACATTAGGCCTATTACCGCATCATGTGTCTAGATGTGTATTCTCAGCAGAGCTCAGGCGCCTACTCTCCATCTCAGACCGCCGCGGAGTAAGAGGTCCCAGAGGACGGCAGAGAAGCCAGGAAGTCCGATACACACAAGACATTCCAAGACTTCCCTTATGGAAGCAATTATGATGCCCTCTATAGCGGCAGTGTAGGGGAGGGTGGGCTATCACAGACATTAGGAAGTGACTTAGATCATCTGATAGCTAAAGTTATTGGTTGTGGAGGTTTGGGGAGATTTGGTTTGTTGCTGGTGTTAAGAAGGCTGTGCGACAAATGCAAGAGATGTCGCTGACAGCGAAGCCAACGGGCGAGGCTAAAAAAGACCCGACGTGATGTCTCATGGGCTATTTTGTCCAGGCCGTGGTCTAAAATCCAAAATTTGTTTCAATTCAGTTTTATTTACATCAAATAAAGACAATAGTTGCCTCAGGGTGCTTTAGGACTCTACAATGAAAGAGAGAAAACCCCAATACTCAGACTAGACCTCCTATGAGCAAGCACGTGGCGACAGTGGGAAGGAAAAACTCCCTTTTAACAGGAGTTAGAGAGTGAAAGGAAGTGAGTGAAGAAGAAGCCCTGGCAGTAATGCAGCATAATTAAGGGAGGATTCGGGGTCACTTTCTCCAGGCCTAACTATAAATATAATCAAAAAGAAAGATTTAAGCCTAATCTTAAAAGTAGAGATAGTGTCTGTGTCCTGAATCCAAACTGGGAGCTGGTTCCACAAAAGAGGGGCATGAAAGCTGAAGGCTCTGCCTCCCAATCTGGT
The DNA here is from genome assembly GCF_013358895.1 of Oreochromis aureus. Taxonomy (NCBI): domain Eukaryota; kingdom Metazoa; phylum Chordata; class Actinopteri; order Cichliformes; family Cichlidae; genus Oreochromis; species Oreochromis aureus. Next base: position 28,795,609 of record NC_052955.1, on the reverse strand, counting down.
TGTAAATATCCTGGGAACCACAAGTAAGCCAAAGTGCTGTAATTGGATGATACTGTACTCCCCCTCTTTAGATGCTCTGCCAGGCCTTATTGCAGACACCTGCTGCTTGTCTGTGGGTCTCTCTCGGGCCTCAGATACCTATAAAGCCATTCATCCATCAATTTTTCAATTACTTTTGAGCATATGAAAATAGGGAACTTTGCAACAGAAACCAACTGTCTGCTGGAATCAGTGAATCTTTGACTGAAATGAAAACTCTGATCTAATCATTTAAAAATGACATTATTGAAATAGTTACCAAAAATTTGCAAAAATGCCCATTCATTGTTTAAGCGTCTACACTTCATGGCATGGATCCATGGAGGCACACCTCAGAAAAATACACACACACCCACGTCATGCACTTAAAAAGCTTATCTTAGACAAGCTGGTGGAAAGTCAGTTCTGTAAATATCAGTGGGAACAACCACAAGTCAAGGTCTGTTTTCAGTTTCCAGGAAGCTCAGAAGCTGATAAACAAAAATCACATCACACCACAGGTGAGAGTGAACGAGCAGGCAGCTCGTCTGACTCACCCACACTGCTGCAGTCGCAGGGCTTCGTTTAGCAGCCACAGTCAGCTGTCAAGGTCAAACAGCTCAAACAGCATTAAGGGTTAGGTTTAAGTCATGGATCGCCTGCTTCACAGAATGGTAACTGTGCAGAAAACCTTTTAACTGTAGAGGTGGTGAACTCATACCTCTGTGCATCTAATGACAAATGTTTGATATTTACTATTAAAACATATATGATTAAATAAATGAAGGCCTGATTATCTGACATCTTTAATGACTTTAAAAAACAAGAACTGGATGTACAGGTTGGAATTTATTTTGGATTTTCTAATCCACACAGTGTCGAAAGGATGCATATATGTTCACTTTAATAAGCAAATGTTTTACAATGTCTAACTTGACTTCTTGTTAGTGATCATAATTGCCAACAACTCGTAGTTTCTCTTTGGCAGCATAGAAATGACACACACACCAATACTCAGAACAATGAGAACTGTAGATTTAGACAAGTTGAAAGGGTCTGCTGGGGCCATTTCTAAACAACTGCAGACTCCAAGATCATCAGTTCAAACAACTGTACACAAGTACAAGATATTCCAATGTGTCACCACTTTGCCAAACTTTGGAAGAAGACCCAAACTATCACCTTCAAATGAGAGAAAATTGGTTAGTAATCCAGTAACCACCAAGCCTCAAGCCTTTATGAACTGGAAACTGCAGGAACACCAGCATCACTGTCCACAGAGAAGCGAGTTTTACATCACCGTGAACTGAGAGGGTGCCAATGAAGAAAGAAGCTCCTCCTCCAACCTTCAAGCTATTTGGCCAGATTGACAAGAGGTATGTTTGGAGGCTGTCAAACCTAAGAAAACAATACGTGCTGTCAAGCATGGTGGTGGTAGCCCCATGCTCTGGGGCTGTTTTGCTGCCAGTGGTGCTGGTACATTGCATAAAGTGAATGGAAAGAGGAGAATTTCCTCCAAATTCTTCAACTTCGCCTTGAATCAACAGCTGGATGGTTGAAACATGGACACAATCATGAAAATGATCACAAACATGAAGATCCATCCAGAATTACACCAGAAGTTGATGTGCACATGAACGTTATTCACATGAATGTTCCTCTCTAAGGAACATTTAACCAAATTATGTATGTATGTATATATTTAAGCCTGTATGTACACCTGTGCTTTTTGTAGATTAAAGAAAATGCTAAATCAGTTAGAACCTGTGTAAGTTATTAAAGATGTGCAATCATTCAATCCTCAATTACCATGACATTCATGCTCATGATGAGTGTATGTAAACGTATTACCACAGCTGCAGGTGGCAGAATAAACCCAATCAGAATATATATACATGACTCTCATGATACACTACCTACCTTTAAATGATAACCCATAGTGCTTCATTGTTTTATACTGTTTATTCTGGGTGATAATATAAGAATATTTATGGTGTATGACATGACAGTTCATCCTGTGGAGTACATATATGTGTGGACCAGATTTAATATCACTATATCAAGCCAAAATTCAAATCCATCCAACACATGTAACCAGAAGGAGGGAGGAAAAATCAGAGGATCAGCAAAGTTACACATAAATAAACAAGGACATAAAAAATTCCAGACTGGAACTATTAAACAGGGTAGGTGAAAACTTTAGGTCACATTATTGATCAAAAGAGATCACCAACATTTTTGGGCTTATCTGCAGCCACAGATGTCTCTGTACAGTATTTCCTGCCATGTGTTGAGTACATGTTGAGATATTACTCTCTGTACTAAAGTAGAACAACTGACAGCCAACACTGTACATACCTGAGGCCTCATTTCTACTAAACGCATGTTTTCACAGGACTCTGTTCAGACCAAGAGTCTGATCCAAACACAAACCTCCTTGAGCAAACACTCGTGAAGCTGCAAGCAGAAACATATCTGCCGTTTCTATCGCATAAAGCGGCATAATGTTTGAGTTAGAGGTGGTGACACCGCACGAGCATAACGCTGTTATTCACAATTAAGCTATTATTGCTACAATACATCAGTGGATGCATGAAGCCAGATCAGTAAGAGGTTTGACCTGAGGGTGTAAAAGTATCTGCCGGCTGTTTAATAACACTGCCGCCTGTCATATGAGACAAGTCTGGGTTCTTAAAGAGCAGGCTCAGATCCATACAAACAGCTGACCACTGAGATAGGTAGCCAGTTTGGCAAACAACATAATCCAGTCAGTCAGTTATGGATGTGTGTACCAGAGGGAACGTGTCGGGTACTGACACGAAGAGGCAGCGGCAAACATCAGCCGCCGCTGCATTCCCCGAACATTAGCCAACCTCGTCAGTGACACTGAGGAATGCAGAGGCTTCACACATCATGAGGCTGGAGGCACAAGCACAGAGAGAGGGAGTGGAAAACATTACTGGGGCTTCTGGTGCTGTCGTCGGCTTGCTTCTGCTGTTCATTCACAAAGGAGATGTGACGAACAGCAGCACTCAGGAGAGACAGCGAGAACAAAAAACACGAAGACATACAAAAAGGGCGTTTACAGATTTCATCGAAATCTGTAGAGTGGCCTTGGGTGGAAGCAATTTCAGCCGGTCAGAGGGTCCTCCACCGAGGAAGTACTCCAGCAAAGATACATGTGCAGATTCAAAATTAGTGGGTGGATCAATTCAAATATCGATATAAATATCAATAGTGTCAGTACCAATGTCGATATTAGTATCCGATCAATACTAGCGGAAAGGGATCAATGCATTGTTTCTAGAATGTAAGTTCATAGTTTCAAATTCAATATGTAGTCCAGTTTGAATAGAACAGATTTACCTGTAGGAGAAACTGGAAGTGAGGTTGCAGGGGTATATGTGTTTGGACGAGCCCATTTCCCCAAACCTTTATCTAAACTGAAGAACACATAGTGAGATGTGAAGGACTCTAGCAGATGAGAGAGAGAAGCATAATCCCAGTAACTAAAGACAAAGTGGAGACTAAAGTTGAAGTTTTCACCCAGTAAACATGACATGAAAGACACATGGGCTTGTGTAACTAAATAATAAGAATCACCCAGGGCTGATGTGTGCACCATCAGACACTCCACCAGCTTTAATTACAACCCTCAACTCTATTTAGTGCTTCAGTTTATGACGGCGGACCCTCCCAGTTAACTGTTGGTTCTTTCAGACCACAATGGGGCAAACAAAGGCTCTACATAAAAAGGCAGGGAATGAAACACCGGCTCTCATGTCAGTCAGGCTCACTTTGCACATGCATGCATATAAATAAAATAAAATAATACCTTCAGCAGCGGAGCGTCTCCTGCGCAGCTGCTGCGGCGGTCTCTGTCCAGTAAAGATGAAGTTTACTCTCTGAGCCCAGATCTGCTGGCTGCCCTCGTCCGACACCCCACAGCGGGGCTCTGCCATCCGCAGCAGGGTGGCGCTGTCAAGTTTGCCTGTGATGGGCAGACGGGACAACCACTGGAATTCTCTGCGGAGAGACAGAGAGAGACAAAACACTTACAGTCTCTCTAGTGTGTGAGTCAAAAGGGCTGCAAAAGGTGATAGATCTTTGCTGCATAGAGATTTAATGATCTGATGCACTCCTGTGTTTCTGAGAGGAGCCATCAAAGATTTGCATGAGTGCTTTCACCCAGGCACTTGGACTGTTCCTGGATTCAGGCGAGTTACAGATACATATAACTCAAAAGTACATCAGCATCTTGAAACTGGGTTTCCCACATCAGTGGCTGGAAAGAGGAAGAGCTGTGGAGGTTGATAACATCAAAAATGTAGCCTTATCCCCAACCTTTATGTCCTTTGTATACCAGAGCCTGCATACATTGAGTAGACATGAGCATTTAGATACATAAAGACTGCACAGATTTTACGAACACATCATTCAGTCCAAGGTGAAGGTGTTTTAATGAGTTCCCATTATAGTACAGTGAGCAGACGGGCCAGAGGGCGAGGTTCCTGAAATTCCTGGATGGTTCAGGGAGGGTTCAGGAGAGGTTTCCCAATGCGGAGATGAGGGTGTGTTTTACTGCCCTGCACAGACGTTCAGCCCTGAGGCTTGTACCACACCGAGCTCACCCCTCCCTGTGATGAACACGCAATGCCTAGAGGTAGAAATGTGTGCAAATGGACCTACCGGACTGCAGACTGCACCTCAGCTGCATTGTGGATGTGGTGGTCATGATGGAGGTAGCCATACTTTTCCAGAAAGTCCTACAACGGAAGTCATACCTGTTAATAATTAAACTCGAAGAGAAGCAGCAGAACAAAAATGGTAATGGCTATGACTATGATTTTTACTAGCAGTGATAGCTGTACAGGGTGTGACAGGGTGTACAGTGACAGATGGATAACCATACGTGTTTTTAAAAACGACATACTAAGGAGGAGTAACGGCATACAAATGATTAATTAAGCACTTACTAATAACTTACTAATGCTTAATAGTGTGGCATTATTATAAAATGCTACTGTTTTCAAAACCCAATACAATCACACGGACATATTTCTAATAAGAACATAGTGTAGTGCCCACACATCCCCATGAGTTTGCAAGACATCTGCATTATTTTACCATGTACATGGTTATGAGTACGCAGACCACCCATAAGACAAAGAAGCCCCCCGGGCTGCCCCTGAAACTCCCAAGTTATAATTTTGCAAGAATTCCATGTAAACATGCAAGTCACGAAAAGCTCCGGTGTAATACCCATAAAGTGCTTTAACATGAACCCACAGGGTACACGCCAACAGGTGTTGCATTATTCTGTGAGGCTGGTTCATAGTTTAATATTACAGCCCCTTCATGTTCAGACAACAGCAGCAGGCACCGCTCAGAGTGCGATTACAGATGTGACGGGGCGGAAATTAAAACTGAGGAGATGACAGATGTGTTTCAGCAACAGGAATGTGCAACAACAAAATAATAATAATAATAATGTTTCAGAAAATGCCACAGGGCTTTGTTTAATGTAAGAAAGAAAGCAGAGCTGGTGAAACCAGATGAGGAAAGCGTGTAGTCTTTGGACAGCCAGCAAAGAGAGCTGTCAGATTAGAGCGGCGCAGTCTGAACCACAGCGAGGCAAAAACCTGAGAAACATGTTTATCTTTCTTTATGAATGGGTCAGATCTCCTTGTCTTTATGCAGTAGACTTTAACATTACATCACAGTACGTGTAGCCTTTCCTGTATGAATATAGGATATATACAGACTCTTTGTTTTTAAATCTGTTTTGAGTGGGGTTGCTCTTTTTAGTTTAGTTTTTTTAGTTTAATTGTTAGCCTTAGTCTTTTAAAACTATTGTTGTATGGAGGGCATATGCCAAGATGCAAGATATGGGGAAAATCAGTACAGATATAAGAAAGAAAACGCAACGACTCAAAATCTTTGTTCTTGGTCCACAATCTAGGTTAAATGTATGTTATTGGTATCAGCAATAGTGGAACTGTTTTTACTGGGTATTGGATCTATATCGGTATAGATCTGAAGTTTGCAGTATGGTACAGCACTGTAGACATCAAAGCCTCATCAGGTATGTTAATACATTTTACCAACTTCAATACTAAAGTTCATCTACAATTTTGACTTTGTTTTCACAGCTTTTTACGTCCATGTTTAGTTAACTATAACATTGTCCAGCGGTAATAATTCCCGTTATTAAAAACTAAGTCTGCACATTTTATAATGGCGACAAAACAGGAAAGCACTATTATAGAGACAGGAGGGAGTTGCACTTTAAATTGTGGGTTTTAAATGAAAAACAAAACAGCCATTAACAATATTTAATGGTTTTACAGAAATACATTTAGACAGACATGCGCCTTTTCGTCTGAAACAGCTGTAAAATCATCTTATTTGATTACTGCTGCGAGCTATTAATGTTATTTTATTATAACCACCAAATTCACTGTGTCAAAGTTTCGGTGTAAAGCCGAAAAAAACCCACCCAATTTCCCCGGTAGGAGAACTTCGCAGTGCCCACAGCCTAGTTTTAAATGTGGGTCACTTTAATTCGCCTGCTTACCAGAAATGTTCATAACAGAGGTCTTTGAGTCTCTGTGAAATGAGTTTTGACAGCAGTACCTCCGGGTCCAGGAGCAGCGGTGATCCTGCGGTAGTCTGAGCGGTGATGAGCGCCGTCACAGCCAGGATCCAGAGTCTCCTAACGCCCCGCTCACACAGCCCTGGAGCTCGGCGGCTCATCGCGGGGAGAACCGCAGTCAGCGCCTTGCTCCCTTCACAACCTCCATGATTAAATTTACTATCTGAGGACACTCAAGTGATCCCAAGACTTCTCCATCACTGTGAGGACTGACGGAGCTTATTCACAGCTGGAGTATTACAGGGGAGAGGAGGAGGAATGTCAGCACCGCCCCTCGTCTGCCCCGTTACTGCAGGGCAAAAAAATCCAAATCAGCAGGGCATGGCAGCGTTTCCCCTGCTGCACACAACCAATTTTAAAGATATGAATCACATGCAGTTTGTTGTTTCTTTAGTGCTGAAGAGGTTAGTGTGTAATGAACTCACACGAAGCACGGAGAAAAGATCACAGTTTAATATAATTTTGGAAAAGAAGAAAAAAAAAAAAAAGAAAGAAACCAAGTAAAACATTTTATTCTGTTTATACAAAACAATGGTATGAAGTCTACCTCACATAACATCAGCAACTAGAATCTGACAGAAAATTAAAAAGATGTACAAAGAAATTTAAAAAAAAAAAAAAAGGGGGAGAAAAAAAAAAGGGGAGAAAAAAAAGGGGAGAAAAAAACAAACAAACAAAAAACCACATGCCTACAGGTGCCAATCAGCCCCTTTACATAAGCTCAACACATCCCTGAATCACAGAAGAACAGTAATACTTAGGATGCACCAGCTACAGTAGACAAAAAAAAAAAAAAAAAAAAAATCATCACATCTGTCTCATCTACACCCCCCTCCCCCGTTAGTCCTCCTCCAATTTAAATCCTCCGTCCACGGCAAACTTAAGGGCTGGAATGGTTTTCTGCTTTGGAGCACTCAGTACGGCCGGTCTCTTCTGTCGTCCCTGCGGTCACCTCTGAGGGGAGAAGACAAAGATGTCTGTTACTCGGGCTGCATTTTAACGAAGACCCACATCTGCTTCTGTCATTGAGATGAAAACCGGAATCAGCCGGCAAATGAAGGTGAGCCATGATGTCAACTTCTTCTTCGCACAGCCCTTCACATTTTAAATGAACAGCAGAAATTGCTTTCAATAAAGCAGACACCCATTAACGCAGCATGTCACCTTCAGGGCAGAGCAATAAACAAGTCTGCCATGAAGGCAACCAAACACAAATCAGAGTGAATATTCAGACACCTGGAACACTTCAGGGCTCCTTGGATCGTGTAATTTCACTCACAGCTTGCCAACAGCACAAAATGCAGTTTAATCTCCTCGAAGATCGTACTGCTAAAGTACTGAAAAAGACACTTTATAGTCATTTTTGGACAGAGGACGCCCTCTTCTGGTCATAAAGTAAGTGTCTAAAGCAGGTGTGGGGAACTCCAGGCCTCAAAGTCCGGTGTCCTGCAGGTTTTAGATATCGTCCTGGGTCAACACATCTGAATCAAATAATTTGTACATTACCAGGCCTCTGGAAAACTTCAAGACATGTTGAGGATGTCATTTAGTCATTTAAATCAGTTGTGTTGGATCAAGGACACATCTAAAACCTGCAGGACACTGGCCCTTTAGTTCCCCCACCCCTGCTTCTAAAGCCTTTTTTCCACTAGCACCTACTCTAAGTCCATCCAGTTTTTAGAGGTTTTCATTAGGTGGTAGTACCTGGTACTTTAGTAACCCTCAGCTGGCAAAATGTAAAAATTAGACTGCATGACACTGATTGGCCAAAGAGTGAAATCACTGCAGGAGTCATGAGAGCAGCGATTTGATAAAAAACCGCCACTTTTTAAACCAAGCAACAAAGTAGATGCACCGCCCTGCTGTGATGACACTACTGTAACGGCCTATTGAGAAAGAGGCGTAAGAGCCAAGAGTCTCCAACTGACCTTCCTCCCATTTTGTAGCCGCCACCTCCTCCGAAGCCTCCACGGTCACCCCCGCGGAAACTTCCACGCCCTCTAAAGCCACCGCCTCTGTCGCCTCCATATCCGCCTCTGCCCCCACGATCTGCAAATGAATCATGACAACACATGACAGGTTAGAGCACAAACTGGCCTAACAATATAAGTCTTTACCACATGTGCTTTCAGTACAATAAAAATGAGTTGCATTTATAAAATTACAGAACTGAAATTACCCAAAAGCCATTAATCCATTACTAAATCTATTAACATCAAAACTGAGCAATTATGATTTGGACAAATGGGGGGAGAAAAAGAAAAACTTTTAGCCAAGTTTAGCCATACTTATAAAAAGAAACCTGGTAACAGGAACATGTTTCTAAAACCGCAGGAACCATTTTCCAATCCTGTAAACATTTCAGGTAAAATAACCGTGTCTAAAGCACTCACCTCCACCTCCAAATCCTCCATCTCCTGGTTTGGGTGCACCACACTTGTTACACTCCTGCCGCCGGGCAAAATTCATGTTGCCGCAAGAGCTGAGGAAAGGAAATCCAGGCATTTAGAAATGCAACTGAGCCAAATGGATATGTTCTGTTGCGTTTTTATTAGTTAACATTTATAAATGAAATACAAAATTTAAAATGCTCACCTGTTGGGACATGGCCAGTCTCCTCCCTTAATGTCAAAGTTGGGTCCGCCACCACCACGACCTCTGAAACCTGCCAACAAAGATGCATCATCAGTACAGGTAACTTAATTTACTGACTGTATATGATATCCATCATTTGAACCCAGAGGACGGCTGAGCACCACCCACCTCCTCGCCCCCCTCTGCTGCCGCCGCCGCCACCACCACCACCACCCCTCTGTGTGAACTCAGCTCTGCGGGTGGCGAACGATACTTTGATGGGTTTGCCATTGAAATCCTTTCCTGAAATTAAACAAGCAACAAGGTCAGTGAAAACAGTGCTGAAACATGTCAGGACATAAAAATACACATCAGCGCTCTTACCGTCAAACCAGTCAATAGCAGCTTTGGCTGATGGAGGGTCATCGAAGGACACTGTAGCTTCACCCTTTGGTCGGCCAGTGGCCTTGTCAGAGTAGATGTTTATCATTGGTTGGCCAGTCTTCTTATTCACCTAAAAGTACAGAAGACATCGAGATGATCAGCATTTTTTGCATTTACCGTTTTAAATACCCGAGTCTGGTACAATGAATAACTACACGAGTACATGCCCATGCTGCTAGTATCGTGCGTGTGTGTTTGTGCTGCTGGAAAACTGAAACCTAATTACACTAAAGTAAATGAAGTAGAGGTGGTAGAGGATGCCTATATAAATCAAAGACCGATAAATAGTATTAGCCCATTTTTGCAGGTCCTCTGCAATGCTCACGTCATTTTAGTCCATTATGCAGTTGCCAGGCAACATGATTGCATCATAATGCATTACCCATAATTTCAGTTTTGTGGCTATAAATTAGACACAACGGAAATTAAAATGATAGAAGTTGCTTCAGGTGCATACATACTAAAAGGGAAAAAAAAAACAACAAAAAAAACATTTTAGGTGATTGGTAAATGGTTGCTTGGCAACAAATAAGAGCTTGCAGGTGCCTAATATGTACCTATGTCCAAGGTTTGGTTATTCAACTCCTGATCCTGTAGGAGAAGTTTGCAGACAGGACTGATCTGGTATAATAAAAATCCAGTCAAATGAAAAGAAATCATTCTCAGATTCGCTCAGTACCTTAATGATGCCAATCTGCTTGAAGAAGTCTCCAACTTCCTGAACTGTGGCATCTTCTCCAAGTCCCTGTACAAAAATGGTGTTGTTGTCAGAGTTGTCCTGCTCTCCAGCTGTGGATGAGATCAGAAGACAAAGTGTCAGCAAACCTTATCAAAAAAAAAAAAAAAAAAAAAAAAAAAAAAAAACAGATCAAATTTAAGAAGTGTTTAAAGTTTACACAACATATTTAGGCTCCATCTTACAGTACGTGACATCACCAGGTTGGCTGTTTTTTTTAAGTTGCGACTAACAAATTTACATTAGTTTGTGTTAGCCAACTAGCGATAGAACAAACTCAGCAGAAAATACAGACACTAAAACTAAGAAGCAGTCTGGGGGTCACCTTATTGTACAGCCAGAGGCAACACAGAGTTGTGGGTTCTCTCGCTAGTTAGCCAACATAAACCAATGCAGGTGTATTAGCCGAAACAACCAAACCACCCGGTGAAGTCCCAGGCTGTACTGGACTGTACACAAGATGGTGCCACACTCATTCTAAAAACGTTTAAACGCTCATTTCTTACATCCGGCTTCACAGACAGTGTTAAATTTATGTAACTTATTCAGAGCAGGGCTTTTAGCCTATACATGTTTAATGTTCACTTTAAGTCTCACCTGGTTCATCCCTTGAGCCGTAGTCTCGAGATCCTGGAAAACAGAAAAGAGGATGGAAGGAGAATATGTGAAAAAGGATTTTTTAACTCTGGGGTGAGTTTTCACATAATTAAATATTAACTTTGTCCCTAGCATTGCATAATGATACCAAAGAAAATTAACCAAATACCATGTTAACAGCTTTCTGGTGGGTGTTTTCATACCATTGTGTCACATACCAACACCTTTCAACAGGAACAGAACTGTTCTGTTTTTCCTCCCCTCACTTTTCTTTTTTGAACTTACACCAGAAATGAAAACCACCATAAAGTCTCCAGTTTTAGAAAGTTTTCCTTCTTCATCCTGGGAACACCTCTCATTTACAATCAGCTCTTGTCTCCATGCAACCATTATTTTACATCTCAAGCTCCATGTTCTTTACCATTATGACAAATAGCAATAGGTGGAGTACCCTTGGGATCTGGACATGGAAATGGTGGCATTCACTGAAGTTCCTCTCTCTCTCTCTTTTTTTTTTTTTTTTTTTTCTCCTTTAAACCCCCTTTTCTTTTTCCTAACTCAAACTCTTTCCTCCCCCACCGACACAGTTCTGATGCTCGTCACTTACCACCGTAATTTTTGTAGCCACCACGGTCACCACCTCTGCAGAGGAAAAATTGGAGATATGATGGCTTTTCCTTTGTCCCAACTGAGAGCTCAAAGCTCCCCTACATCCCCACCAGTATGCACTCCTGCCAGGGTGTGCGACTACGGTGGAAATGTCTCACACGATGAATGCGTTAGTCTTTGACATTAGAGATCAATAAGCAGACGACTAGGCAGCTCTGACTGAACAATCAGGCAGACGAGTGAAGGCAGTTATTACATGTCACTGGGGCACCATTTACAGATAATTTGGTACTTTTCACATGGCCAGATTAGATACCATTAGCTGAAAAAACAGCTTTTTTTTTTGTTTTTAAACAAAATTTGCCAAATTGATATTAAGGGGTGCAGCAAACCAATGAGCAATCTTCCACTGAGTGCATTTATGTGATCCTTTTACTGAGGTCCATGTTTTAGTTCAATCACCTGTAGTATAAAATGTAGATCCATGTTAACACAACATACATGTTCGCCATTGTCAAATATACAACACTTGAATGAAACCTGTTGAATGTGAAGCAGCTGAAGATGTGGCTCCAGGTCTAAGTGCATCACCTCAGGGGAGTTTCCACTGCTCACAGTATATTGTGTGGTCATTATAAGACATGAACGTACCAAAAACTGGAGTTCGTGAACTTACTGGCATCTTAAAAACGTGTGGCTACTGGAAATTTAACGGAGACCGAGATCTCTAACATAACGGGAGGTTTAAAGGACGAAAAAGAAATGTGGCACTTTCGGACTGTACAGGCTCCAAAAATACAGATTATATTTACCTCCTCTGAACAGAGGCACAGTTTAAATTAAAGGGAAAAAAAAAAAAAAGTCAAATCCATTTTTAGTAACAAACTAGTCCAAGGTAAAAAAAAAGAAAAAAAAAAAAAAAGAATGCTATGGCACCTTTTAGGTTAATATTCCACTGAACGAAAGTCTCTGAAAACACCAAGAGGTCCTTTTCAACCTTTGTTGCCAAAGGGACAAAACTTGTGTCGCTGTCTGGGTATGTTAGTTGCACAACCAGCTCTTATTTGGGCAGCTGTATTCAATTTCCATTTCTTTTTACCTTAAGATCCCATTGATAGCGAGTGGATCTCCAATGAGTCGAGCAACTAAGATCGAATTAACCACCACTTGAGTACAAATCACACAATCTTAACAGTGGATTTTGTCACCAGCGTGTCTCTTATGAGATTAAACACACACATACACAAAGGATTTTTTTAAAAAAAAAATAAAAAAAATTCAAGGCTCAGAGCACCTGGAGCAGATGTTTGGGGAAAATTTTACCTGCGACAACATTTGATCGTTCAGGTTTTAAAAGAAGAAAAATTACCAGTGTTTGAGGATCTGGAGCATAAAGCAGATGAGTGGTGAAAAATCCATCTATGTGGATGGTTTGTAGTTGATGAGTGGTGATGATGTGCTTATAAACAAGTCATTTCTCACATTTCAGTTAAAAAGGGTACCTTGGGGGCAGTGGCACTGTGCAACTTACCCCATACCAGGAGGTCCACCTCTTCCGCCACGATCGTATCCACCACTGCGGTCAAAACCGCCACGGTCATAGCCACCGCCGCCACGGCCTCTGCCTCTGTAGCCCCCTCCTTCTGAACGGTCTCCATAGTCACGCCCAAACCTCCCACCCTGACCACCACCTTCACCACCTGGTGGAAGCCAGAAAAGAAATTCTTAGCACTGGCCAATTTTAAATACACACTTATTGAGATTTTATGATCCAGTTAGCTTACCTTCATTCCATCGTCCATATCCACCGCCGCCACCACCTCCTCCTCCTCCTTGCCCTTGGCCTCCATATCCACTGCTGCCACCACCCTGTCCCTGTCCATAACTGTCTCCACCTTGCCCCTGACCACTGTAGGAGCCTTGCTGTCCATAAGACCCAGATCCTTGCTGCCCATAGGAGGGCTTGTCACCATACCTGAATGGGACATTACTATTATTATTAGCTGGATTTCCCCCCCCTTAAATCTTGTATTACAGTTACATACAAATCATTACTGGATTTTTCCCCATTTCATTATACATACAAATTCTTGCACACTTGTATTATTTAATAACACCAACTTTCTTCGAACAGACAAAGGATGTCACTGAAAGCGCCTTTCCACACACAAAACACACCTCCACAGCACATCCCTAATACAGAGATATTATGAACTTACCCAGAGGACTCTTGTCCATAGTTATTATAGCTCTGTTGCTGAGACTGGCCATAATTTTCTGTGGAGATGAAGAGATGACATTAACCAAGTTTAAAAACAACCCCAAGGTTCACATTAGTATTTCACAATTTATAAAGCAATTAACCTGTATCAAATGAGATTATACTAAAGTGGACAGTATCCTGACCTCTGCTGTGCCCGGGATACTTTCCACCAAAAGACAATAAAAACTAGTACCAAACTTGTGTGTGGACACAGGTGTATGCCAGATCTTAAAGCACACATAACTTAAATACCAATTAAACAAGATGTGAAAAGACATTTTAGTAACTGATATTAAAATAAATAAATAATAAAAAGACAACACTTTTTCAGTGGCCTCTGTTGTTTAACAAAGGCGTTTCTCTAAGTTGCATTTACATACTGTACCTTGCTGTCCATAGCCACTATAATTCTGTCCTCCATAGGAGCTGCCACTATTTCCTTGCTGTCCATAGCCCTGCCAATCAAATGCATAAGTTAAGCAGGTTTTACGTAAAAATAAATTAACTCGTACAATTACATCAAGTAGCCAGAATAGAGGTCTTACCTGCCCGCCTTGCTGACCTCCACTATACGAGCCATAGCTGCAGACACATGGTTAAAAAGACATTTAGCTTCCGGGTTTAAATGTGTTCAAAAAGCTAAAACGTTGTTCAGTTACACACTTTGAACATGAGTATGTACTTTAAAGCTTGTTTGCACATTACCTTTGCGGGCCACCGTAGCCTGAGTCTGAAACAAAAATAACACAAGGGTGTAAATGTGTTTGCTAAACAGTGAAGTAAATATCTAGCTGACCAAGCAGCTGGCCTCCAAGGCAAAAATAGGTTACTTTAAGCAGGCCAGCAACACGCCAACAGGCCCTTAGTCAGGCCGAGCCGGGAAAATGGCGGTCACATTGGCGCTGGCTTAGACTAAATGTTGAAAACGAAACAAATAATCTGCTCAAAATACCCCTTGTTCTTGGCACAGTCTGATGTAATGAAAATACGCATATGTACGATTATTGTTAACTATAATGCAGGATATCAGATAACGTTAGAAGCGCAAAATACTTCTGGATCCGCAACAGAAACAACAGCCTTCGCCATAACAAAGACGCTTTCAATTTTTTTTCTTTTGCTAGCAGCCACCCGACAAAGCCCACTGTGGCCACAGTTCGTGTTTTACAGTACAGCTAAAAATAAGATTCCGTGAAGCACATTCCCATTATGAAAAGATGAATAATTACAAACAAATAAAATTATTTGCATGCATTAACGAGGGGGAAAAGAGAGTGCGTTCCATGACATAGACGGAGCCCTCGCTCTGGCCTCGCGGTTCGCAAGCTAACGTTAGCTCCAAAGCTATTTGATCTACTTTCTCACTGAAAAAAAAGGCGTTCTCACTTACCAGTGGCCATTGTGTGTACTTTTTATATATATGTAGTTTAAAAGCCGATGAATTCTGGTTCTCGTCGTGGCTGATTAAAACCCCTGCTTGAAAGTGCGCAACAAACAGCGCAGAGCCGAACACGCCGCTGCGAATCCGCGCTAAATGCAGCAGCTTTTGCATGCGGGGCGGGGCGCTCCGGAGCCCGCCTTCAAAGCGCGCTCACGCCCCCTGCTGGTCCTGAGTGTTAATGACGAAATAGCGCAGAAAGCTGTGCATCTCCTCTGTGATATCTGATTAGGCTTATGTGCGCCCAGCTCACAAAAATGCACATTTTATTGGGATTAATTGATGATTGTATTAATGTGTATGCAGTGATGTGCAAAGGACTTGAGCCAGGCTTCACTTATTTATATTTTTGGGAAATGGGAAATAGTTGCAGGGATTTATTGAAACATGTGTAAACACACCTGGAAATACAGACCTCAACCTCTCCAGGTTGAGGTCAATTCATGACAATGGAGTTTTCTATCCAGGTATACATTTACTACTTTGGCAGTGTGTTTGGGATTACTATCAGGCTGAAAAATTAAGCTTTTGTCAATTAGATGGTTTCCACGTGGTATAGCATAATGGATAAAAATCTGACATTAACTTTCATGAGTTCACAGTTTGGATGAATTGCTCTATAAAATCTGTTGCCAGTGATTTTCAGTCCAGTTCTTGTGTGTTCAGGTATTCATAACTGAGCCTTTTCTCCCTTTTTCTCTTGAGGCCATTTCTTTCTTTTTTAAAGGACACAACTTTCAAATTACTGATCATCCACATAGATAAGTCCATTATGTATATACATCACAGACTGATCTCAAGTTATGTGTCCTTATTATGTTTGAATCCTTCACAGGTCAGTGTAGAGTAGCATAAAGAAAGAACATTTCTTTGAATAATGCACTGTCTTCTAAACTACAGAAGCATTTTAATCGAAGAACACTTGAGCCATTGTGATGTAGAAAAATTAAGTCTTCCTCTGGTATCTGAATTTGGTTTAAACAGAGTGAATCACACCTGCTAACAGGTGTGCAAGGCGCCTCAGGAACCCTTACATACCTCTAATGCCCCCCCCCCTCGACAAAAAGGAGAAAGAAAGACAAAACTCCAAAAATTATTCAGTCTTTTTATTAATTAAAAAAAAGCAAGCCTCCATATAATCAAATGATTACATTATAAAGAGGAATGATAAAAGTGACAGCACTGGGTAAAGTGTCTCAGATGAACTTGACTTTCTATCAAAATATAAGCAAGAAAGAAGAAATAAACATACAATGAAGTATCCAGACTTTACTGCCAACTCCATACATAAGGCATCATAAAAAGAAGAAGAAAAAAAAGGCACTGCACTTCCACTGCCTGACTGACCTCAAACTCCCCCACAGCTCCGTGACGAGCTCTGACGGACTGAAACGGGAGAACACGCGAAATGTTCGGCTACGTCTTGCCACCTTCTGCATGCAGTGGCGCAGGTGTGGTCAGACAAAAAGGGGGAGAGGCGCAGAAGAGTGTAAGAAAGTCAAACAGAGGTGGTTATCGTGTTAGAGTTGCCACTGCCACCCAATGAACCCAGAATCCTCTGCTTTTAGGTGAATATCACAGAAAACAATAGTCCCGTGGGAGGCAGGTTCTAACATACAAAATGCTTTAAAATATCACTGGTTAAAAATATTTATTTTCTCTATGTTAAAAGGCAGGGTATTAAAAGAAAAGAAAAGCACATAATCTCATGGTTTTCATATATGATCGTCTCCTTTTTTTCGGTGCCTCTCGAAATGTTACCATTCTTCTTTCAAATGAACAGCAACGTCTGCATAAAAGGCTAACCCCCTTGTCAAAACACAAAGGTAAACACACAATTGTACCTGCGATGCCAGTTTGTTACACCAAATAAAAACTTTAAAAACATTTTAGATATTTATTTATTGTTGCTAGGAAACGGTTACTTAATCAGCTCAGAGCAGGCTGAGACATGAATGGGCGCCGACTTTTCTCTCTGAGTGTTTACACTGCAACACACACACACACACACATACGTACACATGTACACACACACACACACACACACATACGTACACATGTACACACACACACACACACACACACACACACACACACACACACACACACACACACACACGATGCATCATAAACTGCTGTGGTGTGACACCTTAAATCTGAGGCTAATAAAAAAAAATAAAAATAAAACATTAAAACAAAATCAAATGAGACTCTTGTGCATCAAATACTCATGATTTAAGAATTTAGAGCGGGTGGGCTTCTACACCAATTTGTTTATTTATAAAACTGAGGCTCTTTACACTCCCCGGAAAGCACAGGGCTGAAACAGTTAGGATCGTGTGAGGATCTCAGCAAACACAAGCTGCCTGTCCACAAACAAAAGTAAGGAGGTTGCTTTATTGGTTTAGTAAGATCTGCTGAGGTAGAGTTTGCCTCATTTTCTTCAGTTAGCTGTCGCTGTCAAGGTGAACCAGGGTGAGTACGAACACAAGGTTTAAAATTGATTCATTTGTTTCTTTAAGTCAGTCCAGACCAAGGCAGACGATAAAAACCTTTGAAACTACCACTGTATGTGGACAAAGTGAGGCCAGGTTTGAGGCTCTAACTCCAGACGTCCTGTGAGTAGCGTCCCTTGGTCATCAGTTTCTTCACATAATCTACGGCCTGGGTGCGCGTCATGCCTCCCACCTCCTCCGCAATCTCGTAGAAAGCCGTCTGCACGTCTTTAGCCATGTTCCTTGCATCTCTATAACAGGAAAGAAATGACAGTGAGCAATGCTTCTCTAAAATAAGACAGAAGTTCTTTACTGTAATTTCACAACTATTTCACTAGGAGGCGCCACATTGCTAAAGAGAATCCAGGCTTGCACCACTTCCATGTAGTGGAGAATTCCTGACTGGCTCCACAGTGTGAAAGTTCACCTAACGAGCTAACATAGTGTTTGTTAACAGTCTGAATGGCCCAGGGGAAGAAGCTGAAGGTTTGGGACCTGATTGACCTGACTGACCTGAAGGCAGCAGGTCAATCAGGTGGTGGGCGGGGTGCAGGGATCACCTGTGATGGCCCTGGTTTTTCTGAGACGGGAGGATCTGGCGATGGCCTCCAGAGATGGCTGAGGGCAGCCAATGATTTTTTTGGGCAGATTTAATTACCCTCTGCGCAACCTTTCTATTCTCGGTAGTGGCCCCTGTGTACCAAACACCCAAGCAGTAGGAGAGCACGCTCTCCACTGAGGAGCAGTAGAAGGCCAGCTTATTCTTCCTCTGGACACAGAGAAAGTGCAACTGCTGCTGGGCCTTTTTTACCAGGGAGTTGATCCAGGTGAGATCAGCAGAGATGTGGGTGCCCAGAAACCTAAAGGTGGACACAGATTCCACCCATCTCTTTGGTTTTAAGGACGTTCAGCATTACGTTATTTTCTGAGCACCACCAAGACAGTTCTCCACCGCCGCCCTCTACGCCATCTCATGTCCATCAGAGATGAGCCCAACCACAGTGGTATCATCTGCATACTTCAATATCACACACACACACACACACACACACACACACACACACACACACAAATGTAACAATTGAAACGTGCTAATTACCCGCATATGTAGATATGAGCGTTGTCCGTGTGAATCAACTTCCAGACATGCTCCTTATTTTTTGTCAGCAGATGCTGCACGTACACCTTTATTTTGAAAAAACAGAAAAACAATGTTTATATGTGCGTGTCAAAAACCTGCACAGAAAACAGTGTATTTATCTACAAACAGCTAAACAACCAGACAGAACTGAATGTAAACGATCAAACGTTTTTCTGCTATCTTAATTTTTCATTTTACCAAAGAAGCATCAACTACTAACACAAAATCCAGGTACATTTCCCGACTTTGATGTAACAAGACATTGTCAACAGAGGAAATCTGATAAAATGCACCACTCCGAGTCTCGTAGGCAGCTGTACCTTATGGTCCTGGTCTCTGGAGAAGGCAACATTCAGCTGTGTTAAGACTCCGTTCTTCTCTGCGCCTTCGAGCTCCTCCTGGTAGATGTAATCCTCGTTCTTATGTCTGCAGCCGAAAAACAGCACGGTCTCTCCAACCTCCTTTCCTATAATCAGATGACAGCCACAGAGCAAAGCAAATGTTAATTAAAAATGTTCCTCTTCCTAGCTCACTGCGTGCGTATGAGGCATTTAGGGGACATCCGTACACACATATTGACAGACAGTAACCTTGGATACACTCTCCAGGTTTGCACTAGTGATAGATGATAGCGCAACATGCTAATATAGATAGAAATTCCTTACTATAACTAGTTGCCTACATCAATTTCTCATGTGCACCCACGATTCAAAGCCTTTAACTGTTAGAGCGTACACAAGGACAGAAATAACAAACATGCTTGGAGGTCTTCCCCCTAATTCATCAGTTTCTTGTCAAGGTTAGACAACATTAGTCTGTAAATACCTTGCTGTTTGAGCCAGCCTCTCTCCTGGATGAACCCCATGAACGGAGCAATTCCAGTCCCAGGGCCGACCATGATCACCGGGTTGGTGGATTTGAACGGCAGGCGGAACTGAGACTTGCGGATGTACATGGGGACGGTGGACTTGTGCCCATTGTCTGTGACCAGTTTGTTTTTCAGCCAATTGGTCGCAACTCCCTTGTTGGTGCGGCCAGTCTTCGTCTTGTACTCGACCACGACGGCGCAGATGTGGATGCTGTTGGGATGAACCTGCATAAAAGAGAAGTGTTAACAACAGCTCGCTACTAAAAGTCAGACGGCTTATTCAATTCCTCAATTAATGTTAAAACAGAAGTATATGACTTTAACTCCTTCTATCGACTGCAGAGAAAATGGATTTACTTTAGAAGAGGAGGCGATGGAGTAATAGCGAGCCTGGAGACGGGGCAACAGCTCACACAAGTGGTCGACAGGAGGCCTCAGTGACGGCATATCCTCCAGTATGGCGAGGATGTTTCTGCTGGCATCCAACACCCAGCTCTGGTAGAGGGCCTGCAAATAAGCAGAGAACAGTTCATATAAGCTTTGTGATCCAGCTTCTGTTACATTAACTTGATAACAGCTACTCTAACACCACCACTAGAGGTGGTGTTAGAGTCTGGACTTCTTTGAGTTGCTTGAAGCAACGCTGCTCTCTGTGAGAAGATGTTGGGGAGGGCTTAATTATGAAAATGAGATGGCCAAGGAACATTGGGACACTTTCTGTGATGTCGTACCTGGAGACAAAGTGAAAATATAACTTCGTTTGAACCAGACACCTGGCAAGTCATTACCACCCAATAAGTTATTATACAAACAGCCTTTCATACCTCTCTGTGTCAGTGTTTTTGAACTGCTTTGTTCCATTTTGACGGTTTTATGCTGAATTCAATAAAATTTGAATTATTTAAAAAAACAAAACAAAAGAGTCAGTCTGCAACTGAATGGGGTCAAATTGGCAATCACATGCAATCCGTTTCCTTGAGTTACGCTGACAAAGGCTCCTTCAGACTGAAGGCAATCTCTCTGCATTTATAAATTAGGCCGCAATTATTTGCAAACCTTCTATAATCTCAGAGTGACTGCAGTCAGACCAATGGAGGCAAAAAAAAAAAATCTATGCTATTGTCCAAGTGGCTACAACTGCTTGAGTCTTTTCCACTTTTCTGTTAAGTGCTTTAAGTCCCGTAAAACTGTGGTGGTTCACAACCTTTCAGTACGAGAACTCTGACACAGCAGACACGGAAAACAAAACAAGGCACTGCTCACCTCAGACCCAGTTAACCAACTGCGCTTGTCATATAGTGTGCTGGAGAACGTCCATGTACACGATCTCCCAAGATCCGTGGACTGCTGCTGAATATTTAACTCTGGACGGGCAGGTCCAAACTCTTTAATTCTTTTCTTCGACTGACCAAGCTTCAATTAAAACTCAGCCTCAGACGCAAAGGACTGAAAAATTTTGGTCTGTCCCTAGACTCCCGTTTGTCCAGCGTCCGCACAAGGAAGTCGATACATAATTATATCTGCAAGAACTTAACGCAACAATCTTTGATTACAAAATGGATTCTGGGAGGCACATGCAGGCAACCACACATGCTGTATGCCACCACTGCCCCAAACCCCCAACTACCACCCATTACTGACCTTGCCCTCGGGGGAGGAGGAGGCCATCTTGCGCATATTCTCCTGGTCTTTGGGATCAGAGGCGTACTGCGCCAGCTCGTAGAGGACGTTGGTGCGGGGAGGGTGAGTGATGTCCAGGTAGTGAGTGAGGGCTGTGCGGTAGGTGGTGGGGCAGGGGAACGGATGCTTCTTGTTGGACTCCTCTGAAACACAAAATAGCAAGGATACTACTCTGAAAACACTTTAATGGTCAACAGGTAACAGAAAAAGATTTAAAATGTATCTGGGCATCTTCAGTGGATTTATGGGTTCACCTTTCTATCACACTGGTGGTAAAATAGCTTTAAAGTGTGGTTATAGGCAAGTTTTTGTTGTATTAATAAACTGCACGTGGTCTGATTGAGCAAGTTTAAGGTGCGAATTGATAAGAGTTTCACATTTGTAGCCTTATTACTCAACTTTCAGTCAGTGATAATGAGCAGCCTTAATCACCACAACTGACCTTTATAACAACAGCTAACTTAAGTATTTATACTACCGCTTAATTACTGCTATTACATGATATAACAGTACCCCTGTCACTCAGACATTAAGTGAGCTGATACTGCAAGTTTGAATATCAAGGGCAGATTTCACTAGACTGTGGGAGGGAGAAGCTGTAAGGTCAAGGTGCTTTGGGTCTGTCAATGCCATACCATCAAGGTTATTAAGAGAGATAACCACATCAAGGTCAACCCCAAGTATCTGTCCCAGCTTGTTCACCAGCGCAGAGTCGTTTGTGGGAAAAACTGCAACGTGATCTCCAGACTCGTATCTGAAATGAGAAGGAGAAAAAAAAATTCAGACTTTGAGCTGAACTCATAAAGCTAAAAATACAGTTAAGCCCATAATTATTCATACCCCTGGCAAATTTTGACTTAAAGTTACTTTTATTCAACTAGCAAGTTATTTTTTGACTGGAAATGACACAGGCGTCTCACAAAAGATAATAAGATGATGTACAAGACGCATCATTGTGGAAAAAAATATTTCTCAGCTTTTATTTACATTTGAGCAAAAAGTATCATGTCCAGAATTATTCATACCCTTTACAAACTGTCACAGTCTCTGGGAAAATCCAAAGTTCCATCCATTCCAAATAGTCAAAGCTGTTCTAAAGCATCCTAATTACCCTGATTAATTGGAAATAGCTGTTTTGATCAACTCAACAGGTGAAAAACAGCAGCTCTCTGCAGGTGGTCTGTGGACATTCATGGCTAAGACAAAGGAACTCAGTGAGGATCTGCAGCTGTGCATTGTGGCTGCTCACAAGTGAGGAATGGGCTACAAGGCCATATCCAAATGTTTTCAAGTTCCAGTGGCTACAGTGCAAAGTATTATTAAAAAATACAAGATGTTCCGCACTGTGGAAAATCTCAGAGGACGTTGTCGGAAGCCAAAAGTGAAACCTGTGCTGGCCAGGAGAATAGTGAGAGAGGTGAAAAAGAATCCAAGGATCACCACCAAGGCCATTCTGGTGAATCTGGGCTCTGCTGGTGGCAATGTCTCAAGGCAGACAGTCCAACGGACACTGTTGGAGTTCCACGGATGCAG